>NC_139222.1:95064240-95741740 GCF_055691185.1 Crinia signifera | reverse complement strand
ATATATGTCTATGCACAATTCATTATTTTGTTCTTCTTAAAGTGTCAATGTTTGAATTAAAAAAAAGTGTCATTGCTATGGTGGTTGTTGCCCTGTGCATCTTTTTATCCATAGTGCCGGGTTGTGAGATACAACCTAAACAATGCCACTTAAAGAGGAAGAAACAAATCAGTTGTGTGTTTCATTTAATAATTACTTTACAGCTATTATATCTATATTTCATTTTGCTGTGTCGCAGTTTTGTTTAGTTACATATTATATTCTAGCATCACCGCTTGCTATATATTTCTGTAAATACAGATCTCCACAGTATTTCCATCATTTTAATGCGCGTGAATTTGTGCAGGGAAATGTTTGTGTTTCTCGCATGTAAAAGTGTTGGTGGGGGTTTCTGCAGACTGAATAGGAAACCAGAGTGATCTAGCTAGCAGACAGATTTTACTGACAATGTGCATCTCAAGAGGAAATCACAAGGACTTATGGGAGAAAAGGATGTGCTTTTACAGTTTATGAGGTTTTGGCGTACAGGGGAAGTGAACTAATGTTTAAATATATTTCTATACATACCTGTTATTGCAGGCAAATGGCTCATCTCAGCCCCAGACTGTTTTTCTCACACCAAAAAACATTGTTTTGTTCATGAATTGTGAGATGTGTCCATTAGACCTGATTTGTGTAGTGTGACTAACTGGTCTGGCTGCATTATTTTATCAATGAAACATCACTGGAGACCAACAAATTCATTTACATAATAAATAGGGTTTGACACTTAACAATCCTTATCCACAACTCTAAACTGTATATTTAGATGAAAGACGGGATAGTTTGATAACATTGTTGTCATTTTAGTTTAGCAGAAATCCCTTGTGTACTTAACCCTTTGAGTGCCAACATCTCTGTCAGAGATATTCAAAATATTTGACAAAAAAATGCCAGTGTCGCTCACATTTGTTATATAAATTCAAATAAAATATGTTGTGTAAAATAAAGATTATATGTCCTGTATAAAGTAAACATTACAGGTCATTATGATGAATGAAAGATATTTGCGTGGCATGTTTCACAACTATTTTGACAAATTGACTCGGCACACAAAGGTTTAAAGATGTGGAAATCAGAGTTGCTAAAAGTCCCTACATTTTTGACAGACTCCAAAAATCATATTTTGGATTCACTCCATGCCTACAATAACTGTATTACATTGCAATGTCAGTTTACGCACCCACCAGTTAATAATTTTTGCTTTTGCAGATAAAGCATAAAGTACATGTGTGAATGTTTCTGTTGGAGAATCTAGCCAACCTCTATCAAATGTGTGTGAAAAGATAGTGATCTACTATCTGTGCTGTCATAGCAGCCTCCCTTGTTTATAATTCACTCCAAACGCCAGTCACACGCTGCAAACTTTAGAGCAACAATTGAACACATTCTAGGATATAACGCGTGACATTTTAGGATCAGATTGGTGCATTGTATAAACAGTTAACCCTTAAGTATCTCAGACAGGCTAATCATTCCAGTAGCCAAAAATCAGTTTAAAATCATCATACAGCAGTGTCTGTTTAAAAAAAAAACTAGTATTATTTAAAAATAATGTTATATTCCTCATCTGATATAACATTATTTTTAAACAATACTAGTTTTAAACAGATACTGTTGTATGATGATTTTAAACTGAATTTTGGCTACTGAAATGGCTTCTGGATTTTTGGCTACTGATTTTTAGCTACTGGAATAAAAGCATCAAATATTTAGATGCTTTTTCTTTTCTTTCTGTGTTGGTGATAAAACAAGCAGAGTAATAACAGAACGACAGAGGTAGGAGGGCCCTGCTGGCAAGCTCACAATCTATACAATGTTGACATTACCCAGCTGTAGTGGCTAATGTCAAATGGAGACATAAACATATAACAGATTATAGTTTGACAGAGTTTAGGCAAACAATTAATAGGTCGACACCAAAAGGTTGACATGTAAGCCAAAGAACAACATGGCAATGGTCAACACATGAAGAGGTCAATGTAAATTTTTCATAAATTTTTCCATTTTTGGGGGACTTTTTTCATATTTTAATATTAATGTCGACTCCAATTGTGAATGGTAAAGTGGCACAAAGCATGGCGAGCGAAGCGCAAAACCTTTTCTTGATTTCTAAGCTATCAGAGGGCCACAAAATAATCTTACACAGAGGAACGCAATGCAATATATAACATTGCTATGAGTATGACTGTTTCTGCAAATAGCTGCATCATAAACAGTTTTTCAAATATTTGTTTCCTGTTTGTTGTCATTTTAATTGAAGCGCTAAGCCGGTGATGATTTCACGTGATCAGTTTAATGTAGTATGATTTTTTAGAGTCATTGTGGTGGATAAGAATATACACTGCTATTCAGGGCTCAAAGTTCAGTTTGTACTGTACACCTGTCTAAAGCATGTCTAGTTTTATTGTGCAATCAATCTCAATCATTACCACCGTTCTTGGATGTCTGACAAAACATCATCTGTTGGCCGCAGACTCGCCAATCCTGCAACAGGATCTATGTGTAATTTAGTCACGTGCACAACTGAACGGACTGATCTCTTCTGGTGACACAGCGGTCTATGGGAAGATGATCATTCATGTGCGCCATCTTCTCATTGTGGTTACCTGCATGCTTGGTTTCAATTGGATTAACGGAGATGCAAACCCCCCCCCCGCACTGAAAATTGGACCAATTGTCTCTTTTTAAGTCATGTGTATATAATAATACCCCTTTTCCACTAGCCTAAATATCCTGGGTTTTCGCACGGGAGCACGCAACATCCGGAATTTTAAGCAAGTGGAAACGCTACCAGTTGAAATAACCCAGGTCGCGAGACCCAGCATTTCTACCCAGGTAGCAACCAAAGTTGATAACGGGTTCAACCTGGGTCACTGTGTAGTGGAAACGGGTAACCTGGGTTCACTACAATGCAAAAGCCGGCGCTGGGAGATGCTCTCATCTCCCAGCGCCTCCCGACCCCACCTCCCGATGACGTCACCTGCCCGGCATTATGCCGGGTGGGGACTCCAGTGTGAATGGGTGTGGGATTCAGAGGTTGCTGTGGGGTACAGAGCTGAGAGGTGACCAACTTCCCTGTCAAAGAAACATGAGTTATACACAATTTTCAACATTAGGTGGTACATAGGGACCCTTAAAAACTTCTTACAAAATACAATACATCTTGTTATGCCCCCGGTCCTGCTCAATGTAATGTGGTATAAAATTAACTAGAATGCATAAAAATGTTACATAATATGAACTAGAGCACTGTAATTTGGCAAAATATGAAGTGAAGGCACTATAGTGTAGCATAATAAAACCGAGGACACTAGATAACATAATGTGAATTGGGGACACAGTGTTGCATAATGTGTAATGGCAGCCCTACAATGTGACATAATGTGAACTAAGGCAACATTGTGGTTCACCTAGCACAATTAATTTTTAACTGTGTTAATTACATTGAGAGAGTTTTGATGATACTTGTTATTACCCAAGCATTGAAAACAAGTCTGTTGATAAAGAGGTTTGGGGGTACATTGGCTGTACCTATAAAAATGTAAGCTTTATGCTATGTTGAAAATTAATCACCTTCTAGTATGGGTCTATTCATAAATTCAGAAGCAGAAAAGAGGAATGGGGGAAATCAGACAGAACGACCTGGGGGCAACCACATTTACACGACAAAGAGCTGTGAGAATAACAAGAGGTCCTTCATCTCCCTGGCTCCATCCATCCTGGTGGAGAACAATTATTCAGACTCATATAGACATGTTATAACCTTCCCTGTCAGTACAATGAGCAAGCCAGGGCGGGAGTTTTCTAGCTCCTTTATGTACCTTAACACATATATATTTATAATATTATTTCACTAAATGATACAAAAGAAATTATTCAGCACAATTGTTGTAGAGCTAGAACTTAAATAATACCAATTAACGTTTCACTTTAATAAAGTGAAAAGGGTCAAACAAAACACGAAAGAATTTAAAAGGCGCATAAAACGTACATCAATCTTGATAAACAGAAAAGTAAAAAATAATGGCTAGAAAAATAGCAAACAATTAGCAAACAATTGCAAAATAGAAGAGAACTGTAGAAAGGGAGGTTGATTTTGTTTTTTGACTCAAAAATAGATATTAATTTGAGGTCACATTTGATCAAATCTGTAGGACATTTAATTTTGTCCACCTCCACTTGTTCTTCCCTCTAGTCTAGTAAATCTCACCTCATGCAACAAAGATTGGAACAATTAGTGACTTACAAAAATAGAATGTGAGTCTGCCTTTGACTCAGGGATCTGACGACCTGATCAGATTACACTCCCCTTCTGGTTTTAATGTCTTTCAACCACACCCTGTTGGTTAATATATTATCCTCATCACACACATTATTTACAAATCATGAAAGGAAATAATGGAAATATTTCAAATTAAGAGATCAATCAGAGCAAGTAGCTACAGACACATATGTGTTCAGCTATCAATAGCCTTGTGGTACCAGGAATATTTCTACTATTTGTGTGGCTTTTAAGACTAAATTACATATGGTCTTATATTTCTTATTATAATTATTATTATTATTATTATTATTATTATTATTATTATTAATTCATTATTATTATTATTTTGTTATTATGATGATGATTATTGTTTTTTAGTATTATTGTTTTTGTTATTATTATTATTATTATTATTATTATTTTGTTCTTAAGATGATAATTATTGTTTGTTATTATTATTATTATTATTGTTGTTGTTAACGGAGGGGGGGGGGGTGCCCAAAACGTAGCTACGCCACTGCGTACCTGTGATACACATCTACAAGAACAGATTGCACAGGACCCCACGTCTCCTAAAGGAGGTAAAAACGATTATTAATCTATTGTGGGCTTGTGCAATATTAAATCTTCTGCATTATTGGGAAAGTTGGATTTACTAATCCCCCAAAGAGCAGGACTATTGGAAAACTCCAACAATTACCAAAGGGTCTATTATCACTCCCTGGAAAGTGAATGTAGTCTTTATCTTTTATGGCAGGGGTGGCCAAACCTGTCCTCGAGATCTACCAACGGCGCATGTTTTCCAGGCAACCTGTGGATCTATAGTAAGAATGAATGCAGCAGGTTTGAAAATGTGACAGTTAGTATTGACTACAGCTGTGCACCAGATAGGTGATCTGGAAAACATGGACCGTTGGTAGATCTCGAGGACCGGTTTGGCCACCTCTGATTTATGGTGTATGTCAGTTTGTCTTTTTATTGATTTGCATATTCTTTGTTTAATGCTGGGGTAGCCAACCCTAGTCCTCGAGAGCTACCAACAGTGCATGTTTTGCAGGTCTCCTCACAGAATCACAAGTGAGCTAATTAGCTACATCTGTGTATCTTTTAAAATGTGTCAGTGATTAATGAGTGCAGCTGTGCAGCAGCTAGGTTGTCTGGAAAATGTGAACTGTTGGTAGCTCTCGAGGGCTAGGGTTGGCTACCACTGGTTTAATGTATAATTAATAATTTTTTTATTACAAACTGATTAATTCATTGTTCCACAGTGCCCTAAGCGCCCCACTTTTACTTTCTATTTTATAATCTGTTGAAGGTGAGCATCCCTCCTGGTGGTGGCAGCTGGAGCACTGGTCATACTGAGATTGTTTTCCTTCCTGGGTTGTGAGTGGAGTATCACACTAATATGTGACATTTTTTATTTTTAGATATGAATTAAAAGAAAATAGGAATCGGTGCTACCAATAATTATTTGTATTATTGTGTCTTATTACAGGAAGAAGTTATGTATACAAGGCTTTATTTAACAATTGATATCACACCCATGCAATACTACACAAAATTATCATTCTCTTTCATGACCAGAAACAACTGACATTAGATTATGCATCATTGTGAGGAGAGACTTGATCTATACAGTATGTAATGTAACTGTCACCTAGGAGATGAGTATATCATTATGGGCTGAGTTGCACCCCATAAGTTGTCTCTTTGAAGATACTATGAGCCTAATTTAGACCCACATAAATCATTTGATGGTCGTCAAATTAATTCACTCCCCTTTGGTAATAAAAGTCAGTCAGAACTGACTTTTTCTTTCCGTCAGAGATCGTCTGCTGCCCATCCCAAATGCTAAGCATTCCCCTGATGAGTATGCGCAGACCCCTCACTTGGAACTCGTCCCCTTCCGCTCAAACAAGAATGAAGCCCCATATGTATAAATATAGAAAGTCCCAATACATCTGCACCAATGGGATCTCTTTCTATCACGTCTGAGGGTAAGCTGAATATCCCCTATTAAGACTGTGAATTTATATTTGGGGTTTTGCATTACTACAACTTCTACAGCAGAGAATGCCGGATCCTGTTTCCTACATAAACAGTTTTGTGACTATTTTATATTTCTCCATTTTATCAAAAAATATCTAATACCATGTTCTCATTGCCACCCCTGCAAAATCCTGGGTTTTTGATCCTGGGTTTTTGGCGGGGCACAGTTCATCTCAGCTCACAGAACCCTGTCATACTGCACCTTGGACCTGGGAAATTCCCAGGTCTGCCCTGTTCACACTGCTTCCCTGGCCAGCCCTGCCAACAAGTGTGAGGAATCTAAGAGCAGCTTTTATTGGCTGTTGAAAGAGCAGCTTTGATTGGCTGTTGAAAGAGCAGCTTTGATTGTCCATACGGGCACTCTTCCTCCGCTTGAAATCATGCACCTTGGAGTACTGCTTACGAAGTGCTTTAAGGGGTCGATCCTATTACACCCGAAGTGTGCGGATGCAGGGTCGAATTAGCTGAAAATTGCTCGCACCTCTATGGAGGTTCAAGAACTTTTCAGCGAATTCGGCCCGCCTTAAAGTGTGCCCGGTGTTGTGACAATTTGGTAACACCGGGCGCTCTTTACGGCGGGCCGAATTCGCTGCAAAGCTCTCGAACCTCCATAGAGGTGCGAGCAATTTTCAGCTAATTCGACCCTGCAAAGGGTGCGAGTTAGGGTTAATTCGGGTGCCTTTCTCAGCGTTAAAATGGCACCCGAACGGGAACTCGCACCCTTCAGAGTTAATAGGATCGGCCACTAAGTTTGTTCACAACCTGTTGCTGGGTTTTATGGATGCCACGGGCAGACAGTATATTTGATAAGTTTTAAGTACACTGTCAAATCCTTGACAGTGCCAGTCACTTGCTTCTTTATTTCCTCCTCCCTTCTCACAGCCAGAAGCTCCAGCACCTCCTCATCCCTCCAGTGTGCCATGTCTCATCTCCTCTCTGCAGCATTAAATGGACATCACATGTCACCTGATCTCATTCCCCGATCAGCTTGCTTTTTCAGGTCCTGTGTGAAAAACCCGGGTCATGCCTGTTCACACTGGCGTACACCAGTGTAATTCCCAGGAATTACCCTTTAAAAAACCAAGGAATTTCACTGACACCCATTCACACTGAGCCATGACATTACTGCTTGCCCTGGCAAAATCCCGGGTTTTTGAGGCAGTGAGAATGGGGTATAAGTCACTTATTTTTTTAGTCCCAAAATGAAGCGATTGTGTCCTGCTCCAAGATGTCATCATCTACCTCACTAAAAATATCTCATCAGCAGAGTCTAGTAGGATAGTGACCAAATTGTCATGGTAACGGCAGAATAACTGGATGACAGTACCTAAATGGTATAAATGACACACCTGTCAGACATCGGAGGAATCTTGAATGCAGCAGTTATTCAGGTCATACAGCAGTTGTGCAATGGTTCATAAACCGACTATGGCCCATCTGTGAGTTTGTACAGTATGTTCTTCTCCCAGTATTAACATAGGTTTTCCCTGTGTGCTTTATTATCCTCACATACTCCAAGAAGATTAGAGGGCTGGATGTACTAAACTTGAAAAGTGATAAAATGGAGAGAAATAAACCACCAGCCATTCAGCTTCTTACTGCCATGCTACAGGCTGGGTTTGAAAAACAAAGTTAGGAGCTGGTTGATAGGTGGTTTATTACTCTCCACTTTATCACTTTTCAAAGATTAGTACATCTGGCCCAATATGAGAGAAATTGGCTTCTGACAACAATGTAACACTAGTGAGTATTTGTGTCCATGTGGCAGGCACAGTGGCGTAACTGCACTGTGGCAGCCACCGCGGTCGCTTGGGAGAGCCGTGGTCTGTGGGGCGCAGCGTAGCAAGTGCACCCTGCCCTGCTCATTTAGGACTTTATCTAAACTATTGCCTGCCGCGGCCGCTCACCCGGAGACAGACAGCAGTATCTGTGTCTGCTCATTGCCGCTCCTGCACACAGGACTATGCAGGAGCGCAGCAGCAGCAGACACAGTGTGCGGGCGGCGGGCCATGTACAGCGGATTCTCCATACAAAAGAGTCTGCCTAAGAGGGACGCAGCCCCGTCTCATTCACTGCTGTGTGTGGTGCCTGGGAGGGAAGCAGCCCCATCTCCTTAACCATGTACGTGAAAACATGTTTTTATTAATGTGCGGGGGTGGAGGGGGGATTGTGGGCTGGACACCAGGGAGTTTTTGGCGCGGGGGGGAGGGTGCAAAATTTCAAGCTACGCCACTGGGCAGGCAATACAGTTTGTAATCTTCACTGGGGCAGGGACTAATACGGATCACTGAAAAAATCTCTGTATAGTGCTACAGAATATATGTGCATTACATAAATAACTTTGGGACCATACGAGAGCACTTGTCCATGGCAACCATCTAAGTGCGCTGCAGTGCCATTGAGAACTGTGGTAACATTGCATTAGCCCGTATGTTTCTAGTACAGTTTTGAAAATTAAAATAAATGGCTGATTTGTTACTAAAGGCCATGCCACTGTCGTGTAGCTACAAAACTCTGGCTGACTGGGCATACTTCATAGTTACCAACTTTTTGGCTGCCCTCTCCGGGAGGAAAAAAGGGGGGTTCAGGCAGGGTGGAACCATTTGGGGGCTTGTCTAGAGTAAACGCGTAATAACTTATTTTAGCCGTGTCCCCAGCCGTGCAGTGCCGGTACTTCAGGCATTGCACTGCGGGGGGCGTGGTTAAAATGCAGTGATCTCTTCATTTGACCCGCGGACCCCACCCAGCCGGGGGGGTTGCGGGAGATGAAGGACAATGCTGGAGGGTTGCCCCCCTTTCTGGGGGGGCGGGAGGGTGACCCAATTTCCGGGACCCTCCCAGCCTTTCTGGGAGGGTGGCAACGGTACTTATGTAATATCTGGGCTCCTGTTTTTCTTATGAGACCGCATCCCCTCGCGGGGCTCGCTGCGCTCGCCGCGCTTCGGGCACGGTGGCTCGCTGCGCTCGCCACACTATGTAAAATCAACTCCATGCGTAGTTGGATAGTAGGGGTATGAAAAAATGGGGTGCATTTAACATGGGAGCCCAGATAATACATAAGTACCGAATTTTTTGTTTTGTACAGACACTGTGAACATCAGGTGTGGAAAAAAGGGTCACGCGGGAGGCCTATAACATGTAACATGACATGAGCGTACCTGTACGCAGACCACACGGTCTTGTGTTTATGTGCTAGTGTACAGGCTAGGTCAAGGTAGGGTTAGCTGCTGTTCATTTGTTGCATAGTTGATAAAACTTGTCCAACTACTCTTTGTTTTTCCAGCTGCTGGTTTCCTGGGGACAGTCAAATAGTGACTGCTCAATTACCCTCTCTCCAGAACAGACCTCCAAGCAGCTGGACAAAGCTGATGTCATCCCAGGATGCAGGAAAAGGACAACAAGATACAATATAAATTATTACTAGATATTTACTTAGCACATCCATATGATGTAGCACTTTACAGCACTATATCATTCACATTAGTCCCTGGATCTGTGGAATGTACTACACAGAGAAGTGCAGACATCCACACACTCAGTCAATTACCCCAACGATATCTATGGAGCATAAAGGTAAACTGTAGCCAGAAACCCACGCTGTATGACACACAGTCCACCATACCTCCAAACTGTCATGACGTTCCATTTTTTGGGACAGTCATGTGTACCGCCCTGGCCCAGAGTTCCACGGTGGGGGGCAGTTGGGAATCCCTCCTGCACAGCTTATAATCCTGAAGACAGAGCCGCTGGCCATGCCCCCATAGCAGAGAAAACAGGGTGTGGCCTTGCAGGAGTGAGGCCAGGCTCACGGCCTGGTAGGCCACGCCCCCAAATAAACTGCTGCTATTCAAGCATTTAAACTACTTGGATGTCTTGCATTTTGTCTGTTGTAAGCTGTAGGGTGCAGATTAATACAGATAATAATAATAATAATAATAATAATAATAATGCTAAAAAGAAAGGCAACATTAGCACCATATTGAAGGGATCTTGTAATAATTGTTGTGTATTTTACTTTTTTCTCAACATATATTCAGGAATATACTGCGCTAGATACGAAACTGTAAATAAATAAATTCATTGATTTGAAATATGTCTTACAGATTGTTATTATTTAACATTAAACAAAAGTTTCAGTTCGGTTCACTTGACAATAAGTATAATCCTTGCTGTTTACTATTATACTCTTGGTTTTATTATTTAGAAGAATTATTTAGCAAAGTATAGACATGTTCAACAAGCCTGACAATGTTGGGGTGCAGTGCACCAAAGTATACTTCCCTGTAGCACACAATGGAATGCTCCTGGCAGCAGGCTCTCACTGGAACAGTATGGCTGCATCCACTGTTACAAGTACACAGGTTATCTGAATATTATGTATTTATTATTATTATTATTATTATTAACAGTTTCTTATATAGTGCACACATATTCAGCAGCGCATTACAGAGTATAGTTGAACATTCACATCAGTCCCTGCCCCAGTGGAGCTTACGATCTATATTCCCTACCACATGTACATGCACACACAGACATTCTAGGGTTAATTTCGTTGGAAGCCAATTAACCTACCTGTATATTTTTTGGAATGTGGGAGTAAACCGGAGTACCCGGAGGAAACCCATGCAAGCACGGGGAGAATATACAAACTCCGCACAGCTAGGGCCATGGTGGGAATCGAACCCATGACCTCAGCGCTGTGAGGCAGTAATGCTAGCCATTACACCGTCCATGCTGCCCTGTAAATACAATAGAAACCACAGGAGGTTGCCATCCCCAGTGTTTACTGATGATGTAGTGAAAAGCAGAACTTACAATATACATTTACCTAAACGCTGCTGCTATATGATCCTCATGCCACCAAACATACGGCTTCCTGTTTAATAGTGACATAGATAAGACATGCATCGCAGCTTACAGCACTACACCAGGGCTGCCTACTTTTAAAGTCTCCTCTCCGGGAGAAGCCTGGAGAGGAGACTGTCAGCATCACTTTGGGGGGCGGGCCTGATGTAGACATCAAGCTCCACCTCCTGTACTGCAAATCCCACATTTCGCGGGTCTTCAAGGAGGGTGCTAAAGATGCAAATCGCATCTCCTAGGAGTCTCTCACCATCCCCCGGCTCCCCTCTGCACTGACTGACAGCTGAGCCGCCGAATAGCAGAACAGGGCACCTGATGGCAGCCCTTTTCATATGTATTCAATATGGGTATCAAATTACAGACACATTAAGCATTATTGGAATGTTTCTAAAATGCACCTGTAATAGATTATCAATGACAGACAGTAAAGAGTTCTACTTTTTTGCTATATTGTCATCTTTGTGTTTTGTCCTTCATAAGCATAAACAAGGTCTCTAGCAATATTGCTAGGTGTGATGTGCAGCACATCCAACCTAGCATCCGTCGCTAGCAAACATGCAAATGCACAATAACACAATGTAGGATATTTGTTGTTACCGAACAGAGAATAGGACCAACATCGCTCCAGTGTGTACTCAGCATTCCACAATGAAAGCATGAAGGCGACTGTCAAAACATTTAATAACAAACTCTAAAATTCTAAGAAATATGAAAAGATTATATACTAGTAAACCCGCTCAAAGCTAATGCTTCGAAAGCTAGTAGATGTAGTTTCACTTGCTGCCAATAGATGGCAGTGTTTCGGAGCCACACGGACACTAGACATATATATATATATATATATATATATATATATATATATATATATATATATATATATATATATACAGTCCAGCAGACCGGCACCCTCCCTCTCAGATAGCTTCCGCGGTGCTAGGAAAAAATATTCACATCATCTCCAGTAACCTGCACCCACGGTCTTTCATCCTCAGAAATAACTCATACCACACAGGCTCCTTAAGACAAGCTTTCGGGCTTTATTGCCCTTCGTCAGGTCAGCGATATACAGAGTACACAGTGTAAACATCTCACCTTTTATCTCTAGTGCCATGTCTCCCCCGTCCGTCCCAGCCGCCATTGGTCCGCCCCTCACGCCGCAGACACTTCCGGGTGCATCCCCTCGTCGTCCCGCTCTCACCGGAACTTCCGGGTGCACTCCTCAGGCTCTGCGTCGCCGGCATCACGTTACCATGGTAACCCGGCTTCAGACGGAGGTCCCTAAAATACAAAGAACAATACATCAAAACATGCTTTAAAGTTAAAGTGCAGTTAGTGCATATATACAAATGTGCAAATGGTAGCAGTATGTGCAAATATTTGAAGAACTGAATGCATTTGGTTCCAAATCTGGGAATAAACATATTAAACAACATACCCCTAACAGTCATTATTGGAAAACAGATAGATTTAAGTGGTCATTTAATCTTCTTGGTTTAACTGTATCTAGGTAGTGAATCCACTTAGATTCTAGCTGCAATAAAGTTTTATGCCTGTCTCCTCTTCTTTTGTTTTCCGGTACATGATCTATGATAATATGTTTAAAACTGGCAAGATTGTGTTTATATTCAGCAAAATGTCTTGCCAATGGTTGGTCAGATGGTTTACCTGACAATGCAGCTCTGATGGAGGTCCTGTGCATAGCCATCCGTTCCTTAAAGGCCCGGATGGTTTTGCCTATATAACATAACCCACATGGGTATTTTACCATATATATTACATATGTAGTACTACATGTCAATATGTGTTTAATTACATATTTCCTTCCCGTGTGCGGATGAAAAAAAATTTTTGTTGCTATCATGTGCCAGCACATGATAGCAACAAAAAATGTTTTTCATCCGCACACGGGAAGGAAATATGTTATTAAACCATCTGACCAACCATTGGCAAGACATTTTGCTGAATATAAACACAATCTTGCCAGTTTTAAACATATTATCATAGATCATGTACCGGAAAACAAAAGAAGAGGAGACAGGCATAAAACTTTATTGCAGCTAGAATCTAAGTGGATTCACTACCTAGATACAGTTAAACCAAGAAGATTAAATGACCACTTAAATCTATCTGTTTTCCAATAACGACTGTTAGGGGTATGTTGTTTAATATGTTTTTTCCCAGATTTGGAACCAAATGAATTCAGTTCTTCAAATATTTGCACATACTGCTACCATTTGCACATTTGTATATATGCACTAACTGCACTTTAACTTTAAAGCACGTTTTGATGTAATGTTCTTTGTATTTTAGGGACCTCCGTCTGAAGCCGGGTTACCATGGTAACGTGATGCCGGCGACGCAGAGCCTGAGGAGTGCACCCGGAAGTTCCGGTGAGAGCGGGACGACGAGGGGATGCACCCGGAAGTGTCTGCGGCGTGAGGGGCGGAACAATGGCGGCCGGGACGGACGGGGGAGACATGGCACTAGGGATAAAAGGTGAGATGTTTACACTGTGTACTCTGTATATCGCTGACTTGACGAAGGGCAATAAAGCCCGAAAGCTTGTCTTAAGGAGCCTGTGTGGTATGAGTTATTTCTGAGGATGAAAGACCGTGGGTGCAGGTTACTGGAGATGATATATATATATATATATATAGATGATTAGTAAATGGTGTTCAGTCTCTGCCTCCTGAGAAGACGCTGTTGTTGGGGGATGTCCTTCCTTACCCTCCTTTCCATTCTGCAGCATTGCAGAATGAATCTCTACGTATGTGTGTTAGTATGAGTGTGTGTGTGTGGCCTCAAGTTACACCTGGTTTATTTGCATCCACAATACAACGCCTGTATCGCTTTTGCTTAGTAACAGAAACAGAAGAACAGGCATATCCACTTATCAGCTCATTTTAATTGGTTTTAATGTGGGGTTTTGGATCTTTGTATTTATTTGAAAGAAATGTTTATTTCTTATAACTGTTTGTCTTGTTTTGTTTAAAAAAAAATAATCTATGCAGCAAGTTTTGGAATTTGCTAGCCGTTGAGCAGTTTGGTAAATAACAAGGAAAATTAAATGATGCTTAGATTCAAAACTGTCCCTCTCCTTTTTGGAAAATACATTTCTGCATTTCTGGTGTCTCCCAACAGTGTCATGGAGAACCCCCTTTTTTTAATACAGGTGACCGGTATCTTGGAGAGAGACAGAGAGAAAGCGGAGAGTGATAAAGTGCCAGTCAATCAGCTCCTGTCTTTTAATTTTAAAAAAGCACGTGCCTAGCCTGTAAAATGACAGTTAGGAGTTAATTGGTTAGTGTTTTATCTCTCTCCAAGTTATGACCTCCCCCATAGTTACAGGTAAGCTAATAAAAACGACAACTCTGTCAGTGCCGTGTAACCTTGCGCTCTATGACATGAATTATCTACACACAAAGGATTTTATTTACATAATTCTTCACAGCTGACAAACGCACTGGAACTATTAAGGTATTTGGATATGACTTATGCCTTTGTTTGGCTGCTCAGGTGATAACAGCAGCTGTTGGTTCTTTAATACCAGCGTTTTACAACTGTCTATTGTGTTTTTAAAATCATATACTTGGGTACTCATCAAAAGAAAGGAACAAGATTATCTTTGGTAAATCATTTTTTAAATAAGCTTAAATGAAGAAATCATACAGTAAATGCCCAAATGACAGGGCTGGATTTTTTTGTTTTTACAGATATTGAAAAAGTATAATATATTAATTTCCAATACATTGATAGGCTATATTAATTTATAATGAGACAGTAATGCTGATTTAATTTTTGTGTTGTGTTTTACATCTACAGTAAAGTTTATCAATAAAAAAATCACTAGCGCAAGATAGTAATACTCCGTTGCCTTGGCGATACTAGCGGCTATGCCAGTCCTTGGATAGCCAGTTCACACATGCATGTTCCACTAAGAAAAAATAAGATAATTGATTTTAAAAAGTATAAAATATGTAAAACAATATAAAAATTATTCATTTAATGTGGGAAACTCGACTGCATAATTTGTGGTAGTGGAGGACTGCATTCGCGCTTTCCCCTGGAAAAAAATAAGAAAAAAAAATTATTCATTTAAAATATTAATAATTAAAAGATTCTTTTTTCATAGAGCACAAGAATGTTTTTTTATTAATTTTATTCTGTTACTAGTTTAAAAAAAAAAACCTTCAGAATGGAGGCTTCTACAATGTACTTTCTCTTTGAGCTGTGATAGTTTTTACTTTCACTTTAAACTGTGACAGTTTTTAGCCCACCAACTCTCCAGCCCACCCCAGTCTTTTTTTGTTCCTACCTCCAATCTCTGTCTTCACAGCTCCCTCGCTCCAAAGCCAGCAAGTTTGAAACAGATCAGTGTCCCTGCAAAAATTGATTTCACTTTCTGCTATGACATCTTTTAGCACACAAAGGAGTAATTTGATCTGTCAAGTGGCCTCTAGTGGTCACTCGCTGTACTTCACTTCATAGAGGTGAGGAGTAGTTAGCCTTTATATAGAGAGATTGGACCACTTTAGAACATGCTAATTAGGCTTCCGCATGTTATGCATGAATGTCTCAAGCAAATCTCTACCAAAATTTTATTACATAAAGGTATGAAAAATTAATAGCTGTAATGGCAAATGTATCTTATGCAGAAATGCTAAGTCCTCCCCAGAGGAGGCTCCAGATAGGGGTCTGCAGCACAGTTCAAAATTCAAATAGGGGAGCTCCACCCACTGCCATGAACTACCATTCCAAAATGACTCACTGGCAGTTGGTGGTGCTGTGCTGCTGCACCACCTTTGGAGCCACTACTGGTCCCCACATTCAAAAGTTTGAGGTCGCAAGGTGCCCATACACGGTGAGATGATCGCACCCATTATGGGCTGGATCACATAGTGTTTTGCATGCGATTTGCGTGTGATGCGATCCGAGGGCAGTACAAAAAGTATGTGCAGCACATACTTTTTGTGCTGTGCGATGAGATGCCCACATCGCATCGCATGGAGCTATCGGACCATGTATGGGCACCTTTAGAAATGTCCTTATTTTTTAAGAAAAAACACTATTTTTTTCATTGAAGATCACATTAATTAATCAGAAACATTGTCAATGTGGTAAGTTACTATACTAGCTGAAAAAGTCTGTTTTTTTAAAGGAATATCTACATAGGTGTATAGAGGCCCATTTCCAGCAACCATCACTCCAGTGTTCTAATGGTACATGGTGTAATGCTAATTGCATTAGAAGTCTACTCTATGATTAGAAAACCCTTGAAATCCCTTGTGCAATTATGTTAGCACAGCTGAAATGGGTTTACTCGTTAGAGAAGCTATAAAACTGACCTTCCTTTGAGCTAGTTGAGCATATGGAGCATCACATTTGTGGGTTTGATTATACTCTCAAAATATCCAGAAAAAGGAGAACTTTGTGTGAAAGTTGACAGTCTATTCTTGTTCTTTGAAATGAAGGCTTTTCCATGCGAGAAACTGCCAAGAAACTGAACATTTCCTACAACGGTGTGTACTACTCCCTTCAGAGAACAGCACAAACAGGCTCTAACCAGAGTAGAAAGAGAAATAAGAGGCCTCAGTGAACAACTGAGCAAGAAGACAAGTACATTAGAGTCTGTAGTTTGAGAAGTAGATGCCTCACAGGTCCTCAACTGGCAGCTTCATTAAATGGTACACACAAAACACCAGTGTCTACAGTGAAGAGGCAACACCAAAATGCTGGCCTTCTAGGCAGAGTGGCAAAGAAAAAGCCATATCTGAGACTGGCCATTAAAAGGAAAATATTAATATGAGCAAAAGAACACAGATATTGGACCGAGAAAGATTGGAAAAAAAAGTGTTATTGACAAATGAATCGAAGTTTGAGGTGTTTGGATCATACAGAAGAACATATGTGAGATGCAGAACAAGTGAAAAGATCGCCATCTGTCAAGCATGGTAGAGGTAATGGTCTGGGGCTGCTTTGGTGCTGGTAAAGTGGGAGATTTGTACAAGGTAAAAGGAATTTTGAATAAGGAAGGCTATCACTCCATTTTGCAACGCCATGGCATACACTGTGGACAGCGCTTAATTGGAGCCAATATCCTCCTCCAACAGGACAATGACCCAAAGCAAACCTTCAAATTATGCAAGAACTATTTAGGGAAGAAGTAGGCAGCTGGTATTCTGTCTGTAATGGTGTGTACACACGGGGGCGATAGGGGCTATAATCGCTGGGAATATGGTGACCATATTGCCAGTGATGGAAGTGTGCCCCGTCGATAAATCGCCGGGTGCGCGCTCCCGTTTTCAGCCCCATTGTAATCGCTGGTCGCAGGAGCTTGCTCCTGCGACCAGCTAATTACCTCTGCGGCTCCCCTAGCAGAGGTTCCTTTTCATCAGCGACCCTCTCTGGTCGCTGATGAAAAGGAGACACTGAGCAATATATTGCTCAGCAATATATTGCAAGCAATATATTGCTAGCAATATATCTCCCCCCATGTGTACGCACCTTATCGGAATGGCCAGCGCAGTCACCAGCTCTCAACCCCATAGAGCTGTTGTGGGAGCAGCTTGACTGTATGGTACGCAAGAAATGCTCATCAAGCCATTCCAAGCTTGGGTGGAAATTTCTTCAGATTACCTCAACAAATTAACAGTTAGAATGCCAAAGTTCTGCAACGCTGTAATGGCTGCAAAATGAGCATTCTTTGATGAAAGCAAAGTTTGAAGGACAAAAATATTATTATAGTTCTATTAATTTTTCAACTCATTTGATAAATAAAAGTCAGTTTTCATGTAAAACACAAAATTGTCTGGGTGACCCCAAACCTTTGAATGGTAGTGTATATGTTAGTCATTGAACCACCTGACTTCCTAATTACCAGGCTTGCTCTGCCGTCTTGTGCCTGTGCATTTACCTGATACAGTGGCTGGCACTGGGTTCAATAAAATAAATATTACTGGGGAAGTACAAAATTTTCCTGGGGGTGAGGCACCAAAATTTTGTGGGGCAGATGTAACTTGTGCAGAGAAAATTAGATTTGGGTGAGTTATTTTGTTTCTGTGCAGAGTAAATACTGGCTGCTTTATTTTTACACTGCAATATAGATCTCACTTTGAAGTAAAACCCCACCCAAATCTAATTATCTGTGCACAAGTTACATCTGCCCCACCTGCAGTGCACATGGTTTTGTCCATCTAAGAAGGATTTTGTCAGAAAGAGTGAACTAGAATAGGGCCCTGTGTGTGGAGTTTGTATATTCTTCCCGTACTTGCATGGGTTTCCTCCAGGTACTTCGGTTTCCTCCCACAATCCAAAAATATACTGGTAGGCTAATTGCTCCCTACAAATTAACCCTAGAATGTCTGTGTGTGTGGGTACATGTGGTAGGGAATATAGATTGTAAGCTCCACTGGAATATATATGCGCTATATAAGAAACTGTTAATAAGTAAGTTTACATTTTTTGGGTGCCTTCTTTTATAAATAGAGAGTGTGTGTTTTTCTATCTATAAATCAATAATTTTTTTAATAGCTCCACCCGGGCCCAACCAACAGTTCTTGAACCTAGTTTTCCAGAAGAATAGTACTGGACATGGTGATTCACTTAAACAAGAACGTGCTGCAATTGATCACAAAGGAACCATAAGGTTTATTATAGAAAAATACCATATTTTGAACAGTCAAATATGCAAGGTCAAAAATCGACTAAATACCTGTATATAACAAGTTCGGTCTACAGTCTATTTCACACTCAATTATTAATTCATGAGGTATAGCATATTGTGTAGCAAATGAAGATACGCATTGTCTGCATTAGTAATAGGCTTCCATTAACATTTCTTTCACAGCCTAGGTCACATTATAATAATTAGGCAAATAATCATCTACTACGGGTAACATGACCTAACATTGTGGGGAACTGTAGCATTGGATGTGTCAGTAACCCTGTGTCCAAATACTCACTACTCAGTATTGTACTGCTTTAGGAAAATAAAAACATAAAAAGGATCATTTTCCCATGTAAATGTTAGAAAATAATGAATACCGTATATACTCGAGTATAAGTCGACCCGAATATAAGCCGATGCACCTAATTTTATAACAAAAAACTGGGAAAACGTATTGACTCAAGTGCGACCCTCACTCGAGTATAAGCCGAGGGGGGCTTTTTCAGCATAAAAAATGTTCTGAAAAAGTAGGCTTATACTCGAGTATATATGGTAAGCTATGAGCAGGATGAGTTTGAAGAAACTCAGGGAGCCCGAGGTGTGCTCCCACCACCACCAGTGCTGTGCCTAAACACATGCAAAGGGGGCAGCCGTACGAACGTGTGGGCCCTCTCCCAAAGGAGAAAGGCCCCATGGTTCCCCTAACCCCCTCAACCATAAGGCCGAGGAAGGGAAAAAAGGGATCGGTGGGTCCTCTTCGCCAAAGCTCAGAGAGACCCGCGTTTCCTCCACCCCCGGAAGGGTTTTGGACGGTGGGTCCTCCGCACCCGAAGGTTTGGAGAGACCCGCTTAGGCTTCCCTCCGCCTTGCGGCTCGGGGTTGCCCTCGAGGGGACCGGGACTCTCCCCAAAAGGTGAAGAGTCCCAGCCACGTTTGGGGAACGGAAGGCCTGTTAGGGACAGCCGCACTACCCAAATCAAAAAAACGTGACAAACTAACGAAAAACGTGAAGTGCTCAAAAGTGCAAATCAAAGAAATAAATAAAAAGAGGCCCTAGCCAGAAGGCCGGGGTGGGGGTGTAAAAAATTGTCCTACCCCATCCAAAAGGACGAGGTAAGGACGTGTAGCCTAACTTAGAGGGAAGTGCGCGGTGCAAGTGCCATTCAGTGCATGGTGCTGGACATCACCAGTGCAAATCAGCAGGATTGCCTACCTGACCCTCTCCTTCAGGGAGAAAATGCTCTGTTCCTGGTAATGTATGATTACCATCACCTGTAGTGAAACACCTTTCTTATCAATTACCTATCTCCCCACAGGTGATGGCAATTATAAATTACCAGGGAAGTCCAGTAACAGAGCATTTTTTCCCTGAAGGAGAGGGTCAAGTAGGCAACCCTGTCTATGAGTACTGATCAGAGAAGAAGTGATCTAACTGAATTAAGTAGCACTAATGCAAGGCAAGCTGGGAGTTAATGTTTCTGAATTAAGTCACAGGAAACGGTACATGTGGGCTGTTTCCTGTACAATAACAATCTAAACCTTTATATTCGTTACAGTACTTGGAGTGATGGACCAACTTAGTAGGAATACATACAGTATGCATGCCTACTTATAAATAAATCTACACCAACTTCAATAGGGAAGCAAATATGTTTGTGTGTGCTTGCAGTTCCACAGCTGGGCTCCAGGAGGCGCAACACTTAAATGAAATGTCCACCCTGCTGCCAATATCTCTGCCTCCCAGCAGCTACACTCTCCCTTGGCAACTGTCTCCATGGAGATGTTGTCAGCGATGCCTCGTTTCTTATTGTTATGTGCTTGGCAAAGTCATTTGTAATGCAGTAAGGAAGCAGAGTGAGCTGACAACTGCACCATATATCACGCTGGAAGTCAGACAAATCTGCAGCTGGGATGACAACCCTTAAAGGAACACCTGACACGAAAATACATGAGTAGAACTTATTTAAAGTAGAGGCATCTTTGATGTATTCCACCACCCAAAAAATAGCATTAGATGAGTGATGAAGAATTGAATACTGTAAATGAATGAATAAAATGCTTTATTTTACTTAATGAGTTTTTACGTATGGCATACATATTGCTGTTAAGGCCCCCATAATAGAGCCGATTTTGGTCAGATTTCAGCCAGATCAGTCGGATCTGGCCGAAATCGGACCAAAATCGGCTAGTTTTGATGTCCCCTCAGATCCGATGCGCGGTCCCGTGCGCATCGGATCTGCGTCGGGTGGTCGGACCTGCTGCACGTCCGACCACCCGACTTGGGACCTAGTGGGGCGGCGAGGCGGTAGAGGGAGCAGGGGGGGCTGGGGACGCTGCGGGGGACACAGGCGGCATAGAGCCGCGCAGAGGGAGCCGGCGGGAGCTGTCAGTATTGAATAAAAAAAAAAGCCCATACAATGCATGGGCGGCCTGTGATTAGCTGAGCGCTCTCTCAGCCAGTCAGCAATTGGCTGAGAGAGCGCTCAGCCAATCACAGGCTGCCCATTCATTGTATAGGCTTTTTTTTTCTAGCACTGACAGCTCCCGCCGGCTCCCCCTGCCCGGCTCTATGCCGCCTGTGTCCCCCGCAGCGTCCCCAGCAGCGGGGGACACAGACGCTGTCCCCGCAGCGTTACCAGCAGCGGGGGACACAGACGCTGTCCCCGCAGCGTCCCCAGCAGCGGGGGACACAGACGCTGTCCCCGCAGCGTCCCCAGCCCCCCTGCTCCCCGGGTTTTTTACATGTGATAAATCGAGACGATTTATCACATGTAAAAAATGGCACATCAAGTGCCAATCTAATCAAACTCCCCCGGGGAGCAGCCGGGGAAGCTCAGGGGGAAGTCGGGGGCGACTTGTCCTAAGGACAAGTCGCCCTAGTGTATGGGGGCCTTTACAGTTCAGGTTACAATCTATATTCCCTGCCACATGTACACAGTTACACACTAGGGTCAAATTTTGGCCCTTATTCAGATCTGATCGCAGTCTAAAATGGGCAAAACCAGGTGCACTGCAGGTGGGGCAGATGTAACATGTGCAGAGAGAGTTAGATTTGGGTGGGGCTTGTTGAAATTGAAATCTAAATTGCAGTGTAAAAATAATGCAGCCATTTTTTACCCTGCACAGACATAAATAACTCGCACAAATCTAACTCTCTCTATACATGTTGCATCTGCCCCCCCACACGCCAAAGATATACTGATAGGTCCTTGCCTATGTCCACAGTAATGTAGATTTCATTATCATTATTATTTATATATAATCCATTACTATATATGTTCTTAAGGGTATATATGGGTCACTTTCACTGTTCCTTTGAGAAAATCAATGCTACAACAGTCAAGTCTGGCAATGGAGTTCACAATACTTTAATCAGAGATAAATAAGACTATGGGCCAGATTCTGTAAGCTTCAAAAGTGATAAAGTGAAGAGTGATAAACAGCCAGCCAATCAGCACCTGCATGACATGTTTCAAACACAGTCTGTGACATGGCAGGTAGGAGCTGATTGGCTAACTGTTTATCACTCTTCATTTTGGGGGTTATTCTAGTTCATTCTTTCTGACAAAATCCTTCTTAGATGGACAAAACCATGTGCACTGCAGGGGGGCAGATGTAACATGTGCAGATAGAATTAGATTTGGGTGAGTTATTTTGTTTCTGTGCAGGGAAAATACTGACTGCTTTATTTTACACTGCAATATAGATCTCACTTTGAAGAAAAACCCCACCCAAATCTAATTCTCTCTGCACAAGTTACATCTGCTCCACCCGCAGTGCACATGGTTTTGTCCATCTAAGAAGGATTTTGTCAGAAAGAATGAACTAGAATAACCCCCTTTATCACTATTGAAGCTTACAGAATCTGTCCCTATGTATTTTAGAGATAAATATACTCACCTTTCTGAAATGTGTCTCCTATAGCGTCACGTCAGCCAGGGGCGAATTTAGGGGTCAGGCCGCCCCTAGGCACAACATTTTTGGCCGCCCCCCCCCCCCCCCCCCTCTATTTTAATATAATCATTATTAAGGTATAAGTCATACATTATATATATATATATATATATATATCTCATACCTGCCACTACATTGCTGGCAGGGGCGTAACTAGCACCTTCTGGGCCCCCAGTAGAGAGAGAGAGAGAGAAAATGAGTGGGGGGGGGTACATGGAGGGGAAGGGGGGTGAGCAGGGAGGGAGAAAAAGAGCAGGTGGAGGGAGAGAAAGAGCAGGGAAGAAAAAGAGGAGAGAGGATGGGGGACCTGCATTATTTTTACTTCCTAATCACGTCCTCCTTTCACAACTCCCCTCATTCCCCCAGTTCAGGCTGCCCTGTCCAACCTTTCCCAGTGTACCTGTCACTCAGCCAGTGAAGTCTGTCTCCTGGGTCTCCCACACATAGTCGGCAGCAGCACTCACGCTGGGCTTGGCAGTGACGTCGGCTCTGGGTCTGCAGCTGGGGCCTGGGTCTCCCAAACATTGCAGCAGCATTCACGCCGGGGCTGGTCTGTCACTGTGGTCACTCGAGTGACGTCGGTCCCGGCGCATCAGAAAGAGGAGGGGGGAAGCTGGATCAGGCAGACCGCTGGCGGGGGAAGGAGCATGGGTCGGCACCATACGTACACAGACGCAGACACTGCCAGTGACGTCAGCTCCGGGTCTCAGCCACTGCAGTCTGCAGCAAGGGCCTTGCCGGTCTCCCACTCTGTCACACACCGCAGCCAGCGGTCTGCCTGATCCAGCTCCCTCCCCCGCCAGCGGTTTGCCTAATCCAGCTTCCCCCCTCCCCAAGGGCCTTGCCGGTCTCCCACTCTGTCACACACCGCAGCAGCATTCGCGCCGGGGCTGGTCTGTGATGTCGGTCCTGGCGCATCAGAGAGGGGAGGGGGAGACAGGAGGCTGGATCAGGCAGACCGCCGGCGAGGGGAGGGGGTATGGGTCAGCCTGCCGTGCCGCCCTTGATTCGTGCCGCCCTGAGGCCCGTGCCTCATGGGCCTAGGCACAAATCCGGCCCTGACGTCAGCTGACAGTCCAGGGATGCTGAGGATCCCCTTATTCCAGGGATACCAGAATTTTGAACTGGAGATATCCAACTTCAAAGCAGCAGTACACATCCGACCTGTTAATTGCATTTCCCAGTTATATTTATCAGGTTCTCTCTGACTTAGAGGTTTTCTGAGAGTATATTCCAAAAGGGACTCTCTCCTTTCTGTCGACACTAGCGGCTTGTCTCTATCATGCCAAGAACCAGAGATATCAGCCTTCCAGCAGCTGGTCCCTGCTCCAGCTCCAAACATCTGGTGTACAGTTTTATATTTTTGTCAATGGATTGCTCTGGCTCCTGATCTCTGATCCCCAAGTCCCCAGCACCTCCTGAAAGTTGGGACTCTAGGTTTTTATACTATTGAAGGATAAGAAATCTATTTCCAGATAAGGGCGATATCTGCAGTCAAACAAGCTGCCCTGCCACCGGAAAATTACGAATATTAAGCCCACTCCATTATCCAACCCTCCCCTGCATATAAAACACCCCATACCTCCCTGGAAGTCATTTACAAGGGACCCTTCATTCAGCTCAGTGCCTCCTTCCACACGTTAGTATTCACCCTCCCATTACCTGTGCAGTAAAGGAGTAATTAGCAGAAGTTACTGCTGCAGGTCCTACATGTTGAATGGAAGATAGAGCACCCCCTGCCACCCGTGGGACATCAAAGCTGCTGCTGATAGCACCCCCTCCCCTCTAGGAGGGGAGAATGGGTAAGGGCCCCAGTGCATTGCTTTGCCCAGGGGCCCACACTGCTGTTAAGACGGCCCTGGGCGGTGCCATGTGAAAGCGTGCTGGCTCAAGGTGAGCCTCAGAGCGGACCACTGGTTTCCAGGGTGCCGCTTATCCTTTCTCACCCTGGTGCGCTTCATATATTCCTGGGCCCAGGAGCTCACATCCACCGACTACTTTCAGCAACAGCTGCAGATATCGAAGAAGACAGCGGTCCTGTATAACAGATGGATGCGGGAGGCTTGTACCATGGATCTCATGGCGCAGCCACTGCAGCATATCGGCGGTCCAGGGCACATCGTGGAGGTCGATGAAAGCTTGTTTGTCAAGCTTAAGAGCAATGTCAGCCGTACTTTACCACAGCAGTGGATTTTTGGGGGAATTTGTCACAAAACTGGACAGTGTTTCCTCACCATGGTGCTCAGAAGGGATGCCACCACTTTGATGGTGGCTATAAATTAAAATATTGAGCAGGGCTCTACCATTTATTCGGACTGCTGGCAGGCGTACAGAACTGAACAGTTGCAAGTGGCTGGTTATCAGCATGCCCAGGTAAACCACAGGTTTAATTTTATTGACCCGGACACAGGGGTTCATACTCAGAATGTGGAGCGTCTTTGGGGCGCATGCAAATGGCGCAATAAGCGCCAAGGAGGCACAGCACGCCACCATCTACAGTCATATTTAGAAGAGTTTATGTGGCGAAAAACTTTGGGTGGTGATAACCCTTTTGAACGCATCCTTACAGCACTTAAGCTCCTTCCTAAGGCTGATTGATTGGTTTTTCACATCTATTCTTTCATTGTTTTTCTTCATTAATGTTGTGATTCTTTGTTATTGTTATCATTATTTATTCGATTTCATGTGATTAATTCATTATGCTTTTTCAATCTAATTTATTAAGTTAATTATAGTTATTTGTTAACACATGTTGTCATTACTGTGTCAGATGTATGATATTGCAGGTGTGAATGTGTTCCTAAAATGCCACCACTATCCACACCACCCCGAAGCGTGGCGAGCCCCGCGAGGGGTGATGGAACAAGTCCTCCGACCTTTTCATACCCCCACTATCCAGGTCGGCGTGGAGTTGATACCATAAAATGTGTATTACTTTACATGTATTACTTTACATGTATTCCGCGTCCGCTCGCCACACTTTATAAAATCAACTCCACGCCGACTTGGATAGTGGGGGTATGAAAAGGTCGGAGGACGCGTTCCGCCGCCGCTCGCCACTCTTCGGGGTGGCGTGGATAGTGGTGGTGGCTCAAAGTATTGGCATAGCTGCTTAAAATAGTAAGCACCCATGACATGTCGGGTGCCGGACGGGGTCCCAACAGTCGGGATCCCGACTGTCAAAACGCCGACAGCCGAGTTCCCGACAGCCGGCGGCTATTTTCCCTCGTGGGGTCCATGACCCCCATAAAGGGAGAATAGAATAGGTGGCTCACATAGCGAGCCACCGTGCCCGCAGCGTGGTGAGTGCAGCGAGCCCGCAAGGGGCTATGTTGCACTCTCCATGCTGTCTGGGTCTGGCCAGTCGGGATCCTGATGTCGGGATAATGACTGTCAGGATCCCGACTGTTGGACCCCTATACCACACCCGACATGTCATAGCATGGGTGCTTCTACAATGAAATATCGAATCGCATCGGATCGCATCCACTGTATGTTGCCATGCGATGTGATGCAATATTTAATTGTATAAGTACTGTTATGCACTAAATATGCACATTGGATCATATCTCATAGCATGGGTGCTTATACAATGAAATATCGCATCACATCGGATCGCACCCTGTCTAAGGTGCCGTCCGATCCCATGCGATATTTCATTGTATAAGCACTCCTGTCCACTTAATATGGACATCGCATCGCACCATACACGCTATGTAATCCGATGCGATTTCACTACAGAGAAAAGCCCAGTACGCTAAAAGCCTACTGGGCGCCGTTCTAGGAAACAAGTACCTTTTATTATTCTCATATTTTTGTTCTCTTTACTCACTCTTGTGAGAATTCCAGCAAGGATTTATGGTTCTCAGAGTTCTCATTTTTAATATACTTATAATAACACTGGTGTTCTATATTCATCTGTGAATTAAATGCAGTGCTTGGAAGTTGCTCTATCCTGTTTCATAATGACTCGAGGATGTGATTCACAGAACTACTTACAGCTTCTTAGCATTATCGCCATTAAACCAGCTTCCTTCAGCTGCTGTTAAAACAGGTGTCCTGCTCGCTGGCTGACAGGATAATTCAGTGATATGTTCATCTCACACAATAGAGGCCTAGCAGGAATCCACAGTCGTACTGCAGCCTGCAGGACATGGTGTGCAGACTGTGAGCAGCTCTCAGACATGTGAGTAGCACACCATCCCTATGGAAAGGACACAATGCTGGCTCCTGTATACACATGAAAATGCAACCAATCCCAACAGCACATATTACTTGCGGATGAGCGGACATATTGAACCTGCAAAATGACTGCTACACAGGCACAGGATTACTGGAACAAACAATGTTGCGCGTTTAGATCTGTTGTCAGTTCTTATAAAGAAGAAGGCTGCAAATACACAAAAATACTTAAAGATAGTCTCAAATAATAAAAAGCTAAATAAAATTAGTTAGATAATTCTAACTAAATCTAAAATTATAAGTGTTAAAGAAATTTTCTTTCCTGCAAAAAAAAAAAAAAAATTGATTTAGGGCCTGATTCATTTAATTTCATTTCATTTTCATTTACAAGACATCATATCTGCACTGCCTAGAGAACGGGTAAGTGCAGTGATTTGTGCTTACATTTCTTCTGATTTTGACTACATAGTCAAAATTAAAAGCTCAAATCGCACCGTGTGTATGCACCTTTAGTAACATAAGACAACACCTTCCTACTCTTCATAACTTATACCCCTTTCGTATCGCACCCAATTACCGGTTTCATGCCGGTTCGATCCGGTAATTGGTGCGATGTGAAAGGGGTATAAGTTATAAAGAGTAGCAACACGGCAATTCGAACCGGTAAAATAGAAGGGTTCTTACAGATTCATTGTTTGTGTTGCTTTGCAGGGTGTACAGTTTAATTGGGTCGACCCACTTCCCGTTCACACCAATACAGGAGGAAGTGCTTGGAGCAGCGCCAGCTCTAAGCATAGCCTACTCCCGCACCCCTGATGACGCTCCGCCGGTCTGCCGCACCCCGGATGACATCAATGAACTGGCAATATTGTCGGTTCACTGAAGTAATCTGAACAGACCAAAATGCAGGGTCGCACCGGGACTGAACAGTTTCAAAGTCCCGGTGCAACCCTGCATTTTGCAGTCTGAAAGGGTTATTAGAAGTCTCTTCTACATAGCTCGAAAACATAGGACAAGTCTCATGGCAAATGATAACATTGGGGAACAGTCATTCTGTTGCCAGGGGTTTAAGTGGATTTTGAATAATTGTGTGCTCCTAATCATGAATATGCCATGCATATTTTTTGAGATATGCATATGTATTTAATTTTTATTTTTTTCAAAATGAATTTAACAATATTAAAAGTAAATACATTTTTTTAATTGTGATTAAATTTCATTCAGCAAATGTTATAAAAAGACACACGATAGTTGAATACATAATTTATTTATATATATATATTTTAGCTTAGTTAATAATAATAATTATAATAATAATAATGATATTAAATTATCTGCTTAATAAATAAAACATTTTGTCTGGGACTACAGTTAGACCTGATTGGCCTATCAATTATTTCTACAATTTTATCAGATCTGACATTATTAATTGTCCCTACACACGGGGCAATTTCATGGCTAGATCGCTTAGAAAATACCCCTACTTCGCTGAGCGAGTAGGTTCCACAGCGATAGCGATGCGCGGCCCATGCGTCGCTATTGCCCAGCGATTAATATCCAGCATGCTGGGTAAATCTAGTTAAATCGCCGGTCAAGGCCAGTGTTCTCACACTAGGCCTGACAGATCGCTCAGCACACATTGCTGTGCAGCGCTGTGTGCTGATCTATCTTGCTGAGCAATCTAGCATCGCTCATCAAAATCTCCCCGTGTGTAGGCCTATTTAGAGAACACTGCCTATAATCTGTTCCCTTTTATATGTGTCCCTTAATTAAACAAAGCCCTCTGGGGACAGTTCCTCTCTGAGGTCTGCATCCAGCCACACCTCAACTGCACGAACCCTGATACTGTGTATGATCTAATTGCAAATGTTGCTAATCTGGAACTCTTACTCACTGAGCTGAACTCTAAAACATTTGAATAAGCCAGTCAAGGCCAATCAACACTTGTTTTATTATTTATTCTCAATCATTAACTTTTTAAAGCTCCAACACGTTCTCCACTGTTGTTTAAACATATATTCGGTGCACAGTTTACACATCACATTTAAATATTGTGTAAGCTGAGTAAAGTATCTATTTGTGTCCAGGTACCTGTCACAACCTGTAATCTCTGCTTCTGAGATAGTTACACTACATTTGATAATCATAATAACATTTTATAGGAAAGAATGATAATTATGAGTATATACTGTATATGCTACCATCCACTTAGATAGTATTTATATGTATACTATACTGTCTTTTAGAGCTTTATTATGTAATGTGACAAAGGTTTTTAAAAGCTGTGCTGTTCCAGCCACCTTGGATGCAGATTTAAAGTGGCAACAAATTTAAACCAGGCTGCATAAAAACATACAACAAAAAATGACTTATTCTGGGCGAGATGTGCTAAGCCTTGGAAAGTGATAAAATGGAGAGTGATAAACCTCCAACCAATCAGCTCCTACCTGTCATGCTGATTGGTTGGTGGTTTATCAGTCTCCATGTTATTACTTTTCAAGCTTAGTACATCTGGCCCGATGTGAGATAATACCATGCACACTGACTGTCAATCCCATCAGCTGCATTGATATTGCAGATTTACGCAAAAGTTATCACTGCCCCTTAGGGCTCTGAGCAATTTTGTGCAAATTCAGGCTGAAACGGCCTGCAAAGGGTGCGAGATTGGGCGCCGATGCGGCAACGGCACATTGCAACTAATAGGATTGACCTCAATGACCATGGCTTCCTCCTGAGGTCACTGTGAGGAGCTTTGCTAAACAATTTAATGAGCAGGGGGAGCTATAAATATATAGAAACTTAATATACATGCTTGTAGTTTAATGTACATGGATATTGTGGATGGAAGGGGGAAGTTGTACTTTATGTGACCCATCGTATACTCAGCGGGTGCATCCAAAAATACTAACAGCTTCAAGAACATCCGCATTCTACGTTCATTAAAAATAATCAAATTAAATCCTTTACAAGCATCAACTTCATAATCCCAATTATTAATTAGCCAAAACCTCATCAGATACAGTAATTCATATATATATATATATATATATATATATATATATATATATATATATATATACACAAAAAAATTAACCCGTTGACTACCTTCCCCTGTTGCATAAAAATGATCAACATTAACTAATATCAACTATTAAATCATTTCTTGAAAGTGTTTTGCAATATAAAGGTATATACTGTATAAAGGAAAATGAGTAAATACCCCTGTATTGAATACTAATAATTACTGTATTTTCAAGGACTAAATGATTTGTGAACAGAACCATCTAAATTCCTCCTAATGGTTTATGCCGCTATTGCACTTGTAGTGCCATTATCCAGACTGCCTCCAGAGCAAGCAGGAAGGATCGAATTTCCCAGATTCCTTTGTTCACAGGCAAATGATCCATATGGATTTAAAGCTAGAAGAAAAAAAAAGCAGTTAAACCGGCTTATCGGGTTGGAATGAAACTGTAGGAGTGCAGCCATTCAGCACTCCCCTGTGTTATCATGTCTAATTGCACATCAGTTTGCTAATAAAGAATGGGTGGTGTTACTGTGATCTTCCTACACAGTTGTGTTTTTCATTATTTAACATTATTTTATTTATTTCTGTTTTTAAATAGTCAAACAACAAATGATGAATTAAATGTAAAAAAAAAAATCTATAAATATTACAGTAGCTTTCATAATGCTGTGGCAGCTGTGTGCTGGAACATTAAAAAAGCAAGGCAAATGGCCATTCCTGACATACAGGAGAAAGTACATTCAGGAACTGTGGCATTTCCTGGGACTCATCGCTCCCATGTGACAATGGATGTTTGCCCCACATTCATTTACACATATCAGCATACAGAGATTTCCGCACTATACACAATCTGCTATGAATTAGGGCAGGCATCTCCAACGTTGGCCCTCCAGATTTTGAAACTACACATCCCAGCATGCTTTGCAATAGTTTTAGCATTCTCTAATAGCAAAACTGTGGCAAAGCATGCTGGGATGTGTAGTTTCACAACATCTGTGTAGTTTCACAACATCTGGAGGGCCAATGTTGGACTGATTTAGGGGGTTATTTTGGATAAATCAAATTCAAATCCCTTGCCAATCAACCAGAACCCGCCACACCGACCATCGAATGATGTGGAGCATCCTCAGGAGGAAGTGGGAGGGCAGTAATGTGAGCTGCCCGCCCCTGGCATCGACATCATGGCCCGATTACCATGGGAACGCCCAGCATTTACGCCCAACATTCCCATGGGCGATACTGTACTCCACCGCCCCACACCACCCAGACGCAATCTTCGTTGTGTGCACCTGGCGTATGCACATGCGCAGAAATGCGGCTGCACATGCGCATACACCAAACCTCGGTCTCTGTGCGAACGAACGCCGGCTGCGAACGAACCAGAATAAAGTCCTTAGTGGAAAAGCAACTGTGGGACACCACTGAGGCACTGACCGTAAAGTGACTTTGAGTAAAAAACATTGCTGGATATGGATGTGGGGGCCAATTCAGACTGTCCCCGATGGTGGGGCTCTGCACATGCGCATAAGCAATAATGCGTATGTGCAAACCCCACAGTGAGTGCTTTCGGCATATTTTTAATAAACGTCAGCATCCACCTTCAATTCGGCCATCAACTTTGGTCTTCAACTGAAAAGAAAGTCCTGGCTTACTTCTTACAGCGAACAGAGGAAAAAAGCATTCTATGATGCGTATGAATGATATGATTAATTAATTAGATGCTGTGGAAGGCTGTGGAGAGTAGATGATGGTGTAAGTGAGGGAAGAAATAGCACATGAGGAAAGAGGGCCCCACCATATCCATAACTGTGTGGAGTTTATATATCCTCTCCATGCTTGTGTGGGTTTCCTCCCGATACTCCAGACACAACCCAAAATATACTGGCAGGTTAATTGGCTCCCCACAAAATAAACCCTATCGCATGTGCATTTGTTTAGTGCAGACTAGATGGGCCAAGTGGTTCTTATCAAATGTAATGTTTCTATGTTGCTACTGTAAAGCCCCATACACATACTACTGTTGATGATATTGATCACAATATCATTTAGAAAGGGCTTTCTGAACAATATTGTCCATTGTGGATGCTGTGCAGCTTTAAGAATGGGCACTCTTGTGCATTAATAACGATCCCCTTCCTTGTCCAGCATGTCCGGACGAGGGAGGTCATCATTAACGATGGCCATGCTGCAGTGGCGTAACAATAACGCGGCAGACCCCACAGTGGCTTGGGCACGCCAGCTCCTGCGGGGTCTGCAGGGCACACTGGAAATGAGCTGCTGCTGTAGCAGGGAAAGACTGCCCGCCAGTGGCCACCCCTCCCATGCAATTCAGTACGGGACTGTCAAGAGAGGAGGCGTGCCGCCACACAGGAAGCCAGAATATGCAGCAGGAGAGGCAGCACCTGAGCTCAGCTGTCACATGGATCCGCCAGCGCCAAGGTGAAGCCGCCGAGGTCCCCCCCCCCCAGGAGGCAGCAAGCAGCGGAGCCATGCTGGAAGAGAGCACAAGCTGCCAGCGGGGTCCCAAGTTTTAGAGTCGCACAGAGAAGGTCGGGCAGACGGCAGTCCCTCCCGGGCAGTATACAGTCCCCAAGGGTGCAGGCACAGGAATATGTTGAGGGGAGACCTCCACACACTGGCTCAGGTGAGAAGCAGATACAGATCTGGGTCTGAGGAGACTTGCTGCCGCCCAGTGTGGCCCAACTACTGTCATTACTATTATTATTTATTTATTACTAGAACAAAAAGTTTGTCTGCTTTTATACCTTTATAAAGTATTTAAATAATTAAACTTTTTGTATGTTATGGGGAAATATTTGGATGACAGGTGGGGAGAATACTGGCACTGGCATCCCAAAAAGGGGGTCAAGTAAGTATATTTACCCTCCCCCTGTCCCAACTAACCCTTTTTTCAGTAACCCGACCTCCCCCCCCCCCCCCCACACACACACACAGCCTGACTGTAACCCTCACCCCTTGCAGTCTATCCCTCCCTGCTAGTTCCTAAACCTAACCCCTGTACCCTGCCTCCTAAACCTATCCCTCCCACTCCACAACCTGACCCTAACTTCCCCTCTCTGCAGCCTATCCCTAAGTCCCCCCACTAGTGCCTAAACATCACCCCTCCTTACCTGGCCTGATCCTATCCCGCACCACATAGTCACTGACAGGGATGCCGGCTGTCGTTATTCCGGCATCAGTTTATTGAGGTTTATGATGTTCCGGCCCTGGTCTTCTGAAGGCAGTTGGGATGCCAGCACCGGTATATTGAACGCATCCTATATTACAATATGTTGGATACTAAAGATGGGCAGCTTAATTTTAACTCAGATTTTCCTAGCCAAGATGTCCTGGAATTTGAATTTTTTATTTCGTTTTCAGGCCAATCTGTTGGCTGCTGTGTATAGAATGGGCAGGCGGTGACAGCTGGAGCTGTGGGGGGGGGGGGGGGGGGGGGCACCACAGACTTTTTGGGCAGAGGGGAGCAAAATTTATAGTTACGCAACTGCAGCCAATGCTTCCCTCAACGCGCCCCCGCCCCTCAACGCTGCCCCCTCGTATGCAGCGTTGCCAAGTGTGTATGCACTTGCAGATTCTATGTATCATTTTATCAAATATGTAGACTAATGATCACTAGAACCTGGTTGCTATGGGTAGCACCTATACCTGTCCTGTGTAGACATTTCATAAATCTCCCTTTCCGACAGGTAACTGTTTACGGGACTCTGGTAGTAAAGTTATTATTAAACTCATCCCATCACAATAAATAAATAAATGTTACAGAGGGATGCTGTCAAAATCCCGATGGTCGAAATACTGACGCCGCAATAATGCCGGCACTTTGTCCCTCTATGGGTGTCCACGACACCCACAGAGGGAGAATAAAAAGTGTGCCGAGCGTAGCGAGACACTGGGCCCACTCCGTCGCGCCGCAATGCCCCCTTGTCGGCATTGCGGCGGTCAGGATTCCGGCATCGATATTTCGACCGCCGGGATTTCATACTGATCCTGTTACAGAATAGTATCTTACATATAATAGTATTATTATTATTATTAGTGGTATCCAATTACCCACAAAGAAATATAGGTATTTCACTATTTTTCTGGATGCTTCTCTGATATTTTGGGGGAGGCTATCCAGTTTGGTCATCGAAAAATAAAAAATTCACACAAAAAGGCACATTTTCAGTGTAACCCTAGAGTTTTAACTAGCCACAGCCCCGTGTTTGCACGAACATATGGTTGCTTTGGGGAATTTGGATTCGTCTACCCGAGGCAGGTGAAACAAAGTTTCTGATAAGCCGTGGCAAGTGCTGGCTTATCGGGGATAATTGGGTAGCATTGGGTGTAGCAATTACCTGTATTCAATGATTTGGGTAATTGGAAACCCCTTAAATCTCAGAAGACATCAGAAGCAAGTATTCATATTATACAAGACACAGGTGTAAGATGTAGTGCTACTGTGTTACTGTGACTATGGGCCTGATTCAGAGCCAATCCATCGGGCCGAATTCAGATTGTGTTGGTCTGCGCATGCACATGAGCGAATATGTATCACACTTGCCAATACGTTTTCTCTGCAGGGGTGGACAGGAGGCGGCAGCAGGGGAATGGCCAGCGTTTTTTGGGAGTCCCCATAAAACCACTGGGCGTTCCCATGGGAATGCAGGTGTGCTGATGCCTGCATCTGAATCAGTCCCTATGGTAAGAATATTTACATTTCTATATCAATTACATTAGTTCTGAACAGCAGCAATTATCTGTTATTGTTTATTCTTCATTCTGTTATTTTATGAATAATGGGTTTGCAGATAATGAACCCACAATCCCTTATTAATATCCACCCATAGAACACTAATGATGTGCCCCAATGCCCTTCCTCAGAAATGAAAAGAGAAACCTGCCAGAGCTATTGCAACTCATTCACAAGAGCGTACTCCTTTGCAGCCTTTATGCAATGACGGGGAACATTGTCTGCTCAAGTAGGTCTACAGTTACGTAGCCTGGAAGCAGCAGTAATGATGCAGGCGCTAGGTCTCTCTGCGTGCATGATTGCAGCTGACAGCATATACACTGCCATGACATGCCAGCACGCCACGTTAACTCCCCCGAATGACCCCTTCCTATCAATCACTCTACAAAGACATCCTCATTGTGAGTTGACTCGCAAAGTCACCTGTACAAATGTGCAGTGCGATCGTGGCTCATGCACCGTCTAAAAACAATTGCTCAATTGCAAAACATCGGCATATCGTGTAACTCTGATCTAGGTCCATTGGGGTAGATGTATGAAGCAGTGATAAAGGAGAAGTGGCCCAATCAACACTGAAGTAACATCTATAATTTGCAGAATATAAAATTATACAGAGCAGCTGATTAGTTGCCATGGGCAACTTCTCCTCTGGCTCACTTCTCCATTGTTCCTTATACTGTACTTCCCGTAGATTTACCTAGTGAAGTGGGTTGGGCAAGACACAGATAATGTGATTTTCTGCAAATAGCAGAGAGGATGTGAATGATTTGTGGCCAGCGCCCTTTTACCTTACTGACCTTAATTTATTTTCACAGTAGCAAAATAAAGCGTTACTATATAAGGCATATATCTGGAAATAGTAGCGGAATGGATGTGAATCAGAACACTGCAGGAAGGATGTAGATTTCAGCAGGAGAAAAGTGTTAGAATAATACTGTCTGATGTGGGATAGTGGCACGCTTTGGGGGAAGGGAGAGGAGGAACTTCTACTTTGCAGAAACTGTGGTGGGCTCATGCACAAACCAACTGCAGGAGGAGAGAAATACAGTGTAGTGACTGACATTACCTAATGGGGTGGCTCAATTTTACACAAGACATAAGTTTAATTAGCAGTTAGTACATGCAGTGGGCCTGATACAGAAGTGAACACTATGGGGGCAAAATGGGGACAATTTATCACCATCCGCATGCTCAGATGCTGTGATAATATCAGCCCAATTCGCAATGTGATCATTATATCGCACGGCTGTATTAATTATCACATGCAGGGACAAAGCTTGTGAGAAATCACAGTTTATTAAAACTGCAAGTGTATTATATCAGTGTATTGTAAAGTAGGGGGTGGGGCACTGTAAAAATGGGGGCATGGCTATTATGATGCATCAGCATCTCTACCCCCCCTGAGTACCTCCTCCAATCCCTTCTGTGTGGCTTGGCTGGTCCCCCCTCCCCCCCCCCCCCCCCGCCCTTCCCAGGGAAAGCCGCTATTAGTTAGGTAAGTATGCATTAGAATCGACTGCCATTCACTCACATCTCTCCGTGTTGCTGATACTTGCCTACTTTCAAAGTCTCCTCCCTGGGAGCAGCAGCACTCTGGGGGGGGGTGCCCCCATTACAGCAAATCCCTCGAATCATGGGTCCTCAAGGAGGAGCCGGGGATAAATTTACACTATTTGCATATTCAACCCTGCTCCCGAAAAGCCACAAATTGCTGTAATTTAAGGCTGCATCCGGGGAGATGCAGGGAGATCGGGCGGAATCCGGGAGCATTGCCCACCTTTCTGGGAAGGGGTCCTGATTTCCGGGACCCTCCTGGGCCAATGGGAGAGGGTAGGCAAACCTGCCGTAGACAGTGTTCTGTGCGTATATATAACTGTCCCCAGTAGTGCCAGTTACATATAATGTCCCCAGTAGTGCCAGTTACATATCATGTCCCCAGTAGTGCCAGTGACATATCATGTCCCCAGTAGTGCCAGTTATATATAATGTCCCCAGTAGTGCCAGTTACATATCATGCCCCCAGTAGTACCAGTTACATATCATGTCCCCAGTAGTGCTAGTTACATATCATGTCCCCAGTAGTGCCAGTTACATATCATGTACCCAGTAGTGCCAGTTACATATCATGTTCCCAGTAGTGCTGTTATAAATGTATCCAGTAGTGCTGTTACATATCATATAATGTCCCCAGTAGTGCCAGTTACATATCATGTCCCCAGTAGTGCCAGTTACATATCATGTCTCCAGTAGTGCCAGTTACATATCATGTCCCCAGTAGTGCCAGTTACATATCATGTCCCTAGTAGTGCTAGTTACATATAATGTCCCCAGTAGTTCTGTTACAAATGTCTCCAGTAGTGCCAGTTACATATCATGTCCCCACTAGTGCCAATTACATATCATGTGCCCAGTAGTGCCAGTTATATATCATGTCCCCAGTAGTGCCAGTTACATATCATGTCCCCAGTAGTGCCAGTTACATATCATGTCCCTAGTAGTGCCAGTTACATATCATGTCCCCAGTAGTGCGTTACATATCATGTCCCCAGTAGTGCCAGTTACATATTATGTCCCCAGTAGTGCCAGTTACATATCATGTCCCCAGTAGTGCGTTACATATCATGTCCCTAGTAGTGCCAGTTACATATCATGTCCCCAGTAGTGCGTTAATATCATGTCCCTAGTAGTGCCAGTTACATATCATGTCCCCAGTAGTGGCAGTTACATATTATGTCCCCAGTAGTGCCAGTTACATATCATGTCCCCAGTAGTGCCAGTTACATATCATGTCCCCAGTAGTGCCAGTTACATATCATGTCCCCAGTAGTGCGTTAATATCATGTCCCTAGTAGTGCCAGTTACATATCATGTCCCCAGTAGTGGCAGTTACATATCATGTCCCCAGTAGTGCGTTACATATCATGTCCCTAGTAGTGCCATGGCAATCCTAGATTACAAGGGAAGTCCAGGAGCAGAGCATTTTCTCCCTCATGGAGAGGGTCAGGTAGGCAGGTATGCTTTTAGCATGCCCTAACAGGGAAAATGTGGCAAGGCATGCTGGGATGGTTAGTTCCACAGCAGAAGGAGTGTCACAGATTGCCTACCCCTGTTTTGGTGAATTGTGTGTTACATTTTCTTGAATAATTATCCAGAAGACACAGCAGCTGCTTCTAGTTTTTGTAGGTAACAGGTTTTTTATTTTTTAGCATTAAAGCAATTGATTCTGCATTTGGATAAAGTTTACATTCCTAGATGCCCATATACAACCAGAGTGTTTCTTTTCTGCTCTAATCTGTTAATGATTGATTAGACTTGCCTTAAGCGATTTCATTGTATTTTAGAATGTATGTGTAGAAAGATATCACTCATATTGTAAAAGCAGTTTCATTAAATGAGAAGTGCGTCTCCATCTGAGGGATCATAGAGTCATTATGAAGGATAAAGTTCAGAAGTCTCTCAATCAATGAAAGACCCAGTTAATTGCAGACACTCTTCCCTTCAGCTGTCAGAGTGCTGGGCTGGTTTCTGAGATTGTGAGAGTTGTCAGATGTTAGAAAAGCTGTTAAGTACTGATCTGTGAGTTATTTTATTACTTTACATTAAAGGCCCTAACTGTGCGGAGTTTGTATGTTCTTCCCGTGCTTGCGTGGGTTTACTCCAGGTACTCCGGTTTCCTCCCACAATCCAAAAATATACAGGTAGGTTAAGAGAGGTGTTCTCTGAAGGAACAGAGGAGTGGCAGGGGGGTCCAGACCTGGGATTGCCTGCATGTGCCTGGCCAAATGCACTGCTCACCATTAATACACATTACAGTAAAAGTTGTTACTTTGTTGTAACAATGTTGCTGCTATTCCAAAAGCAGGTAATTTTATTGGTACAGAAATTGCCGTATTTATATATTAACCATAAGGCATCACCAAACAGCAATCTCAGACAAAATACATTATTATTTCTTTCTGTCACATATCTCATTTACTATTCACTACAATAGAATATGGCAGCCTGCCACAACTACTGTTATTTTATAAAGAACCCATGAGCTGCTGGTTATTGTTATATACAGTCATTTAAAGTCTTTCTATTTCTCCTGATTTACCCAGGAGATGAACACATAGAAAGTGTGCTTCGTATAACTATTGCGCTACTTGGAGGATCTGTCTGAAGGTGCCCATACACGTTACAATTATTGTATACAATATCGCATCTCATCGCATCTTGGTTTTGCGATGAGATGAGATCTAGTACAAAAAGTATGTGCTGAACATACTTTTTGTACTAGATCTCATCTCATCGCAAAACCATAGAGTTGAAAGGAAATGTTTTACTTTGTTGCAACAATGTTGATGCACTCTAGGAATGAGCCCTGCAGAGAAGCAAATTAGGTAATATGTTATCAAGGTCTATATATTACTGTGGAATTAAGTCATAATGTTTACAGTTATACCCTTTTCACATCGCAACTAATTAACAGGTATAAACTGTTTTGACCCAGTAATTAATGCAAGGTGAAAGGGGTTACCATGTCGGTTAAATGGGTAGCAACACAGCAATACGAACCGGTAAAAAAAGCATATTGCCATGTTGCTTGGTGGTGTGAACAGGTTCAACGGGTCAAGCAACCTGTTTCCCACTCACACTATAGAGGAGGCAGCGCTAGGAGTAGTGCTAGCTCTAAGAACTACCTCCTTCCCTGCCCTGATGATGCGCCAACTCCCCGACGAGCCCCCAGATGATGTCAGCGAACCGGCATTAATATCGGTTCACTGTGGGGATGTAAACATCCCAAAATGAAGGGTCGCGCCAAGACTGATCTGTTTCAAAGTCTCGTCACAAACCTTCATTTTGAGATGTTAAAGCAGCATTATTGTTTTAGTATAAGTGAATATAATAACAAAACGTGATCATATTGCATATTTTAATATCCAGAATTTTTTTTACAGATGGTTATAACAGATAGAGAAACAATGTATACAATTTACAAAATATATTTTTAGCACTTAATTGTTTAGGGCAGGGGTCTTCAACCCATGGCCCGCGGGCCACAAGTGGCCCACTGAGTTGTTTTGAGTGGCCCTCCACCTGCCGCCTCTCATTGCTGTGTAAAAAAAACAAAAAACCTTCCGCGCTAGTCCCCTTTGCATGTGGGACGCGGCAGAGGTGGATGTGCAGTGGCTGTGGTGGTCGGGACTGTGCGCGGACATGCGCATTGTGTATTTCCTGATACCGTGCACCTGTCCCCCTCTGTGCCCTTTCAGAGCGCAGTGACAGCCGCCGCCAGTCCTCTGATGAAGCTGTTGTTTCCTGAGACCTCTGCCAGGGACATGGAGCATCTTGTGACATTGCAGAAGATTCAGGCAAGTTTCTTAGGGAAGGGGGAAGCTGGCTAAATGCAGTGCTAACTTCGGGGGGCTGGCTGCAACGCTGTGCTGAGTATGGGGGGTGGGCTGGCTGCAATGCTTTGCTGACTATGGGGGGGGGCGTGAGCTGGCTGCAATGTTGTGCTGAACATGGGGGGGTGAATGGGCTGCAATGCGGTGCTGACTATGAGGGGGGGCTACCTGGCTGTGTGGTGCTGACTATGGGAGGGCTGGCAGGCTGTGCAATGTGGTGCTGACTATGGGGGGCAATACTGGGGCACTTTGTGAGGGACACTACTGGTGGCATTTTGTGAGGGACACTACTGGTGGTATTTTGTGAGGGACACTACTGGTGGCATTTTATAAGAGGCACTGCTGGGGGCATAATATGTATACGCAGAAGTATTGGGGGCATTATAGTGCAAGGTGCAATGGGCATCATGGTGTGTGGCATAATGTATAATGGGCATTATGGTGTGTGGCACAATGTGTAATGGACATTACAGATAAACCGTGTATCTTAATTTAAGTAGCCTGTCATTGTTTGGGCTTGATTTGTGAGGCGAGCTAGGTCACTGTGTGGACCTTAATGTTTATATGTCACTGTGTGGCCTTTAGCCAGCCAACTTAAGCAAGGAAGGAGAACAACTATTCCTGCTGTAACCAATGTCTGGTCATGCAGGTTGCAAAAGTGAGATGTCAGGTAATGGTTTTCCTGCTAGTTCACACTCTTATAATTAGACCACGCCCCTTACAATTAGGCCACACCCATTTTTGGGAGCGCGTCTACACCGTGTGCAATTTCATCAATATAATATTATGTATGGGGAGCTGCATTTTTTTCTGTTCGCACTGGGACCCTAATTGTCTAGAAATAGTCCTGGTGCTGACTATATATTGGGGATGGGGTTTATGTGTATGGGCAGCTGTGCCAACTATGTATGCAGGGGCTGTGCTATCTATAAAGGGCTGTGCTTTATGGGGGCTGCGATGTCTATCTATGAAGGACTGTGCTAATTACCACAGTAGAGATTAGTGGCCCTCAGGCTTCATTGAATTTTTGGTACTTATGTAGTATCTGGGCTGCCGATTTTTTGATTGTATGCCTTAAGTTAAGGCATACAATCAGATGCGATGCGATGCGATATCGCATCGCATCGCATCGCATCCGATATCGGATGCGATGACCCGATTTTTCCATAGGAATCAATGTTAAAATGATTCCTATGGAAAAATGGGTCCTTTTCATACCCCTACTATCCAAGTGGGCATGGAGTTGGATATAAACCTGTGGCGAGCGTAGCGAGCCACCGAGCCCGAAGCGTGGCGAGCGAAGCGAGCCCCGCGAGGGGACGGTATTCGTCCCCTCGCGGGGCTCGCTTCGCTCGCCACGCTTCGGGCTCGGTGGCTCGCTACGCTCGCCACAGGTTTATATCCAACTCCATGCCCACTTGGATAGTAGGGGTATGAAAAGGACCCATTTTTCCCATTGAATTCCATGTTAAAATGGACTCAGTCCATTTTAACATTGATTCCTATGGAAAAATCGGGTCATCGCATCGCATCGCATCGCATCGAATCGCATGGTCGCATGCGATGCGATGCGATCTCCCGATCCGACCCGATTTAGAAATCGGCAGCCCAGATACTACATAAGTACCAAATTTTTTAATGTGGCCCACACTGTCGTAAAGGTTGAAGACCTAAGGTTTAGGGTCACTAATTTTCACTATTTTTTTTTTCAAAGATTTGGGGGAATCCTCATTATTGAACAATAAATTGTTAGTATATTGTATATGTAAAAATTATATTCATATTTCAAATCATAGTACATTTTTCCTATTGTGTTTTTAATTGTAATATAATTGTAACTAAATGATCTAGTCATGTATGGTATATTGTGAATTATACATTTTTTCATATTACTTTTGTCAACAAATGAGACCCATGAAGCACTGGTGACAAAATGGGAGTGGTTTATGCTCCAAAGAGTGCATGCAAAAACAGCATATTTCCTTAAGGGCCCCATACACCAGCAATTAATTGTGACAATTTTCAGATATTGAGATGATTGCCACAATTAATTTTAGATGTGTGGGCTCCCCCTTTTGGCAATCCCAATCAAAATCGCCAATCGATTGCTTAATCTGGTTTTTAAACATGTTTAATAATCTGGTATTATCTGCAGATCTTTTTTATATGTGTGGGCATTCCCAATTCGTCTTCTTCATCTATTTACATTATGAACAGCAATCGATTGGGCAATTTCCAGATATGAAGATGCAATCTTTAGATGGAAAAATCTGCCGATCACTGAAATAAATCTGTAATGTGTGGGCAAAGTCAGATAGATTGTAAAATCCATTTATCTGGCCAAAAAATCCCTGTATCTGGAAATCCATAAATTGTGATTGCTGATGTATGGGGCCCATTATGTGCTGCATAGGCACCAGTTTACACCAAGAATATTTATATACATACAGATGGAGCCCCTCTCATTCAGCTGGGGGCTTCTCTAATGGACTAGTGAAGCCACTGCAAGTGGTCATTTTAGTTAACCCGATGTATCCAAAAGCCTTATGGGCCCCATACATCAGCAATCACAATTTATGGATTTTCAGATATAGGGATATTTTGGCCAGATAAATGGATTTTACAATCTATCTGACTTTGCCCACACATTACAGATTTATTTCAGTGATCGGCAGATTTTTCCATTTAAAGATTGCATCTTCATATCTGGAAATTGCCCAATCGATTGCTGTTCATAATGTAAATAGATGAAGAAGATGAATTGGGAATGCCCACACATATAAAAAAGATCTGCAGATAATACCAGATTATTAAACATGTTTAAAAACCTGATTAAGCAATCGATTGGCGATTTTGATTGGGATTGCCAAAAGGGGGAGCCCACACATCTAAGATTAATTGTGGCAATCGTCTCCATATCTGAAAATTGTCACAATTAATTGCTGATGTATGGGGCCCTTTATGCTGGGTACACACCAAAACGATTTTGGCACAATCCCATCAATCTGGATCCAATTCAGACTGATTGGATGCAGATTTGGTCAAAATCGTTTGGTTGGATCTGAATTGGATCCGAATCCGATCCTACCTGCTGCAGGTAGGATCTGTAAAAGATCCATTCATCTGAATACAGAGGGGATCGGATCGTATGCAAATCGTATGTAAATCATATGCAAATTGTACAATCCGATTTGCATACGATTTGCATCCAATCAAAATCGTTTTGGTGTGTCCCCAGCATAAATCTGTCCATGCCTAAATGTATTAATGAGGGACCTCTGCATCCCATTCCCACCCGCAGACTCGACCACCATAGGTTTTTATGTGAGATGCCTATCACCTTCGGTGGCACAGTCATATGTTCAAAATATAGGCTCTGAGGCTTTCACACTGCAAAATGGATTGACTTAGAACCGTGTAGGAGGATCCATCTTTTAACACGGTTTGAATTACTGGCTTTTTTTACTGGTATTTAGACTATGGAGCTTTCACACTGCACCTAGAACCGGGTTGACACGCTTAAAAATCGGCAATATAAATATAGCTGCTGTGTGAAAGCGGTATAATTAAGACGACTTTTAAAGATAGCACTGTTGCTCTGACATTTACTAGTAAAGGTCTAATAATAAGGCAAATATACATATTACCATGTAAATACTTTTTACATTATGTGAAGTAGCTGTTGCCAATTTACATTAACGTTTAAAAACAAACATAAAAATATATCTCACTTATGGGGCCTACACGGGGAGATTTGCTGAGCGTTCTGAAGAATGCTAGATCACTCAGCACACAGCGCTGCACAGCAATGTGTCAGCTCTGTGTGCTGAGCGACCTGTCAGGGCCAGTGTTCTTCAGTGAGAACACAGGCCCTGACTGGCGATTAAGTATATTTATCCAGCAGGTGATGTAGGGGCATTTTCAAAGCGATCTAGATCTCTCAGAAAATGCCCTGAAACTGCCCAGTGTGTAGGCCACACACATTAGGTTTTAAAGAGACAGTTTCACCTAAATTGATTAGAATCGTAAACCATGAACATTATAAGCACAAAATTGGCATCTGGTTAGTGTCAATAAACTTTAACACATTAAATGTAGATCTTACTGTATTTTGTGAAGATACAGCTGAATGCTGTATCTGCAATATTGACACCTGTAGTGGGTGGGGGTGCAATATATTGGAACAGCTGTCACAGTGGCGTAACTATAAATTTTGCTCCCCCCTGCTAAAAAAATTGTGGCGCCCCCCCCGTCCCACACACAAATATATATATATATATATATATATATATATATATATATATATATATATATATATATATATATATATATATATATATATACAGTCTGGGGAGATGGCACTCGCAGGTCTTATAACGCTAATAACAAAAAGCACGGAGGCTTATGTATGCAATAACGTTTCGGTCTTTAATGACCTTCGTCAGATTGAACAATACATATACAAAATAAACTTACTTATATAGCACCCGCCACCACCGTGCAAACAGTCTCAGGAAACGCCGTCCGTCCGGTCCCATGACGTCACTCACATGCGACGCGCGGCCTCCGCCGCGCACAGACAGCTGACGCGTTACCTTAGAGACCTGTAAACAAAAACATAGCGTCATTTGTGAACAACCAGAAGAAACGATCATGCTTAAAACAGCAGAAGTACATCCATAAGTATAGAGCGTGCTCTCTGAGCATGCATGGTCATTAAACTTAGAAAAAGACACAGGGTATTAGGGCATCAATAAAAATAAACAGAAAAACGGATCAATCATAAAAAGCAGGACATGCTGTAATTTTCATTGAGTCCGTGTGGGGACACCGTATTCAATCGGTGTATCCACCTGGCCTCACGTTGAAGAAGTTGCTTTGCACGGTCACCTCCTCGTAGGTTGGCAGGGATTTGATCTATTATTTTGTACCTAAGAGTGGCAACACTATGTTTTAGTTCCCGGAAGTGCCGTGGTACAGGTTGCTCTGGGGTACCCGGTTTACCCTCTATGGATAGGCGTACAGTGGACCTATGGACAGCAGCTCTTTCTTTAAAGGGGCGAGAGGTTTTTCCTACATAAATTAAGCCACAGGGACACTTGATGGTATATATAACGTATGCACTACTACATGTTAGAATGTGTTTTATCGGGATTCTCACACCTGTGTGTGGATGTGCCAATGTATTGCCAGTTTCCATGAAACTGCAAGTGGCACACCCCAAACACCTGTAACACCCAGGTTTTTTGGATAGGAAGGTGTGAGGGGGACACGTCTGATGGGAAGAAATATCATTTTTTACAAGCCAATCTTTAAGGCTACGTTCCCGTTTGTAGCTAGGTAGCAATGTCACATTTTTAAACATGTTAAGTTCAGTGTCCTGTTTTAACATTGGCCATAAATCTCTTGCTGTTTTGACTATTTTTGAGCTTGCTCCGCCATAAAATTGAACCAGTGGGATCTTATCTGTGGAATCTAGTTTCTTGATTTTTGGTTTAAGGGCTTCTGTACGAATTACTGAGAGTGCTTTTTGCTTTGCCTGCAGTAATTCCGTGTGATTATACCCTCTAACTAGAAACTTCTGTATCATGATGTCTATTTGTTTTTCACAATCTTTGGGGTCACAGCAAATGCGTCGTAGCCTCAGAAATTGTGAATACGGTAATCCCTTCTTGGTGGCAACAGGGTGCTGGCTGGAGGCATGCAGGATCGTATTCCTGTCTGTAGGTTTGGTGTAAAGCCCGGTAAGAATTTTTCTCTCATGCAGGGTGAGTTGTACATCTAAATAGTGTACACTTTTATTACTGATTTCATGGGTGAATTTGATGGTCGGATGTGATTGATTCACTTCCATCATCATATCTTCAAACTCCTGTAAGGTACCAGACCAAATGACCAAGAGGTCATCTATATATCTCACTAGGAAGAAAATCTTTTGGCGATATTTCTCCTGAGTGAAAAACAGATCTTTTTCAACCTCATACATATAGGTGTTGGCGAATGCCGGAGCCACACAAGACCCCATCGCACAACCCTGTTGTTGTAAATACCAGCCCCTGTCGAACAAAAAATAATTCCTGGTTAAAGTGAGAGACAACAATTCAAGAAAAAAATGTAAAGGAGGACCCGTATACAGAGGATTCGATGTAAGTAACCTCCTAGTGGCCTCTACTCCCTCAACATGGGGAATATTCGTATATAGGCTCACTATATCTAAAGTACACAAGAAGCAGTCCTCTGGGAGAGGAGGAAGATTTTGTAATTTGTTAATTAATGATGTGGTATCCTTCAAGTAAGTGCCTTGAGCTTGAATTACCGGTTGTAGGAACATGTCCAAATACTTTGAGATTTTATAATAAATGGAGTCCCTTGCAGCAATTATTGGACGTCCCGGTGGAGATACAGGGTTCTTGTGCATCTTCGGTATTGTATACAGCACTGGCGCTATCGGGTCATCTTGGAAGATCGCCTCTGCTGTTGCACTTGAAATTGTTCCACCTATAACCGCTTGGTCAAGGTTTGTCTTAATTTCCTTGTTGAAGAGCGGAGTTGGATCTTGTTTAAGCTTCTTATAAACCGCTTCATCGGATAGCTGTCTGTAAATTTCTGTCCGATATTGATCGATATCCTGGACTACCACGCCACCGCCTTTGTCGGCGGGGCGAATTATGATTGTGTTATCTTGGCTTAAATTTTTTAAACATTTTTTCTCTTCTTTTGAGAGATTTGGGTGCTGGATCACTGTTTGTTGGCCACTTTGACAGGCCTTATAGTCCAGTATTTTATTGAACGATTTAAGCGTTAAGTTATTGGTACCAGGATCGTATGAAGACGGTTTCTTCAGCTTTGAAATAGTCGTTGGGAGCAAGGTTTGTGTGTCCTTCTGTTTGCCGAAATGTTCCTTTAAACGTAGTCTCCTATTGAATTTGTAGGAATCTACCTTCCACTTGAAGTCATCAAAATGTGTGGTTGGGACAAATGATAAGCCTCTTTCCAATATGCCCATTTCTTGTGCAGAGAGAGGTCGTTTGGGCAAATTAAACACTATGGTTTCTTCTTGTTTGTTTTCCCTTTTTGTTTGGCGGAGCCACTGGTGCCCTCTCCTGGTCCGCTTGTGCCTTTCCCGGTAAGTTGTGCCCGGGTCTTGACCCCTAAAGGGGGCTTTCTGACTTGAGACCTTTGTTCTGTGTCACTGTGAGATGTAGCCCCTCCACTCGATGTATCTGTATCTCCAGGGAACTTTCTGTATTTTCTTGGACGTCTCTGATACTGTTGCTTGGTGGCTGTATTGTAAGCCCACGCATAAACTTTACACTCTGCGTAGTCCTTTTGGACTAATTCAAGTTTATTCCGCTTGAATTTAACAAGCTCTTTCTTATAGTTTTCCACTTGTGTGGACAGTTTTTCCAACCATGCAGTTTCTGTGTCAGTTTTAAGCGAATCCAAATGTGCAGTTTCAAAGGATTCAATTTTAGTTTTTATGACATCCAATTCCCTGGCAGATTCTGAGATAACCAAGAGGATTAGGTCTAGGCTACATTTGTTAAGAATTGCCACCCACTTTCGGCAGAAATCTTGATTGTACTTGCCTATTGTGGGGGCATTCCTAATCCTAAAGCCACGGGGGATGTGACCTGAGCGATGGTAGTCCGATAAAGTGACTCCGTGCAATAAAAAGTCCAGTTCTTTTTTCCGTAATCTTAATAACTGCGTGTACAGTTGCTCATTGGGGATATCACCCTCAGTGAGATTGAAGTTCTGTTTAAATCTGATGGTCTCTGCGTCGACGTCAGAATAAGTCAATAGCTCTCTGACTGGTAAGGTGATGTTCTTATATCCTGCTGTTTCTTGCATAATCTTGTGGGCAAAAACTCACCACCAGGAGAAAAGCAGTAGACAAAACAGTGTGTCGACGGTTCAATTAAGAAAATGAGGGAATCTTGGGTGCCTTGACAAACGATTACCACGTCCGTGGAAAAGGTATATGCAGGTAGGTTGAGGTCTGGCACTCCTTTGGATGTGGTCCGGTAGATGCCTGGGTGCCTTTCTGTGCGCTGTGAGGCGCTGAATACATACAGTCTGGGGAGATGGCACTCGCAGGTCTTATAACGCTAATAACAAAAAGCACGGAGGCTTATGTATGCAATAACGTTTCGGTCTTTAATGACCTTCGTCAGATTGAACAATACATATACAAAATAAACTTACTTATATAGCACCCGCCACCACCGTGCAAACAGTCTCAGGAAACGCCATCCGTCCGGTCCCATGACGTCACTCACATGCGACGCGCGGCCTCCGCCACGCACAGACAGCTGACGCGTTACCTTAGAGACCTGTAAACAAAAACATAGCGTCATTTGTGAACAACCAGAAGAAACGATCATGCTTAAAACAGCAGAAGTACATCCATAAGTATAGAGCGTGCTCTCTGAGCATGCATGGTCATTAAACTTAGAAAAAGACACAGGGTATTAGGGCATCAATGAAAATAAACAGAAAAACGGATCAATCATAAAAAGCAGGACATGCTGTAATTTTCATTGAGTCCGTGTGGGGACACCGTATTCAATCGGTGTATCCACCTGGCCTCACGTTGAAGAAGTTGCTTTGCACGGTCACCTCCTCGTAGGTTGGCAGGGATTTGATCTATTATTAGTGCATACGTTATATATACCATCAAGTGTCCCTGTGGCTTAATTTATGTGGGAAAAACCTCTCGCCCCTTTAAAGAAAGAGCTGCTGTCCATAGGTCCACTGTACGCCTATCCATAGAGGGTAAACCGGGTACCCCAGAGCAACCTGTACCACGGCACTTCCGGGAACTAAAACATAGTGTTGCCACTCTTAGGTACAAAATAATAGATCAAATCCCTGCCAACCTACGAGGAGGTGACCGTGCAAAGCAACTTCTTCAACGTGAGGCCAGGTGGATACACCGATTGAATACGGTGTCCCCACACGGACTCAATGAAAATTACAGCATGTCCTGCTTTTTATGATTGATCCGTTTTTCTGTTTATTTTCATTGATGCCCTAATACCCTGTGTCTTTTTCTAAGTTTAATGACCATGCATGCTCAGAGAGCACGCTCTATACTTATGGATGTACTTCTGCTGTTTTAAGCATGATCGTTTCTTCTGGTTGTTCACAAATGACGCTATGTTTTTGTTTACAGGTCTCTAAGGTAACGCGTCAGCTGTCTGTGCGTGGCGGAGGCCGCGCGTCGCATGTGAGTGACGTCATGGGACCGGACGGACGGCGTTTCCTGAGACTGTTTGCACGGTGGTGGCGGGTGCTATAGAAGTAAGTTTATTTTGTATATGTATTGTTCAATCTGACGAAGGTCATTAAAGACCGAAACGTTATTGCATACATAAGCCTCCGTGCTTTTTGTTATTAGCGTTATAAGACCTGCGAGTGCCATCTCCCCAGACTGTATGTATTCAGCGCCTCACAGCGCACAGAAAGGCACCCAGGCATCTACCGGACCACATCCAAAGGAGTGCCAGACCTCAACCTACCTGCATATATATATATATATATATATATATATATATATATATATATATATTGCCAGGATGCATGTACTCACTAAGAGAGTGGAGAGAGACAAAAGGACAACATAAAGAGAAAAGACATGGGAGAGAGGGACAGCAGAAAGAGCGGAGAGAGAGAGAGAGAGCGATAAGGACAGCAGAGAGAGAGATAAGGACAGCAGAGAGAGAGAGAGATAAGGACAGCAGAGAGAGAGAGATAAGGACAGCAGAGAGAGAGAGATAAGGACAGCAGAGAGAGAGATAAGGACAGCAGAGAGAGAGATAAATAATGCAGAGAGAGAGATAAAGACAGCAGAGAGAGAGAGATAAAGACAGCAGAGAGAGATGAGGACAGCAGAGAGAGATGAGGACAGCAGAGAGAGATGAGGACAGCAGAGACAGATATGGACATCAGAGAGAGATATGGACATCAGAGAGAGATAAAGACAGCAGAGAGAGATAAAGACAGCAGAAAGAGAGATAAAGACAGCAGAAAGAGATAAGGACAGCAGAGAGAGAGAGAGATAAGGACAGCAGATAGAGAGATAAGGACAGCAGTGAGGGATAAAGACAGCAGAGAGAGATAAATACAGCAGAGATAGAGATAAGGACAGCAATCATCATTTAGACAATCAGTGTTCCGTAGAGGCAGCAGCCATTGTCCCGTGAAGGCTGCAGTGGGAAGCAGGGCATCACATTAGGGAGTGCAGGGCAGCAGCGACGGTGGGTCATGTGGACGGTGAAAGCATCAGCGGTGGGTTACACGGAGGCTGCAGCGGCAGGTCCAGAGAAGGCTATGGCTGCAGAGCCCGTGGCAGGACTCAGGAGCACTGGGCAGTAGAGCGTCATTACACTGCGGGCGGCCTGTGTTTCATTTCTCGCGCCGGGGCAGTCACCAGAGCGTGACATCAAGCCCCGGCAGACTGGAGGGGGAGGGTCCGCACAGGGCTGCTCTGTACCTCACTCAGTACAGTCACCGGGCACTGGCAGATAAGTGGTAATTGCCGGGGGAAGGGGGGGTTGTTGGGCGTCGGGCTGGCAGCGCAGTGTGCACCGGGGATGCGGGGTGGGCAGCGGCAGGCAAGTATAAAGAAAGTGCTGGATGCCGGCGCCCACACAGACAGCGCGGCCACTCGCTCCCCCAAGCAGTGGCGGTGGCTGCCTTAGTGTAGTTACGCCCCTGAGCTGTCATGGTTAGTACACATGGGAGCAATTTCTTGTAAAATCGCTGGGAATATGGTCGCTGCACGCTCCCATGTGCACTGCCTAATGGTCGCTGGTCGCAGGAGCATGCTCCTGCGACCAGCGGCTTTCCCCAGCGATCGCTGTGCCGTGAGGTCAGCGCCGGGGAGATCAGCGTTGATCTCCCCAGCCCCGTGCCGCTGCTCCCTCCCTCCTCCCATCAAAGTGACAGCAGCAGCGTCTGCTGCTGCTGCGCTCCCCCTCCGCCCCGTAGCAGTGTCTCCTTTTCATCGCTGATGAAAAGGAGACACTGAGCAATATGATTGCTGGGGATATATTGCTAGCAATATATCCCCAGCAATCATATTACCCCGTGTGTACACAGCATCACATCCCTGAATCTGAGTTATAGAATGATCTCAGCAGCACTGTTTGTGGTCTAGGTATTTTCAGTCTGGCTACACGAGTATGCGGAGCACAAGATAAAAAGTAAGACCAGTCTACCATGTATAGCTCTTAAGCCCTCACATGAGCTGCTTTAAGCCACTAGTGCTTGGTAAATGGTCGCTGAGCGACCATATCGCCAGTGTTTTTTGTGTTGTGGGAGATGAATTGCTAGGAGCACGCTCCCGCAGCCAGCCCTTAACACCTTCAGTGGCGAGGCGTTTTGTCCATTAGAGAAGTGCGAGGTTGATTTTTAGGGAGCGTTCCCCACTGGGCGAGGTTTTTTGGGGAGCGCTCCCTAAAAATCGCCTCGCACTTCTCTAATGGACAAAACCATATGCAGTGCAGGTGGGGCTGATATAACGTGTGCAGAGAGTTAGATTTGTGTGTTTTATTGTTTCTGTGCAGGGTAAATTCTGGCTGCTTTTTTTGTACACTGCAATATAGATATCAGTTTGAAGTACAAAGCCCACCCAAACCTAACTCTCTCTCTAAATCTAACTCTTTCTGCACATGATATATGGTTTTGTCCATTAGAGAGTGATTGTGCCTTTGCGAGTGAACCAGAATAACCCCCATAGTCCCACTTCCCAGCACTCCACTGAAGTGTAGGCAATCAGTTCTTATTCTACCTTCAGTGAACATAGAAACCAGTCTACAACTTTTTATTCATGTTGACAGATTCTGTCCCCAATATAGTGTGTAACTCCGGATTCCATGGTTCGCTTAGATCACCATCTGGAATTGAAAGATCAACATTCTGGTGGGTGGGTAGACTTTGGCCTTGTGACCTTACATCATCCAATCACTCCCTAGATTGATAATAGTGGTATGCTGCTCTTCTATGCTTTATTTACACTAGCACACAGGTGGCAGATCCAGCCTCCTTGTGATGCTATAAGATTATTATACTATTTAAAACAATTCCTATTGATTTAAACAACACAAATATACCACATGGATACCAAAATGTAGCCACTAGCATTCGGCAAAGGAGATGGCCACACGGGCTGCGGGCACACTTGCCACGGGCCAGATTCAAAGTTGATCGCAACAAAGCAAAATCTTTCTCAAATGGGCAAAACCATGTGCACTGCAGGTGGGAACAGATATAACATGTGCATATAATGTTAGATTGGGGTGGAGTGTGTATTTAAACTAAAATGTAAATTGCTGTATAAAAATAAAGCAGCCAGAATTTACCCTGCACAAACACAAAATAACACACCGACATCTAACTGCACACGGTGAGATATTGGCAAATTTTTGAACAATTTTGGCTATGAAATTTCCCATGAACTTCCAGGAGACCAGGACCATACAATTTTGACCTTATTTATTTGAGAATTTGACTATACTTATTTGAGATTTTGACTAATGCCATTTTTTACTATACTAGAACATTAGACTGTATACAATATAGTGAAAATTGGCTTCCCTGAACAGTCACATAGGGGCATGCATCATTGCCATACCTAGACAACTTTTAGTGTTCTGTGCCAGATAGGGAAATGATGCCTCCCCCCATAGTTGAAATAGGGACAGTGCGCTGCAAAGGCACATGCCAAAAGGGGCGTGGCTTCACAGGGAAGGGGTATGGCCACATAACAGTACCTATAAAGCCATAATGCCTATTACACATTATACCGCACACCATAATCAGAATCAGAAACGGCTTTATTGGCCAGGTTTGCTGTGCAGCAGCCAGGTGGGTAACAAGTAAACAGCATACAGTATAAACAATAAACAAAATAAACAGGTGGGGGAACATGTACAGTAATATAGTAAGTTATTCCGAGGGGACACCGTGTTAGATTATGGGCAAAGGGTTATGGCGCGACTAGACAGTGAGGTGTTCATGATTTCACGTGTCAATAGGTGAACCGATTGAGGGAAGAAACTTTTTAGGCTTCTACTGTACCTGGTGGGAATAGTTCTGTAGTGTCTGCCTGATGGCAGCAGGTTAATCAAGCCATGGCCAGGATGTAGTTGGTCCTTTCCATCTTCGATGCCCGCTTTTTTGCTCTGGACAGGTACAGGTCCTGGACAGAGGGAAGGTCTGTCTCGATTATCTTTTCCACAGTTCTGACTACCTTTTGGAGTCTGCATTTATCTCTCTTGCTGGCGGAGCTGTACCAGACCAGTATTGAGGAGCACAGTACAGACTCCACAATTGCGGAGTAGAAGAGGAGCAGAAGCTTCTGTGGGATGTTGCCTAAGGAAGAATAGCCTCTGCTGCACTTTTCCAACAATAGTATCATAATGCTCATTTTACAATATGCCACACACCATAATGCCTATTGCACATTATGCCACACACTGTAATGCCCATTACACATTATGCCCATTACACATTATGTTAGACACCGTAATGCCCATTACACAATATGCCAGTACCGTAATGCCAATATCACATTATGCCACACATAATTCACACAGTAGTGCCCCTTACACAATGCCAATAGTGCCCCTTACACAATTCCCCAGGTAAATTATATCTATAATATAATGTATATATAGGTGACATGGCTCCCGCAGGCTCTGCTGCTACTCCCCTATCCCTGGGATATTGAGCGATGGCTGCTTGTCTCTCCTACTCCAACACTGCTGCAGAATTTACCTACAGCTGCAGCTGAGGCGGAAACCTACGGACTAACTACCGGCTGCAGACCAGTCCCAGCACACACAACTGCCAGTCCCAGCACACACACCTGCCCCTGCACAGTGCCTACAAAAATTTCAAATGGTGCTGGTTCGTGAGCCAATCAGAGCTGGCAGGCCGTCAGCCAATCTCTAACTGCAGCTGCTGGTCCATAAGCTCTGATAGGCTGGTGGCCGGCATTTGAAATGTGCACATCGTTTTGCCCATTTGAGAATTTTTTTGCATTTGCGATCAACTCTGAATCAGACCCTCAGTACGCCTTGCTGCAATTAGTTGCACCACCACAGGAAATCTGTGGATCACTGGTGTAAATAAGACATATGAGTACAGTGATGTGTGTGTACCAAAGAACTCGCAAAAAGAACACCAAAGAACTCGCACATGCAGCTAGTCACAGCCACAACCAGCACGGCTACATTACAGTATTATTACTTCTGATACACAAGCACAAACACAGCCTGTAATAAATGTAGCATATTCCGTATCCCTATAAACTTCAAAGAATAAATGTCAGAGAATACATTTGCAGGTTAGAATTCTAGGGAAAGACTTATTGTGTGAAAATTATGAAAGGTCAGGATTATGGTTTATTGCAATGTTCTTATTTTGCATGTTTATGGTTTAGGTTGTGTAGTTGGCACACAAGTGTGTGTGACATATGTAGTTTATGAGCTCTTCACAGCTGCGGCTGCATGTTGTGCATCAGCCGTTCAGTGTTCATGTAAATTAAAAATCCATCGTTCATTTACAGTTTTATGAGTAAAGAGGAAGGGAATATTCTACCTGGAAACACTGAGGACAAAATCCTGCTGTCTCCTGTAAGTTCCCGTTATCCCACACCCCATGTTATTGAATTGTGAACTGCTTTGACACTCCCTTGGTGCTTGGTTTACAAACCAAGCAGCCTGAGGCAGAACTACCATTGGTCATACTTACCTACTTTTGTTTTCTCTTCTCTGGGAGAAGCCCAGAGAGGAGTCCAGATACTTTGTGTCTTGGCGCAGGGTGAGGTTGCCGTTACCATGATGCAATTAGTGTCATTTTAGCCCTGCCCCCTCGACGATGACACCCGAAAACACAATATTTGGTGCAGCGGAAGGGGGTGCTGGGGCGATGTGGGAGACTTTCACACCTTCGATTTTCAGGATCCTCCTGGCAATTCTGGGAGGGTAGGCAAGTATTTGGCCTTTGATGTAGCAGGTGCAGTGCACCAGGGCCCTTAAGGACCCACTGCTGCCTCTTTCACACACATTTTTTTTCTATCACCGGAGCGCCCCAGGCGAGGGGGGGGGGGCAACCCGGGGGTGAGGGGTACCTGAGGGGTACCTGCTGCGCCATCTGGCAGGAGCGGGCAGGGGTGTCCAAGCCGCAGGGGTACCTGCAGTGCTGTGTATTAAGCTGTCAGCAGTGGCGGGGTCCCTGCAGTGATTAGCAAATAACTAGCGCTATCCGGCAGACGGGATTTTGAAAACACTTGCCGCACGCTGATTGGCAGAATCTCAGCCAGTCTTTGCCACACTATCTATAATCAACTCCACGCCGACGTGAAAAGTGGGGGCATGAAAAGGTCGGAGGATGCGTACCGCTGCCGCTTGCCACGCTTCGGGTGGCCGTTGATAGTGGGGTTAAGGCCTGTTGGAAGAAGGTGAGCCTCAGAGCGGAGCACTGGTTCCCTTGTCCATTTTATTTATTCGTGGGCGAAGGAGATGACAAGAGTGGCTTATTGTGACCGTGCACATGTCAAATAAAACCGCAGTGCAGTACAACGGTTTGATGCGTGAGGCCTGCACTATGGACTTAATTTCCCATCCCTTATAGGCAAATTAGCGGTCCCGGCATGGTCGTAGAAGTCGACAAAAGCCTATTCGTCAAGCGTAAAATTAATGTGGGAAGGATGCTGCCTCAGCAGTGGATATTTGGAGGGATTTGCAGGGAGACTGGTGCCTGCTTTGTCACTGCAGTGGAGAAGCGAGTTGACACTACGTTGATGGCCGCCATCAATGAATTTGTTGCTTCTGGATCGATGATCTATTCCGATTGTTGGCGGGCCTACAACACGGAGCAGCTCAGCAAGCCGGATATGAGCACGCGCGTGTGAACCATAGATATAACTTTGTGGACCCGGAGTCAGGGTTTCACACGCAGAACATTGAGAGGGTGTGGGGGGCATGTAAATGGCGAAACAAGCGCCAAAGAGGCACGTCCTGCAAAAATTTGGATTCCTATCTGGAAGAATTCATGTGGAGAAAGACTCTGGGCGCTACTACTCCGTTTCTCCGCATTCTCATGCTCTGATGCTGCTTCCGAAGGCAAATGCACTGTCTTCATAGGGATTCTATTCTTCTTTTTTTTCTTAATCAATTCTCAATTAATTACCCCCACTATCCACGTCGGCGCGGAGTTGAATTTATATAGTTTGGTGAGTGCAGCGAGCCACCAAGCCCGAAGCGTGGCGAGGGGATGCGGAATACATGTGAAGTAATCCGCGTCCCCTCACGGATCTCGTCACGCTTCGGGCTCGGTGGCTTGCTGCACTCACCACACTACATAAAAACAACTCCACACCGATGTGGATAGTGGGGGTATGAAAAGGTCGGGAGGACGCGTTCCGCTGCCGCTCGCCACGCTTCGGGGTGGCGTGGATAGTGGGGGGGGGGGGGTGGAGGGTGCATAAAAATATTATTGCTTGTCATTGTAGTGTCGTTAAGTTAATGGCATTACACACTATAAAATTGCATGTGATTTTGCATGAGGTGTGATGGCATGTGATGTGTTAAGCCCGAGGTGAGAGAGCAGTGAATAAATTACTTAGGAAGATCGATTTTCTTACGCAGAATAGCCCACTAAGCAAATTGCTTAGTGGGCACACTGGTACTACACAAGTACCGCTAATTTTTCCTAGAATCCTATAGAGGTGCAAAGGAAAATCTGCAATATTGGGCTATCCATGCCTAATACCCCTTTCACGCTCCAGGGTGCTTTAACCGTATAACAAATACAGGTATTTGTTAAACGGTTAAAAAGCAGAGTCCTACCCGTTTTAGAGCCTTTTTTGGGCAGTTTGAATGGCTCTATTTCTATGGCTTGAAACGTGTTTCTTGGGGGTTAAATGGATTGAATGTGAATGATACTAATACCCCCTTTCAGACCGGACTTTTTACCCGTTATTTTGCCATTTGTTTACCGTTTTAGAACGGTAATTTGTGCAGTCTGAAAGGCGCAGAGTGAATTTACCGGTTCAATTGAACTGGTATTTCTAAATGGTAATAAAGCAGGGTCCTACCCGTTTCAGACCCGTTTTTTTTCATCCACTGTTTTCTTGGTTAAAACGGGTTCAGAGTTGTGAAGGAACAAAAACTGCTTTGAAATACCGTTTAAGGACAGAAACTGCACTGAAATACCATTTAAAGACATGCGGTGGAAAAGGGGTTTTAGCTGGCAAACCCGTTTTTAGAAACGTTTTAAAATACCTGGTCAAAGCCAGTTTTGCGGCATTTATAAACTTAATTACATTTTATTACAGAATGGATATTATCAGAGGCGTAGCTAGGGCGGAGCCGGCGGAGCACACGCTCCGGGCGCAGGACTGTCACCTGGCGCCGGAGCCGTGCACTCTGCTGCCGGCACCCCCACATTGCTTGCCTGCTCCCCCGCTGTGCCCGGCATCAGTACCCAGGGTGGCGGCACCTATTAGGGGCAGCACAGCAGGTTGCCTTGAATTTTTTTAATTTTGCCGTCGCTCCCCCCCGGCAGACGCTGTAGTCTCCTTCCCATTCCTACTGCTGGCAAATGTACGGGAGAGGAGACCCCCTCAGCGCCCGCACCATCACATTAGCGCTGATCTCAGGGAACTGTCCTCGGAAGCTCCCGCCAGCCCCCGTCCCCATGAGAGATCCAGCAGCCGGGAAATGACATGGCTCCCGGGTCCCCCGTCCTGCTGCTGCAGTGAGCATTGCCGCTTCACCCCTCCCCCGGCGCCAGACCCAGCGCCAGCCACGCCGGCTGCCGGGCTGCAGTAGTGATCCTGAGTCCAGCGGGGAGGAGGTGGGTAACGGATTGGCGGCTCCCTCTCCCCTGTCACTGAACATGAATTCCGGCGCAGATCAGTGCGCCCTCCCCCTGCACCCAGCCCCACCGGCAGCAACACTTATCATCAGACCCAACAAGGGGCGGGGGTGATGACTTGATGGCTCCCCCCCTCCCCCAGTGCGCATCATGGAGGAAGTTCAAGCAGGAGCTGAGGTTAGTACTTCCATCCCCTGTCCCCAGCCCACTGTCCCATCTGACCAACCATCCCCCAGCCCAGTGCCCCCATCTAACCAACCATCCCCCAGCCCAGTGCCCCATCTAACCAACCATCCCCCAGCCCAGTGCCCCCATCTAACCAACCATCCCCCAGCCCAGTGCCCCCATCTAACCAACCATCCCCCAGCCCAGTGCCCCATCTAACCAACCATCCCCCAGCCCAGTGCCCCCATCTAACCAACCATCCCCCAGCCCAGTGCCCCATCTAAACAACCATCCCCCAGCCCAGTGCCCCATCTAACCAACCATCCCCCAGCCCAGTGCCCCATCTAACCAACTATGCCCCGTCTCCAACCTAGTGCCCCATCTAACCTAATCTATTCCTCCCCCTCCTGGCCTCCCTCCCTCCGGGTCCATCCACCAGTCAGTGGCAGTCCAGACTGCTAAAAAAATTAGCACAGGTGTGTAACCAACAGTGGCTTAAGTATAACTTTGTTAAAATAGACATATATATATATATATATATATATATATATATATATATATATATATATATATATATATATATATATATATATATATATTACAGTATAGCTATAAGTATCTATAGAATTTTAGGTCCGGCACTCCCAATAAACATGGGGATCTTGGTCTGGTGCCCTCACAAATAGTTAAATATACCGAACAGAGGTGTGGCACTTGGACAGTAGATTAAGCAATAATGTAAAGCAGACGCTGCTGCTGTTGAAGACGTTTCAGATTTTAATTCAACTGTTTTCAAGTCATAAAATATACATGAGCAAACAACTTACCTAAATAGACATGTATCACCCGTGCATGAAAGGAAACAGAGGTGGGATTTGCACCGCCATCCGGCCGCTCCGGCGTGTGGATGACGTCATCTTCTAGCGACACGGATGGCGGCGCAAATCCCACTGCTGTTTCCTTTCTTGCACGGTCTATTTAGGTAAGTTGTTTGCTCATGTATGTTTTATGACTTGAAAACAGTTGAATTAAAAACTGAAACGTTGTCTTCAACAGCAGCAGCGTCTGCTTTACATTATTGCTTAATCTACTGTCCGAGTGCCGCACCTCTGCTCGGTATCTTTATATATATATCTGTCTGAAATGAGTATCACTCTGGGTCTTAACAATAATGGTGAACTCCAAAGGTTTATAAAGTGTACTGCATCTCTTGCCTTCAGGACATACAAGTACTCGTGTAATAAATATGTTGAAATGGGGAGCGGCCAAAAATGTTGTGCCTAGGGGTGGCCTGTCAGTACCCCATACCACCATAAAAACCCAGCGAGCGCTCTCACTGCGCATGCGCTGGTCTGGGACGCCATTGCCAGGGATGCGGTGCCATGACATCACAACCTCATGGCGCTGCATCCCTAGCACCGGCATCCCTAGCCGACGCATGCGCAGTGAAAGTGCTCGCCAGGTTTTTATGGCGGTACAGGGGGTGTATTATTATTATACAGGGGGAAATCTGTGGGGTCCTGTTGTTAATATACAGGGGGAGCAGCCTGTGGGGTCCTGTTGTTGTTATTATTATTATACAGGGGGATATTGCCTGTATGCAAGTGTGTAATAGCTGTATGTAGATGGGCCTGTACGCGTCATTTAAACCCCGCTCCCTCTCCGCGGGCCGCGAATCACTGCGTTTTTCGGGATTGGGGGGTGGGCCCAAGTGATGTCAGCCTTGTCCCCGCCACCTGACGTGTTGCCCGGAGAGATGAAATCAAAAGTAGGCAAGTATGTCTTAGATGGACAAAACCATGTGCACTGCAGGTAACATGTGCAGAGAGAATTAGATTTGGGTGAGTTATTTTGTTTCTGTGCAGGGAAAATACTGACTGCTTTATTTTTACACTGCAATATAGATCTCACTTTGAAGTAAAACCCCACCGAAATCTAATTCTCTCTGCACAAATTACATCTACCCCACCTGCAGTGCGCATAGTGTTGTCCATCTAAGAAGGAATTTGCCAGAAGGAGTGAACCAGAATAAGGCCCCTAGTTCTTTAATAGGGATCTACTCAATCATAGGAGTAGCCCACAATGTACTGCTGCCACTGGGTGGAGACACCAGCATCGGCACACCAAATCACTCCAACTTCAACTTGAAATCCTTAGCAGTCCCATAAGGCTGCATACAGAAATCTGATCTCTCTGGGCTTCTGTCAGTGCAGCAGATGCACACACTCATAAGCATTGTTGATGTTGTCTACAAATAATGCTATCCCAATGGCGGCACACAGAGATCCAGCTAGTACGGTAATAAGCTAATACCCCTTTTACAACCAAACAAGGGGTTGCACCCGGGGTTTTGGACCCAGCTTCAACCCAGGAGCGACCCGGCTTTTGTTACCTTTTACACCGGGGTTAATTTACTAAGATGGGAGTTCTATTGAAGATGAGAAGTTGCCCATAGCAACCACTCAGATTCTACTTCTTTTTTATTTAGTACGTCCTGAAGATAATAGATAGAATCTTATTGGTTACTATGGGCAACATTCCATCTTCAATAGAACTTCCATCTTAGTTAATTTACCCCATGTATGTGACCAGGATAAGGAGGTCCACAAGTCTGTTTACATTAAGGGGGTTATTTTGGTTCACTAGCAAAGGCACAATCACTCTCTAATGGACAAAACCATATGCACTGCAGGTGGGGCAGATGTAACATGTGCAGAGAGTTACATTTGGGGGTTTTATTGTTTCTGTGCAGGGTAAATACTGGCTGCTTTATTTTTACACTGCAATATAGATCTCACTTTGAAGTACAAACCCCACCCAAATCTAACTCTCTCTCTGCACATGTTACATCAGCCCCACCAGCAGTACATATGGTTTTGTCCATTAGACATTGTGCCTTTGCAGGTGAACCAGAATGACCCCCTATGAGTAGACGATAGTGACAGTCTCTTCTTTTCGATCATTACAGTCAAAGTGACAGGTGGTTTCTCACTGCTGTCTGTAAAAACAGAAATGGAGTAATCAGCACATCAATCACATGATAATGACCTTACCAGATATGTTAAATTTCCCCCAATATTTGACATTAGCTTTTTAATGATTCTCTTGTGAGTCCGTTGAGAAGTTGCCCATGACAACCAATCAGCTTTGAAGTAACATTTATCAAGTGCATTCTATAAAAATATTTATAGCAGCTAATTTTTTGCCATGATCAACTTCTCCACTGACACAAGACTACAGAGTCATCTGCCGCCGGGCTCCTGCTCCCAAGGGGGCACCTCTCTAACCCCTTGAAGTTTAAATCAGTTATTTAAAGCCAACAATATTGCTTCTGTGGCTGAGTTCTGAAATATATATGTGTTCTTCTATCTATGAATCTGTCTATCTAAACAGAAATATATATTTTATATAAGGTTATATAGGGTTGTGTGTTTGTTTATGTGTGTGTTTGTGGGGGCACCAATATATATCTTGCCTCCGGGCAATTGGAACAAACTTACGCCACTGATAGACCCCAAAATGACAAAGTAGTATTATATAAATTTGACACTACTATAACATACTGTACCTTAGAACTTTTAAACTGGCTGCGTCGGTTCTCCTGCATGCTCGCTTCAGAAAAGGGGTATGGCCTGACAAAAGGGGCGTGGCTTTAAGATTGTAATGCCTCGATTGTGATCCACACCACCATTTTTCCTTTCTGTGCAGCACATTGTGAGCTGCTGGCATGGCTCCAGTCCCTCTGTATCATGTAAATATTAGGGTGAGATAGTGGTCTCGTGACTGCCCCCTCCTCTCTCCGCAGGACACTGCTGCCTGCAGGTGGGACAGTGGGAGAGTCGGTAAAAAAAACACAGTTGTGAGGTATGCTATAAGGGTAGAACATATATCATATCACATATACATATCACAATGGTAAATAGAAATTAACTGTGAAAATATATATTTGTAACCTTTAGAAATGTGAAAAGTAAATTAGTGATGTTAGACAGAGTAACATTTCTAATAAACTTTTAAACATTATTCTTAAACACAATTGTAATAATAAGCCTGGGGTATCAAGGCTCTAAGGGGCAGATTTATTAAGCTTGGACAAGAGATAAACTGGAGATAAAGCGGAGAAAAGGTAAAAGGAGATAAAGCACCAGCCAATCAGCTGTGTTTGAAAAAGACAGTTGGGAGCTGATTGGCTGGTGCTTTATCTCCTTTTACCTTTTTTTCCGCTTTATCTCCAGTTTATCTCTTCTCCAAGCTCAATAAATCTGCCCCTCTGAGAGTTAAAAATGTGAGAGATAAAGAAGTGTGGATCATTTGGTCGACAGTCAATAGGCAGGGTTGCCGACTTTTTTAAGAGGAAAGGAGACTTTCAGCAGGAGTTTGGGGGCGGGGCTTGAGTGTGATGTCATTAAGCCCCGTTCCCATGATGGAAAATTACCTGATTTTCCGATCTCCGCGGTGGGGGGCGGAGCTAAAATGACACGAGCGGGTAGGTAACCTTGTCAATAGGTCTACAGTCAATAGGTCAACCCATATTGGGGGCACCAGTGTTTTTCTCAGTGCACCCACCACTGGGTGTTCCCATGTGGCACCCCTATCCACTCCACGCTGTGTGGACACCTTGGCACGTGTGATACTCACCTAAGGTGTTCACAGACCGCACATGTGTATTTTCACCAATAATCATGCACAGACCCGTAAAATCAGTCACCCGGTGCAAATTCGGGAAAGATCAAGTGGGTCTGAATTAGAGAATGCAGCTTATCAATTTACTATGAAATAGTGATATCACCTAGTCCAATGTTACTTAATAGGCTGTATGCTCGTGAATATTCATCCCATTGCATCGATGCCTCTACTGGGTAAAAGGTGCTGGTTTCTGAGAAAAGGAAGTGAAAGCACTAATATAACTTAGTAATAATCACAGCACAGGTACTTGTTTAGCTAAGGGCTCCCAAAAGAAGGTCATTTCTGAAGTAAGAAATACATGAATTGTGTCATGCTTTCTCTGTCAGACCTCTCACCAAGGCTGGGGAGTGTCTGTGCATCTGAATATTGTAATTGTTGCATCATTCACTGAATGCATAAACCTCTGTGCTGCTGACATAATTAAAAACAGAGACCGTGAATTAAGTGATTTATATAATTAGAGTTTTTGCATCATTTTATCTTCTGACAACCCTTGTTTAAGATTTTGGTTTGGTTGTGATTTTATGTAGATGGTAATTGCTGCTACTGTAATCCAAACAAACTGGCCTGGCATTGTGGGGTGTGTGATCTCCCCCTCCCCATTCCAGCTTGATTGTGCAGATCACATCAAGATGTGAGTGAGATAATAGCGTCACCCAGACTGAATGAGGCATTTTGCAAATGTCATCGCTTGGTGACATCACAAATGGCCACATCGGTCTATATGTAGCCATAAAGTTCTCAACAAATAGTAACAAACTTTATGGACAAACATGAGCATCAATACATAGTTTCATTCAAAAGTTTCAGACAACAAAAAAATTCTAAGCATTTGCATTCTCCACTAACATTTTTTAATGTAAACAGCGGATTCAACCCCAGCTCCTACCAGTCATTTCAGTCACCTTTCCACTCAAGGTGATCAGAAGATTTAAACAAATTAGAGACTGGGCTAGAGGAGCGATGTCTTGTGATCTGTTTTTCAATCTGACTCTATTTTATTACATTACACCAAATAATATGTTGACACTTAAGGCCCCCATCCCATAGTGCGAGGTAACACGTGCGGTAATTCGCATATGATACCCTGCAATCTCACCCTGCGGCTCCCGGGGGACAGGATCCCATAAGATACATTGGGGGAAATTTACTATTCTACTTCACATATGATGTTGCTATGGGCAACCAATCAGATCCGGTCTACTATCATCTAGAGGGTGCTAAATAAATAAGAAGTAGATTTTGATTGGTTGCCCATAGCAACATCACATGTGAAGTAGAATACACATCTTAGTAAATTTCCCCTATTGTATGTGGTCCTCTTGCATACAATGTATCTCATGCAATCCTAGCTAGCTGGGCTGAGACAAATATTCACCACTCAGATCTGCGACTACGATGCAAGGAACGCACACCTGCAATCACAGGTAACTGACATGTGATGTGACACTTTTTTTGTGATCCATCGCAGCAATGCTTCGCTCTAGTCCAGGGGTAGCAAACTCCAGTCCTCGAGAGCTACCAAAAGTTAACGTTTTCCATGTCTCCTCACAGAATCACAAGTGAGGTAATTAGCTCCACCTGTGGATCTTTTAAAATGTGTCAGTCAGTAATGAGTGCACCTGCTGGGTGGGCTGGAAAGGGTGAACTGTTGGTAGCTCTCGAGGACTGGAGTTGGCTACCTCGCCTCTAGTCAATGGGAGCCTTTAGTCCTGTTGTATTTAAAACACCAAAATGTACCAAACCTATCCATTTGGTTTCTGACTGATCATTTATTTATTATATGCTATAAGAGGAAGTGAAAATGTGATTGGTTACTATAGAAAACATCTCTTGGCCTCACTAGAAGGTTTGAAATATCTCTCTTTAAATCAAAACGTAAAAATGTTTTTTTTTTTTTTTTTTTTCTCATTTAATATAGCATAAGCTGAGCAAATACTGATGTTGTATATACTATATGCTGTGAGGTGACCCTTGAAATGTTGAATGCAGTTCCAGTCCTTCTATACCTCCCTGTGTCTGCTTCAGCTCCCACCCTAGTATAGAGACAGCTGCTGGGAACTGCCGAGGGGTTAATAAAACACAGGTGATGAAATTTCTCAACCTTCTGAGGCAGCGGAATTCAAGAAGGGGGGATGGGATGCAACCTCCCCATAGACCTCACTGTAAAATTAGTAACAAGGTGCTGAGAGTTGTTTACTGGTAATATGCGAGCTTGACATATCCAGCATTCAAAGGGTTAAATGCTGTATGCCTGTTCTATAGGTATTATTACATGTAACAGATACTGGGGTCATTACAGGTTTGCAGGAGAATGTATATCTGATATGTCATTCAGATTCATTAATATAACATTGGTTACACACCCCTTCTGCATACATTTGACAGAAGGACAGTTGCCCATTTTACTGTGCAGGGAGTCTGCTTCCACAGCAAGGGAGACATACACAGACAATCACTGTGTAACATTTGTGACATGTCTTTAGAATCTTTAGTATTGCATCCAATATCTATTTACATTTGCCCTGACACACCAAACTGACAATATAGTACAAAAAAGAAAGAAATCATCTGTATATATGTCTAGTATCTGTGTCACCGAAACACTGCCATCTGTTGGCAGCAAGAGAAACAACACGTCTCTCTCTCAGAGAGGCAATCACAAGGTAGCAGCACTCACCAGGCTGTTTGAAAAATAACAGCGGGAATGGGATGCGGTCATTTGGTCTACTGCATTATGGTCGACAGTCATTAGGTCGAATCCATTAGGTCGACATGCTAAAAGGTCGACATGACTCTAGGTCGACATGGGAAAAGGTCGACATGATTCTAGTTCGAAAGGTCATTAGTTCGACAGGTCATTAGTTCGACAAGGTCATTAGTTCGACATTGTCTATGTCGACATTCACAAGGTCGACATGGAGTTTTTCACTGTTTTTTGAGCCAACATGTGCCGACAGGTGGTATTTCATGCCCTACCATCCACTAGGGCGTGGTGGGAGAATAAAATAGTGTGCCGAGCGTAGCGAGGCACCGTGCCCGACGCATCGCGAGCGCAGCGTGAGATGCGAGGGGATGCAGTGCACTTTAAACTGTGTCCATGTCGACTGTGTTGACATTCAGGTAAAAAAAAGTGAAAAACCCCATGTCGACCTTGTGAATGTCGACATAGACAATGTCGAAATAATGACCTGTCGAACTAATGACCTTTCGACCTAGAATCATGTCGACCTTTTCCCATGTCGACCTAGAGTCATGTCGACCTTTTAGCATGTCGACCTAATGGATTCGACCTAATGACTTTCGACCATAATGCAATAGACCAAATGATCCCAACCCGCGGGAATGTATTCATGCACCTGCATTTCATGTAAACAATTCTTGGAATTTATATGCAGCAATATTTTCACTGTACCCTGCTGCATACCACTACACCAAGCATTACTTAATAACTAAATTATTAATTAGCCACAAAAATTTACATGCAAACTAGTTTTCGAAGCATTGGCTTCGAGCAGGCTTTCTAGTAGTGCTGAGCGGGCCTGGATTCCCTCCCTAGATCCAAAAAAATGGTGGTGACTGAAACGCCCCAACTATAACATGGCGGCGACTAAATGCCCCATCTTACTAGAGGTATAACCCATGCTGCCCTTCCTATGGCATGGTGAGGGCACTCCATAAGAAAGTGCCCAATGCCCCCTCCCCCCTGCAAAGGCAGGACACACCAGCCATCCACGTAAAGAGGAGCAATCGCCTCACAGCAATCACTTATAGCTCATCATGACCGCTGGTTGAAAATGCTTTCCCGCCTTTTGAATAATCAATTGCAAAGCCAATTGAGATGGTAGCACCAGAAATAGGGGAAGGGAAAGGGAGGGTGGGCTTCCAGTAACTCTCAAAAGGAAGTGAGCACATTCAAATCAGCCTAATATACCCCCCAATAGTCTACCTCCCCCTAAAGAGCTTATTGGCTAACAATTCAAAACAAAATCAAACAACCACACCTATGATGATAAGCTACCTAGTAGCAAGCTCTTAACAAAACAATCTCAAAATTCTAAGCCTCTTAAATAACCTCATCCCTTTCAGCTCTCGTTTTACCTTATTCTGCTTCCCTCTACTTCGTCCACTCCTCCCCCTTCTCAGTTTCATCCCCTCTTCTGTGCTCTGCTTCCCCCTGCTCCATCCCACTTCCTGCACCAATCCTTGCATGCAATACTTCTTTAAATGACCCACCAGCTCCCGGAGACTGGATCACATTCAATACATCGTGTGATCACACTGGATGAGATCCGATGCACACGAGAATGACACTTGATTTATCGGCGATATGACCCTCTCATACAGAATTGGTTCACCATCTTGTCTTATTCTACCAACACACAATTTGTTTCACTGGTGACACTATATGTGTAAGGAACAATTCCTCCCCGCCCGTCCACACCAGGAACACATCATCAATGTACCGAGTGTACATGACGATGTGTTCACTGATGCGGGGGGTCACGGAAGAAGAAGAGGTCCTGCTCCTGGAAAAACATAAATATATTTGCATAAGAGGGGGGCACGGAAGAGCCAATGGCACACCCTCTGCGTTGCAAAAGGAACTCGCCATTAAACAAAAAAAATTGCAACATACAGTAGTGTTAACTCCAGTAATTTGAGAAAAAGCACATGGTCAAACATTAGTGGATCTAGATGTTTCAATAAGAGTTCTGCATTGCCCTTAATGCGGAATTGACGTATACAAGCTGCATACATCTAAGCAGCAGAGGAGGGCTCCAGGTGGAATGTTATCCAAATCATCCAATTTCTGTAGAAAGGTGGTTGTATCCTTTATAAAGGTATCCTGTAGTGGAAGTAGGGGTTGGAGGAGTGTGTCCAGAAGTTGAGTGACTGGTTGTAGCAGAGACTTACAGACCGAGAGAATGGACCTCCCGTGCAGATTCAAAGGGTTCTTGTGAAGTTTGGGGATTGTATATACTGCAGGACTGGGACCATAGGGTGTAACACTCATAAAGCTTCCCAGACCTTTTTCAGAATTTTCTTATCCATTAATGCTTCATCAAGAATGGCAAACAACTCCTGCTGGTATGCACCAGTGGGATCCCGTGGTAGTTTGGTGTAAACTTTGCTCTCTGCCAATTGGCCCGAATCTCCACCTTGTAATCCTCTTTATCCATAATTACAGCCTTTGTCTGCGGGGCGAATAACAATGGTATCATCCATCTGCAGGTTTTGAGGGCACTCATCTCTTGTTTGGTCAAATTAGGACAAATACGATATGGTGTAGTCAAAAAAATCTGTCCACAGAGTTATCCATTAGTCTTGTAAAAGTCCATATAGAACTATTCTGCGAAGGAGGATCAAAGTTGGACCGAGATTTCTTTGACAAAAAAGCATCAAAAATATATATAGTTCCCCTAGCTAGGGGCTTCATATTGGAAGAACTCCTTCCGGTGTATTTGCCTGGAAAAACTTATGTAGATTTAACTTCCAGGTAAACTCATTATGCGAGTTCATGGGAACAAAGCTCAGTCCCTGATTGAGAACGACTTTTTCCTCCGACGGCAACGGTCTTTGTGATAGGTTAAAAATTAAACTTTCAGTTTCGTAGATGCTATTTTTTCAGCCATGCGAGCCTCTATTACTCTGCCCCCCACAGCGGGAGGGAGCAAGCTTGTTGGGGCTCAGACCCCCCTCTTACTCCTAAAGGGACTGTCGTCAACTGCTGAAAGTCCTCAGACTCTGAGAAACGGAAATCATTATCACTACTGCATTTTTCATGAGCAGTTTTGGCACTCTTTTTTATTATTTCTAAAATTTAGAATACTACACTTGATAATTGTATATGTTGTGACCTATCTGATATTGCTATAGTGAATCCTGAACTACCCTATCCATAGCACACACGGACATTGGATCTGAGTCACACGCAATGACAATATAAAAACGCACGTGCATCTTGGTCACTTAATGTGTGTGTGGGGGGGTAGTAGCGGTGGCAGGTCCTGTGCCCCCAACAGACCTCTCCAACATACCTGGGCCCATGTAAATAGTACCGCCCCTCCCCTTTTGGCACCACTGCACACATATGCATATTTGCATGAATCCAACATATGAAACTGCTTGCAACTAGAGAAGGAAGGGACAGGCTAACAAGCAGAGTGCAGAGAAGGCATGTTTGCATACCTCCCAACTTTGGATGGATCAAAATTTAGACTGAAATTTGGGGGCATGACCTCGCGGTCAATGGGCTTGGCCTACTATCTTGGCCCTCCCTCAAGACCACACCCCACTGTGATGGAATGGGCAGCATTTTATAAGCTGCTGGTCATGCGACCTTTCCCTATGTCTCACTGAAGAAACACTGTGCGTATGCTCCTACATTTTGTCTCAGTTAAAAAAATGGCTGGCGCCACTCTTGTGACAGGAGCCTTTAAAGCTTTTTGGGTACTTATGTATTATCTGGACTCCCATGTTAAATGCACCCCATTTTTTCATACCCCTACTATCCAACTACGCATGGAGTTGATTTTATATAGTGTGGCGAGCGCAGCGAGCCACCGTGCCCGAAGCGTGGTGAGCGCAGCGAGCCCCGCGAGGGGACGCGGTCTCATAAGAAAAACGGGAGTCCAGATATTACATAAGTATCGCTTTTTGTAATAAGTGTTATGGTACTGCACAGGTGGACTTAGCTTCTTAGGACCCCTTTTCTTTTATACCTGGAAATCTCCTACATAGAACTTTCATGGATGTGGAGTAAACAGAATGAACTAGTTCTGAGACGGTGGAATATGGAAGAATGTCACACATGCTGTTATCATTAATCAGTACAGACGAAGCACTACATGTCAGACAGGATAGTCCGCATTGCATCTATCATCAACATTCTCTATCATTATAAATAATAATTAGACAGCACAGGGCTGATCACCTTCCGCAATACATACTTTTACTACAGTCCATATGCTGGGTATGGTATGAAAAATTTCCATTTAACATGTCAACCCCAAAATGTCAATATAGCATGTTAACATTTGTGACTATTAGTATGTTATATGTGTGCATGTGTTCCGCTACAGTGTTGCTGTATATGCAGCTGGAGTCCTGAAACTGTGATCAAAGGGCCCATTTCAGACATGATATCGCTGCTGTGTGAATTTGCAAAATAGATGATTATCGAACAACTGCACATGCGTACGAATCATAGCGCCAACCAAAACAGAGATAAAATTTAGCATCTATACTGATTGCTAGCTATTCGCATGTTGATTGACAGGAATCCGTCATATGTGAATGTCAACCGGTCATGCAGGGAAAAACACAGCCATACCCAGGTTATTTCAGGCAGGGTCTATGACATCAGCTCCAGCCTCAAATAGAATCGAAAGCTTACCTGAGCTTGAGATTAGATAAGCACCCTGTTTTTGTATGAAGATTTAGTTAGCTGATAGTTGATTGGTGTTTCAGTCAGGGATAGCTATTGGTTGGAAGTAGAGCAGCCAGCCAGTGATGGCAGAGCAGGGGGAGGGGTTTAGGAGTTTATTTAAGAGCTGGCTGAGGTAAATTATTCCTCTTGCTGAATTTTTCGGATTCCTGGAGACTGCTGTTCCCTGGTGTCTGATAAGGCTAAGTGTTTCTTTAATTTATTATTTCTCTATTATTCAACCTTTTATTACTTTCCTGGTCTGTCCCTAATCTTACAACTTCTTTTTCAAGCTTTCCTAATTATTTTTGACAACTTTTTCTGTCAGGGAGCGCTGTCACAGTGCGGCCTGTTTGCGCCTTGCGGCCTCATAGCTGCGCGGGTTTACGTTGGGTAGTGTAGGGATATAATTTTCTGTAGGTAGGGTGATGTCGCGTCCTCGTCGCAGTGCTCCCCCTCCCCGGCGTCTGGCGGAGGCGGCAAGGCCGTTACTGGCAGCCGCGTCATCGCAGGCGGCTAGGGGAGCGCGCATGGCGGCGGCAGCGGCGGGGGGTTCGCGTCCAGCCCTAACTCCCGCAAGTACTTCAGCGGGGGCTAGAGGGAGGGCGCGTGGGCGCAGTACATCGGCTGGGCGGGCGGCTGCTCGCTCGGCCGGCGGGCATGACGCGGTAATGGCGGCCGCGCCTGTGGCGTCGCTGGGTGCGGCTCCCTCGCCGTCTGGCTTACAAGCCTGGCTGGCTAGGGGGGCGCAGGGCAGCAGGGCGCCCAGCAGGGAGGGGAGCCCGCAGTTCAGAGGAGATATATCTGTGAGTGGGGGTACAGAGGTGGCGGTTAGCCCCGCCCCCTTATAACCGGCGGACATTTTGTCCACTGTGGACTACAATGCAGCAAGGGGCATTCTCACAGCCTCAGGGGCTGGAGATATGCAGCAGCAGGTTCAGGCAGCGAACCTGTCCCCTGCGCGCAGCCAGACAGAGGTCAGAGTATGCGACTGGCAGTCTCCTCATTCGGGGAGGGGAGCGCTTTCTCCCTTGGTGAGGGTCAGATCCTCCCCATTAGCTGTGTTTGCACAGCCACCGGCTACCCCTGTATTAGGGCAGGGACCGTTGCCAGTCGCTCCTCCCACAGGGCCCCAGGGGTTTAGTGGGGTTCCAATTAATCAGCCGTCATTACAGGCTGTTCAGTTCGGGTGCTGGTCCCCGTATTTTAATGCGGCTACGGTCCAGCAAGGCATGCAGGGTCAGTTGTTGGGTGGCCCTCAGTGGTGCAATCCGCAGCAGATAGTTTACCAGCCCCCGAATCAGGCATGGAGGGGCGTGGCCCCCAGTATGCAAGGGCAGCAGCTATGGGTAAATTCGGGCTATGCTCAGGTACCTGTGGGTTTTTATGGGGGTAGCGGGCAGCAAGGTGTGCCCATTGGGGGTCAGCAGGGAGTTTATCAATTTCCACCCCCTCCCCCAACCCATTCTATAGGGGCTAGGCCTCCTAGTCCGGCAGCAGAGGCGCAGCAAGTGGTGCAGGGCAATGAGCAGAATGGGGGAGCGGCAGGGAGCGGAGAGGTGCCGGTGTCAAGTGTAGTAAGGGAAAATGTGGTTAACACTGCCTCTGTCAGCATTCCTTTACAGGTTGTTTCGGCAGGACCGGGTAGTGTTTCAGAGGCTTTGGAGTCAGCGAGTCAAGTCGCGGTGGGCGCACCGTGCGACGCGGGACCATCAGTCGCTGCTGAAGAGCAGGCGGGGCCTTCGTCAGCGGGAGCAGGTGAGAATACGCAAGCGGCGCAGCTGCATGTGGCAGGTTCTCATTCTGACAGCTCTACTGATTCATCCAGCTCGGATGGTAGGCCGCGTAAGCTTATGAAGTATTTTGCGCAGAAGATTAGAGGAAAGAAGAAAGAGACAGGAGGTTCTAGGAGTGTAGCCAGTAGTGCAGCCAGGGTAGGCCCAGATGCTTCAGGTGATGCGGTTCACTGCTCTAATACGGCTATTTTGAGGGGTTTGAGATCAAAAATCAGGGACAAGATTAGGAGGGGAAGATTTGTGGATATGTTTTCCATGACACATGAGGCGAAGAAGGCTTTGGATGCGGCAAAGGCTAAGGGCCCGGCTGCGGAGGAGGCCAGGAGATCATACGCTAACTGGTTGGCGGGGGCTTACATATTTGCTGCATGTTACACGGAGTCTAGACCTGCGGAGCATTTAAACATGTTTAAATACTTCCATTTAATCCATAGCATGTATGTGTCGGGTAAGCTGAATGCATGGAGGCAGTATGACGAGCTGTTTAGGAAAAAGCAGGATGGGTTGAAGGTTTATAGTTTTGGTTACAAAGACGTGGAGGTGTGGCTGGAAGTTACCCAGCAGACGAGGGGTGTGTTCGAGTCGGGTGAAGTAAGGAAGCAGCCTTTTCTTGGTAGACCCGGGTACAATGTACCCGGAAAAGGAAAGTGCTACGCATTTAACAATACACAGTGCGTCAGAGGAGCAGCCTGCAGATACAGGCATGTATGCTTACTCTGCGGAGGGGGTCATCCAGCAAAAGACTGTTCAAGGGGAGGGCAAGCAGCGGGAAGAGGGGAGGCTAGACCCAACGTTAGGCAAAGCGGTATCTCCAATTAGGATTAAGGAGTTGGAGAAGTGGTTGAGGCTCTATCCTCTTAGGGAGGAGGCAGCCTTTTTATTAGATGGTTTTTCATTAGGTTTTCGTTTACCAATAGTGGATAGGGTGATGGCATCAGCAGCTAGAAATTTAAAGTCGGCTAGAGATTTCCCAGAGGTGGTGGAGAAAAAGGTGGAGAGAGAAGTGAAGTTGGGCAGGATGGTAGGGCCTTTCGAGGAGCCACCAATAGCGGGCCTATGCATCTCTCCGCTAGGGGTGGTTCCTAAGAGGGAACCGGGGAAGTATAGGTTAATACAACACCTATCCTACCCGGAAGGGGGATCAGTGAACGAAGCGTTAGATCAAAGGGTTTGTAGCGTGAGCTATGAATTATTTGATCAAGCGTTGGTCCTAGTGCGGAGTTATGGGCAGGGAGCCCTTATGGCTAAGGTGGATATAGAATCCGCGTTCAGGATTTTGCCATTACACCCGGATTCTTTTAGGTATATGGGTTTTAAGTTAGGGGGCAGGTATTATATTGATAGATGTTTACCGATGGGTTGTTCGGTTTCCTGTTCTTTCTTTGAGTGTTTCAGCACCTTCTTGCAGTGGTGCATTAAGGCGGGGTGTAAGCAGCAGGGAGTGACTCATTATCTTGATGACTTTTTGCTAATAGGTCCTGCTGGTACGGAGGTGTGTGCAGAGTTGCTTTTTTCAACAAAGGCCTTATTTAGGGTTTTAGGTGTGCCCATAGCGGAGGAAAAAACAGAAGGCCCAGCTGAAAAGATATCTTATTTAGGTATTGAAATAGATACGCGAAAGGGGATGTGCAGGCTTCCAAGGGACAAGGTGGATAGGTTGAAAGAGCAGTTAGAGTCAATTTTAGGGGTTAAAAGGGTCTCGTTGAGGCAATTGCAGTCATTGTTAGGTTTGATGAATTTTGCCTGTAGGGTTATTCCTATGGGGCGGGTTTTTTGTAGAATACTGGAAAGGGCCACAGTAGGGGCTAAAAAGCCCCATCATCTAGTCAGAATTTCGGGGGAATTGAAAGAGGATTTGAGGGTGTGGCTTTGCTTTGTGCAGGATTTTAATGGGGTCAGGATTTGGCAGAAGCTGGTGAAGAATGAGGAATTGCAGTTGTTTACAGATGCATCAGGAGCAAAGGGATTCGGGGCATATTTTAAGGGGCATTGGTGTGCAGAACCGTGGCCGGATTCGTGGAGGTTGAGGGGGTTTACGGGCAATTTATTACTTTTGGAATTGTTCCCGATTATTGTGGCTGTAGAATTGTGGGCAGGGAGGATTTCAAATAATAGTATTGTCTTTTGGTGTGACAACTTAGGGGTCGTTCACTCGATCAATAACCAGTGGTCAGTTTGCCCGGAGGTGATGCGCTTGCTTAGACATCTCATTTTGCGTTGTTTGCAGGAAAACATTTCCTTTACTGCTAGGCATGTTCCAGGGGTGAGAAATGAGATTGCAGATGCTTTATCTAGATTTCAATGGGATAGATTTAGGGGGTTGGCACCAACAGCAGATGCAGAGGGCGTGATTTGTCCTGTTCATTTATGGCAGATCATAGAGCCGGCATCGAAGGTTTAGCTCTGAAGGCATTGGCACCAGGTACGCTGAGAACGTATTCAGCGGCTTGGAACGAATGGTCGTTTTTTTCTGCAAGGTTGGGTGAGGGTAAGTGTCAAGAGGAGGCCATGTTGGAATTTGTTTGGTCATGTCATGAAGAAGGAAGGTCTAGAGCGGCAATGTCAGGTATTTTAGCAGGGATTGCTTATTTTTCAAAACTAAAGGGACTGAAGGACCCAACTAAATATTTCATGTTGTCTAAGGCATTGAAGGGTTGGGCGAAGGAGCAAAAAGGGGTAGGGGATTTGAGAAGGCCAATAGATCCGGGTCTGCTTCAAGACTTAGTTAAAGCAGTATCGGGGATAGCGTTGGATGGTTTCGAGGCAGCCTTGTTCAGTCTGGCTTTTGTTTTAGCCTTTTTCGGGGCATTCAGGGTAGGGGAGTTAGTTGCTAGGAGTAAGGCTTGTTTGACATCGGGAATCTTGAGGGAGAATGTTTTAATAAAGGAAGACCTTATTTTAGTTAAGATTCAGAGGTCAAAGACAGACCAGCTGGGAAGAGGGCGGTGGATTTCTATAAAGGCAGAAGAGAAGAAGGAGATATGCCCAGTAGAAATGGCGAGGAAGTTTGAGTCGGTTAGGCCGATTGGGGGAGCTCAGTGGTTAGTACATAGGGACAGGACGCCGCTGACCAAATTTCAATTCTGTAGTGTGCTTAATAAGTGTTTAGTGGCTTTAGGTTTGCCGGAGGAGGAGTATGGGTCACATTCTTTTAGGATAGGTGCAGCTACTTGCGCGGCAGCAGCAGGCGTTTCAGAAGAGGCGATAAAGCGCTTAGGGCGTTGGAAATCCGCTGCATTTAAGGCTTACATTAGGGAAGATAGGTTATAAAGAGTGCGCTCCTGGCGAGTTTGTTCTTTAGGTAACCCAGGGCCATAAGCCGCCTGCCTTTTATAAAGGGGGATTGGATGGCGTTTCACTTTTTTCCTCTTAAAATCTGAGGTTTTGTGTTGTTCACATCCATCTGGGTCGCCTAAAAAACTGAGTTTACCTTTCCTTGGCTAGTTGCTTTAGCATAAGTTAATTAAGAACGAGTTCTAATGCTATTTTACATAATTTTGTTATAGGTTCGGCTGATGTGGTGGGTAGGGTGTGGATTGTGGGACATTCATACGTGTATTGGGCAGGAAAGCATGAGATTAAGTCAGGAAATAGTAAGGTGAGATGGATTGGAATTAGGGGTCTTTCCTGGTTTAGGATTTGGGACTTATTGTTGGCCTTAGAAAAAAAAAAAAAAAATGGGGTGTTCCTGATGTGCTAGTTATTCACGCCGGAGGCAATGACTTAGGGTCATGCAAGGGCGTTGAATTGATTATAGCAATAAAAGTTGACCTCCAAGGCATGAGAGAAAGATGGCCAGACGTGAGATTGTGCTGGTCGGAAATAATTCCGAGGAGGGTATGGAGAGGGACACAAGGAGGAGCTGCTTTGGACAGGGTAAGGAGGAAGATTAATGCAGCAGTGTCCAAATTTATGTGGAGCATTGGAGGTGTGGTGATCAGGCACCCAGGAATAAAATATGAGGCCGTGGAGCTCTATAGAGCAGATGGAGTGCATTTGAATAGAGAGGGGATGAAGCTGTTTGTCACAGCCTTGCTGGGGGGTGCTGGATAGGGGAGGGTGTTTTAGTTTAAAGTGGCGGACTTCGGCCTTCTTTGGCGGCCTTGTTTTGGCGGAGAGCATGGCTCCTCGGTTTAAAAGAGATTAGCGTGACAGAAATTGACTAGCATTTCCCTGTGACAGTGGCGAGTCGGTCACTACCTTAGGGGGGACCAGGTCAACATCTGAGGGATGGGCAAAGGCTAGGCCAATTTAGGGGAAATGGAGCTACTCAGTAATGGTCACGCAGGGCGTGGTCGAGGCCACGCCCATTTATTTAGTTATTGCATAAGCTATTACCGAGGGGCCATGCTGCTTGGCCACTTTTTTATTAATTAATTCAATCCAGCCATTCGATTTAATAAATTCTGGCTGTGAGCTTTATTTTCCAATTTATACAGTTGTCTGAGTCATTATTTATTGTCTACGAGTCCAGTTATTTGTGTCCGAGTCTTTATTTCAATTGCGTCGTTTTCTGAGTAATAAAACATATGGGTGACTTAATAGAATCGAAAGCTTACCTGAGCTTGAGATTAGATAAGCACCCTGTTTTTGTATGAAGATTTAGTTAGCTGATAGTTGATTAGTGTTTCAGTCAGGGATAGCTATTGGTTGGAAGTAGAGCAGCCAGCCAGTGATGGCAGAGCAGGGGGAGGGGTTTAGGAGTTTATTTAAGAGCTGGCTGAGGTAAATTATTCCTCTTGCTGAATTTTTCGGATTCCCACCCACCCACCCGAAGTAAGAAAAGATGTTGGTTGTGTAAGTTCATGTTGAGGCTTGTAAAGGCTGAGGGCCTGGCAAGTAAGGAGCAAGAGGGTCAAGAGAGAATTGCAAAGGCTTAGGGCCTTGCAAGGAGGGAGAGCAAGGTGAAAAGGAGAAGTGCAAAGGCTTAGGGCCTTGCATGTAAGGTGTGGAAGGCGGAGAGCATGGCTCCTCGGTTTAAAAGAGATTAGCGTGACAGAAATTGACTAGCATTTCCCTGTGACAGTGGCGAGTCGGTCACTACCTTAGGGGGGGACCAGGTCAACATCTGAGGGATGGGCAAAGGCTAGGCCAATTTAGGGGAAATGGAGCTACTCAGTAATGGTCACGCAGGGCGTGGTCGAGGCCACGCCCATTTATTTAGTTATTGCATAAGCTATTACCGAGGGGCCATGCTGCTTGGCCACTTTTTTATTAATTAATTCAATCCAGCCATTCGATTTAATAAATTCTGGCTGTGAGCTTTATTTTCCAATTTATACAGTTGTCTGAGTCATTATTTATTGTCTACGAGTCCAGTTATTTGTGTCCGAGTCTTTATTTCAATTGCGTCGTTTTCTGAGTAATAAAACATATGGGTGACTTATCAGCCTGTTTCTATCATACAGTTAGAGGAGGTTCTGGGAAAGATTGCGAAAATCATTAATTGGTGAGTGAGTTGCGTATGGATCGATTTTGTTGGAGCGGTCCGGACAATGCAGATAAGTAAGGGCAGCTCAGGGGGAGGGCTGTTGTGGCTGTGTAATGTCACATGCAGCCACTGTGACCCACAACATGCCAGGCCTGTAATGTGTGAGCACTTTGTTAGGTAGCAATGCCACCGCAGTCCAAGACGGGGCTTGGGGGACCTGGCACTAGAGAGTCACATGTTGAATGCAGATCTACTGAAAAGAGCCATCCAAAAATGTCTGCCCCCTTGGATGAGACTGATGCTAGAGGTTCCTGCTCAACCTCTAGCTTCTGCCAAAAAAGCACAGCACAAAAAGCGGTAAAGGGAAGATCGGGATTCCGGGAGCACTGGTGCACCTGTGAGCAGCAAACTCCTGGCAACAAGCATGTAACACTGGGCAATAAGCATGTAACCCCTGGCAACAACCCCTGGTAACAACCAGGAAACCCATGGCAATGAGCAATAATCCCCCAGCAAGGAGCATGTAGGTAAAAAATAATAATTAATGTATGCGGGAGGGTGTGTGGGATTTTTTGTCAGGAGCACATAATTGCTGGTTACGCCACTGATCACATCCCTACACTGTGGGAATGGAGAGATCACTGCAGGAATTGGAGATACCTGCTGTGGTCCCTCCTACATGTCTAAACAACTACAGACAGGGGTGCCGCAAGGTCGGCTGGGCCCTGGTAAAAAAAGGAATGTGGTCACCTAGATGGGTGTGGCCATGCACCCGGGAGGAAAAAACTTACTTTGGGCTAGAGATGGGTAGCCCATTGATGAGTCGAATCTTTGAGCCGGTTCTCCCAATTAAGCCGTGTGAGCCGTGAGCCACCTGAGATGAGCAGCGGCTCTTCTGCACAGACGGCTCTTTCTTTACTTACTGCCAGAAAAGTGCTGTGACCTCACTAGCTTTTTCTAGGAACGGCTGCTGGTGTTCACTGACACACTGGCTGAGCAGCCTGCCAGCCAGTGAACAAGCGCAGATTCTGGAGTGAGACGGTCACGGTTCTCTGTCAGCCTGTCATTGATTGGCTGAGTTGACTGAGCCGCTGACTGCAGCAAATCAACTATCACTACCTGGCTCTGACTAAACTGAAGATTGAAGAACAGAATACTACTGTATAGTGAGCTTAGGCTCCTGGAGTGAGACGGTTCTTCACTGTGACAGTGAAGAACTGTCTCGCTCCAGGAGCCTCTGCTCATCACTGTTCAGTAATGAGAGTATGTTATGTACGTGTCTTGAAGTTATAGTCGCTTAAATAAAATCTAGATTATTATGAAGCATTTGTACTTGGGTAGCTGCTGCGTACCGTTCTCTCATAGTTAAACAGCTGTCTTCAGGTGTAATTTAATATGAGTGCTATCACTTCACTTCCATGCCATTTGTTTTGGAAAGACACTGATTTTTTTTTTAATACTGCATACCAATATTAATGTATTTAGTGAATCAGGAGCAGGGGTGGGCTGGGCCGGGGGTCAGGGTGCCATGTGTCCCCCGGGCCGCTTACCCAGTCACTGGCTGCGGGCTGCCCTGGATCACCACCTCCTCCTCCTCCAGCCCTCCTGTGCTGGCCGCAGCTTCCAGAACATGGCCGCGGCTACAGGAAAATGTCCGCCGGCCCACTGCACTGATGTCCCTAGTGCAGGAGGCCGGCGGGCATTTTCCTGTAGCCGTGGTCGTGTAAAGGAAGCCGTGTTCTGGGGCATATGTGTATCTGGCACTGTGGGGGCATATCTGGCACTGTGGGGGCATATGTGTCTCTGGCACTGTGGGGGCATATGTGTCTCTGGCACTGTGGGGGAATATCTGGCACTGTGGGAGCATATGTGTCTCTGGCATTGTGGGGGCATATGTGTCTCTGGCACTGTGGGGGCATATGTGTCTCTGGCATTGTGGGGGCATATGTGTCTCTGGCATTGTGGGGGCATATGTGTCTCTGGCACTGTGGGGGCATATGTGTCTCTGGCACTGTGGGGACATATGTGTCACTGGCACTGTGGGGGCACATGTGTCTCTGGCACTGTGGGGGCACATGTGTCTCTGGCACTGTGGGGGCATATGTGTATTTGGCACTGTGGCGGAATATCTGGCACTGTGGGGGCAAATCTGGCACTGTGGACATCACATTGTGCGGTGTAATGGGCATCATGGTATGGGGCGTAATGGGCATTACGGTGTGGGGAGCATTGGGTAATTGCCATCACAGTATGGGGTGTAATGGGCATCAAGGTGTGCGGCATAATGTGTAATTAGCATCACAATGTGCAATCTGCAGGTACACAATGCAATCACGGTACAGGCCACACCCCCTTATGATAGTCCACATGCCTAATTTTTCAGTGCACCTCTGGCGCGCACAAGCATTCCGTCTTCAGGAAAGTTAGGGGGGGGAGGGGCCAGTACTCTGGACTTGCCCCCTAGGCTAAAAGTTGCCAGCCAGCCCCTGACCGGGAGTCGTTTAAAAGAGCCGGATCTTTTCTGTGAACTGGTCTGTTAAGAGCCGCACACAGAAAAGAGCCAAGTTGCCCATCTCTACTTTGGGCTAGCAGGTGGTTGCATCCCTGTTCAGGGAGAGAAACAACAGGCTGCTGTTGCAGATAGCCGAGCAGTGGGAGAGAGAGCAGGGCTGTCTTAATGGCATTGTGGGCCCTAGGCAAAGCAATGCACTGGGGCCCCTACTAAAGTTTGAAAAATCATAAGTCAATCATTAACTGTTGGGCTGCACAGTGGCGTAACAATAGCACCGCAGCCCCCGCGGTCGCGGGGAGGCGCAGTGTAAGTGCGGGCGCCGGGGGGCTGCGGTGCTATTGTAATAGCGGTGCGGTGCGGGTGGGAGCTGGGATACCTGTCAGTGCTGCAGTGGTCCCGGCTCCCGTCCTGGCTTCATTCTGATTATATGAAGCATGGACCATAATAAAATTTCAGCCCCCATATAGCAGACATTTCTCTGAAACTGTCTGCTGTATGGGGGCGGACATTTTGTGATGGTCTGTTCTTCATATCAGAATGAAGCCAGGACGGGAGCCGGGACCACTGCAGCGCTGACAGGCATCCCAGCTCCCACCCGCGCCGATGACAACCGGACTCCGACCCGCATCGCAGCCGGACTCCTGAGTAAGTATACATGTAGTATGTATGTATATGTGGCGGGTGGCGGGCGCATCATCACCTTTGGCGGGGGGGCGCAATTTTTGAAGTTACGCCACTGGGGCTGCAGGCTGATACAGAATGTTTCCCAGCAGCTCTGATTTTGTGTAATTCACAATCAAAGCATCTGGACAGTAATCTCTAGTGGCCTCACAAGTATTTTCAAAGGCACCAGCAAACCCCTGCTCAAGAGCCTCCTAGAATTGTGAGGTCCTAGGGCAGCTGGCCAGTTAACCCATGCATTTAGCTGCAGCACAGCCTCTCTCCCCAAACCAGCACACAGCAATGAGCAGCGTGTGCTGGGTTTGGGGTTAGAGACTGTGCTGCAGTCTGCCCTCTCTCTTCCACTGCCTGGCTATCTGCAGCATAAAAGTGCCTGGGAAAGCTACTGTAGATCAAGGCCTAGTTAAAAAGTACGCCCCTCAGCACCACTGACTATAGCACCATACCTCCCAACATTGGAGGACTGCAAAGCAAAACACTGTCCAAAATATGAAAAGCAGGACAGTTAGGGGGTGTGATCAAGCCTCACTTTGCCAGCCAGATGTCTGTTGCAAGTGAGCTAATGGGTCCTGTGCTGGCATCACTAATGCAACTTAAAGATAAACTCTGTCGTGTACACACACAGTATCCAAAGTGTTGCTTATTAATCAGCACAGTCTCCTTGTGCATCATAGTCACTTTGCATTGCAAATAAAATGCATAATGGTAGCAGAGACTCATGGAACTTGGCGCGCCGATAGCGGTTCTTTGGCGTGACTTCAGAATGATGCATGAGTAGTGTTCATTCTAGCACCCGCCATATTTGAAAACCCATGCAGTTCATCTTTTCTGCCTGGGGTTTCGCTGTCTTCTGTAGTGCTTCTAGCACAGTGTGGTCTGTATATCAGCACTGATATGCAAACCAGACCTGTGCTAGAAACGCCACAGCAGACAGTGACACCCCAGGCAGGGAGGAGGAACTACATGGGTTTTCAAAGATAGCGAGTGCTAAAATGAACACTAGTATGAGGATGTATGAGTACTCATCTGTAGCATAAACCACATGCAGAAATTACACAAACTACAGAGTTTTGTTAAAGGGGTTGTGACCTTATTCTTCCTTCCTTATCATATAGTTAAAAGCAAAAATTGCTTTCGGTTATAACATCTTTTAGCACACAAGTAATTTGGTCCATTAAATGTGTGGCTCCCCTATTTGAATTTTCGATTGTGCTGCAACCCCACTTCTGCAACCACCACTGAAAGAGAGATAAGTTTAATAAAAAATCTCCATATCAAGAAAACATAAATATCACATTTTCCAGTTTTATGAGATAACTATGGTTATTATAATATCCCACTTGGAGTGCAATAAAGTGGAGAGTGATAATGTACCATCTAGCGAGACCAATCCTGGGATTGTCAAAATCCTGAGATTTAGGCCCAACATTGCTGGGATTTCAATCCGGGGTTGAGAGCCATCAATCCTGGGTTTTTGGGATCAATTTGCGCATATGCATTTGACTTATTTATGTAGGGCAGTGCTGACAGCAGCTCCCGGCTCACATGCTTCCTGGCAACCATGTTGTGCAGCCTGATATTAGAGGTCACACTGCGCAGTCACACACCTGCCTGGCCCTTCAGCAGCGATGTCCAGCAGTCCAGTCAGCCATGCCCATCCGCTAAAGGACTGCTACACAGCAGTTCTCAGCGTGGTGTGGCACCTGAAGGCTAGTTATGTGTATCCTGGGAATCCTGAGATTGAAAGAAATGGCCCAGGATTGGCCTCCCTAGTACCAGCTAATCAGCCATTAACTGCCATGTTACAGGTTACAGGTCAACATACATTGGGTCGACCACTGAAGGTCACCAGGCCTTGAAAAGGTCAACATGCCTAAGGTCAACGGGGTCAAAAGGTCGACACAAGTGTATTTATTAATATACAAGGACTCCTAAAAGGTATTATGAATACGCATTTTTATTTAACAATAATACTTACCAATTGCCTCTATTTAAGTAAATTGTGTGATCATGTGACTCATTCATGACCTAGTCTAAAGTACTGTGAATATCTGCTATATATTGATGTTATTGTTTACATACCAGTATATCCTGAATAAGTATGGTCTAATATATACATGTCTTCTGTGCTTGCGATTTTTTTGTGTATTATTCGAGTTAATTGTACATGGCTAGGTACACATGGAATAAAGCTGTGTACACACGGGGGCGATAGGGGCTGAAATCGCTGGAAATATGGTCGCTAGCTGCCAGTGATGGGTGTGATAAATCGCCGGGTGCGCGCTCCCGTTTTTAGCCCTGTTATAATCTCTGGCATACCTCCCAACAGTCCCGATCACAGCGGGACAGTCCCGATTCTCAGGGCCTGTCCCGCTGTCCCTTCCGCGGTCGGCAGTGTCCCGCGGTGAGGGGGGGCTGTTGGGAGTCCCCCCTGTCGGCTGCTAAGCAGCGGGGAATAAACGCTGTGCGCATGCGCACAGCGTCTATTCCCGCAGCCAGGGGGCTGGGGGCATGGCTAGAGGCTCACAGAGCCTCTGGGTCATGCCCCCATAGCGGCAAAATGGGGGCGTGGCCTCGCAGGAGAGCCGCGAGTATAGGCTACTCCCCCAAAATTAGGCCACGTCCCCGAATATTCCGGCGCGCCTAGGGCGCGCGGCAGCTGCGTCCCTACTCAGACTCCTCCAAAGTTGGGAGGTATGCTCTGGGCCCTGATGAAAAGGAGAAACTGAGCAATATATCTCCCCCGTGTGTACGGGGCTTTACTTTTGTAATGAACTCAGGGATATTTATACAAGCACATGGTGCAGATGCACACTCCATATTATTATTCAATAATAGAGGTTCTTTGTATATTAATTGGCCAAGAAATATTTGCCCACCAACCAGCTTCACGGTGACCTCATTTCTGGTGGGTCCCTAATACTAAGTTTGAATCTGGGGGGTGGAACCCGAAAAAGGCCGGCATAAGCCAGTCACCCCAGGGCAACACACAAGTGAAAAACTAAGCTATAAGTGTATTAATAAGAAAGAAACAGAAGCTAAAGGTTAAAAAGTGTAGTGCTAGAGAAAGTATAATATTATTGAAAATAAATAATGTTTGTGTCAACCTTTTGACCCTGACAACCTTTTGTCTGTTTAGTCCTAAGCCCTCTTGACCTTCCATGGTCGACCCAATGAATGTCAACCTTAGTTTTGTCGCCCAATGATCCATTCCTGGCCAAACTGCCACGCTACAGGCTGTGGGCCAGATGCACTAGGCTTCAAAAGTGATAAAATGGAGAGTGATAAACAACCAACCAATCAGCTCCTGTCTGACATTTTGCAAACACAGTCTGTGACATAGCAGGTAGTAGCTGATTGGCTGCCTTAGGAGTTAGGAGCTGGTTGGCTGGTCCTTTTTCTCTCATTATCACCCTGTATTTTATCTCTTGTTAAGGCTTAATTCTTCTGCCCCAGAAGCCGATTTGGTAGTTTATCTCTGTCCACTTTTGCTCTCTCTACATCTTGCCCAGAGGATGATGTCAGCTCATGGCGGGAGAAGTAATTGAAAAGCGTAGTTTTAAAAGCGATGGGGTAGTTCAAAAACTGGGCAATCTTTTAGCAGGGAACATTCTCTCTTCTTCTTTAATTTTTATTTGTTAGACAAATGACGGGCACTTCCCCTAATCAGTGTTCGGTGATCTCTCTGGCTTCGCTTTGGTAAAATAGGACAGCAAATCAGTTAGTGTTGATGCGTATGAAACCTGCTGTTTGTGCTTTTCACCCACACAGCCTGGAGCCACAGCCAAAGTTGACAGTTCAGCAGCAATGGTTTGCAGGAACCCCCTAATACTGTTTTTGTAATGTAAATGTACACTAGTTGGGAAAACCCCTTGTTCTCTTATGTCCTCATTTATACAGAAATAGCTGAAACATACGGGGCATTGTATACAGCATAAATAGCAAACAAATAATAAGGAACTACCTTTAAAACAAAATAATTCCACAGGACTAGAAGCTTTAACACCTATCTAATTATAATAAAACATTATCTACTGATAAAATGATCAAGTGGAAGGTGAGAGCCAATCAGCTATGTGTGAAATTAGGAGTTGATTGCTAGGAGTTGATTGGCTGGTGCGTTATCACCTTCCACAATATTACTACTTTATCACCACTTTATTACCAGTTTAATACATCTGCCACGTTGTGTGTTGGTGTGTGTATGTGTATATGGATGTCTTCCAGGGCATACAAAAGAGTTTTATTCCCATTTGTGATATATTCGTAATTCAGATATAGTAATTAGTATGACAAATGTATTCAATTGATTGGAAAAAAAACCTGAGGGGCTCAAAAGATGACATCAGCTGTGTACACACGGGGGCGATAGGGGCTGAAATCGCTGGAAATATGGTCGCTGGCGACCATATTGCCAGTGATGGGAGTGTGTCCCAGCGATAAATCGCCGGGTGCGCGCTCCCATTTTCAGCCCCATTCTAATAGCTGGTCACAGGAGCTTGCTGAGCAATATATCTCCCCCGTGTGTACGCCCCTATAGAGAGGAATTTATGGAACATATTTTCATGAAAACATGTTGAGCAACCTGAGGTTGCAGGACCGATATGGAAATAAAGGATCCTTCCTGCTTACTAATTCCTTTTATCCACTGCTTTAATTTTTTAAGGGGCATACACACGGGGGGAGATATATTGCTCAGCCATATATTGCTTGCAATGTATGGCTGAGCTATATATTGCTCAGTGTCTCCTTTTCATCAGCGACCAGAGTTGGTCGCTGATGAAAAGGAACCTCTGCTGGGGGAGCCGCAGAGGTAATTATCTGGTCGCAGGAGCAAGCTCCTGCGACCAGCGATTACAATGGGGCAGAAAACGGGAGCGCGCACCCGGCGATTTATCGCTGGGGCACACTTCCATCACTGGCAATATGGTCGCCTGCGACCATATTCCCAGCGATTATAGCCCATATCGCCCCCGTGTGTACACAGCATAAGAGTGTTTAATGTTTTTTCCCCAAATACTGTTTTTTGCAGTCAAAGAAGACATGTCTATATCACAGGGCTGGGCAACACCGGCCCTCCAGATGTTGATGAACTACACATTCCAGCATGCCTTGCATCAGTGTCAGCATGGCCACATAGCAAAACTAATGCAAAGCATCCTGGGATGTGTAGTTCATTAACATCTGGAGGGCCGGTGTTGCCCAGCTCTGCTATATCAGGTTATAGAGTGGGGGAAATTGGACCCTGTATATTGACAGAATATAGTCACCCTAAGGGCTATTTCACACGCTCTGGCTCCTGCCGGACGGCGAAACCCCGCACGGCCAGGAAGCCGTGCCACACACCATAGTTAATAATAGACACAAATGTGTCCATTCACACAGGGCGGCCACGGCCCGGCCACCCGGTTGCAGCAGGATCCCACTACTGGAAGGGACGGCTGCTGGGCTGCGGCCATCCCCACCATTGTAAACTGCTGTGTGCGGCACGGCTTCCTGGCCATGCAGGGTTTCGCCACCCGGCAGGAGCCGGAGAGTGTGAAATAGCCCTAAAGGTGCCCATACACAGTGCGATCCTGAACTCAGTGCTTTTAGTACTAGATTGCATAGCATCTAGTACAAAAAGCATACAATGTGCTACAGCACTGTGCTTTTTGTACTAGATACGATGCACTCTAGTGCTAAAATAATGGACTGCACAGACGATGGGATGGGATGTGCACAGGAGCGCGCACCTCATCGCACTGCCCCATCGCACCGTGTATGGGCACCTTAAATCAAATGTGTACACGGCCCTGTGTGATTCGATCCCAATTTGAGATGTGAATTAAAGTAAATCCCACCGTGTGTAAACTACTATACTCACATTTGCACAGACAGTAAAATCCTGTCGATGGTCCGTGAATTGCGTATGGATTTGCCAGTGGACGCAGATTATTCGCAGTTCTCTCTCAATTTTTCAAAGGGTGGTTACTCTTTCTGTCTGGATGGTGGCTTACTCCTCGCAATCCACTGTGAATTCTCACATTAGAGATCAACTCTGAATCGGGTCCTTAATCCCCTAATTGTAGGCAGAGCCGGCCCTAGCCTAAATGACGCCCTAGGCAAGATTTTGGCTGGTGCCCCCTAGCACCGCCACTAGTTCCGCCTCTGACCTTGCTCCCCTTTCCTAGCACTATCAACCCTCATCATAGCAGTCATCATTTTGGTGCTCCTACCCGCAATATTTTAAATAGAAACAGTGCACACATTTGGTGTGCAGCCCAAACAGGGGTGTGTTCTTGCTGGGAAGGGGCATGGCCACACAATTTTACCCCCAATTCAAATTATGCCACACAGTAGTGCAACTTTATTCACATTATATCATGCAAAGGTGTCCCTTATTCACGTTACATCACACAGTAGTACCACTTTACCTTATATACATTACTCCTCACATTATTCACATTATACCCTTAGAAAAAAATCCTGAGAAAATATTGTATTTTAACCATCTCCATGGCCACACTGCAACCCAGCACAAAGCAGTGTGTGCTGGGCAGAGGAGGGGAGAAGAGCTGCAGCTGCTGCTGTCACTTAAGAAGAGGGGGTGGCCCGGGGCTCCCACCTAGGCCATCCCATCAGACTTTGTCCTGGGTAATTTGTACCCCCTACCCCTTTCTCTCGGCACCCCTAATAATACCACACAGTAATGCCCCTTACACATGACACACATTATTAATGTCCTTATAACCATAATGCCCCTTACACATTATGCCAACCTTTATTAATACCCTTCATACACATAATGACACACATAATGCCCCTTACACATATGTTGCACATTATTAATGCCCTTATACACGACACACATAATGCCCATTAAACATATGTTGCACATTATTAATGCCCTTATACACATGACACACATAATGCCTGTTACACAAATGTCGCAAATTATTAATGCATTTATACATGACACACATAATGCCCCTTACACATATGCCGAACACTATTGCCCAACCAACCCACCCACAGACAGCACTCGCACAGCTGCTAACACTGTGACCTCTGCCTCTGCTTGGATACAGATGTTTCCTCATACATCTTGCCTCAGTTAGCCATGCAGCTCCTGGCCAGTTCTGCTAACGTTGGGTGCCTTTTTTGCTGAAATTCATCTTATTTGCATTGTTATGACCAGCACACACAAGGAGCTTCCGATGATTAAAATGATATGCAGCATGCCTATATTCTGTGTGCGACTGTGGCTGTACCTGCATACGGAATGGTATGTTACAGTGATTTCCATGAATACACTATTTCATATGCAGATACAGCCTCACTCACACACAGAATATAGGAATGCTGCATATCATTTTAATCAGCAGAAGCTGCTGATGCCCCTAGGCATTCCAAATGCCCTAGGCAATTGCCTAGTTTGCCTATGCCTAAGGCCGGCCCTGATTGTAGGGATGGGATTGTAGTGATTACTGTCACATTTCCTGAACGAGCAATGGAAGATGAAACTATAGCAAAACTGTACTTTATTGGAAGGACAGCCATGTATAAAGGGAAACATTTGTTTATTAAAAGGAAATTGTTTCTTGATACATATCAGTGGCAGAGCATAGTTATTATAGCTGAGATCCATAAGTAGCCAGCCCTTTCACAAAGCCATGCTAGACAATAAGTAATGATTTCCACTAATTAGGATCGAAGGGCAGGACACAATCCTATTGCTCATTTTACAAGGGTCATGCTTTGTGCAGAATGTTGCAAGATCACATTCCTCAGTGTAGAGAGTGAGATGGAAAGTTAGGAACCCACAGAGATCAGGTGGAAAGAAGAACACAGGGATGAAATACAAACTACTACTACTAGTAATACACAGAAACACACCTGGAAAGCTGGATGTGGATTAATAGATAGACTGGGTTTAGGATGACAGTCATTCGGTCAACCACTATTGGTCGACAGTGAAAAAAGTCAACACATGAAAAAAAGTCGACATGCCCTAGGTCGACATTGACAAACGGTCAGCAAAAACAATAGGGCTATATGAAAATGGTCGACAAGGGAAAAGGTCGACAACAGTTTTTCGTGTTTTTTGGATGTCTGGTGAGGTCTGTCAACATGGACCCCCAATGAGCGTGACACAAACCCTCGCATGGCTAGGTCCGCTCGCCCCACTCTACTGATCCAATTGTAGTCCACTTGGATCATAAAGTATGAACAAATCATTTGGATGAAAAAAATTGTGAAGAAATCAAGTCAAACTTTTCATGTGTCAACCATTGTCATGTCGACATATTGCTTGTGTTGACCTTTTGTCACTGTCGATCTAGTGCATGTCAATCTTTTGACCATGTTAACCAATTGCCTGCCAACCAATAGTGGTAACCCACCACCTAAATCTAACTCAGACGCCCCGCAGTCTAACCCCAATGCCACCTTCTAAGTGCCTAACCTTAACCCACCCTCCCCAAAGCCTAACCCTAGCTTTCCCCTTTCCTGGCCTAACCCTGATCCATCCCACATACTTTACTTCGGCATCCTGTAAATCGGGATTCTGACACTGGGATCCTCATTGATGTCCAGTTTGCCGATGTAGGTATTGTGAATACATCCCGTTCTTTTTCAGAGATATTTATATATATATATATATATATATATATATATATATATATACACTAAACATCGGCACTCGCCTTTCCTAGTTTTGGGGTGTCCTATGGCTTGTGACCACATTGTTTAAACAGAAATTGTAGGTGCTGTTCACTCACTAAATTAACTGATATTAATAAATAGTGGAGATTTGGTTCATAAATTGATCAATGCATTTAAGCCTGCAGCCCCCTTCACAGGACCCCACTTTTCTGCAGGTCCTAACACTATTGCTCAAAATGGCACATAGCTATGTGTATTGTAGCCATTTTGAGTAATAGTGTTAGGACCTGCAGAAAAGTGGGGTCCCGTGAAGGGGGCTGCAGGCTTAAATGCATTGATCAATTCATGAACTAAATCTCCAATATTTATTAATATCAGTTAATTTAGTGAGTGCAGAGCCCCCTACAATTTATATATATATATATTTAATCTGTGGGAGCACCGGCACTCAATCCTTACAGTTGGGTGTTGCTGAGGTGCCTTCCAATACAAACAAATAGTCCAGGAAGAAATGGCGGCACTCAGATAGATAGGGACAAATTGGAACCCATTTAAACCAGGGCCGGACTTTGGGGTCAGGCCGCCCCTAGCACAATATTTTGGGCCGCCCCCTGAACCCAGAGGGAGGGAGGAAGGACCCATAGACTCGGCTCAGACGTCCCTGCCCCTTCATGCCCACTCTATACACAGCAGTCAATAGGCTGTGTGTCTTCCAATGGACAACAGATGGTAGTGGCTCAGCTCAGCCTGAGCCATTTAGGCGAGCGGCAGAGCCTCCGGACCGAGATGCAGGACTGCAAATATGGCCAAGCAGACATCTGCAAGTGACAAGTGGTGATGACATGAATCATATTGGCAGCGGCGCCACTTGCTGCTGCCCGCACGGCCATGCTGCTAGCGCTACCCGCTCAGCAATCCCATGCTGCTGCCAGTAGTCAAGAGGTAAAACACACTCTGTGACTCATCACCGTCTGTTATATGTACCGCCCCTAGGCCCGTGCCTCAAACAGTAGAATTTATAGAATGTTGTTTCTTTTTGTGAACAAATAATACCAGGAAATAACACTTATTTATAACATTATAGGTTCCTTCTTATTTGAGACTTGGTAATCATTGTTATTACTTCCTTGTGTATTGACAGCACCTAAAACACACAACACTTCTACTTGGTTATGTAATTTGTAACAATGTCAAAAGCCCCATCACTTACATATTAGAATGCCTCTTGTGAACTTTGAACTCAGCCACAGACCTAAAAGGGCTTTTCTAAGCAATCTGACTGCGGTGACTCAGAAATCAGGGGAATGCAACAAAGCCTCTTGCAGGCTCGCTGCGCTAGCCACGCTGCATAAAATAGGTGGCTCACTACGCTCACCACCTATTTTATTCTCCCTCTATGGGGAGGTGGAATAGATGTTTCCTGTGTGTCAGGCTTTTAGCAGTCAGGATTCCGACGTTGGGGTAATGACTGTCGGAATCCCAACTGCTGGTGAGTCATCCGGCACCCGTATAACAGATGAGTAAGAGATTAATTGTATATTTAGTAATTATTGGAGTTTAGACCTGATGATTCTAATTTCTCTCTGACGCCTATCACAGTACAATCAAAGATGCAGTGACCTGTAATTCTGATCATGTGATCTACAAGATTACCTGTAGTTGTAACTTAATCTATGTCGGGAAAACTATTAGACAAACTAAATTGAGGATACAAGAACATATGCGTAACATCAGGAACAAAGTCAAGGTACACAGTCTCCCTAGGCATTATTTGGAGAAACACAATTCCTCAGTCACCAAAGAGAATTTTAAATTTACTATTTTGGAGCGCGTACCAGCCAATCCTAGAGGAGGGAATAGGGGCCAAGAATTAATTAAGAAGGAAAGCTTCTGGATCTACTCCTTAAATTCCCTTACACCAAACGGATTAAATGAAGGCGTAGACATAGTAGCATTCCTATAGCTCTTTCCCCCTCCTCCATCTACTCAGCTTTCTTTTTCTTCTTTTTCACGAATTATTTTTATAAGGTATATTAATTATCATTGTACTAAATTGTCAGATTAATATTCATTTGTTGTTTTGATTTTAGATGATATCTCGATGGAAATGGGTGAGTGATGTACTAGCAGGAGCATTTATCCATATATTTTGAGCCCGTATTCGGGTCTTCAAGATCACCGTCTGTGTCCGGATAATGAAATTTTTTCCAGTCCGTTATGACCACTGAAGTTATTTTATTAAGATGCACATTTACATAATTGGGGTAAATTAGATGAAGTATATTTAATGCACCACTTTGGAAGGTTCTTTTAGTAGGACCTTTATATCAGTAATAATAAATAAATAAAATAAAAATAGTAATAAAAGATAAAATAAAATAGTTTAATAATAATTAATTCATTAATCACATGTATAAATGGGGTGATATTGAATTGTAAAATATTCCGATTAAGATATACACTCTTTAATGGTATCTAGCTAAAATGTAGGTTTCACTTTAAATTAACACATGTGGTGTTTATTGACACAGAGCCTTAAAAATTTTCCTTAAAATATATTCTTATTGAGTAACACTAAGTATTTTTAAAAATAAAGGTAGTTTCTAGTTCTGGAAGCCCATGATTTTAGTTGTGGGCGGTATATCACTTAGGTGTCATTGGGAGTTGTTATTAGGTATAGATTGACAGCCTGTATATTAGCTTGCGTTTCAAGTATATAAAAAATGGCGTCCATTTGGAACGCATGAGCGAACTCTGTAGAACGGAAGCTTGATGCGCTCCGCTTACATTATCAGGTTAATAATAGCATCTTTTAAAACATTGTAAGTAATAGAATTTTGTGATGAGATAGCTATCTTTCCTATGTTCGTAGCAGAAGCGAGTCAGGAAGCGCTTGCGCTTCGTTATATACAAATGGCGTCCATTTGGAACGCAAAAAAACTCCGCTGAGCGGAAGTATGACGCGTATGACGCGTCGGATGCGTTCCAGGGAATCTATAATGGCGGCTATATGGAACGCATAGCGTGAATGCCGCTTGACTCCTCTATGTCAGCGGCAGCGCTTCTCAGTGTACTACAAGCCCCCCAAAACATCAGTGGAGGGTTAGCTTATGGCCCCATAAAATGGGTGTATTATAAGTTGGTGGCACAGCATTATTAAGCCACAGGGAAATATTTATACGTCCTAATTGAAACAGGAAGTGACGTCTGAATCCTAGTCCTATATATAGCCTTCCTTAGGTATAGGCTGTCATTCAGCTTTTGGATACACTAGAGGTTACTTCCTGGTTACACAGCCTTATGTAAGTACTTTTTGGCGTTATTATCATTATTTTTTGGGCTTATAATGCTCCTGCTTGTAATCATTATCCTATATAGTTTTATTGGTTCTGTATTGTGACTGACTAGGTCTTTATGTTTATATTTTAAGCTGACCTGGATGTTGATATCTGCCACTGAGTGGGTGTACTCAGTGCTATTGGGACATAATACTGTTTATTTGTATGGGCCAGCTTAAACAAGAGCGCTGTTTACTGGTGAAACGAAAGTCTCGCTATACCTATTTTTGGTAGCCCACTTTTAATGGGTGCTGGTGACGGTGTTATCTAAATGGGGAATAAAATCCTAACCCCCGGACATTGTTAAATTTCTCCATCTAGATCTATTCCTGCAAAAAACATTCTCTGTACCCCCTTTTTTTTGAGATACTACATAAAGGTACCTTTTTTTTTGTTGATTTATTATAGTTTCTGTTTGGTCAGTATATTTATATGTTATCAATTGGTGTAAAAATATGCTATATATATGTAAAAATGGTTAACAATGTGTTGGTCTTTTTATATAAAAAAATGAATTCGTTTGGGGACCTTATTGTCTCCAATGAATGCAGAACTTAGGATATTGTTCTCCTTATATTCAGTTCAGTTTTTTTATGTGCTGGTAACTCGCTAGAATCTAGTAAGATTTTAATTATTAATTATCAATATTTATATATTTTTGTACATTTTTTCTCAATGGTTTTTATAAAAAAAATTGATTATTGGATTTTGCCTCTCTCCATTGTCCTCTCCAACCTTTTCTTACTCTTTGTTATTGTTTAAAAATGCGATACATATTGTTTTTGACACATTTTTACTATTTACAGTGCAACTGTATCTTTGTCAACTAAATCATCGAATGCCCCTGATGAAGTCACGTAGCTGACGAAACGCGTTGGGCCTGCTGTTGTATTGGAAAATTGTACATTATGTCAATTGTTAAAATGACTATATGTATTGTGTATGCTGTATAAGCCGAAGTGTTGGCTTTTTATTTAATACATTTTATAACTGAGGAAAATAAGTTGTGTACCTTCACCTCTAAGCGCACTCTGTTCCTTTTTTGTATCTCTATCTGTCTTGAGTCCCGGCTAACAGGGGACTTTCAGAGTTGCTGCTACTCACTACTAGGGCGCGAACAGTTAGGTACTTTCCATTTTTCTTATATATATATATATATATATATATATATATTTTTTGGTACATGTGAGTTATCCGGACGCCCGATTTGAAAATCGGGTCGGATCGGGCACATCGCATCGCATCGCATGCGACCATCGGATGCGATGCGATGCGATGCGATGCGATGACCCGATTTTTCCATAGGAATCAATGTTAAAATGGACTGAGTCCATTTTAACATGGAATTCAATGGGAAAAAGGGGTCCTTTTCATACCCCTACTATCCAAGTGGGCATGGAGTTGGATATAAACCTGTGGCGAGCGTAGCGAGCCACCGAGCCCGAAGCGTGGCGAGCGTGGCGAGCCCCGCGAGGGGACACGGAATACCGTCCCCTCGCGGGGCTCGCTTCGCTCGCCACGCTTCGGGCTCGGTGGCTCGCTACGCTCGCCACAGGTTTATATCCAACTCCATGCCCACTTGGATAGTAGGGGTATGAAAAGGACCCCTTTTTCCATAGGAATCATTTTAACATTGATTCCTATGGAAAAATCGGGTCATCGCATCCGATATCGCATGCGATGCGATGCGATGCGATATCGCATCGCATCGCATCTGATTGTATGCCTTAACTTAAGGCATACAATCAAAAAATCGGGCGTCCAGATAACTCACAAGTACCTATTTTTTTTTTACACAGACCAGCCAGCAGGGGGCCGGAACCGAGCCGCTCATTAGATATTCATATATTCACTTCACCCGATCATTACATATGCATGATCGGGTGTAGTGAATATACCCGGTCCCCTGCTGGCACCCCCGGGGGGCAGCCTGTGCTGCCTGGCACCCGGGGAGCCCACCTCCCCCCACAAACATTCTGGGGCAGGCAGGGAGACTTCCATCTCCCTGCCTGCCACCGTCCTCTGGCTCCCTGCGGCGTCCGCCGCAGGAGCTCAAATTCGCCGGTCAGGGGCAGGGAGCCCCTGACTCGTTGAATACCGGAGCCGGCGAGGCTCCGGAACGCAGCGAGCAGTAGCGAATGTGCACCGAATCCTAAACAGGATTCGCTGCACGTCGCCAGTATTCACATTGAATACTGCCCAATGTGTTTTTGGAGTTCTGCAATATACAGGGGATCAAATGGCTGACACTGGAGACCTTATCTCTGACCATTACCATACTTGCCTACCTGACCCTCTCCTTCAGGGAGAAAATGCTCTGTTCCTGGACTTCCCTGGTAATGTATGATTGCCATCACCTATGGTGAAACACCTTTCTTATCAGTTACCTAGCTCACCACAGGTGATAGTAATCATACATTACCAGGGAAGTCCAGGAACAGAGCAATTTCTCCCTCATGGGAAGGCAAGGCAAGTATTACCATTACTTGGTGTGGGCATTTCAGATAAGTAATCATTGTTTATGCTTTTGTGAGACCTTTTTATTTTTTTCATTTATGTATAGAATTAAGAATTAGTAGTGCTAAAATGCTGAATGCTTGCCTCAGATAGCTAACCCATCTTGGTGTTAGCCGTTATGGGCTACATTCGACCTAACATTCATAAAGAGGATTTATAGGATTCCTCACCAGAAACAATTGCATGTTTAATCTAATGACCATGCAAGCATAGTAAAGCGGCCATTTACTAAACCCAATCCTTATCGTGTTGATTAGCAGTTATAAAAAAAATTATAATTACTGGGACCAACTACAGTATATGCTATTGAATCAATGCACCTAATCTTGCTACATGTGATATTATCTGTCACATTGTACCTTCCCATTATGCCATATTTGCAGCACATTAATACACTTTAATAAGTTTTACTCAATGTAAACTAGCAGATTTAATAACGAGTAATGTTCTTATCACCAATCAGCTCCTATTTGTCATGTTATGGAAAAATAACAGGAGCTGATTGGTGGAGCACCATTTATGATTGGTGGAGAACCTTTTTTAGTAATGAATGATAACAAGAATATTGCTCATTGTTAACTCATTGTTAGGTTACGCATAGATTAGAGTTCTGAAGCCTACAGATGAGATAAATAATGTTGAGGTGCATACAAACGGTGTGATTAGAGTTTCCGATTTTTACTATATATTCAAAATCGAAAGAATAATTACCACAACTTGCGATGCCGATGCACACCCACATGGGATCGGCAATGTAAGATAAAATAGACTGTGCAGTCAAGCCAATTTTGCCTGTATTGTGTACAATCCAGTGTACTAGTATAGTCATTATCAGCCATATTCAAAATCTCAAGTAAATATACTCAAAGTCTCAAGTAAAAATAGTCAATATTGTATGGTTCGGGCTCAGTGGAGTTCAAGGGAAATCTTATCGTAAAATCGTACATAGTCAAAATCTCACCGTGTGTATGCACTTAACTGCTTAGTTGGTAAAGGCTGAAAATAAGGTAATTCCCGAGAACTAAAGATTCCAAAGGCAAAATTAAAAAACCAAGGACTGCTCATTAAATTTGACGGTACTTGTGTATTAGCCGGGCACTCAAATAGCATATGTACGCAGGCGTAGGGTAAGCTACGCTGTCTGCGTAGTCCAACGGCTGCCTAGCATAGTTAGCGTAGTGACTCCGGCAGCCCGGCTCTGTCCCCGGAGTCCATGCCAAGCCTAGTAAACACCTCTCACACAGCGCCAATAACCACCAGATCCCCTGCGCTGGCGGACACCAGTGGAGAGGCGATCATGTGGGCGCCGGATGGAGAGGCGCTACAGCTGTCTGAGATGCAGGTGCGTCTCAGACGCTCCTGCGTCTCAGTAATTATAAGCACACGCGCCTCATGCATAAAGGGGGTATGCTGGCGCAAGTGCGTCCTATGCACAATAATGGAGGCATTTTCAAACCCCCACTATCCACGGCAGCCCAAAGCGCGGCAAGCGGACGCGTTACGCGTCCTCCCGACCTGTTCATACCCCCACTATCCACGTCGGCGTGGAGTTGATTCTATAAAGTGTGGCTTGGTTATAAGATTAACTCCACGCCAACGGGGATAGTGGGGGTATGAACAGGTCGGGAGGACGTGTAACGCGTGCTCTCGCCTTACTCCGGGCTGGCGTGGATAGTGGGGGTGTTTCAGGAACACATTCACACCTGCCATATCATACATCTGAGACAGTAATGACGACAATGTTAACTGTAACTGGATTTTAGTTAATAATAAAGGAGAAAAGACCACATTAACAAATAACAAAAAAATCAATTAATCATGAGAAAATAATAAATCAGTCATTCTTCTGAATCTGCATTGGCAGAAACAGCATCAGAAGTGGATGCACTTGTCTCTGCATCTGCGCCGTCACCTTTCTCAGCCTGGGGGAGCAGGGTTAGCGCATGGAGGATATGCTCGAAAGTGTTTTCGGCGCCCACAGTCTTTCGCCATATGCAAGTAAGAATCGAGCTGATGGCGCGCAGTGCCCCTTTGGCATTTTTGCACCACTTGCAGGATCCCCAAAGGCGCTCGATGTTCTGGGTGTGAACCCCGGTCTCCACAAAGTTGTACTGGTGGTTCACCCGAGCATGGTGGTACCCTGCCAGCTCCAGCTGCTCTGTGTTGTAGGCACGCCAGCAATCGGAGTAGATGGTCTTCCCCGGTTCGATGTGCCTCTCGATTGCGGCCATCAGGGTACTGGCATCATGTCTTTGTACTGGTGTCACAAAGCACTCACCAGTCTCCCTGCAAATGCTTCCAAATATCCACTGCTGAGGCAGCATCCGTTCAACATGGCTCTTCCTCTGCACGAAGAGGCTCCCGTCAACTTCGACGATTTTCCACGGACTGCCAATTTTGCGTTGGGGCTGCGTCATCAGGTCCACAGTGCAGGCCTCATGCATAAGGTGATTATAATGGACCGCTGTTTTGTTGGACATGTTTAATTGATGCTCACAAAAATGTATAGTTGTGAGCTCCTCCGCCCATGAATAAATAAAGCGTACCAGTGTCAAAAACGGTAAACAGCAACCCGGGAACCAATGTGCCGCACGCAGGCTCACCTTCTTACGGCACAATTTGATATGGCATGCTGAGGCGCATTGGGTGTCCATTTATGCAACTTTTAGTCTGTGGCAGCAAATGGTGCTGCTGGAAGAATAACACTCCTCCTCTGTCTTTACCAAGCTAACATTGTCACAGGTTCTTCAGGCACTGTCACTTCACCTTCAGCTATATAACAGTGACACTGACTGTCTGACTACGCTGATTCTGACAGATACGCTCGCGGGAACACTGCGCTACTTCTGACTGACTATGCTAACTATGCTGGCTCTGACTGACTACGCTAACTACGCTGGCTGTGGAAACACTACGCTGATTCTGACAGGGACGCTCGCCACTGTCACTTCACCTTCAGCTATAAAAGTGACACTGACTGTCTGACTACGCTGATTCTGACAGATACGCTCGTGGGAACACTGCGCTACTTCTGACTGACTATGCTAACTATGCTGGCTCTGACTGACTACGCTAACTACGCTGGCTGTGGAAACACTACGCTGATTCTGACTGCCTCGCTACGCTAATCACGTACTGGGCGCCCGGCTAATACACAAGTACCAATTTGCAAATATGATTAATTACTGGACAACCTGTTCTGATTAAGCTCTTCAGATGTAAGAAAATGTTCCTTACATTACATTACATGCTGCCATGATATTGTCATGGAAAACAATTTACTGCCATATTTGCTTTTGTTCTTGTCCTGTCTAGGAAGTAAGAACAAACCTTGAATAGAATGAGATCCTGTGTCTATGAATCTGCTGAGAGGTTTAATTGTTAATCTAGAACAATGCTTGCCAGCCCCTTCCAGAGAGAGTGTCTCACTGTACTGTACAGTACAGTACAATCCAATTCCTGCCACTAAACACTAATCTCACTGTACAAAGTGCATGAATGATGGCACAGGCGAGGAGCGCTAAGGGTCATCTCAGCAGCTCACAGGGAATTAGGAGAATAATAGTTTGGTGAGAGTAGACTGATAGAAACGGCTAGTCTGATTATTGTAGCAGCAGCTGTTGAGGAATATGTCAATGATTATGATTATATATACTGTGTTAGATGTTAGAGTTTTATGAGGAAATTCTTAAGAAAATGGTTAGTGTGTGTATGTGTATATGTATATATATATATATATATATATATATATATATATATACATATATATATATATATATATATATATATATAGAAAGAGAGAGAGAGAAAGGTTCAGAGTGCGCTATAGATCAGTACACAATTTAAAACACTAGAATTTAATAAAATATTGTCTTATAAGATTACATAACATGACTGATAAAACAAAACAGTTCTTTAAATAGATCCAATGAAGTTGCAGGCCCAACGCGTTTCGTCAACAAATTGACTTCATCAGGGGCTTTGGAAATATTGATTGGTAAGACAATTTTGCACTTCTTGATGGAAAGATTTTCCAACTGTTTGAAACAGCAAAAAACTGAGTTTCCCAGTGGTAGACCGTATACAAAAACATATATACATATATCGCCGATAAAGCACGATAAATTGTCAATGGGGTCTGAGACCGCCAAAAAGAATTCACAACTTTTAAAGTCAGGCAGTAGGTATTTTCAAGCCAGAAATCCAAGTATCATCAGAAAATCTATTTGTAGAACCGGATGTAGACTCATGAAGATCCAAGCATAAAATCTTCATGAGTCTACATCCGGTTGGAGTTGATTTTATATAGTGTGCCGAGCCCAAAGCGTGGCGAGCCACGCGACAGGACGCGGATTACTTAACATGTATTCCGCGTCTGCTCACCACGCTTCGGGTGCGGTGGCTCGCTGCGCTCACCACACTATATAAAATCAACTCCATGCACACTTGGATAGTGGGGGTATGAACAGGGTGGGTATACAATAAAAAATGGGGTCTGTGGGGCATTTAACATTGGACCCAATGTAAATTGGGTCTCAGGGACCATTTAACATTGGATCCAATGTAAAAATCAGGTTGATCGCATCGCATGCGATTTGGTTGCATGTGATGCGATCGACCCGATTTTTCCGACCCGATCAAAAAATTGGGCGCCCAGATATTACATAAGTACCAACTTTGGAACTCTCTACCTATAGAAGTGGTGTCGGCAGACACTATAAATACGTTTAAAATAAGGTTGGATAACCATTTATTGGTTAAAAACATCCATGGGTACAAATAAGTAACATAATCTGTCTTCAAAATATCAGAAGATACTATACAACAAGGTATAAACTATTATAAACATAGGTTGAACTAGATGGACGCAAGTCTTTATTCAGCCTTACCTACTATGTAACTATGTAACTATGTAACTATAACCTGATCCCTGTGGATGGGGCTTGGTGCCCAAAACATGTTGGATTGATCTGTATCCCTGGCAGTGTGTTGGATCTGGATCTGTTCCTAAAAACTACCTTTCAGTGTTTTATATGTTTTAAAAAAAACTACAGTCTTTTTGACATCAATAACATTAATTTTCACTAATTTCCAGTATCATGAATGCCTCAAACCTCACAATGTTGTTTTTTGGCCAAAAGGTTGCACAGAGGTAGCTACTCATCCATCCGAGTCTGCTGTCGGTTAGCATGTTTCCATCAGGTGTCTAAGGTCTGCTGGACACGGTGGGGTGCAGGTCGCCCAGCAGATAGTCTGACTGCTTGCCGGCACCACCATCTTGGTTTAGGGCAAGTGAGCTATTGGGCCAGGTCAGGGTATTTCCTGCCTTCCTGCCCTGTCAGCCAATGGTAGCCACCCACTTAGGGGTTCTGCCCAAGCTGATCTTGGTCAGTGCAAAAAGTTTTCTGAGTTGTTCAGATTGTTTGGGAATACTTCTGGCTTTTCTAGTGCCTGCTGCTGCTCCCAGCTCAACCTCAGTTGTCCTTTGCTGGCCTCTGACGCCATCGCCGTCTTCACAGCCTGGCCCATTCCATTTCTTCCAGCCTAGTCCAACTGGTACCCATTGGTTTCTGTTAGTACCCTCCAGCTTTGGTTCTGGTTCTGGGTCCAGCTCCATTCAAATCCAAGTCTTCATTCTTCAATGTTCTTCATCACCCCCTGTCTCCAGCTAACCTGTCACCCCAAGTTCCCTATACAAAGTCTTTGCTTTATTTACCATTGAATTTTTTCTCTCAAAGAAGTATTTAAGTACTTCCCTTAAGTTTCCCATTTATGAAAAAATCCTTAGTTAAACCTACCCATTTTAACCCCTCATCTTCTGGTCCATCTACAGTTCCTGAGCACCACACAACTCCATCAAATCCCTCTCCTGTGACAACTAAGCAACACAAGTGGGTGGCACAAACATGTCGCCCATCTAGGAGTGGCACTGCAACGGCAGGCAGGATGGCAGTTTGAAAAACTAGGCCCCAAAAAAAGAGGTGCCCTCTCACCCACCCTTATGTTGCGTAAATATGACATGCACATTGCTGGGTCGCTGACGTCATCAGCAGGGGCGGCGGAGGAGGCAGAACTAATGCCTTGACAAAGGGAACTGTGATTCCCGAAATGGGTTGGCCAGAGGGGACCACACTTGGAACAGAGAGGCTCATTCTGCCATCACAGCATCCTGAAGGATAAGGTTACACACACCATTGAAAAACCTTGGTATTTTTTATGGCTGGACTGACCAGGTTTGTGGTTACCAACCCCCTCCCGAATACACTGTGACCCTCTCTAGATTTTATTTAATCTTTTTATGTAAAAAAATGTTTTTTTAAGCAATAAAAACTTTTTAAAGACATCGGATTTCAATTGTCCATATCAAAGATACCGTGATGGGAGGAGCCTTACATGAATAACAGTCAGTACTGGTACGCCAATATCTAAATCCATCTTAAAAGAAACCTAGATATGTCTGGAAACACCTAACCCGATGTGAGTTAGGTGCGTTACAGAAAAACAAATAAGAAAAGTAAACCCTGATTTTCAGATTGTGACAGCATATTTGATGAAATATCTGTTTGAATTTATACATATTTAATTTTCTTTTTCACACAACCAATCAATTGAAAACGAGAGGACAGACGATAAAAATCACCAGATCTTCAAAGGAAACTTCTAAGCTAAGTATTTCCTTACTGATCATTCTCCGTTGATATAGGCAAAGCGCCATTACACTGTACTACTTCTTTTTTTCTGAATCTATCCCTGTGGGTTAGGGGTCCTACCAACAGTATAGTGAGGCAGCTGCCTCAAGTGAAGCGCCCAAGTGCTCCCCACTAACATTTTTCTCCAGAACTGAAGTGACGCTGCTGCCTCTTCCATGGCAGTGAACGGGACATGGGTTGCTCGGCCCAGTGTTCCCATTCAGACTGCCCTGCAACCTAGCTCCAACCCAGGTAAAACCATTCTTTTAACCTGGGTCGAATTGCCGGGTTACTAGACCCAGGTTTTTCAAAATGGTGCTTTCATACAACAAAGAGACCCTGGTCAACCCGGCAAAACCTTGGGTCGGACCTCGGTTATTAATTGTGTGGTGAGAAAGGGGTATTATTGAGTTGTTTACATACAGGAATCACAGTTATATTTTAGGTTTTTAGTGGTTTTCTTTAATGTGTTATTACATAACCAATATATATTTCAATAATAGTAATTGAACAACGTACAATATTTTGAAAGGAGAATTGAAAAACTCTTTCAGTTTGGAAGTTGTCTTTTGATTTCCTTAGAAACATTAAGTTACAGAGTATACATTTTATACATCACAGAGACATCCAAGAGATGAAGATATTTATAGCAGAACAGGGTTATTATCAGCCGGAGAGCTGTGTTCCCGTCACCACATATTTAGCATCTGGTTTTGTCAGCTCCTCTGGAGTCATTGTAAAAATTTGACTAACAGCTTTCCCTCTGGTTTTCTGCACATTTTCTGACAATACATTTCCCAACCCTCTCTTCACATGCTCCCGAGTATCAGCCATTCCTTCAAAACAACTTTAGACACAAATCCAGTTCCCTGTCCTTTTCACTTACTGCATGCATCAGTTGGTTCTGTTTGTCTTTTTCTTATTATTAGCCACCCTTGCTTATATTCTGTAGAACAGTGGTAGCCAACTCCAGTCCTTGAGAGCTACCAACAGTTCACATTTTCCAGACAATCTAGCTGCTGCACAGGTGCACTCATTACTCACTGACACATTTTAAAAGATCCACAGGTGGAGCTAATTACTTCACTTGTGATTCTGTGAGGAGATCTGGAAAACATTAACTGTTGGTAGCTCTCAAAGACTGGAGTTGGCTACCCCAGCTGTAGAACTACCACATTTCACAGCACTTTACAGAGAGAATTTGTAATTCAACCACCACCCAACATTTTACTGTGAAGTGGGGTGTTCCAAGTGCTTGATGTCATGAGTCCATCATAATTGCATCATTCTGGCCCAGATCATCACTGCACTTTTTGCGAGAATTTGTCAGAAAATTCGGTACTTATGAGTTATCCGGGCGTCCGATTTTTAAATCGGGTCGGATCGGGACATCGCATCGCATCGCATGCGACCATCGGATGCGATGCGATGCGATGACCCGATTTTTCCATAGGAATCAATGTTAAAATGGACTGAGTCCATTTTAACATGGAATTCAATGGGAAAAAGGGTCCTTTTCATACCCCTACTATCCAAGTGGGCATGGAGTTGGATATAAACCTGTGGCGAGCGTAGCGAGCCACCGAGCCCGAAGCGTGGCGAGCGTAGCGAGCCCCGCGAGGGGACACAGAATACCGTCCCCTCGCGGGGCTCGCTTCGCTCGCCACGCTTCGGGCTCGGTGGCTCGCTACGCTCGCCACAGGTTTATATCCAACTCCATGCCCACTTGGATAGTATGGGTATGAAAAGGACCCATTTTTCCATAGGAATCATTTTAACATTGATTCCTATGGAAAAATCGGGTCATCGCATCCGATGGTCGCATGCGATGCGATGCGATGCGATATCGCATCGCATCTGATTGTATGCCTTAACTTAAGGCATACAATCAAAAAATCGGCAGCCCGGATAACTCACAAGTACCGAAAATTCTGATGCTCCTTTTATACAAATCCCGCCGCCTGCTCCCCACCTCATACATATATTGTAAGGCCTAATTCAGACTTGATCGCAGGGCAAAATTGTCCTCGAAATGGGCACAACCACGTGCACATCAGGTGGGGCAGATGTAACATGTGCAGAGAGAGTTAGATTTGGGTAGGTTGTGTTATAACTGAAATCAAAATTGCACTGTAAAAAATTAAGCAGCCCATATTTATTCTGCACAGAAACAAAATAACTCACCCAAATCTAACTCTCTCTGCACATGTTACATATGCCCGCCTGCAGTGCAGCATGGTTTTGCCCATTTTGAAAACAAATTTGTCCTGCGATCAGGCCCATAGTCACGAGCATACGTGTGTTTCGAACTTAGGTGTGTGTAGCCAAGCAAATACAGCATCTAAACTCAATATAGATAGGATTACTATTTTATGTGTTTCATTATTTGACTATAGATTATTCTCAGGGAATAACATTTGCAGTTTGAGTGTGTGTCTGTGTATATATATTTATATACTCATAATTCTAATGATCTAGAATGCAGTTCCTGTGTATTATACCCCTTTCACACTGAATGACACATTTTAGATGTTGCAGGAGCAAGCAGTGGTGACCTGGGTCCAGGCCCAGTGTGATAGAGTCTGATTGGCAGGCTCAGTAGTACTTGGAGATGAAATTCTCTCAGAGCATCCACTGATCGATGCAACATTGCATACTTTTATACAGGTCACAGAAATGAAAACATATTACCGTGTTGCACTGGCAAAAGCTATTGAATTAAATAGCCTTTTCTCCTTACAGTAAATCAGGGGGTAACATGCACTAACCCACTTATACTGCTTTCACATTGCAAAAACCTGCTTTCAACCCGTTTTTCTAAACGTGTCTTAAAACTGGACAAAAGCCAGTTGAACCCCTTTCATATTGCATGATGTAAAGGTATATTGCAGTTTAAATACCGTTTTGTACCTTTCAGATTCAACCCGTTTCACCCATAGAAAGCCATACAATGTCATTTTAAATGTTTTTTTCCTGCTTGTGGGCGGGGATCAAGTGTGGTTATCATTTGTAGCAAATACCGTTTCTGAGCTGTTCAGACTGCAGGGAAAACGTCTCAGAAACGTGTAGGATCCTGCTTTTAACACGTGTCAAAATACCGGTTTTCTGTAACCGGTAAATTGACAATGTAGCTTTCACATTGCAGCTGGAACCGTTTTAAAGCACTAAAAAAACGGCAATATACCGTGTTACAGCTGCAATGTGAAAGGGGTATTATTCTGCAGAAAATGTGAAATCAATTAGCTTCCCCATGCATTAAACAGTGACGTGCGGTGAGGACAGTGGTTGGTGAGGCACTGGCAGCAGAATGACTTGGTGCAGGGGAGCAGCAGGTCCTACAAACATCAAGGGTGCCATAGCAGCTGCATATCCTGCACCTGCCACTGCGCTCAACCTCCATATACACATAATGCACCGTACACATATGCCCCACATGATTAATGCCCACACATAATGCACCGTACACTTATGCCCCACATGATTAATGCCCATATACACATAATGCACCGTACACATATACCCCACATGATTAATGCCCACACATAATGCACCGTACACTTATGCCCCACATGATTAATGCCCATATACACATAATGCACCGTACACATATACCCCACATGATTAATGCCCACACATAATGCACCGTACACTTATGCCCCACATGATTAATGCCCATATACACATAATGCACCATACACATATGCCCCACATGATTAATGCCCACACATAATGCACCGTACACATATGCCCCACATGATTAATGCCCATATACACATAATGCACCGTACACTTATGCGTCACATGATTAATGCCCACACATAATGCACCGTACACTTATGCCCCACATGATTAATGCCCACACATAATGCACCGTACACTTATGCCCCACATGATTAACCCCTTGAGTGGTGGGTTTTGCTGGGGCAGGACAAACCTACCAGGGCAGGTTTATCCTGCCTCAGCAAAACCCACCACAAGACAGCTGGAAGGTCCCCCTTTTGCTCCGGCGTTAGTACGCCGGAGCTTCCCTGCAGCCGCTCAGCATCTCATCCTTCCGCACTGCCTCCCCTGCCTCCCCTGACTGCACGTCCCTGGCATTAAACTACTGATGATGCCTTTATTCTCACAGACTGACTCTTCCTCACAGCTCCAGGGACTGTGAGGAAAAGTGTCACCCCACCCCCCAACCCCCACCCCCCCCTTCCCCCAGCAATTAACACGTGAGGTATTTACCACTAATTGAATAGTCTGGGTATGATAATTAGCCAAAACTTTTCTGTGGACATTTAGTAATTAGTTCTGATAATAATTTCTTAAGGCCCCCATACACTAGCCGATTTTGGTCAGATTTCTGCCAGATCAGTCGGATCTGGCAGAAATCGGACCAAAATCGGCTAGTTTGGATGTCCCCTCAGATCCGATGCGCGGTCCCGTGCGCATCGGATCTGCGTCGGGTGGTCGGACCTGCTGCACGTCCGACCACCCGACTTGGGACCTAGTGCGGCGGTAGAGGGAGCAGGGGGGGCTGGGGACGCTGCGGGGGACACAGGCGGCATAGAGCCGCGCAGGGGGAGACGGCGGGAGCTGTCAGTATTGAATAAAAAAAAAAAAGCCCATACAATGCATGGGCGGCCTGTGATTGGCTGAGCGCTCTCTCAGCCAGTCAGCAATTGGCTGAGAGAGCGCTCAGCCAATCACAGGCAGCCCATTCATTGTATAGGCTTTTTTTTCTACCATTGACAGCTCCCGCCGGCTCCCCCTGCCCGGCTCTATGCCGCCTGTGTCCCCCGCAGCGTCCCCAGCCACCCCCGCTCCCTCTACCGCCTCGCCGCACAGACGCTGGGGGGACACAGACGTGTCACCCGCAGCGTCCCCAGCCCCCCTGCTCCCGCCTCGCCGCACAGACGCTGGGGGGACACAGACGTGTCCCCCGCAGCGTCCCCAGCCCCCCCTGCTCCCTCTACCGCCTCGCTGCACAGACGCTGGGGGGACACAGACGTGTCACCCGCAGCGTCCCCAGCCCCCCTGCTCCCTCTACCGCCTCGCCGCACAGACGCTGGGGGGACACAGACGCTGTCCCCCGCAGCGTCCCCAGCAGCGGGGGACACAGAGTCCCCAGCCCCCCCCCCCCCCCCCCCCCTGCTCCCCGGGTTTTTTTACATGTGATAAATCGAGACGATTTATCACATGTAAAAAATGGCACATCAAGTGCCAGTCTAATCAAGCTCCCCCGGGGAGCAGCCGGGGAAGCTCAGGGGGAAGTCGGGGGCGACTTGTCCTAAGGACAAGTCGCCCTAGTGTATGGGGGCCTTTATGGATGCTTATTCCTTATGAGATCAATTTGCTTCAATGTTTGGGGCCCGGAGGATATCCTGTTTTAATTTATGTTTTATTTTTACAAACATGCCCCTGTGTACCCCAACATGCACTTGGTGTAAATGAAAGGGAGTGAGCTGCTGCATTTTTTCATATAGTGAATGAACCCTAAATGAACTGGTCAATAACTCATGCTTGACCTCAAACAAGGCCCAAGTTTGTTGGAGGGATCCAGGTCCCCCACCACTCACCCATAACCTCCCTCTTTTCTGTCCCTCTCTCTTCCCAGCACACCTCCACCTGTGCGTTTGTGTGGTGAGAAGGTAGTGAGCACACGGATCGCACCCTGCCCCATGGATTTGCCACTGGCTGAGGGGGCTAATGGCATGTTCAGAGTGGTGCTGAAAATACATTGCTTCTTTATTTCTATGAGGTTGCAGTCACACCCACCGCAAGTAGACCACGCCCCCGGAAGTACCAGGCCTGGCCCAGCACTGTACTGCCCTGTATGACCTTGCTAGCTCTACAGCAATGAGTTTTACAGAATAGTAAAAAGTGGCTGTTGGACAAAAATAGCAGATTCAACTCCAATATGTACAGGCTTTTATTACAATACTGGTGCGCAATGCTCTAATTTTGAGATAATAAATCTATTCTAATAATGTTTTCAACATACATTTACATAACTTTGATAAAAGCATCTCTTTAAAGGTTAACTGCATTTATAATTGTTAGAGCTTCTGTAGCCTTTGCTGGTCTACATAGAGAATAGACGTTCTATGGACATACAGTGTATGTGATTTGCTGTCTCGATGCAGGGGTCTAGGCTTTTAAAAGATATCATTTAAACCACTGACTTCCTGTGAGCGGTCTTGCACTGCACACACACCTGCTTCCTGGCTTTCAGTCTCTCGGCAATCCTAACATTTGCTTTTCTTTGTTGTTGTTTATTTTTTTTTTTATTATTAGCTGCTCTTTTATTACATTGAGCTGATTTTATAAAAAAGTATTTGTTAATCATGACCTGCCATTGGTCCTTGCATTTTCTGCTGTACTCTATAGTGCTATTTCCCCTGGTGAAGATGCACTTTGTGGAATGACATGGTGGTGGTTCCCACGAGGCTCTTGCATGGGTGCCTCAGGTTGGTGTCCCAGGACAAAAGTGTGTATGCTTAATATCGTTAATGACCGCCCACTCACCCTGCTGCATTGTCAGTGTTGAATATGGGGCTAATTCAGTAATCGAAACAGTGTTTTCTGGGAGCTGACTGGAAAAGGCAAGTGTCTCTAGGCTGCTCCGGGGAGGTCCCTGGCGCCTGCACCTGGCTTTGCAGCTAGGCGGAGCATAACAAGAGCTGCTGCCATGCTGAGACTTGTAGTTCCACACAAATAATAGAGAAAAAATATGCCAGTGCACACTATTAAAACAAAGAACGGACAGGACAATCATAATAAACTGTACGATTTAACACAGAGTAAAACTGAGGTTCTTGGCATCATTTTTAACCAGAAAATATTGGCCCACCTACCAAAGCCAGGTGATCTCATCAGCTAGGTCCATTACATTCCTAAGGTTCAGGTTCAGAACACGGGACCCTTGGGCCAGCACAGTCCAACTGATCCAGGGCATCACACAAAAGAGAAGTAGCAGTGTAAATGATAATGCATCGCTTTAATAGGTGGCAAAAGCGTCAGAAGTGTGAGAAGTAGCAATTAAAGTGTTAAAAAGTATTACATTAATACAAAGACAACTTAAATTCTGAAAGACGACAGCGTTTGGTTATTGTATATTGCATTTATTCTATATTGGTTATATATACATTCTTGCGTGTTTTATTGCACTTATTTATAGATGTTTTATTGTTATGATTGCATTCCTTGCTATTCAGCAAATTTAGATTTTTATAAAAATATATACTTTTTACTCTTTCAATGATCCCACTCATTTCTAGCCTTTGGGCTGGCCCACCCCTTTGTGGTGAGCAGCTTTTTGAGTAATATTTGGGCGGTCTATATAGCGCCAGGTTTACACATATAAATACTTAAGTGTTACATAAGTGTCACACTATTATAATAGAAATTACTGTGTGTTACTTAGGAGATAATTAAATCCATAGATCAGTGGTTCTCAAACTTTTTTGAATCCCAGTGTCCCTGAGTATTCAATTTTTGTCACGGCACCCCTAGCCCACACGTTTATCACTGAGAAAATGTAAAAGTAAAAAAGAAAATGGGAAAAAATATTCAATTAACTGTGTTTATATCTCACCATTAGGGTCAGTTAAATGGTAAAGGACAGGACTCACTTCTGTTTGTCCACAATTAAATTTTCCATAAATAATTTGAATTGGTCATGGACTACTAATCCAGGGCACATCCCCCAGCACACATTTTGGGAACCACTGCCCAAGATACTTGAAGTAACAGGAACAGGATAGTTATACACAGGGCTGGCTGGCAACTTTCAGCCTGGGGGGCTACGCAAGCCCACCACCATCGCCATCATTTCACCACCCTACCCTCTCCCCTCAAGTATGCAGCAAGGATTAAACAATCATTTTCCCCCACACACATACACCAGAAATGGGGACAGTGCGCGCCGATGGCGTGGTGCAAAAATTTACACTGTAATGCCCATTACACATAAAGCCACACACCGTAATGCCCATTACACATAATACCAACACCCTAATGCCCATTACACATAATGCCAACACCGTAATGCTCATTACACATAATGCCACACACCGTAATGCCAATTAAATATAATGGCACACACCGTAATGCCCATTACACATAATACCAACAATGTAATGCCCATAAAACATAATGACACTCGCCGTACTGCCCATTACACATAATACCAACAATGTAATGCCCATAAAACATAATGACACTCGCCGTACTGCCCATTACACATAATGCCAACACCGTGATGCCCATTAAACATAATAATGCCTATTACCTTTTATACCATATAACTGCTGCTCATTATCAGAGGAATATCACTCGTTGCCAGGGGTTACATGCTTCTTGCCAGGGGTTTCATTTGTTGCCCAGGGGGATTTGCCTGCTCATTGCTAGTGGAAATGACATGCTGTTGCTATGGAGTGCTAAATGCTCAGTGCTGGAGGAAGGGGCATGTAACACTCCATAGGGTGAGTGCTGTTGCCAGGGGGAGCGATATTTTTTGTCAGGTGGGAGACAGGGTACTTGCTCGTTGCCAAGGGGTTCCATGCTTCCATTTAAATAGCGCACCAGCGCTACCCGAATCCGCACTTCTGGGTAATGCTGGGCGCGCTATTCTCATTTGACAGACACTAGAGGGATGGCAGTACATCTAGTTTCTGTCTCCTCCAAGGCAGCGGCCATTTTTGCAGGGGCCGTCCCTTACATTCAGGTGGCCGGGAGTGCGGCTGGACAGTCACGGAGCCCGGAGATGGCAGCTGCGGCAGCAGGGGACAGCCGGCCCAGCGGTTACATACCGGCCTGGGGGGCATGTGGCACCCGGCCCAGCCTGCTCCTGGTTTTACATAAAGTATAGTACAGACCTTATTCAAAATGTATGACATGATACAGCAGGACTTCTTGTTGTGGTCTGTAGAAGCTATTGTAAAATGACCAGATCTAAGGGCCAGATGTACTAAGCTTGAAAAGTGATAAAATGGAGAGTGAACAACCACCAGCCAATCATCTCATAACTGCCATGCCACAGGCTGTATTTGAAAAATGACAGATGGGAGCTGATTGGTTGGTGGGTTATCACTCTCCATTTTATCACTTTACAAGACTCAGTACATCTGGCCCTAAATCTCTATAGATCCATGTGTGGATCATTGGGGTCGACAGGAATCAAGAAGAAAAGGTTGACCACAAAAGGTCAACATGCACAAGGTCGACAAGGGAAAAAATGTTGACAAGAAGGTCGACACGAGAAGGGTTGACAAATGAAAAGTTTTACATGAGTTGGTGTCAATTTGTGGCTTGGAGCACATGGACCGCAAATTAGTGTACTGCATCTCCTCACATGGCTCGCGCTGCTTGCCATGCTGCCAATCCCAATCATAGTTCACATGGAGGATTAATATGAAAAAAGTACAAATAAAAATAAACTAAAAAATGTGAAAAATCATGAAAAACCTATTAATTAATATATATTGAATGTCGGCCCAAAGCCCGGATCTCCTTCCAACTGCTTTTTCCGCCATGCCTGACAATGCTCACATCAAATTCACAAATAAATACTCTCATTCCACAGCTATCAATACTCTGCTAATGGGACGGCTGCTCCTGGATGATGTGACTCTTGTTTTCTGCAAGCAAAGGAAATCTTGGGCAGGTACATTCATATTGTAATGTGTTGCTAAGGGCATTGTTTTCCCAATGTGTGTGTAAAAGAGAACAAACAGATGCAGCACCAAATGTAAAAACCCAGTTTGTATCCACTGTTAATATAGACAACCCCCACCTAAAAGAATGGTCTAGCCCAGGGGTTCCCAACCATTTTTGAATCATGGCACCCTAGAGTATCAGAATTTTACCACGGCACTCCAGGCCTCCCAAAAAATGCAGAAAAATAAATATAAAATTAAGGAGACTGAGTTTTTATATGTGATTCTCAGGTTCAGTTTTTGTTAAAGGGTATGGTTTGCTTCTGCTTGTGTACATATTTTATGATTGCCATAAATAATTGATCATAAAACATTTTAATTGGTCCTGGACCAGGAACCCATGGCACCCCTGCAAGTGTTCCAAGGCACCCCAGGGAGCCACAGCGCATAGTTTGGGAACCACTGCCCAATGGTTCCCAAACTGTGTGCTTAGGCACCCTAGGGTGCCGCAAGACCCTTGCAGGGGTGCCTCGAGTTGGTGTTCCAGAACCAAAACAATGTGTTAGGAATAACCTGTACTGGTGGTTGCCAATCATAAAACATGTGGACTATTAGAACCACAATCATGTCCACCACCACATAATTGAATATAAGGGTGACAGGTAAGCAATTTAATTAATTTTACATATTTTTTTTAATTTATTGTTTTGAAACTTCTGGCCTAGGGTTGCTTTATAAAAATGCTGATACTCTAGGGCGCCATAACTCAAGAAAGTTTGTGAATCACTGGTCTAATCCATACAATATTGATTAATTTATAGACTGTGTTATGTTTAGATAAAGAAGCTATACAGGTCGAGTATCCCGTATCCGAATATCCGTTATCCGAATTATTCCGAAATACGGACATTCCAGAAAGTGAAAAAAATATTTTTTTTTGCTAAAAACTCACTGGGGACATATGTAACAGCATCACTGGGGACATGATATGTAACTGGCACTATATATGTGCAAGACAATGATTGCTTGGCATTCAAATTCAGTGCTGCGATAGTACACACATTTTTTTCACATTTTGAAAACTTGTTTTTTGAACAATTAAAATATATTTGTGTGTATTTTATGTGGTAATAAAATATATTTGTGTGTAAATGCAAGATACTTCAAAATACATCATTGAAATATTAAAATATTCCGAAATACGGAATAATCCGTTATCCAAAATTCTCCTGGTCCCGAGCATTTTGGATACGGGATACTCAACCTGTATATACACATATTCATGCTAGGGGAGTTTAATGTTTACATGTATGTGCAGTGTATATATACTGTATATATAATTTCTTATATATGAGTACATGTTACGAAAATGGGGAAAAAAAATCATATATTATAAGGGAACCTCAACAGAAATGGGATTTTGGTAGGCAGGTTGACAGTTATAAGGAAGACAGTCAATAGGTCGACAGCTATTGGTCGACACATGATAAATGTCAAAATAACTTCGGTCAACACGGTCAAAAGGTCAACACAAGCAATATGTCGACATGAATAAAGTCAACATAAAACGATTTCTATGAGTTTTTCAGTTAAAAAAATTAATACTTTACCATTCAAGTGGACATTGAGTTAGATACATAATAGTCCCGAAGCATGCCCAGAGCGAGGGGACATGGTCCACCTCTATGGTGTCTATATTGTCCTATGTTGGCATAGATGCCAAAAAAGTAAAAAAAAAAAAAAAACCTCATGTCGTCCTTTTCCATGGTGACCTATTGTGTGTGTCGACATTTGATCATGTTGACCTATGTGTCGACATATGTCCTGTTGACCAATAATGGTTGACCTACTGACTGTCATCCTTATTACTGTTGACCCATACTCACAGTAACGTTCCTATACCATCTAAACGGTAAATAGGAATGTCTGCTTGTTACAGTTATGATATGTCATTATCACATGTAGAACAGCAGGAGTCGTTGCTGAGGGCTAGGACTTGTGTACACATTGTCACAATGCACAGCCCGGGTTTCACTATAGGAAATGTGACTAGGTATGGCATGTGAAACAGGAACTGATCTGGCAGCACTTTCATGTTCTGCCTAGTAACAGGCAGGGATTGGTTAGGCGAGGAGGATTCAGATAGGAGGGGGAACAGTACACTCACACTCACAGAGGGAAAAGTTAGGAGTTAACATAGGAGTTTTTGCACATTGTCAATATAGAGTCATATATTCTGTGATAATGCTATATGAAGATAATGCTATATGAAGAGTAATCATGTTCCTGCACATTATATATAATGACCTCCTTGTTGAGCTTCTGTTGTCACTGACCTGTCTTGATAAAGACCCATTTAGGGTTGAAACATCGACTTTGAATAAGTACCTCTGTATAATACATTTTTCCTGATTTTTGCATTGATAGTGAGTGCCCTCCTCAGCCGTTTTTGTTGCTGGACTGTCTATTTATATATGAATATCCCCTCCTGGGATTTCTTTTGTGGTGCACCCTGCTCATTTATACAGTAGACACCTGGATGTGAGTGCAGACCCTGAACTGTCTATATATATATGGAGAATCAATAGGCAGCGCTCTCACAACCATGTGTTCAGCAAACAAAATGGCTGCCTCTACTGTATGTGGGAGTGATGCATATCCATAGACAGCTACACCTTGTAGGATCCTATTTATGAACAATGAACCCGATGATACTGACTGGCATCAGATTATGTGGGTCTCATCTGGACTCTGCCAGTTCACACATTCACAGTGCCAATAGGCACAATGACTACACTTTCATGAAACAAAAAAAACATAAGATGAATATCAAAAATGTTAATTTAAAAGGAATTCTATTGTTAGGAATTCTATTGCTGTTCTCCCTCCATGCCCTAGTGGATGGTAGGGCATGAACTACCACCTGTTCTGGAATCACATAGGGGGGAAAAAATGGTGTCGACCTTCTGCATTGTCGACCTTCTGCCAGTCCACCTAAGGACTCTGTCGTCCTTCAGTCCCTCTCAACCTTCTGCCTGTCGACCTTCGGGGGTCAACCAAAGTAGTGTCGACCTTTCTTGTGTCAACCTAACAATGGCTTCCTATTTAAAATCTGGTCTATTTAAATCATAAAGCATTTTTTATGCAGTAATGATCCCATGCTATGGCCACCCTGTGATGGAGATGGCGATAGGAGGACAGCCAGCAGTTCTTGTGTAGCCTATGGGGTCATGTAATAAGTTTTGGAGAGAGAAAAAATAGATGGAGATAAAGTACCAGCCAATTAGCTGCTAACTGTCATGTTACAGGCTGTGTGTAAAAAAGGTACTTGTTTCCTAGCACGGCACCCATCGCATCACATACCATAAGCCTTACAATGGTATGCGATGCGATGTGCCGCGATGGCACCTGATGTTATACAATTTTAAATCATATACCATCGCATTGTATGCCATTGTATGCCATATACAATGGTATACTATTTTAAATTGTATAAGCACCCTAATGGGTGCTTACAATGTTAAAAGCACCCCCACGCCAAGTATCAACGCCAACCCGAAGCGCGGCGAGCGGCGGCGGTACGCGGCGAGTGGCGGCGGTACGTGTCCTCCGACCTTTTCATACCCGCACTATCCACGTCGGCGTGGAGTTGATTTTAGATAGTGTGACGAGCGCAGCGAGCCACCGAGCTCGAAGCGTGGCAATCGCACGCGGAATACATGTAAAGTAATACGCGTCCCCTCATGGGGCGCGCTGCGCTCGCCACGCTTCGGGCATTGTGGCTCGCTGCGCTCGCCACACTATATAAAAATCAACTCCACGCCGACGTGGATAGTGGGGGTATGAAAAGGTCGGAGGACGCGTACCGCCGCCCCTCGCGGGCTCGCTGCGCTAACCATGCGTCTGGTTGGCATTGATAGTGGGGGTGGCGTGGGTGTGCATTTAACATTGTAAGCACCCATTAGGGTGCTTATACAATTAAAAATCGTAAAGGGGGGCCATTTAACATTGAAAAAACCCATTAGGGTGCTTATACAATTTTAAATCGCATCGCATGCGGGTATATGCTATGCAATGCGATACAATGCATAAGATGCCATACGACTGAATATCGTGGGCGCCATGCTAGGAAACAATTACCGTAAAAAAATGATACTTAGGAACTGGTTGGTTTGTACTTTTCTGTGGAAGGCTTAGTAATTACACCACTATGTCCTTATTGAAAAGGCTTCCCCATGCTTTTGCCTGATGTATGTACCACACAGGCCTGGGGAAATATGTGGGCTGTGGGCGCAAGCAGGAAGAATTTTATGTATAGGGAAAAGTCCTATATCAAACTAAAACACCCATTTTTATTGGAGAAAGGGCTTATATCCAGTTACTAAATAGTGGTCTAAATGCCCATGACACGTCATGTAACCTTCATAAAAACAAATGAATAATATTCATAAAGTGAAAATGACTGTGTATTACCTGCAGTACTGCATAAACATGTATGTGACAGACCAAATATGCTAAGAATAACTATACTGTAAAATAAAAAAAAAGGATTCCACTTATTTCATTAATAATAGTGTTGGTATTCCTTTTGCCATAAAGACAAGGTGACATCTCTGTGCACATGACGTGTATGTTGGCTGCTCATAGACAAGAATGTCACCACCCAATAATTTATATTAAACAGTTTATGTTTTGAAAGGCTCCAGCTTCCATGTAGGTATTTATAACATACGTATTGCTCAGGACACAGCTATGTTCTACTGTACTAGTAAGCCCGCATGAAGCAAAAGCTTCGAAAGCTAGTCTGCTACCCTCTGGGGGGGTTTTAATAGGATGAGAGATTCAGAAAGTGAGAGATTTGGTAAGAAATCGACAGGTTTTTTTTTAAAGCGGCAATCATTTACACTGCAAACCCAGTTTGATGTTGCAGTGTAAATGGTTGCCGCTTTAAAAAAACTGGAGATTTCTTACCAAATCTCTCACTTTCTGAATCTCTCATCCTATTAAATCTCACCCTCTGTGTTTGTGCATGTGTGAGAAAGAGATGTAGTTTCACTCTCTGCCAGCAGATGGCAGTGTTTCGGAGACTCACGAACGCTAAATCCAAGTATTTGTTTTCGATAATAATGAAATAAATGTATCTTGTTCTGGTACTCATTACAAATATAACATTGATATGTTGAAATAAGGTACCCCCCTATTAAAGAAATAATAAGAATGCTACAAGACTTGTACGGTAAGTCATGTATTATATATAATATCTGTGGTAACATATTCAGAGCATTCTGAGAAGAAAATGACAATACACTTGGTGTGATGTTATAATGTTGCAATAGACAACTAGTTTCAATGTCATTAAAAACAGAACTAGATTTAGTTTTTGTGTGTTTTAGAGCCTAAAAACGAAACTAGATACATTGTTCTCGTGTTGGTTTCTTAAACTTGGTGGCAGCTCAGGTGGATGGTAATATCCGAAGAGCAACTTTCCTTTCTGCTATCTGATAACTAGAACATATTTCAGTTACATTACAGCCGTGAATCATTTCCTCATACATTTTGTGGTGATTAATCACGTGCACTTTTTTCCTCTTCTGTATTCTCATACAGCCGTGAAACAGAAGGATCTCTCTGTGTGTCTCTTTAGCAATGCATGACAAATCTGGAGACACAGTTGCAGTTTATAATGTGTGCTGAAGTTTACTGCATAACACACTTCACATAGATGTAAGGCACTCCACTGTAGAGAGGATTATCTACAGTCAGTTAAGTGGGTGAGGGGATCCCGGTACAGGGAGCTATAACATGTGATTATTACAATATTAGCTTTCATGTGTCTTAAGACTTGCTGAGGGATATCCGGTCAGAAGGTTGACAGGTCGACATAAGAATATTTACATGGTTCAAACTGTCTAGAGTCAACAGGTCCTCAAACTGTCAACAAGGTCAAAAAAATGACAGACTGCAAAATTGCCTATTCTCCCAAAAGTTGAAGTCCCCCACCCCCCAGAGTAAATAGATCCCTCATATCTCGCAGTATGTCTTGGGGGCTGATTATGGAGGGGAGACACAAAAAGTTGGCAAGTATTTAGAACTGTCATGAAATGTCCACAGTTTGAGGATGCCGACAGCTAGGGTTAGGTGCTGCTTGGTGGGTGAGGATGCTGGAGGGAGTTGGGAAGTCACCGTTAGGCACCAGGGAGAGGGTTAGGCGACTTCTGGCTCTCCAGCTGTTATTTTGTTGATTTTAGTCTCTAATAGACAAATCATTCTGGGACTTGTAGTTTCAAAACAGCTGATGACCAATAAATTGCTTAGGTTTGGTCTAAAATAATTGGTTGGACACTGATACTCAGAGTTGGAATATAAAATGTATGTATTGAAGAGCTTTTAGCAGTACCTATAGACATGCGGCTCCGACTCTATGGAACTCACTTCCCCGCACAGTCCAAGAGACTCCCCCACTCTAGAATCCTTCAAATATAGGCTCAATACTTTCCTGTTTACTCAAGCATTTCCAAAATTCCTTTAGGTATAGTTTAGAAAAAGATTTCTGTACTTGATTGTTCCTGTACTGTATTACAATCATTGTCTCTGCTAAGCGCCTTGAGGCCTATTGGAGAAAGAGTGCATTCTAAATAAAATAATAATAATAATTATTATTATTATTTTTATTATTACATAGTAAATTATCTTTTTACTCCATATTGAGCCCTTGTAACTTGATACAATGGTGCAGAATGGATAGTCCATTTCTAACAGTAATCGGATAATAGGTCAACAGTGTCTAGGCTGACACCAAAAGGTCGACATGTACTAGGTCAACATTGACAAAGGAGTTCCATGCACTGTGTTGACATTGACAAAATGTCAGCATAAGCAAAAGGTTGACATGGCAATGGTTGACACCTGAAAAGGTCGACATGTGTTTTTCATGATCCATGTAGACTCCGCTTGGGAACGCTAAAGTGTGCCGAGCTCAGAGAGGCGACAGGTCTGAAGCAAGGGTACACTCTACACAAGTGCTGAAGTGTCGACATTGACACCAAAAAAAACCCCATAATTTTCATATGTTGACCTTTTGCTTGTGTTGACAATTTTGACCTACGGCATGTTGACCTTTTGGTATTGACCTATTGACCTAGACACAGTCCACAAGCCTTGATCCACAACCCATTGTAACTAACATGAGGTTTTATGTTATGTTACATTGTTGTATTATTCTACCATATCGCCAACGGGATGTTTTACTAAATAGATTTACAGGAAGGAAAATCTTTTGGGGATTTCTTATATGTATATTCATTATTATAATGGTCATTATTTAAAGGAATTGTCCTGTGATTTCCAAACAAATTTCCCTAAAATACCTCTTGATGGGTTACTGTCATTGTGGGTATTTTCCAGCTGCTACTATGTGAGAGCTGCAGCGAATGGCTGCACAGTCAGACATACCATAGTCACTGGATGACTGGGAGTGTGGAGGAGGCTGCGAGGCTGGGTGTTCCAGCCACATGTCACAAAGGAAGCGCTAAACAGTCATTTATTTATGTCTGTTGGAAATCTGGAGAACTACTTAACAAATACTCTGGGCTACAATCATTTTGTGATAAGCGAATCAATATGACATTGCATGTCCTTTGTCAGCACTAATCGATCAATAAGTAAATATTTCTGTTTTTACATGAATGGGAGCAGCGACATTCACCTTTGACCTCAAGTGATCTAGTTAGCTATCCGACTAGAAGTAACAGATTACTATCAGGATCAGAGAAACCCACTGAATAAAGTTTCTCATCATTTGGGCTACTAGACGATTAACCATTTATGTGCTGGAGAATCAAATGCAAACATCAGGAAAGTAGTTATTTTTTTAAATCCACAAATAAATAAATATGCCTTTTTAGAACTAAAATATTCCAAATAAAATACACATTGGCAATAGTGTGGGATGTTATTTTCCAAATCACTTCCAACTAAGCCATAGAGAGGTTTACTTATCAATTTGCCATTTAGCGGTGAGAAAGCCATAAAAAAATACAACAAATGGGAGTTTAACACCTTTGCAACTCTCCCATTATATCCATGGTTTCTCAGAAATCCATAGCTCACATGATGCGTGTAATGGACAAATTGGAAAATAAGCAGCATGGTCCCCTTTTAACTCACATAACTGAGCCAATATGTACTGTATATACTTGTAATTATGTCTGCCCTGTTTTTATCTCTTTTCGGTATGCATGGGTACTGAGACGAGTCAGAGGTGTCACAAAAGAGACACATGCTGGACCCAGATGTCATCCTTCCACGTGTGACATTATCCCTTACCTCCCAACTTTCAAGGGGGATAGAAATAGAGATCTGGCTGTAAAGGAGGCGGGGCCTCTGGTGGACTGGCTGAGCATCGGATGGAGGGGTGTGGCCTCACAGAACAAAACCCACAATTGTCATTTTGGGGGTGTTCCCAGAGCTCCCTGTCTGTCCCTGTCTGTTACCTGTGTGTCCCCATTCCCGACTCCCGCCAGAGGCTGACATCCTCTGTTAGCTGCACAGGCTGCGTGTGTCCCGCCAGAGGCTGACGTCCTCTGAAGAACTTACACCGAGCGACGCCATGGCACGCACGTTAGGGACGTCATGATGTATCAATGTGATTCTGCGCATGCACGCAGTGATCGCTCTCCGGTTGATTTGTTATGGCGGTATGGGCACGATATGTTTCAACGGTATGCCATACCACCCCGTACCGCCACACCTGCACCGCTGAGCACTTCCCTGACAGGAAGCCCGCGGGCAGTGCAGCCAAAACACACAGAAAAGGAACATTCCACTAACATGTTTACGTTCAACTCCATCTCAGTGTTATTACAGATAAAATTAGCTTTCCTTGATTAAATGTATTATATTAACATTGGTACTTGTTACATCGCAAGGAAAAAAATCACTTTGGTCGCATCGCATGCGGCCAAAAAATCGCATGCGATGCGATTGACGCGATTACCGCGATTTCACATAGGAAACAATGTTAAATGGCCCAATTGACCCGATTTCACATAGGGAACAATGTTAAATGACCCACAGACCCCAAATAGCCACCCTGAAGTGTGAAATGGCCCCCCAATTGTTAACGCCACCCCACCATCAACGTCAACACGAAGCGTGGCGAGCGCAGCGAGCCCGCGAGGGGCGGCGGTACGCGTCCTCCGACCTTTTCATACCCCCACTATCCACGTCGGCGTGGAGCTGAGAATAGAAAGTGTGGCGAGCCCGAAGCGTGGCGAGCACAGCGGAACACGCTCCTGACGCGTGGCGAGTGCAGCGAGCCCCGCGAGGGGACACGGATTACTTAACATGTATTCCGCGGCCCCTCGCGGGGCTCGCTGCGCTCGCCATGCTTCGCGCTCGTATTCCGCGCTCGCCACACTTTCTATTCTCAACTCCACGCCGACATGGATAGTGGGGGTATGAAAAGGTCGGAGGACGCGTACCGCTGCACTCGCCACGCTTCGGGTTGACGTTGATGGTGGGGTGGCGTTAACAATTGGGGGGGCCATTTCACACTTCAGGGTGGCTATTTGGGGTCTGTGGGCCATTTAACATTGTTCCCTATGTAAAATCGGGTCAATTGGGCCATTTAACATTGTTCCCTATGTAAAATCGGTAATCGCGTCGGTCGCATCGCATGCGATTTTTTGGCCGCATGCGATGCGACCGACGCGATTTACATTTTACCATGCATTTCTATGTAAAATCGCAGGAATCACATCGGTCGCATCGCATGCCATTATAATGGCATGCGATGTACATGCGATGCCCGCGATGGGCGCCGTTCTAGGAAACAAGTACCTTAACATTTTACTGAGATCAAAATACAGAGCTTTTGAATCTTTCCGAGCTGCTCAGTGCATCTCTTGAAGTTTATCATGTTGCCTATCATTGGTCTACTTCAGAACTATTAACTAAACTCAAGTCGTTTCTCTCCAGGGCCCAGTGTTATATGCTAACAATGGCTAGGCCATCAGCTTGAATAAATACTCCAGTTACATCTAAGCTGTTCAAATAAAATGATGCAGGTTGGCTTTATCTTTTAAAAAGGATTCACCTTTGAGTGTTTTTAAAAAGAGTTGCCTTTTGAATGTAAAGTGTGAATTCTCCTGTATAAAACAATACCACTATCTGGCCTTACAGGAGTCTCTACAGAGTGCAGACAACAGCTGGGTAGCCGTGTGGAATGTAATTGCTTTTATGACTGCTGTGTGTTAGCAGAACCACATGGCTGGTACAGAACACACAAGGTGCCCGAACACTTGACTTTGAAGTTGCTGTTGTCTCCCTATTGATATCACCTTAATACTCAATAATGTACCCTGCTGTATTTGTGCCAATCTAGAATTACATAATGCAAGCACACAGCACAAACAGATACATTATAACAAGGTGTGTGTGTGTGTGTGGGGGGGGGGGGGGGGTGGTTGTGCTGGTAGCTGATTTACACAGAAACCTCCCAAGTAGTGATTGACTCATTCTGCTGGAAGTGAAAACTATTGAAATGAGCTGACCAGAATATGGTATGCGATGGGTTAATTTAATCATGTCACTTTAAATGGCTCTTGCTTTTGCCTAAAGGGCATATACAAATCCATTTTGCACTGTAGTGTTAAGATATGCGTTACTAGCCAGATAGAGGGGGACTAATTGGATTCTAGAATGCAATAAAAGGATGTTCCATACTGTTAAGGGCCCTACACATGGAGAGATTTGTGCCAGAGATTCATAATGAGAGATTCAGCATGGGAGATTTAAAATCTCTCACAGACGTGAAAGGTGACTTCAGGGGAATAAAAAAATTATTAAAATTTAAATAATAACTTGGAACAAAAGCCTGGAGGAGTGTCATCTTAATTTGCCTATAATAGAAAAATAAATAATGTAAAAAAAATGGCGTGGGGTCTCTCCCATGAGCATGAACAGCCCCAGGCTCTCTGAGCCAGTCCTGGTTTCTTGAATACCAGGGAAAACATTAAATAAAGTGTCTAAAGAAGGCATTGTTATGGCCGCCGCTGCATCTGGTGGTGCTGTGCCGGGACCAGCAGATCCGCCTGTCTGCTACAGTCCTGGCACTCCTCCTGATAGAAAGTCACTTGCAAAATCACAGCAGACGGTTATTAAGGATGCTAGAGGAGGTGGCGCCCTCCTCTTGCATCCTAAATAATGGTCTCCCCTTCACACCAGAAAATAGGCTGGTGTAAAAGGGGCCAGCTAGGGAATGTCCCTGCATGATTCTGGGACCATATTCCTGGGTAAATCCCTGCATTTTCTGGTGTGAAAGGGGTATTATTTCAAATAGCCAGGACCTGCAGTGCTCTCAATACAGCGGGGCAGCCCTCCCGTTCTCTCTCCGGCTGTCAATGGCTGTCACTTCTGTCTGGCGGAGGCTGTCCCCCAGTTACTGCGAGCATGTATTCCCCCTTGGCAATGAGCATGTAATCCCACATGCAACGAGCATGGAATCCCTGGCAATGAGCATGGAACCTCTGGCGATGAGCATGTAGGTAAGAAGCACTCATGTGGCATAATTTTTAATTGGCATTATGGTGTTTGGCATAATATATAATTGAAATTATGGTGTGTGGCTTAACATGTAATGGGCATTATGGTGTACATTTTTAATGCACGCCTTAGGCGTGCAATGTCCCTGTTTGAGAAGCATATTGTGAATTTTGGCTCAATCTATGTGGTATAGTGTGTATTTAGGCTCAATCTATGTGGCAAAATTTTAATTTTGCCTTAATCTGTGTGGCATAACGTGAATTTTGACTCAGTTCATGTGGCATAATGTCAATTTTGGCTCATTTCATGTGGCATAATGTGTAAGAGGCAAGTACAGTATAAGGGGGTTACTATTGTGTTGCCTGATTTGTATAAGGGGTTTATGGTGTGGTAAACCCAGGTGACCACATAAAATGTACTGAAATGTTGTTTACTAAATTTTGGCTTTCAGTATTTTTTTTATGACTGGAATGCCGCCTCACACCGCAAGTATCTTAGGACATCGGCATCCTGTGGGTGCACCTTTGGAGGGCACCTGGCAATATATCTCCCTTTATCATGTGAGTATCGGAATTTGTAATATATATATATATATATATATATATATATATATATATATATATATATATATATATTTGAAAGTATTTACACAATACACAGACACACAACCATGAGCAGACCACCCAACTAGAACACTGGTCACCCCCCCCCCCCCCCCCCACACCATGGCCCTTATTCTGGTTGGTGCGGTCGAGCCGCATATGCGGCTCCGACCGCACCAGAAGAATCCCCGCCCACCCTACGGATCGCCACGGCCGTCCGTACACGGACGGCTGGCGATCCGCATAAAAATGGTGGAGGCTACGCCTCCACCATGGTGGGAGCTGCCCCCTGCATTCGATGGTCGTCGACCATCGAAGGCAGGTCCGCACGCCGCGGCAGCTCCCGCAAGCTGAGACCACACGGACAATCGTCCGTGTGGTAGCTTGTATGGGGGCTGAAAGCTGACATCCGGCGACGTCAGCTTTCCGCCCCCATGAGTTGCGTCATGCCCTCATTAGCATGCGTACGCCCCGCGTTTGCATGGGAACGCCCATGAAACGCGGGGCGTATACATAGGGAAATGAGGGCATGAAGCCCCTCACTCCCCTATACGCCCCCTTTGCGGCGTAGTAAATTTCTGTGCGGCGAATTCGCCTGCACATGCGCAGATTGACCTCTGCGCATGTGCAGACGGAAAACATCGGCGCGAATCTGAATAAGGGCCCATATTATTAGGTGCTCGCCACAACCCCTATTATTGCGCATAATAGGCACTTGATAATTTTCAGATCCATTTAGAGCTTAATCTGGCACTGGCCTTGGCCCCTAATATATATTATGCAAGCAACTGATGCAACAGCCCAGTAACAGGCTTATTTTTAAGCCGACTTTTTTATACTAAGAAAAAGAAAACTGCAAAAGGGACCCACTTTAATGGGTCCCTTTTGCCTGCTCTGTGTGCCATGGTATGGCTCTGTGACAGCTTAGATACCAAACTGCCCAGAAGGTATCATGTTTAATTAAACTTGCATAGGGAAGGGCTAATCCCATATAATATTATAATAGGGCTTACACACGGGGCGATTTCAGGGCATTTTCTTAGTGATCAGACTTCATTTGAGTAGATCGCTTAGAAAATGACCCTACATTGCTCCGTGTGTAGGGGCCATAGCGCATACTTCCCTACCCTCTCGGAATGGACGGGAGGCTCCCTGAAAATCGGGTCCCCCTCCCCCCGGGAAGGTAGGCAAGTCTCCCACTTTCCCTCACAGCCCCCACACATCCCTTACTCGTGGCACCAAGTCTGGGATTTTATGGGTCTGCCTCCAAGGGGCAAAGTTAAATGATGTGAATTGCATCATTTTATCCCCTCCCCCAATCCACAGACCCACAAAATGATGCGTGGCATGGGGGCAGGGTTTGCTAATATTATCCAAGTCCCGCCCCCCCTGGCAGCAGTTTCTGGTCTCCTCTCCGGGCTTCTCCTGGAGAGGAGAGAAGAGAAGTCGGTAAGTATGCCATAGCGGGGGCGTGGCTTGGCCGGCAACGTGAGCGGGCGCAGGGAGTGAGAGCTCCGACAATATCCTGTCCAAACACCCTTCCCCGAGACCCCGTACTCATACCCCCACCGGCTCCGGAGGTGCTCCTGTTTCACCTGCATCGCATATATCTCCTCTGAGCGGTGTACGGGCTGAACGGCTGGTCGGGCCTGCTGGAGTCTGTGGGTCCTCTTCTCCAGGTGCGGTCGCCATCTTGGAGCCTCCGGCAGCTCTGGTGCTCCTGAAGTGCGACCCCACAACTCATCTGCGCTGTTGCCTGGTCCGGTGTATCGGCGGGAGGGGGCAGCCGTTGACTCTCTGGTGGACTGACGGCAATGAGCGGGAGCTGGCCGGAGGCGCCTGTGTGGTCCCGCTCGTCGGACCCCGGGTCTGAGGTACCTCTGCAACATTACTCCTACATGTGCTGGGACCCACAGGTGCTTATAACTTATTTGGAGCTGGAGAGGTGAGGTCCACGGCCCTCTTGAATGCTACAGAGTCCTTCTGTTTGCCACCTAATATTACTGATCTGGTGATGTACTAGGCACCATTACCTCTGCTTAAAAATACCCTTATTCAGGCAGGTGGACTGTGTACCTAAGTCGGACCCAGGATAAGTGTAGTGCTGCTACTAAAATGATGAATCCTCTACAAAGCATACTGCAGGCTATAAATGAATCTGCTGATAGACTGTGTCGGAAGCTGTATACAGTACATGCTTGTGTTTATATTACTTCATCTGCTCCTGCTAATCCTCCTATTGAAAACACTGCTTTTACAACCCAAGACCATGTTCCTGCTACCTTCCTGGTTGAGGATGGGGCCTCATATGTTCAAGGGGAGTACTCCATAACCATGGATTATAAATATCAGAATCATCCGGATACAGCCTCTGTGCATCCTTCGAAGGACTACACACTAGAGACAGACTGTGTGGATGCCTTGCCGCCCTGTCGTCCCCCTTAGGCGGTACGTTAAGAACCTGGGACCCCCCAAACCCTCATTTGCTCATCTATTATGCCATATCCATCTAGGTCCTGATAACGCGGTGTTATATCCGAATCTATACTTAATGCTCCTGATCACTTTTTGCAAGTGGGTACATAATCCCCTTCTACATGCCACGTATAGCTCCTTTCTGGGACTAGAGGACTGGACTAGATTCACACAATGCATGGAGGCTTAATATGTTTTTTCACTTCTCTTGGTCCTGACTTCTTTCGTATCTCTCTTATTACCATGCTATTTCTGTTATACACCGTTATAACCTTATGTTTACATTTTGCTGATGCCTGTGTTTAGTGTCTCCTTGTATCCCTATTACAAAATGCCTATTATATATATCCGTTTAGATTGGGAAACTGGATATAATGTTGTCTGACATACTTCATGGGGAAGTTTAATTTTTTGATCTGATGCCTTTGGAGTCTGGGGGTTACGCTCCCAAGCTACTACATTTATTATGATATAATATCCTGTATTAGCAAGGGGGGGGGGGGGGGGGTGTTTGTCAAGTTGGGAGGGGGAAGGGAATAGTTAGGTAGATAGCTGGGGGGTACAGTTCAGGGATCCAAGTGCACCCTAGTTGGGGCTGGGTAGTACAGGGAGGGGGGTTATAAAGGTGGGTTGCTTTGGGTGTTTGGGGGGGGGGTGGTTTTTTTTTTTTTTTTACTTATAATAATAAGATTGGACGGAATCGTTTGGCTGTTATAGCTAATGTTGGTGAATCACTTTTCACTGCCAACCGCTGCAATGCTTGGTAAATTAGCTCCTCCTAGATGAGCAAGTTCAGTGTGAACATGTCTATGTCATAATTGTATGGGAAACTTAAACTATGCCCGAGTAGGCGCCCTCGGGTATACACATATACATCCTGTGATGCTCTGGAATATTGTGAATGTATAAATAATCCTGGCTCATCCAGGTTCTCCTTTTGAACATCAACACTTTGTGCAATGTATGTTTAGTTTAGTGATTCTGTCTGATATATATTTCAATTATACTATGTATGTGGGGGGGGGGGGGGTTTCATGTTGTTTGTTATGCAAAACCAAATAAAAATTATCGAATTAAAAAAAGTATGCCATAGCGATAGCGCTGTGTGATGAGCGATTGTGCTGAGCAATCTAGCATCGCACAGATCACTGCAAAATCTCTACGTGTGTAGGCCCCATTGTACTTTAAATATTGTGAATGCAATGGGATTGATTGGATGGTATGCTATTTATTTGCCTTTATCCATAATATAGGTTCATCTGATTATAATGAGAGTGCAAATATTGTCTCCTCCTCGGCTCTCTTTCTAACCTGAAGAGTGTGATCCCTGGGTTGGGTAATGTTTGCTAATTAGTTATCCACTGAACTGTCCACCTGACAGTAAAGAAGAATTTCCTTATTTTCAGCTTTCCATTTGCACAGCATAACAGCCTAGAACGTCTCACTCTTAATTCCACTTCTCTGATGTACATAATACAGTACAGTACTTCTTGTACTAGCTCAGAGGGAAGAAACTCACAGAGACCTGTACATTTTATCATTTGATTATTCCTAATTTTCCTTGCTTTTCATTTTTTATTTTCCATATTTTCTAGCTATGTATACAGAATATATACATATACTATGATACATACATCTATTACATCAATTGATGAATTAGACATTTATGGAAGGATGTAATACAGTCCATGTACAGTACATTTTCCTACCGAAAGGCATATGTAGGGATATTGGCTTGAATAACACAATATAATATAGTGATTCAGGGAATTGTCTAATTTCCACTATAAAGTCAGGAAGGAAGGATAACCTCATAACACATGTTAGACTATGCTATATAAGGGTTATCTACAGATTATTGGTACTTGTTTCCTAGCACGGCGCCCCCGATTTTGATCACAGTACATTTTATACAATTGTATCGCATGCAATATAGCGGATGTGATTTGATGTGATTTTTAATTGTACAAGCACCCTAATGGGTGCTTACAATGTTAAATGCACCCCCATTGTCAACGCCACCCCCACTATCAACGCCAACCCGAAGCGCGGCGATCCTGTGAGGGGCGGCGGTACACGTCCTCTGACCTTTTCATACCCCCACTATACACGTCGGCGTGGAGTTGATTTTAGATAGTGTGGCGAGCGCAACGAGCCACCGAGCCCGAAGCGTGGCGAGCGCAGCGAGCCCCGCGTGAGGACACTGATTACTTTATATGTATTCCGTGTGCACTCGCCACGCTTCGGACTCGTATTCCTTGTCCCCTCGTGAAAAGGTCGGAGGACGCGTACCGCCGCCCCTCACTGGCACGCTGCGCTTGCCATGCTTCAGGTTGGCGTTGATAGAGGGGGTGTCATTGACAATGGGGGTGCTTGTACAATTAAAAATCACATCGCATGCCATTTTCTGGCATGTGATGCTATGCGATATTTCATTGTACAAACACTCCTGTTAATTTAACGTGAATATCGCATTGCATGCATCGCATTCCACTAAATACGGTATGCGATGGCCGGCGTGCTAGGAAACAAGTACCGATTATTTATATACACTTTATTTCTGAACATGGAAAGTCGATCTTGACATGCTGTAGAACAGTAGTTCCCAACCTTGGTCCTCAAGTACCCCCAACAGTGCACGTTTTCCAGGTCAACTGGCGGCAGATGGACAGATGCACTCATTATTCACTGATACATTTTAAAAGATCCACAGGTGGAGCTAATTATTTCACCTGTGATTCTGTGTGGAGACCTCGAAAAGGTGCACTGTTGGGGGTCTTGAGGACCGAAATTGAGAACCACTGCTGTAGGAGACCTACCTAAACAAAGCACATTTACTAGATCTCAATGTTATTCTTGTATTATCCTCCTTAATACTGCTAAAATGTCTAGCGCAAAATCTGAACTTATCATCTACTGTAGCTTTCACACTGTGGTTCTTTTCACCCTAGAAATTTAAACGTTTGACTATTGTATTTGCATTGGCTTTCTTTTATGTAACTCTTATCTGCTAACAGACATTGATACATTCTGCAGAGTAAATCAGGTGAAAGGCAGGACTGCACCCAAAATGGGATTTACTGTTCCTGTGTATAATGTCTGTCACACTTCCTGCCTCTGTCCAGCCTCTTCTTTCTCCCCTCTGTGCTTACTGATCTCACTTGTTTCTAGTCATCTGATAAGACTGAAAAGTTTTGAAAACACATGGATTCAGTTGACAAAATGTCTGCCATTGTTTGTAGGAAATGGATGTATTGCACTAATAACTGTACTGTAGGTGTTCATACCAGTGAACATTTTTTATTTGAAATTCAGGGTAAACAAGGTTACTAGCCCTTACCTTCTATGTAAAAATAAACCTTTCCACAGTCATACCTAGGGAAGCTAATCCCGGGGCATTTTTTCAATCCCGGGATTCGGGATTGAAAAATGCTCAATCCAGGGATTCCCGGGATCCCAGTATTGGCTTCCCTAATGAAAAAAACACCCCGGCCGCCCCGCATATTTACTTACATTTGCTGGTGCGGCTGGGTTGCTGGGTGGCCGGTGGGGGCATGCAGATACGGCATGGTTGTTGGTTGGGTGGGCGTTCAGATATGGCAAACTTGCCTACTTTTAAATTCTCCTTTTAAAGCCCGGAGAGGAGTCTGCAGGCATCACTTGTGGGTGTGGGGGCTGGATGTAGACGGCATCAAGCCCCGCCCCCAGCACTGGAACACCCCCCCATGTGCGGGGGCCTCTCTGAGGGGTGGGGCTAAATGACACTATTTGCATATTTAGCCCCACCTCTCCCAGTGAATAGCCGCGAATCGCGGTAATTCAACGATGCGGCCGGGTAGCTGCAGGGGAGATCCGGAGGGTGAGGCAGAATCCGTGAGGATTGCCCACCTTTCCGGGGAGTCGGGAGGGGGACCCAATTTCCGAGACCCTCCCAGCCAATCTGGTAGGCAACCCTGAGATATGGCCTGGGGCTGGGAGCCGGGTTGCTGGGTGGGCATGCTAATACGCCGGGTTGGGTTGCTAGGTGGGTGGGCGATCTGATGCAGCTGGGAGCTGTGCGGCTGTGTGGCCTGTGCAGCGTGACATCTGACCTGTGCTGCACTGCTGGGTACAGGAGAAGCCGGGCAGCATCTGAGCGGGTGCTCAGATGCTGCCCGGCATTAGACTGCGCATGCGCAGTGTCTGGCTGCTGGTACTTGTGGTTCTCCAAATACCAGCGTACAAGGAAGCATGTTGGCTTGCTGGGATCTATAGTGCTTATGTAAAAGACAATATAACTTTTTTTCTAATGGACTATCCACACCTCCCTTCCCCCCCCCCCCCCCACCAAACAACTAGTTACACCTCTTTATTTAAGTAATTTTCCGTGAAAGGCTTGATAACCATCAAGGGTAGGATGTATAGTGGTAGGCCTTGACAGTGATATACACACAGTATAGGACAGTAGTACAGGGTTGCCGACTTTTACAGTCTCCTCTCCGGGAGAACCCTGGATAGGAGACTGTCAGCATCACTTCTGGGGGTGGGACCTGATGGAGACATAATCAGTCCCTGCCACCAGTAAGGCAAATCCCGCAATATGCGGGTCTCCGGTGAGGGGTGGGGCCAAATACGCATGATTTGCATATTTAGTGCCACCCCTTCTGCCGAAAATTTTTACGCTTCTGCCACCAGGTACATGAGGAATCTGGGAGGGTTGCCCACCTTTCCAGGGGGCCGGGAGGGGGACCTGATTTTCGAGATCCTCTCCGGCAAGGTTGGCAACCCTGCAATAGTATCCAGACACACAACTATCTATTTATAAAGACACATGGAACTGGTATATTTTTAAGACTACTGTATTGAACAAAAAAGCTAAGGACAGCAGACATTTTTTTTTCTGCTCAGTTCTAGAAGATCAGTCATACATTGCATCACATACTGTTGCAAGATACCTATCAAAGAAGGCATTAATTGCTGGTGTAACAGTTTGCCAGTCTCTTCTTTCCTAATTATTTCCTGTACTATTTGTGTGATAATAAGTGACCCTTATCATAATCCTGTAGATGCAAAGGTTTGTATCTGTACTCTGACATAAGTATGCAGCTACTAGGTCTCTTAAGCAATAAGGTGTTTCATATTAATACTGTGTGCATACTTCCTCTATCAATACAAGAGATTAACACACGACTAAGTCAACATGGGTTTTCATGATCGTCCCGCTGTTGCCGATGGCTGTATCAGAGCAGGTTCATGGCTATTTCAAGCCAATTGGAGCTCGCGGGCTGGCAGCCAATCGGGCAGTGTTGGCTCCTGATTGGCTGCTGGACCACGAGTTCCGATTGGCTCATGAGCAAGCGTGACATTTGAAATAGCCACGGACCTGCTCTTACACAAATGTCATATTGCCCACTCCTCTGCCCAGCTATATCCTCATTACAGCTAGCACACCTCTCTGCACGGCTGTAACAGGAACAGTGAGTGGACCCCCCTGCATAGGGTGCACTTGCTGAAAGGAGCATGCAATCCCCCATAGCAATGAGCATTTAACTCCCCGTGGCATTGAGCATGTAATCTCCCGTGGCAACAAGCATTTAACTACCCATAGCACCAAGTATGAAACCCTTGGCAAGCAGCATGTAATCCGTGGCCACAAGCATCAAGCATGTACCTCCTGGCAATGAGCATGTAGGTTAACAGCACTTATGTAGATTATTATATAATAGGCATTGCAGTGTGTGTGGTATAATGTGTAAGAGGCAAGGTCTGGAGTACACTCAAATGTTTTTTTTCCATGTAAAGGGGGGTGCATTCTTACCTTTTCGCACTGGAAACCAAGTAGACTAGAAACAGCCCTGGCTACACATCACAACATTTACCAGTAGGGGATTCCATGGAATTTCTCTCTGCAATGAAATAAGAAGTTAAGGAGTGATTATTGTACTTTTGCATATTGGACCTTATTCAGGTTGACTTGCAAGGCTACGAATTTCACAGCCTTATGAGTCCACCAGATGCCGCGTGCCGGCTGCCCCCTCCCCTCGCACGCCGCAATCCCACGGGGAGAAATCATTCGATGGCCGTCGACCATCGCGTTCTTTCTCCAGTGCTCACAGATCAGAAACACCTCTATGGTATCTCTGATCTCCGAGCGCCCTGAGCAGGAAGCTGCCTGCCCCCCGCCCCCATGTTACCAGGTGATTACCACAGAGCTATTCTTATGCAGAATAATGTAACACATGTATAATGCATAATTCAAGAGCACAAGGATAGAGTCTGAAACCTGTTCCCTAGAATTGTGTGGCCCAACAGCGCCTGCAAACCCCCCCCCCCCCCATCTTGTTTCCCCTGTGGGCCAGTTCAACCCTGATGGTGGCTATAAATGTAATGGACAAAGATCCACTCTAGCAACAGCACAGAAATCAATCATTCCCTGCTCCGGGATCCCAGGTGGTTCTCCCGGCTTTACCTGTCAGTCCCCTGGTGCTGCTGGATCATTTTCTAGTAAAAATACTTTTAATAGGTTAATCATAGTATACCAGGTATTTACTATTAATCAGGTCTTGTGTGCCAAAAGGGAACTATTTTCATTTACTAAATATAGCTGAATAAAGAGATAAATTAATTGTACATTTTTGTTGTTCAATAAAAGATAAGGTTACCTAATAATGTAAAGATTAAACAGAAATTAAAAACGTGTGGTTTGATCTGTGTGGAAGAATGAACCTATATAGAATTAATTTGCTGAAACTTGTGGCAATGAAGAATATTTTAGAATGTGCTTCCTCTAACTCCCTACATAATATAGACGGTGACCACCACGTGATTTCCCAGCAGTGTTCGAGTTAGAAGGAACTTGCAGAAAATGAACTTCTGCTCCACAATACGCAAATGTGCATATAAGACCAATAATGATTCAATCCTGGGGTAACTAGTATCACAGAAGCTATACAGCGCCAGATCTTTAGAGCTAAAATTAATTCTAAAATGTATTTCTGCAGATTCCTGCCCATTATGGCCTTTGTAGATTCCATGTTCCTGTGACACACTATGGGCCAGATGTAATGGGGTGTGAAAATCAGAAAGTGAGAGATTTTGGCAGAGTTTTCCCCTTTTTTTTTAAAGCAGCAATCATTTACACGGAAAAATCAGGTTGATTTTGCCACGGAATTGATTGCCGCTTTAAAAAAAAAAAGTGGGAAAACTCAAAATCTGTCACTTTACATATCTTTAGGGAAGCATGTCTGCCAGTTTCTAACTGGAAACACTTTAGCCCAGACCTGGCCAAAAGGTAGATCCTGATCTACCAGTAGATCTTGAGGCATCCGCTGGTAGATCACGGCCAAATTAACAAAATACACATGAACTTGAACATCTGACGTTTCAGAACGCCAGCTCACGGTAGTGCCCCTGATGTCATGACATCACCGGAGTGCTGTGAAGAGCCCTCTGCAGCTGCTATATATCAGTCTGGCCCCACACCCACATATGCTGGGCTTACCGCTCTGTACCAGCACAGAGGCTCCTCACAGCACCAAGTACACCCTGAGCGACTCCTGGATGTAGTGTGTGGAGTGTAATTGTCTGATATGGGTGGTACAGTGGCTGCAGGCTGATGCTGCTGGAGTACAGCCGCTGCCTGCTCCGTTGATACAATACCCGAGTGGTTCCGTGCTTGTGTCCTGGTTATCAGTCGCTGACTGACTAATAGATCCTATAACAGAAGAAAATGGCTGTGCGCTGTCGGACCACGGTTTTTGTTTGGGTGGTTACTGCGCTATGTGGTTGAAGCGGCTTCTTTATAACAAGATACTTAGGGGATGGTAAAAAGCGCTAAAAGAAAAAAATTCTGAAAAAATGGGGTAATTATTTTGAGTGGTACCTGTAAATGAAAAAGTGGTTAGTAGTAAATGTTTACACCCTTTTGGGGAATATGTAAAAGGGATATGTAGAAAGGATGGACTAGTGCTCTCCCTAAGTCTGACCCTTACGTGCTTCCGGTATGATGATGGTACTCCGTATGCCAGATTAGGAGCAGCCGGGATGCCGCCTGATGTTGTTGCGGCGCTGTCCCGTCCGTCTGACTGTCTGATCGGCAGGGCGCACTGTCAGAGCCGTCGCTGGATGTTAGTTGCGGCTGGCTCAGTGCGCGTCCGTGACTGCCGGAAGTCGGAGATCGTGGAACCGGAAGTTCGCCGCGGCCGCAGGGCAGGGTTTCAGGGTGAGCTTGGGAGCAAGTGTGAGAGTCCTCCTTACGGGTCCAACGGAGTACCATCATCATACCGGAAGCACGTAAGGGTCAGACTTAGGGAGAGCACTAGTCCATCCTTTCTACATTTCCCTTTTACATATTCCCCAAAAGGGTGTCGGACCACGGTGTAACAAATTATGAGCAATCACAAATATTCTGTTCAGGCAGCAGTCAGATGCGGGTACTTGGACCACATATAGAAAGATCACAAAGAGAGAAAAAGACAGACTGTGCTAAAATAGAAATCAAATGTAATCCAAAAATAAACATAAAGGTATCAGAGCAATTAAAATACAAAATAAAATCTATCAATATGAAACCAATTTAATTTGAAGGTCACTATGGCCAGTATTAGTAATACTATTAGTAATCCAATCACATATAGCATCTACCATTCTTATATATGTGATTATATAACTAATAGTAGAGAAACTTGTATGCTGCATGGGTGTATATTGTGTGCAGGTATTTTAGCAATTGTCCGTGTTGATCGCCCGTGCGAATGTGGGGCAGAGAATCGGCTGGCCTGCGAGGCGTGAGACTTACTTTTACAGAGCGAATGATTTTAAGCTCAAACAGTCCGAGCGCTCTCACAGTGGAGCGAAACCACCGCCCAGCACATGTAGTCACCAGACCAGTATACGCCCTGGTTACCGCCTAGTTGTGCCCAGATTTGTGGCCGCGCCAATCCATATGCCCACATTACGACTACTCTGCACGAGTTTGTTCGCTAGCGTATTTCTACTCATATGGTCGCGAGTGTGCACGGTTGCCCAAACCTACACATGCGCCTTGCGAATGGTACGCATGCGCAGTGGGCTAAGATACACTATGCAAATGAATTGGTGTCCGAGCGAGGCAAGCAGAATGTGGCCCTATGTGTGTAAGAGCGATCAGCAAAACAAAATCTATTGTGGGAAGCATAGGGCCTGTGAGCCTGGTTCAGAGGTGGATGCTATGTATGTATGTATGTATGTATGTATGTATATATATATATATATATATATATATATATATGTATGTACTGTATGTATGTATGTTTGTGTATGTATGTATATGTATGTGTGTGTAAATGTATGTTTGCAGGGCCGGCCACTGGAGGGCGGCAGTTCGCCCCTCGCCCCCATGCAAAGGGGGTCCATGCCGGCTTCTGACAGGAGCCTGCAGTGGTGTCCTTGCCGTGCTGATACCTGCGGCGCTGAGTATAAAGCTGGTGGCGGTGGGGGGTCCCTTCAGTGAATAAGAAATAACTAGCGCTATGCGGTGGCGCGGGAAGCGCTTCTGTTTTGAAAACACTGGCCGTACGGCGCACTCTGATTGGCTGAGATTCACGCTGATTATGCAGTTCTTGATTCTTATGTATTTATATCTACAGAAATATACAGTTACCATCTCTACTGGCAGCAATGCCATGTGCAACTGTGCCTGCCATCGTACAGTTAGATTTACGGGTCTGCAGTTTCCGGTACTTTCATGCATGCGGAAAATAGCAGTGTTAATGGTTCCAGTGATAAAGACTGTTCGGTAGGTTGTGTATGTTAGCAGCCTAGCGAACATATGTATGTATGTATGTATGTATGTATGTATGTATGTATGTTTGTGTATGTATGTGCAGTTGCTGATTCTTATATATTCATATCTGCAGAAATATACAGTTACCATCTCTACTGGCAGCAATGCCATGTGCAACTGTGCCCGCCATCGTACAGTTAGATGTACGGGTCTGCAGTAAGGGGTTTCCGGTACTTTCATGCATGTGGAATAGCAAAACTAAATATCAGTATATGATCACCTCCGAATCAGGCCCATTGGTAGATCTCCGCTAAATATGTGAACTAAAAGTAGATCCCGGGACACAAAAATCTGGCCACCCCTGCTTTAGCCTATCAAATACACTGTGCGACTGTAATACAGTAGAAGTTCAATAGGTGCAAGGTACAGGAATGTTCTCAGCCTGATTACAGCATTTGCTTATGTAAAACGTCCATGCAATTGCTATTCAAAGAAATTGTTATACTGTGCATTTATATAGAAATTTTAACATTATTGCAACATACTGGATACTTGAGGTATGGCTAAGCACTGTTAATGTACTTTCTTAAGCCACAATGCTATACAAGAATTGTAATTCTGACAGCCTATAACACATTCAAACCCATTATTTATTTTCATTGTGTAGAAATAAATTTCTGCATATTGTTATTCTTGGAGAATGTGTCAGGCGTAAACCAAAGGTTACATCATTATTATCATTACCATTTATTTATATAATGCCACCAATAAAGCAGTGCTGTTAGAGAATATTTGTCATTCAAATCACATTTTACTGTCAATGAATGCCTCTTACTACGGAATAACTGCTATACTCCTGCATTGCTTCTTACTGAAATGGGGAAGGACTGAGGGTATGAAAAAAAGAAGAATGTGAAGTTCAGTCCTCCTCTACACTAGTGGGGTCTACACACGGGGCGATTTCACCCCATTTTCTAAGCGATCTGACTAGATTGCTTCGAAAATGACCCTACATCGCACCGTGGCCCTTATTCTAGTTGAATCGGACGGATGCGTATTTCGGACAGGAACCAAGTGTTCTTAGCCCCGCCTACCAAACAGATCGCTCACACTGTTCGAATGCGGTAAGACGCCGAGCGAATGAACCGCGAGTGGATGTTTCATGCGAACACCTCCCCCATCTGTGGGAACCTCCCCCATTCTCCGATAGTCAGGCAGCACCGAGTGCTCCAGACCACTCAGACATTTTTCTGTATGAAATCAGGGATATGGAAGGGCAGCTGACATCCGGCTATGTCAGATGTCCGCCCCCCACACATGCATCATGGCCAGATTACCATACGTACGCCCAGCGTTTTCATGGGAACGCCCATGAAACGCGGGGCGTACGCATATGGTAATGAGCCCAAACATCCCTTCACGCCCACCTCCACCCCCTGCTCGGATGGTTCTGACCAATCGTTTTCATGGGAACGCCCATGAAACAAGGGGAGTACGCATATGGTAATGAGCCCAAACATCCCTTCACGCCCCTCTCCACCCCCTGCTCGGATGGTTCTGACCGATCGTTTTCTGCACAGAACTCACGCCGTGTTCAGATGTGCGAGGCGTTCGCACATGCGCAGAAACGCCTCTGCACATGCGCAAACACCAAACATCGGCCATCCTACCGCACACGCAGCCATCCGACTCAATCAGAATAAGGGCCTGTGTAGGGGCCATAGTGACGCATTACACTGCAGGGACGATTAAGATCTTGCATGGGATAAATAGTCATATCGCTAGTCAGGGCCAGTGTTCTCACAGGAGAACACTGGCCCTGACAAATCGCTCAGCACACATCACTGACACATCGCTGGGCGATCTTGCTGAGCGATCTATCATCGCTCAGAACACCCAGAACAGTTGCCCCGTGTGTAGTCCCCATAAGGGGACAATCCAATTAGGTTTTGAGTTTGCCAAAGCCAATTTGTTTCAAGAAACGTGCTTACATATCGTGAATGCGTATATCAGAATGTCAATATGGTTATATGTTGATGTTGACCATGCAGACATTATCATATAGGCAGTGATGAAATGTGAACATGTTAGAATATGGACACATCATCACTGGGGGTCCAAGGATGACTTTCCTGCTCCAGTCCGCTGCAGAGGCATCTCCCAGGCCCTAGTGGTCATCGTCACTTTGAGTCAGACACTCCAGCATTCCGGGATTTCTTCCCTAACCCTAATCCCTGCCCCTAACCCTCCCTCTTGTGTCTAAGCCTGAGAGATAATGTTGCCCAAATGGTTGGTCAAGGTAAGTATACACACTATCCAATCAGCTGCTGGATATGTCGGTCCCTCTCATGTAGCTAGGCGGGCAGATATCTCAGCCATAGGCTGGACTACACAGCCAATGAGATATGTCTGTGGATGACAATGTTAACAGATTTTTTTAGTACACTTCTGCCAATAGCTCTCATTTGTAAGTTCAAAAACCCATCTCCCCTCAATACAACACCTCCACCTACCTGTCCAACATCCTTGAACCCATTATTGAACTTTTTAGAGACATTCACCTAAAAGCTTCTGATGGTTCCCCAATATGTTCACCCTAAAATAAAGATTTCTCTATATTTCACCTGCTCAGGGGGGCCACGTGCAAATAATGCATGGGATAACAATTGAATGGTTCCACTGCTGCTGCAGCTATCTTACCAGACCACTGCAGACCAGGATCTGCATAATACTTCATGTAAGTACACTAGTCCCTATATAGTGCCCAGTGCTGTACCTTGTCCTCGCATAATACATTACCCTTTTCCTGCACATTTTGGTACATTGTTCAGCACTACAGGCACCACAATCTCTAGATTTAGGGATGCTGCAAAAACACTTTTATGAAAATTCAGACACAGGCATTGACCATTTTCCCTCTGTTGGACTGACCATCTCATTTCCTGAGTACATCTGTGCATGTGCAAACCTCTGCAGCGAGTGGCTTTGGAGAGTTACACACTTGCCGGGCCATTCGCTGTGGGGAGGGAGTACAAACTTAGGGGGTCATTTAGAGTTCATTGCTGATGTGCGAATTTGCAGATTATCGAATGACTGCGCAAGCTAATGGTACGTAGCGTGCATGTGCCAGTCACAATTGTGACAGAAATAGTGAAAGGATCTAATCACAATTTGACTGACAGGAAGCTAGCTTTTGGGGCTGTTGTTTTCTGGGAGTGTTTTAAAAAAACGCAGGTGTGCCCAGGTGTTTTAAGATAGAGTGTGTGATGTCAGTGCTGGCCTAGATCAGCCTGTTTCTGTCGCAGGTTTGTGGAAGGGCCAGACTTGCTCACATTTGCACAGACTGCAGAAATGATACGATGGTTCGGGTATTGCTTATGGCAGGGGTTCCCAAACTTTTTTGAATCATGGCACCCTAGAGCATCAAAATTTTCTTATTGAGAAATTCAGGAAAAAATATAAAAGTAAGTACATTTTTTTTATATGTCATAGTTATGTGGTGAGGGGCAGGATTTGCGTCTGTTTGTCCACATAAGATATGATTGGCAGCCACAAGCACTGGTTTTGCCTGGTACATTGCACATAACTAATATGAATTGATCATGGTCCACCAACCCAAGGCACCCCTGCAAGTGTCCTGAGGCATCCCAGGGTGCCTAGGCACACAGTTTGGGAACCAATGGCTTATGGGCTATTTCACACGCACCGGTTCCTGGCGGGCGGCGAAACCCCACATGGCCAAAAGCCGTGCCGCACACAGTAGTTAATAATGGACACGATTGTGTCCATTCACACGGGACAGCCACGGCCCGGCCGCCCAGTTGCAGCCGGATCCCACCACTGGATGGGACGGCTGCCGGGCTGTGGCCATCCCCTCCATTGTAAACTGCTGTGTGCTTCAAGGCTTCCTGGCAGGAGCCGTAGCGTGTGAAATAGCCCTAAGGGTTTGCAAGTGAATAACGGATAGCGATACTTTTGCAATTCACTTGCAGACTTGCAGAAGGCAGGTTTTCTTTCTATCTGGGCAGCGGCTAACCACTCACAGTCATCTGCAACTTTGTAGAACAGTAATCAAGTCTGAATCAGGCCCTTAATTATAACAATAAACATATAAAGTAACACTACTTTGTTTGTTCACGAGTCACCAGTTAAATTCTTAAACAACTTAACAAAGGATGAGGGGACTACCCAACATAATCTAAATGATATGGTAATGTCATTAGAAAAGGAAGACAAAGGAAAATACTTGTATATTAGACTATGGCCCCATCTGGGAATTCAAGGCACATAGAGACAGGGTGAGTAAATTGTGCACCACCGTTCATTCTACATTATTCTACATTCTATATACTACATTATTCTAGAATTTTCAGTCTACATTATTTAAGATACATGGGGGGAAATTTACTAGAATGAAAGCTTCAGAAAGTGAGAGATTTGGTAAGAAATCGCCAGGTTTTTTTTAAAGCGGCAATCATTTACACTGCAAGACCAGTTTGATGTTGTAGTGTAAATGATTGGCGCTTTAAAAAAACTGGAGATTATTTAATAAGACAGGAGTTGTATTTCAGATGGGATGTTGCTATGGGCAACCAATCAGTTTCTATCTATTATCTTCTAGAAGGTGCTAAATAAATAAGAAGTAGATGCTGATTGGTTGCCCATAGCAACATCCCATTTTAGCAAATGAAAACTATCTACTAGAGTAGGGATGGGCAACATAAAGCCCGTGGGTTGGATGCGGCCTGCGAATGATCCACCAGTGCGCAATGTCAAGCGCCCCGACTGGCTAAGCGTCTTGTCATTGAGCTTACCCAAGATGCGGTGAACCTGCAGTAAGGTTGGTCGCATCACAGGGCAGCCAGATGGGATTTGCTTTTTGATGTCAGATGCTGGGCTCCGCCATCCAGCATCTGACATCACTTGGCCAAGCTTTCTGCAGTGGCGCAGCTTAACTGGTCCGGTTATTTTGAGATAAGAAAACAGTTCCAATGAAAGGTACATACATAGCAGCCTGCTGCCAGTGGGACCTGCATGCAGAGGTGCCCTGTAAGAGGATGAAGCTGCTATCTGTGCCCAGGGAGGGAGGGAGGGAGGAAAGCTGTAATCTGTGTGCTGTGTTGAGGGGAGGGGGGGGGGGGTATTTAGCAGCTGCTCTCAGTGGGCCAGATTCTCTAAGCTCCAAAAGTGATAAAATGGAGAGTGATAAACAGCCAGCCAATCAGCTCCTGTCTGACATTTTTCAAACACAGTCTGTGACATGGCAGGTAGGAGCTGATTGGCTAGCTGTTTATCACTCTTCATTTTATCACTTTTGAAGCTTAGAGAATCTGGCCCACTAGTGTCTGCTGTCCAGGGAATGGGGGAGTGGGTAGAAACTCCATACCTGGCAGCATTCTGAGTAATTCTGTGTGAATATTGGCTTATTCCGTGTGGCATAATGTGAGTTTTGGTTTATTCCTTGTGGCATAAGTGAATTTTGGCTTATTCCTTGTGGCATAATGTGAATTTTGGTTTATTCCTTGTGGCATAATGTGAATTTTAACTCCTTATTTGTGAATTTTGGCTCATTTCATGTTTCATTATGTGAATTTTAGCTCAATCTGTGGGGCATAATGTGTAAAGGGCAAGTATAAAGGGGTCTACTATTGTGTTGTATAATGTGTATAACGGGTTTATGGTGTTGTACACTTCACTCACGGACACACACACTTTTGAGTGGCCACAGCCATTTCTCAAGAGCGAGGCCCTCAAATCTTTACTTGAAGTGTTAAGTGGCCCCCCCAGCTGAAATAATTGCCCACCCCTGTACTAGAAGGTACTCAGGCAAAAGTCATGTTGATAGATCACTTATCATCATGTCACTAAGGATTTGTTTTTTCCTATCACTGTATTTAAGTGAAATTTTCCACTTAGCAATAAAACAATCAGCGGGTAACTTTCATATGTCTAGTGCAGTGGTTCCCAAATGTTGTGCCTGCCAGTAGTGGTCAGGTGTGCCGGCATTAAAGTATAGGCAGTGGTGTAAGTACTGTAGGTGAAGGGAATGCGGTTGCTATAGGGACCAGGCCGTCACAGGAGCCTGTATGCCATCACTACCCCCTGCACGGAGTCAGTCACACATGCTGCAGTACTATATATTGCTTCACCCCCCTCCAGCACTGATGGCTCCATAAGCCCACTGACCCTGCAGCACTGATCGGCTCATCCCCCTCTCTGCACAAGTGACAGTGATTGCAGGAAAGAAGTCCCGCCTGCCTGCAGGAAATCACAGCTCTGAGCTCAGCCTTCAAGTACTGGCTGCATGAGATTACTCTGGGGCTGGCACAAGTAGGAGCCGCACAGCACCACACCACTATAGAGAAAAAAGAGGGCGAGGCAGCGACTATGCAGAGGGGCTGCTGAGTATGCGTGTAGAGCTGCAAAGTGCATGGGCCAGACAAGCCATCCACAGGTCAGTGTAACCATCACCTGTGCCTAAGCGCAGGACCCCCCATCTAACTAACTGTCCCCCTTTTTCAGCTCTGTTGACCCCTCCATCCCAATGTCTCTCACCCTGCTTCCTTGACCCCTCCCCCCCAATCAGCCAACTTGCCCCTTCACACTGCCCCTCACTTAACCCCCAGCCAGTGCTAGCACAGTCACACTGTCCCTCAGACTCATTCAGCACAGTGTCCCCACCCCTTTTCCAGATTAGTGTTTGCCCTTCCCGCCCTCATTTCACTATATAAATATAGATATATATCCAACAATGCAGTGGCGGCACTTGTGGTCTTTTCAACATTGCATTGTTGGATAAATTACTTTGGGATTCGAATTGGATACACTGGGAAGGTCGCAGGGCAGGTATTTAACTTAACACAATGTGAGTGCCAGTCTATTTTGGAAATATATATTTATATCTACAGTATATCTCTATTTATCTATCAGTCTCCACCCTTCTACTCTGGGGGCCCGCATGTTTTTTTATTATTATGGGAGCCAATGTTTGTGTGTGTTTTTTTATTTTTTCCATTGTGGCCAGTGTATGTGTGTATCTGTGTGTGTGTGTGTGTGTGTTTATCCTCATGGGGTACTGATGAAGTGCCTTGACAATTTTAAAGTCTTGTCTGGTGTGCCGCAAGTTGTAAAAGGTTGAAAATCACTGGTCTAGTGCAATTTAGACAATGAAAGAGAGTTGTCTGATGGGTTATTAAGTCAGGGTTTCCTACCCTCCCGGAATGGCCGGGAGGGTCCCGGAAATTGGGTCCCCCTCCCGACCCCCCGGAAAGGGGGGCAACCCTTCCGCATTGCCCTTCATCACGGGCGGACACCCCCGGGTTAAATGACGCATTCGCGGCTTTTTAGCCCCGCCCCCTGACGTGCAATGCCTGAAATACAGGCATAGCACGGCGGGGGTGGGGCTAAAATGATGAGATCACTATGGGCACGCCCCTATTAGGACAGCCAGCCCTGTGGCTCCACCCCCAAACTGCACCTTTTCCCTCCCGGAGATGGCCCCGCCCCCCCTGCTTTACTGAGCTGGCTGCCCTCTCCCGGAGAGGGCAGCCAAAAAGTCGGCAACTATTTACTAAGTTTAACAGCAAATTTTCACATATATGCAAAGTTAGTAAATAGCTCACATTTTCTATGTGTCCTGAAGCATTTGGTGAATTAAATAACGAAAGTACGTTAGGCATTCTATGTCAGTGGCCTACAGTACTGTGTTTCTCTCTTCACTGTAAAACATCTCAAAAATATCTTTAATATGGGTCTAACATTTTGTTGGTTACAAGTGTGCAATTCAACCTAAATTTAGAATACAAGTAAGCCTCAGGAAATATGTGAAAATTATTGTAAATATCTAGAACAAGGCTGTCTGTGTGTGGGCTGTGGCCGTGCAATGCTTTTCTAAAGCCACAGGCTTCTATAAGAAGTGCAATAACGTTTGTTGGCAATACTATGGGTGACTGACTAGTCTGTATTTGAAATTCCTTGAAACCCAGAATTGAAAAGATAGATGGAATATAGTATAATAAATAAATATATACATATCTAGCCTATTGTCTTGATATGTTCTGTAGCACATACAACCATAACAATCCCATTATTTCAATGCAGTTAATATGTACTAGCAGCACTCAAAACTATAGCTAAAGCACTCTTTGTGAGAAAGTATCATATTGGACTTAAGGCTTCCATACACTAGCCGATTTTGGTCCGATTTCGGCCAGATCAGTCGGATCTGGCCGAAATCGGACCAAAATCGGCTAGTTTTGATGTCCCCTCAGATCCGATGCGCGGTCCCGTGCGCATCAGATCTGCGTCGGGTGGTCGGACCTGCTGCACGTCCGACCACCCGACTTGGGACCTAGTGGGGCGGCGCGGCGGTGGAGGGAGCAGGTGGGGGCTGGGGACGCTGCGGGGGACACAGGTGGCATAGAGCCGGGCAGGGGGAGCCGGCCGGGAGCTGTCAGTAATGAATAAAAAAAAAAAGCCCATACAATGAATGGGCGGCCTGTGATTGGCTGAGCGCTCTCTCAGCCAGTCAGCAATTGGCTGAGAGAGCGCTCAGCAGCCAATCACAGGCTGCCCATTCATTGTATGGGCTTTTTTTTATTATTCATTACTGACAGCTCCCGGCCGGCTCCCCCTGCCTGACTCTATGCCGCCTGTGACCCCCGCAGCGTCCCCAGCCCCCCCTGCTCCCACCAGCAGCCCTGCTCGGTAGCCCCCCCCCTGCTCTCCGGGTTTTTTACATGTGATAAATCGAGACGATTTATCACATGTAAAAAATGGCACATCAAGTGCCAATCTAATCAAGCTCCCCCGGGGAGCAGCAGGGGAAGCTCAGGGGGAAGTCGGGGGCGACTTGTCCTAAGGACAAGTCGCCCTAGTGTATGGGGGCCTTTAGAAGTGCATAGTGAAAGTGCATATTGGAAACTGGGGTGGGGCATAATAATGTACAGCCGGCCCAGCCCCCAAGGTAATTGTGCAGTACTATGTACAAATTTCAACTATAGTCAGAACTCTACTGGGACTTACACTACCAGATCTTAAACTAATGGTGCCCATACACTTATGCGATCGGATGCGATGCGAAATCGCAATGTGATGTCCCATCGCATCCGACCGCATCTTATGATGCAAAAAAGTGCACTCTTCCAGCACGCTATATTGCATGCCATGTGATGGCACATCAGGTGCTGAAAGAGGGCGGGCGGCAGAATAGTGTAGCGCTATGAATAAGTGCTAGCGGGCAGTGGGGGTCAGCACAGTGGCAGAATTAAAAAAAAAAACTTTAAAACACTGGGCAGCCCTCTGAATGGCTGAGAGAGCTTTCAAATTCTTCCACCAACGATGGCCCCCACCGGCTGCTAGCGATCCTTTACAGCGTTCTGCTACTTAGACGGATGCCACCAGCTCTCCCTTCAGCAGGATCTCCCTGAACCGCCTCCGCCGAAAGCGTTCCCTCCGCCACCCGCCAACTGATTGCATTAGAGCGATCGCAGCACATAATATCTATGGACGCGATATGCAGTTTTTCTACTGCCCATACTTTTGTGTTGCAGTGGGCATGCATCCTGATTGTTGCCACACAGAGTCACAGTAGTGATTCAGCCTTATGGTCTTTGAGATGTATTAGAAATGTACTGGATGTTTCTGGGCAGTTAGAGGGGGTGGCTATTCACGCGTAAGAAAATTCTGCTTCTCAAGGGAGTGTTGGAGGGTGTTGCTGAAAGTGGTTGCATATAGAAGCACTTCACTGCCCACATTGGAGGCCTTACTCATACAGATAATCTGCACCTAGCACAGGGTAGGTGCCAGTTTCGATGGTGCGTCCTTTGGTAGCATATTAAAGCACCCCAATTGGTATTTCAGCATCTAATGACGATCAGGGGTAGATTTATTATCAGGTCTTTTTTGTTCTTTATGTCCCCCATTCCGCTTCACCACTTTATCATGGTGAAGCAGCCCTGCCCATCGCCTGGATGTATTATTTGTTTAGTATTCGCTATAGGAGTGCGTTATCTCCACCCGATGGGGATACACGTCCTCCTATAACGGATGTGCACTCCTCCCTGGGTTGTAGTACTGCGCATGCGCCGGCTTGCGTGTCTCACGCTGTGTCCTTGGCGCATGCGCAGTTATTTTCAATGTTCAGCACTGCTTACTGGTCTCCGCCATCTTCAAATTAAAACTGCGCATACGCCGGGTAACATTCTCAGGGATGCTGGGATGCTGTATACGCGCTGTTTTAATTTGAAGATGGTGGAGACCAGCACAATAGACGCAGGAGACCCGCAGCGCCAGAAAAAGCTGGCGATCCGGGACAAGGCTACATAAGAACCAAAGCCCCACATCACCGGATAACATCCGGTAAGGCGCAGGCGCTCTTTTTAAAATATCGACACTACACTATGGGCCTTATTTTGGTTCATTCTTTCTGACAAAATCCTTCTTAGATGGGCAAAACCATGTTCACTGCAGGTGGGGCAGATGTAACATGATGTAACATGTGCAGAGAGAATTAGATTTGGGTGGGGTTTTACTTCAAAGTGAGATCTATATTGCAGTGTAAAAATAAAGCAGTCAGTATTTTCCCTGCACAGAAACAAAATTACTCACCCAAATCTAATTCTCTCTGCACATTTTACATCTGCCCCCCCTGCAGTGCACATGGTTTTGTCCATCTAATGCTGTGTACACACGGGTGAGATATATTGCTCAGCCATATATGGCTGAGCAATATATGGCTGAACAATATATTGCTCAGTTTCTACTTTACATCAGCGACCAGAGATGGTCGCTGATGAAAAAAATACTGCCGGGGGGAGCACGGCAGTGGAAATCAGCTGGTCGCAGGAGCATGTTCCTGCGACCAGCGATCACCACAGGGGCAAAAAACGGGAGCGCGCACCCGGCGATATATCGCCGGTGCACACTCCTATTGCGGGCAATATGGTCGCTCAGCGACCATATTTCCCGCGATTTTGCACAAAATCGCCCCTGTGTGTACGCACCTTTAGAAGGATTTTGTCAGAAAGAATGAACCAAAATAAGGCCCTAAGCCTCCTCCCCCACACCACTGCCAGTTAAACACCTGCATCGTGGGTGTCATAGATCAGGGGAAGCACTATCCCCTGCCAAAACAAACAGGTGTTATTCCCCTGATCGCCGGATAATACATCTACCCCTCAAAGTCCATCTCAGTCCTTGCATATTTGGATGTATGGCTGGTCAGTAGCGGTAAAAGACACACACACACACACACACACACACACACACACACATCAATGCAGCTTTATCCAATTCACAATCAGCCACTACGTGTTCTGACACTGGGCAATTAGTGCTGAGGCGCAATCCCAAAGTGCATAATGTAGTGGCTTTGATCTAAGGCAAGAATGGATGATGGACTGAGGCTTAAATTTTGAATAAACATTAATAAGCTTGGGCTGCCACAATGGTCCTTATTCTAGTTCACATGTGCACTGCAGGGGGGGGGGGGCAGATGTAAAATGTGCAGAGAGAATTAGATTTGGGTGAGTTATTTTGTTTCTGTTCAGGGTAAATACTGACTGCTTTATTTTTGCACTGCAATATAGATCTCACTGAAGAAAAACCTCACCCAAATCTAATTCTCTCTGCACATGTTATATCTGCCCCACCTGCAGTGCACATGGTTTTGTCCATCTGAGAAGGAATTTGCCTCTAAGAGTGAACTAGAATAAGGCCCTATATTCCTCTCAGGTACTCAAGTCATTCTGAGTTGCCATATTCCCAGTACTGGCTCATTTTTTATTCCATCTTTAAGACTGCCTTTTTTTTAAATGTGATAATTATATATTGATATATTCCTTATAGAATATTGGGTACTTGTGTATTATCTGGGCGCCCGATTTTTTGATTGGGTCGGAAAAATCACGTCGATCGCATCGCATGCATCCAAATCGCATGCGATGCGATCGACGCGATTTTTACATTGGATTCAATTTTAAATGGTCCCTGAGACCCGATTTTACATTGGGTCCAATGTTAAATGCCCCCCAGACCCCATTTTTTATTCTATACCCACCCTGTTCATACCCCCACTATCCAAGTGGGCATGGAGTTGATTCTATATAGTGTGGCGAGCCACCGAGCCTGAAGCGTGGCAAGCGCAGCGAGCCCCGCGAGGGGACGCAGATTACTTAAAATGTATTCCGCGTCCCCTCGCGGGGCTCGCTGCGCTTGTCACGCTTCGGGCTCGGTGGCTCGCTGTGCTCGCCACATTATATAAAATCAACTCCATGCCCATTTGGATAGTGGGGGTATGAACAGGGTGGGTATACAATAAAAAATGGGGTCTGGGGGGCATTTAACATTGGACCCAATGTAAAATCGGGTCTCAGGGACCATTTAACATTGAATCCAATGTAAAAATCGGGTTGATCGCATCGCATGCGATTTGGTTGCATGCTATGCAATCGACCCGATTTTTCCGAAAAAATCGGGTCCATCGCATCTGATTGTATGCCTTAAGTTAAGGCATACAATCAAACAAATCGGGCACCCAGATATTACACAAGTACCGAATATTGTACTTGACAGCAAGGAAACGCCCAAATCTGGACTTATTGTTATTTTAAATTCAGTTATTAATCATAATCTGTTCCCACCACTTCCAGAGATGCCTATGTCTCAATGTCCTAGATCCTAAAATAAATTATGAAATAATACACCCCATACTGTAAACTAAACAGTTTTGTATCTCCTGTGACTGGTGGCATGGAGGTGCTAGGAGGTGTATGAGGACAATTAATTCTCACCTCTTCTCTAATACAGTGCCTCAAATCTAGCTCCTAGTCCTCAGGATGGTAGTTTTATCACAATGTTTACAAAGGGTAGACTTAGGAAACCCCTGATTGCTTGATTATTTACAGTTGGCAATTGACACTATACCGGGATCATTATTTAGTATACAACAGAGTGCCAGTGGTTCAATAAAAATATTTTGAGAGGAATTCATTCCAGTTCCCAAATTGGTAAAATAGGCCAGAGTAAAGTTTGACAAGTTAATGTTTTGACATCTACACAGAGTAGTAAAGATACTGATTTGCACAGAGAGGTAATAACCACAGTACAAAGGGCATTTGCAAGTAGATTAACTGAATCTAGCATAACATGAACATTAAGGTTTTAAGGTTATACATTTAAGGAAAGATCTGGGAACCTGAATCCAGTGCAGCATTGGCAGATAACACTGAATTAATGTTGGGGGTGTTGGGAACTCCATATATGTATAGTAGTGTAACCAATAGTGATACTGAAGTGTAAGCTTGCAGCAGGGCCCTCCTACCTCCAAGTCTGTTTGTTTTATCACTGTCTACTATTGTAAAGCGCAACGGAATCTGCTGCGCTATATAAGAAACTGTAAATAAACTGTATATAAGTGTGAGCTACAAGAATCCAAACAGCAATTACTTAGTTCTTTTGTGGCTGTCTCCATATAAGCAGTATATATAGACTAATACAAAACAGGCAAAATGCTTACAATTGAATACTTTAGCATTGCAAAAGTCCCATTTTTTTTGATCTAGCCAAAAAAAATTATTAATTTAATTCCCCTCATAGTCTCATCCACTACTACACAATTTTTATCCGGTCCACCTATATCTACAGAGACACACCACACCAGTACCTCCTGTGTAGGGGCATTTTTACCAGAGGAGGGGGCCTTTTTGCAGACTCCAGGTGGGCCGCCTTCTTTCCATGGTACAGTAGTATCTGGCATCATGCATGTGCAGGTCTCCAAAAACATGGCACCCGCCATGTTCCAGAGATTACTTTCACTACTGCATATGTTCGGCAGCCATTTTGGCTGTGATTTTTGTAGCAGCTGCAACTTCTGACGTGGGACTTCAGAAGGAACTTTGTGCACCAAACACATTGCACCCATTATACAAACCACAATGCTCCTGTCTGAATTCCCTCTAGGAACCGGGACACTGCTTTTCCAATGGACTGAACTCGCTCTGGGTACCTGGATAGAATCTGGATTCCTATTACAGTATGTACAAAATGTAAGGGGAATGATACAAAGCTTATTAAAACCTTTCTGATATCAGACAACTTGTTTAAGTATAGAAAGTAAGTGTTTATCCAGGAGTTGGTGTTGGAATTGATGCAGTAAATGTGGGAGTAGCATCCCTGAACAAGATGCAATGGCTTAATTTGTTCAGGGTCTATGTCGGTTGAGAGGGAGAAGTCCATTCCGGTCTCCCAGATGCAATTAGGAGTTTTGAGTGCCCCCTTTAAAAAAAGGGTGTGCATATATAAAAACAAACACGACTTACAAAATTATATTGCTATCACACTTAACCGGTCTAGAGGTACCGGAGCCCGTAGTGATTTTGCGGGTGTGGTACAGGGGTCTGACAGTCGGGATCCCGACAGTCATTAGCCCGACGTCGGGATCCCGACTGGCTGGACTCAGACAACATGGCGAGCGCAACAAAGCCCCTTGCAGACTCGCTGCGCTTGCTACACTACGGGCATGGTGGCTCGCGTCTCCCTCTATGGGGGTCGTGGACCCCCATGGGGGAAAATAGCTGACGGCAGTTGGGAACCCGGCTGTCATTGTTTTGACAGCCCCCGACCTTGCTCCTCACCCTGGATGTGAAAGGTCATTTAGCAACTACTGCCGATTATCTCTGCAGCAGCATTGGGTGCACCACAGTGCTCTACTGGAATCCTGCTGAGAACTCCAGTCACTCTTGGATCCTGCTGAGAATCACATAGGTGCTGGTGTACATACAGTTGCCTGGAGGCAGGCGTCTCCATTACCTCTGGGAATTACATCCCGGCCCAGATGTTTTATGTGTGCCTGTAATTCTCCACACTAGCAGTTTAACCAAACAATTCCAGACAAAGAGAAAATTAAAGTATTTAATGTAGAATAGAATCTACAGTATAGTGATTGATAAATATATTGGGGTAAATTTACCAAGATGGGATGTTGCTATGGGCAACCAATCAGATTATATCTATTGTCTTTTAGAAGGTGATAAATAAATAAAATTAGAATCTGTTTGGTTGCTATGGCCAACATCCCATCTTCAGTAGAACTCCCATCTTAGTAAATTTACCCCAAAGACTGCATTGATCATGAAAACTGCAGTGTAATGCCATCCACACACTCTCCCATAAAAGTCATCAGACAGACCAACCAATTACCTGACATTGCCAAACACAGTCATATAATTGGTCTATACAGTATCTACTGTCAGTTCCAATCCCTAATTATTGCATCTGTCGGGCACTTTGAAAGTTTTTCCATGCTCTGTCATCCGATTAGATGTTCAGTAGTAGCCCATACTGTACACTGTACAATTATCGCCTGGTCAACCGATAATCCACTGATCAGGTTGATAATTACAGTGTTTGGCTTACTTAAGGGATTTAACGTGAAGAAAGTTAAGAGCATTAAGCCTCCACCAAGAACAATATAATTCAGATCTCCCCTTTAATTTTTGTGCTGTACATACAGTAGTGCCCTGCCCACCATCACCATGACAGGTTAATAAGGACATATTTTACACACAAACAGAATGATTGTGACAGATGAACAGCAATTGACTCATCTAGACAATATGATTTTATTGATAACTTGTGAGCAGGGCCCTCTTACCTGTTCATTATTATCCAGTCTTATGCTATTAATGTTTGGTTCCTAACTGTCACGTGCAACAGGATAAGCTGGGGCTATATAAATAATTGTTAATAAATAATATTTTTATTTGAAACATTTTTCCAAGCATCATTGAAACGAGGTGCGAAAAAGGGAAACTAAATTTAGGTGGTGACAAAAACTAAACTTGAGTACTGGGTCAGGGATAGATGTGAATTAATATTAAACATTCTTGGCAGTGCTATAAAATATGTTACTGGTATATAAGAGAAGAAGAATATGTAATGTATACTAAATAAATATAGGGTAACTTTTTTTATCAATAATTATTTGTTTTTTATTATTATTAGTAGTAGTGGTAGTAGTACTGGTATAATAATACTACTAATAATGATAATAATTGTAATCATTATATCTAGTAGTATTTTGTAACTTTTTTCAAGTAAACAAAACGAGAATAAAGGTGGACATATGCTAAATAGTGGACACTGATAAAGTGGAGAGAGATAAAGTACCAGCCAATCAGCTCCTAATTGCCATGTTACATGCTTCTGTGAAAAATTACAGGAGCTGATTGGTAGGTACTTTATCTCTCTCTACACTTTGACCCTTTTCAAGCCTTAGTACATAACCCCCACTGTAGTTCTTTTTATTGTTTTACGTTTTTGTTATTGCTATGTTTACTGCTGTAGTCTGTCCTTGTGTTTCCCTCCTATATCCCTATAGATTGTAAGCTTACAGCAGGGCCCTCCTACCTCCAAGTCTGTCTGTTGTTACCCAGTTTGTTTTATCACTGTCTACTATTGTAAAGCGCAACGGAATCTGCTGCGCTATATAAGAAACTGTAAATAAATAAATACATTAATAAGTAGCTATAATATATACTTTATCAGAAAACATCATACCAAAAATAATTATTTTCCACACACACAAAAAGCAACAACACTACAGTAAAATAAAGTAATACATTCTACAGCAAAAGAATGACTGTTTATGGAAAACTCTGTGTGTGCATTGTCTAATTAAGTCACTCAGTGTGTCTGTTCCAGGCACAATGGCTGCATATTAGTGTGGCTTTTCAAATGGTAAGTCAGTGGCTTTCTAAAGAGACTGTATTGTCCCGTACCTTTTCTTTTTCTTTTCTGTAAATAGAAATCAAACATTACATAAAGGAATCTGTTAGGCAGATCTCTGCAAATCAATCCAAACTGGTCAAGAATAAAGGAAAGTGACTTTTATGTTGAAATAATATACAATAATCTAAAGGACAGCTTGGATATTGAATAAACCACCAGAGCTGAAGTTTCTGTATATTTGTATGTTGCTGTGAAAGTGAAACATAGTAGTGTGGGAACATAAATATTGTGTGCTTCTAGACTTCCTCTAATAAAAGTGGAAATACAAAGATAACCAGAACACCACCTTACTGTATGTACAGTTTATAACCCAAAGTTCTCACAACTGGGATTACTTCCAGTGGCGGATCTATAAATTGTATAGCAAGTTAGCCAAAATCGCACCATGTTAAGTGGCATGCAACACCGACACAGTATCACAAGTAGAAATAGACTGTGCAGAACGGTTTATTTGTACTGTAACATGCTGCACAATGCATAGCATCCCCCTCCCCCCGGTCATTTTTCACTCCGCAGGGTCCCTAGATCCCAGATATCGGCATTGATGGTACCAGTGGTGTAATGCTGAACCATACACTTATGTGATCAGATGCGATGGAATCACATTAACACATCACCAGCACACCAGTCTCCAGTGCTAAGGTACAGGCTCCCAGCCAGCGCTCCGGTCCCCATCTCGGCCCCGCTCCGGTCCCCATCTCGGCCCCGCTACCCGAACCCGCCTCTGTAAAAAATGGCATTTACATCCCTTAACTCTCAATGTGTTAATGTGATCCTTTTCGGTCAGATATGCTAATAAATCTTAATTAAGTCCATTGTCGGAAAGCTAGATCACAAATAACTATCTGCTTATACTTTGTTTAAAAAAAAAAAAGTTATTCAAAAGTGAACTTCAAAAAATATGCACGGTAACATCAAAATGTATAACAAAGTAAGGATTTTCAAGGAAGCGCCTAGTAAATTCAACCTATTGTTCAAATGAACACTTTGATATATAATTACTAGTCTACTTTTCAAACATGGCCCAAATGTACAGTTGTTTATAAACTAAAACTTCTGTGTTTTTCTCTTACGATCTTCTCTCTGTTCAATGACCTGCTGTGGACATTGTAGCATCTTTATACATTAATGGTAAAGGTAAATGTTATTTGCATATGAGGAGACAAAATTGTAATCTGGGCAGTGGCAGAGTTCTAGTGAACCTGTTTTGTCTGACTCACAATGCGTGCATTTCAGAGCAGATGTGTCTGGGACAATAGGACGCAGGATTCCTGCTATGCGCTGCTCTGGCTGTAGAGGCCGAATTCTTTCTGGCAAATGTATGAAAGAAACACAAAGTGGGATACTAGCCAAGAAGCGTGTGTGTTTGATCCACTGAGATCATTATGGTGAACAGGCGTAACACTTGCACAAGAAAAAAACATGTTCTTTTAACAAAAAAAAAAAAATGTACAGAAAGATACTACAAGGAAGGCATAAGATATTTTTTCATAGGGATTTTTCTGCAAAGAGAAATATCCTACTTTTTAATGTATTGTAGAAACATTTCTCTAGGATTTCAGTCGAATGGTAACTTATCACACATAAACATTACTTTTACATAAAGGTTAAGACAAAAAAAATAGTTTTGTCTGTTACTGTGATACGTTGGACGGCCTGGGTATAACATGAAAGCAGCCTATGTTATTCTATACACAAGTTAAATCGGGCTTTCCATGCTTTCCTTTTAACCCCTTCCTGACAGAGCCAGTTTTTGCGTTCCTGACAGAGCCCTTTTTTTCAAATCTGACATGTATCACTTAAGTGGGGATAACTTTTTTTTGCTTTTACTTATCCCAGTGATTTTGAGATTGTTTTTTCGTGACACATTGTACTTCAAGTTAGTGGTAAATTTTCGTCGATACAGTCTGTGTTTTTTTGTGAAAAATACCAAAATGTCGGAAAAAAATGGAAAATTTTGCGATTTGCAAAATGTTAAATTTTCTGCTTGTGAGACAAATAATCTTACCACTCAAAATAGTTAATAACTAACATAGACCATATGTATACTTTATGTTGCCATCATTATTTCAACCTCATTTTCATTTTTTTGGACACTAGGAGGCTTAAAATATGAATAGCAAATTCTCAAATTTTCAAGAAAATTTCAAACACTGATTTTTTTAGGGACCAGTTCAGTTCTGATGTGACTTTGAGGGACTTGTATGTGAGACACCCCCATAAATGATGCCATTTCAAAAACAGCACCCCTCACAGTATTCAAAACAGCATTTTGGAAGTTTGTTAACCCTTTAGGTGTTTCACAGGAATTAAAACAAAGTGTAGGTGAAATTTCAAAATTTCATTTTTTTTGCAGATTTTCAATTTTAATACATTTTTCTAAGGAACACAGTAGATTTTACTAGAGAAATGTGACTAAAAATTGATTCCCCCAATTCTTTTGTTTTCATAAATATCCTATATGTGGCCCTAGTGTGCACGTTGACCAAACCACAGGCTTCATAATAGAAGGAGCACCTACTTGATTTTGGAGCCTCCTTTTTATGAGATTATTTTTTAGGCACCATGTAGGTTTCTAGGCACCATAAAATGCTAAAAGTTAGGAACCCCCCCACAAGTGACCCCATTTTGCAAACTACACCCTTCAGGGAATTCATCTAGGGGTATAGTGTACATTTCAAACCCCCAGGGGTTTCACCAATTGTGGTACAACTGGGCAGTGAAAATGAAAAAAAATAATTTTTCATTTTCACAGCTCAGTTGTATCAAAATTGGTGAAACCCCTGGGGGTTTGAAATGTACACTATACCCCTAGATGAATTCCCTGAAGGGTGTAGTTTGCAAAATGGGGTCACTTGTGGGGGGGTTCCACTGTATGGGTGTTTCGGGGGTCATTCAACCAGAATCTGTGCTGCAAAATCCAAATATCACTCCTTCCCTTCTGAGTCCTGCCATGCACCCAACTGGTATTTTTTGGTCACATGTGAGGCATTGCCGTACTCGGGAGAAATTGGGGCACAGATTTTGGGGTGCTTTGTCTCCTTCATTCCTTGTGAAAATGAAAAATTTTGAGCCAGATCTGCATTTTTGTGTAAAAAAATGTAATTTTTTACAGAAAAATGCAGTTCTGGCTCAAAATTTTTCATTTTCACAAGGAATGAAGGAGACAAAGCACCCCAAAATCTGTGCCCCAATTTCTCCCGAGTACGGCAATGCCTCACATGTGACCAAAAAATACCATTTGGGTGCATGGCAGGACTCAGAAGGGAAGGAGTGATTTTTGTATTTTGCAGCTCAGATTCTGGTGGAATTTTGGTAGGTGCTATGTCGCATTAGCAAGACCCCCAAAGCACCAATACAGTGGAAGCCCCCCACAAGTGACCCCATTTTGCAAACTACACCCTTCAGGGAATTCATCAAGGGGTATAGTGTACATTTCAAACCCCCAGGGGTTTCACCAATTGTGGTACAACTGGGCAGTGAAAATGAAAAATTAATTTTTCATTTTCACAGCTCAGTTGTATCAAAATTGGTGAAACCCCTGGGGGTTTGAAATGTACACTATACCCCTTGATGAATTCCCTGAAGGGTGTAGTTTGCAAAATGGGGTCACTTGTGGGGGGTTTCCACTGTATGGGTGTTTCGGGGGTCATTCAACCAGAATCTGTGCTGCAAAATCCAAATATCACTCCTTCCCTTCTGAGTCCTGCCATGCACCCAACTGGTATTTTTTGGTCACATGTGAGGCATTGCCGTACTCGGGAGAAATTGGGGCACAGATTTTGGGGTGCTTTGTCTCCTTCATTCCTTGTGAAAATGAAAAATTTTGAGCCAGAACTGCATTTTTCTGTAAAAAATTACATTTTTTTACACAAAAATGCAGATCTGGCTCACAATTTTTCATTTTCACAAGGAATGAAGGAGACAATGCACCCCAAAATCTGTGCCCCAATTTCTCCCGAGTACGGCAATGCCTCACATGTGACCAAAAAATACCAGTTGGGTGCATGGCAGGACTCAGAAGGGAAGGAGTGATATTTGGTGGTGGAATGAATGGTGGGTGCTATGTCGCATTAGCAAGACCCCCGAAGCACCAATACAGTGGAACCCCCCCACAAGTGACCCCATTTTGGTCACCAGCTTTGGGAGGGGGGCTGGCGCTGCGGCTGGCGGGGGGGTGGGAGGGGTGCTGGCGCTGCGGCAGCCGGGTGGGTGGGAGGGAGGGGGGCTGCCGGGTGGGAGGGGGGGGGGCTGGCGATCGGTGGTGATCGGTGCTGTACTTAACAGCACCGATCACCACCGATCACTGTGTTACCGAGCGGCTTAGCCGCCGGTAACACAGAAAACGCTGCAATTGGCTGTTCACATTTGAACAGCCAATCGCAGCGATCGCTGCGAGGGGGGATGTCTGCTGTCAGGGACAGCAGACATCTCCAAACTGTCACCGCGTCTATAGACGCGGTGACAGTTAAAACCATGACGTATATATACGTCTTCGGTCGGGAAGTACCTCCCGACCATGACGTATATATACGTCATATGTCGGGAATATCTTTTTATATATATATATATATATATATATATATATATATATATATGTGTATGTATGTGTGTGTATATATATATATATATATATATATATATGTGTGTATGTATATATATATATATATATATATATATATATATACACACATATATATATATATACATATATATATATACATATATATATATATATATATATATATATATATATGTGTGTATATATATATATACACACATATATATATATATATATACACACACATATATATATATATATATTTCAGTTCATTATCATGTTTTTTTTTTATTTTTTATGCAGCTCATGCTGCTGCTGCGGCTGGCAGGGGGGGGGGAGGGGGGTGCGTGCGCTCCTGACGCTGCGTGCGCTCCTGCCGCTGCCGCCGCCGGGTGAGCCTGCTGCCGGGCCGGGTGAGTGCCGGGTGGGTGGGAGGGGGGTGCTGCTCATCGGTGGTGATCGGTGCTGTACTTAACAGCACCGATCACCACCGATCCCTGTGTTACCGAGCGGCTTAGCCGCCGGTAACACAGGAAACGCTGTGAATGGCTGTTCAGATTTGAACAGCCAATCACAGCGATCGCCGACCGGGGGGGCACCCCTGCCCCCCCTGAGGGGGGATGTCTGCTGTCAGGGACAGCAGACATCTCCTAACTGTCACCGCGTCTATAGACGCAGTGACAGTTTAAAGCCATGACGTACATGTACGTCAAATGTCGGGAAGTACTTCCCGACCATGACGTACATGTACGTCAAATGTCGGGAAGGGGTTAAAAAAGTTATGAAGTCAGACAGGAACTGTTTCCATTCTTCATACAGCGACGCCCACACAAACTAGCCAATGGGGTAATTAAGGGGAAGATACCCTTAAGTCTCAGGAGGATAATTGTGTAATTACATAACTACATAATAAATATTGCTCATTTGTTGTCTAAAAGTTAACAATGAGGCAAAAAAATGATGATTTTTTTTTTCCTATGAAAAATGTACGCTTCCAATTGAATAACAACCTGTTGGCTGTGTCCTTTTAGAATGATCTAGCGCTTCCTAAAAATGTCAAAAACTGAATTTAATGTTTTTCTCTACTCCAAGATCCCCAATGCCACTTCTATTTTTACAATCTTTACTAGTCTTGCCACTTCCATAATAATTACAGAATCAGGAACCTTCTTACACTGCAAATAAATAAAACTAATTTTGACCGTGCATGTTGCAGAACACTTATGTATACTTTCTACACATTTGTAATGATTGGAAAACCTCAATAAATATATTTAAAAAAAAACAACATGTCATTATTGTAATCAAGGGGCAGATTCTTTTCTAAGCTTGAAGAGGGATAAAGTAGGCATAAAATACCAAAAAATCAGCATCTAGCTATTATTTTACAAGTTGTTTGAAAAATACCATTTAGGAACTGATTGAATTATACTTTACCTCTCTGTGCTTTAGCACTAGCCTAAGTTTAGTACATATGCCCCTTTATCTCTCTACAGGCATCGATAACTCTTCTCCTTATTCAGAGGCATTACCGGGTGTGTGCACTCTGCATTAACACCCCCGGCCATTTCTGAAGGCCCCCATACACTAGGGTGAAGTCGAACCCCATTTCTCCTGAGCTCCCCCCGGCAGCTCCCTGGGAGAGCTTACCGTATATACTCGAGTATAAGTCGACCCGAATATAAGCCGAGGCACCTAATTTCACAACAAAAAACTAGGAAATTTTCAGCATAAAAAATGTTCTGGAAAAGTAGGCTTATACTCGATTTTATATGGTACTTACGATTTGAAACTTGATGTGCCATTTTGACATGCGATAAATTACATGCAATTTATCGCATGTAAAGACTCCCAGGAAGCTGAGCACCAGGGGGGTGACCGTGCAGCAGCAAGTGCCAGGCTGCAATAAGCATGCGGGGGGGGGGGACGACCATGCAGCAGCGGTTCCCGTGCAGTGTCGGGTAGACAGTGTCTGGAAGTGCTGCCCGGCAAGTGCCGGGCAGGAAGTGGCAGCATAATTTAAGAAAAAAAATTCAACAGACAGGCCGGCCGTTGATTCACTCCTGATGAGCCTGGCACCCACCGCTGTCTGCCCACACAGCCAATACCTGCACATAGGGGTGTGTGGCACACACCAATGGAATCAGACCCAACACATCGCAGGTGCTAAAATGATGTGTCTAAGCGAATAGATTGAACCTGTAGTGGGCTCAAGCTGTAGGGTCTGATGTGATGCGCACGGGACCACCTAACGGGTCGGAGGGGATGTCAAACATCTATTTTAGCACTGTGCTATGCAAAGCCGTCCACCCCCCGCTGACGGTGCCGGCAGGGGGAAAGCGGCTCAGTGTATATGCACTGTAAAAATCATTTGAAGGGTGAGCTTGTTATGATGGGTTTTGGACATATTTGCACGGCTGTGAATGGATTTGTGTCCATACACATCCATACGCACAGCATACACATTCATTCTCATTGTGGGATTTCACTTGATTGGGACAATGTCTTAACTGAACGCTAGCTGCGCGAATTCGAAGCCAAGCAGTCAGGCCTTTAGCTCTCTGCAGTTTACCACTTTTCAAGGCTTATGGGGCCTACACACGGATGACTGAGCTGAGCGATCTGAGCAATGTAGATAGATCCACACATGAGATGTGTGTTTGAGCAATTTGTCAGGGCCAGTGTTCTCTAGTGAGAACACTGGCCCTGACCTGCGATCTAACTAGATTTACCCTGCATGCAGGATCTTAATCACCTGGCAATAGCGATATGTGACCCTATGGCCGTACACACCGAGCAATGTGGGTAATTTTCTAAGCGATCTGGTCAGATCACTTTGGAAATGCGCTGAAATCGCCCCGTGTGTAGGCCCCATTAGCACATCTGGTGCGGTGTGAGAATTATGATAGAGAATAACTTCAACCATACAGAAAAGTGTAATTTGCACACACATCTTTGATACATCTTGGTTACCTGTATTCTACCGTACTCAATACAAATTTCTTTTACTTACACACAAAGTCATAAGATAAACTACATCAACATACATATCTTCTCTTATCTCAAAATATCATGCAACACGACCTCTACGCTCCTCCCAAGATCTACGTCTCTCATCCACACTCATTACTCACTCCCATTCCCAACTGCAGGACTTTCTTCGGGCTGCACCCACTCTGTGGAATGCCCTCCCAAGGGAAGCAGTATGAAATCCCGGCGGTCGGGATCCCGGCGTTCAAATTCCCGACCGCCGAAATCCCGACAAGGATGCGCTCGCCACGCAGCGGGCACGGTGCCTCACTACTCTCGGCACACTAATTTATTCTCCCTCCAGGGGTGTCGTGGACACCCCAGGAGGGAGAAAGTGTCGGGATTTCGGCGGTCGGGATTCCGGCGTCGGGATTCTGAACGCCGGGATCCCGACCGCCGGGATTTTAACTGCATCCCCTCCCAAGCACAATGAGACTCTCCTCCAGTAAGCTTGTGAGCAGGGCCCTCCTACAATTTGACTGTCTGTAAATACCCTGTTGTTTCACTGTCTCCTTTGTAAAGCGCAATGGAATATGCTGCGCTATATAAAAAAACTGTGGTACTTATGTATTATCTGGGCTCCCATGTTAAATGCACCCCATTTTTTCATACCCCTACTATCCAACTACACATGGAGTGGATTTTATATAGTGTGGCGAGTGCAGCGAGCCACCGTGCCCGAAGCGTGGCAAGCAGAGCGAGCCCCGCGAGGGGACGCAGTCTCATAAGAAAAACGGGAGCCCAGATATTACATAACTACCGAAACGGTTAATAAATAAATAAAATACAGCATGCAAAGCGGGAATAAAAAAACACAGGTAGAAAACAAATCATTATTAACCCATCTTTAATGTGTTTTTTATTTACAATATTTAATTTCTTTGCCCAGACAGCCACCCAAGGTGGAGAACCGCAGCATGCTGCTTTCCGTATGTAAGCTACTGTCTGTGGTTGGACACAGTAACATCCATGTCGTCAGCTGGAAAAAAAAATCTACAATCATCGTGGTAAATTATGCATGTTTTTAAAATACATACATTTTATTTAAAAGGATAAAGGCAGAACCGGGGCACAAATAAAAGCAACACTTGATACAGTGAAGATGTTTAATTTAGGTTAATTTCAACTTAATTAAAATGTTTGAAAGGCACTTACATGCCTTCAAAATATGTGTCATTGCATCTTAGCTAGCACAGAGAAAGTGGAAGAACAGTTGAACAGTTGGATGTGTGGGGAAGAGATAGCATATAGAGCAAATTCTTGCTTTGGGGGGGGGGGGGGATGGGAATGGTAATCTCACATGCGTATTTACAGATCAAAGAGAACCTAAGGCACAAGATCCTCCCAGGGTTATTTACCACAAAGAACACTATTGTTCCACTTGACTATTCCAAAAATGATCATACTATGATTTAGTTGCCTCCTAACATGATTATTGTTTTAGTGTGAAAGTTAGAGACGTACAAGAAGTTATTCTCTGTTGATGCGCTTGTGTACTGTATATCGCTGCTAGTGAACAGTATGTGCCTTCATTTCCTATAGAAAAAAACAGCACAGAGTTTTGTTATCTGCAAACAAAAGATAGTGATGGTATCATTAGAGGCATGAAGAAGCAGACAAGTTATAAAGTACAGTTCTTTTGTATAGATAACACATAATGGGGTCTAATGCAGAGGTGAACACAGGTCGGACGTAGTACTTGAAAATAATATTGCGCGCCTGCAGTGGCGTAACAAACAAATTTGCGCCCCCTCCCACCCCAGTTAATTTATTTACAGTTTCTTATATAGTTAAGAGACAAGAACTCCCCCCACCCCAGGAAGCTGGCAGGGGGGTCAATGCGGCGCCTGGGTACCTGCGGTCATAGAGGTCCCTGCGATGCTGAGTATTACGTTGGCGGGGTCCCTGTAGTGACCTAAAAATAACTAGTGCTATCCCCCGGACGGAGGCGGGGGAAGCACTGCTGGGTTTGAAACTACTGGCTGCAGGCTCATTGGCTGAGATTCAGCCAATCAGTGTGTGGCCAGTGCTTTCAAAATCAGAAGCGCTTCCCGTGCCACCTCCCGGCGGATAGTGCTAGTTATTTCCAGGCCAATGCAGGGACCTTGCCAACTTAATACTTAGTGCCGCACGGACCTCTATGACTGCAGGTACCCCCGCGCTGCACAGACCCCCCTGCCTGCTCCTGCCAGCTCCCCGCTGCACCCACAAGGAGGGGGCAGCTGGGGGAGTAACAATAGCGCCCACAGACCCCCGGCGCCACCCCACCGTCACGGGGGCTGCGGCGCTATAGTTATGCCACTGGCGCGTGGAATTATGTGCTTATATGCACCCACATATGAGCTATAATCATCTTTGTGACTGGAGTCTGGATGCTATCCATGTGCAGTGGTGTAGCTAGGTGCCACGGCGCCCGGAGCAAGGGCATGTTTCGCGCCCCCCAATTTGTAGTAGGTGAGGCTCCTGCGCAGCATGGCCCAACATTATACCACACACCGTAATGCTCATTGCACATTTTAGCAAACTTTGTAATACCAATTACACATAAAGCCACAGCCATAACGCCAATTACACATAAGGCCACACATGATGCCCATTGCATACTATAGAACACACCATAATGCTTGTCACATTCTAACACACCGTAATACCCATCGCATACTAACACACTGCAATGCCCATCACATACTAACACACTGCAATGCCCATTGCATACTATTTAACAAACTGTAATGCCCATTACAAATTTAACACATAAGTGCCACTTACCTACATGCTCTATGCCAGGGGCTTCATGCTCAATGCCAAGGGGGACTGAAATTGCTCGTTGCCAAGGGGGACTGAAATTGCTCGCAGGGAGGGTAGGTGTGAGTAATTGATAGTGGAGGGGAGGATGGGAGTGATAGTGCAGAGGAGGGAGGGTGGGTGTGATAGTGCAGAGCAGGGAGGGTGGGAGTGATAGTGCAGAGCAGGGAGGGTGAGAGGATGTGATAGTGCAGAGCAGGGAGGGTGGGAGGATGTGATAGTGCAGAGCAGGGTGGGTGGGTGGTTGTGATAGTGCAGAGCAGGGTGGGTGGGTGGGTGTGATAGTGCAGAGCAGGGTGGGTGGGTGTGATAGTGCAGAGCAGGGTGGGTGGGTGTGATAGTGCAGAGCATTGTGATAGTGCAGAGCAGGGTGGGTGGGTGTGATAGTGCAGAGCATTGTGATAGTGCAGAGCAGGGTGGGTGGGTGTGATAGTGCAGAGCAGGGTGGGTGGGTGTGATAGTGCAGGGTGGGTGGGATAGTGCAGAGCAGGGTGGGTGGCTGGGTGGGATAGTGCAGAGCAGGGTGGGTGGGTCGGTGTGATCGTGCAGAGCAGGGATGGGGACGTGATCGCGCAGAGCAGGGAGTAGTGTGGAGTCCCCCCAGCTGTCAGGGTACAGTGTGCGCCCCCACCCCACCCACCCACAGCCGGCAAAGCAGCGGTGCAAACCGCCTGCCCGCTCCCGAGTCCCGGCTCCTCCCCGCTGTGTTCGGCGAGATGTGCCCGCTCAAGTCTCCCCCCCGCCGGCTCTCCTGCAAGCTCCCCCGCCGTGTTCGTCGAGATGTGCACGGTGCTGCTATTTAAAAGTCACATCTCCCGCTGGACCGCGCTAGCCAATAGGCGCTCGCGGTCCAGCAGCCACCAGTTGTTTGGCTGCTGGACCGCAAGCGCCTATTGGCTAGCGCGGTCCAGCGGGAGATGTGACTTTTAAATAGCAGCGCCACCGTGCACATCTCGACGAACACGGCGGGGGAGCCAGCGGGGGAGCTTGCGGGAGAGCCGGCGGGGGGGGGAGACTTGAGCGGGCGGGATAGTAGTGGCAGTACTTCAGCGGGCAAGATGGCGGTGCCGGCACGGCTCCGGCGCCAAGATAGCTTCCTGCCCCTGGGCTACGCCTCTGTCCATGTGCTAGGTTGGTACCGATCTTTACAATTATTGTGCACCAGCCCTATCCTTAATGCAGAAGAAACATTCAAAGACAGATGTATTTACTTCCCCACAATTTATCGACAAGCTTGTGTTAGAATGTGCTGTTAAACCACAGTTATTCCCCACCAATCAATTGGAGATGCAACTGACATCTATACAACAATGCACTGCCCATATTTGTGTGTGATCAGTTCAAGAGTATATACAGAGCAAGAAACCCACAAGATATGCTTCACACACAGGTAAACGTTTAGCTCTGCATTGGCCCAATGTATATACATCCATACTGTACTGGAATAACCATCAGGGCCGGCGCTACCCACTCAGCAGCTCCTGCAAAGCCGGGAGGCACCATGCTGAAAAGGCGCTGTCTCCCTCCCTGCTCTGCGAAAGCTGCCTCAGCCCTCACTGTCACTGCCTCCTACATGCCGCCCGCGGGCAGGTGGCAGTATAAAGATTTGCTCCCTGCACCGCGAGTGCACACAGCCTGCATGCCGCCTGCCGTACCCGTCTGACAGCAGGCGGCAGTATGGAGAAGCTGAGCAGCTCCCTGCACTGCGCACACACTGTCCTCCTCCTGCGACCTGCCCCCTCTTCCTCAGGGACACTTGCGCTGAGGCATGTAGCGCTGTCTGTGAATGCCTGGATGACATGTCATGTCCGGATCCGCCCCCTACCCATTGCTCCCTGCGCCTGTCAGCTGTCAATCAAATGACGAACAGGCAGCAGCGCCGCCTCCCCTTCCTTCCCTCTTCTCAGTGTGCTGTGCCAGTGCCACTGCCAGTCCTCAACACTCCGACCCCTCTATCTCCTCCCCTCTTCTTCCATCTCCTCCTTATCTCCCCTCCTTTCCCCCTCAATCACATGAGGGGTGTAATGGCGTCCTCAGTGTCCTGCCTACGCAGATAGAAGTGGAGGGAATGCACAATAGTTAAACAGCAAAAGAACAGTGAGTCTATACATGTTTATAAAAAAAACTTTCGGATCGTATCCCACACACATTGCATGCACACTGTCCGATGCGCTCTAGCCCATAATATATGCAATTCTTGCAGCGTGTATGGGCACCTTTAGTGCCTGCAACATTTTGCGGACACAGCACTGAGATGGTGTATGCATGATAGAAACTTTCAAATATATCAAGGGCTTTAACGAGGTACAGGTGGGAGACATTCTTCACAGGAAGAGGAGCAACAGAACACAAGGACATGCACTGAAACTAGAGGGAGGAAGATTCAGGGAAAATGTGAGGAAGAATTTTTTCACAGAAAGAGTAGTAGATAAGTGGAATAGCCTCCCAACAGAGGTGGTAGACGCAAATACAATAGTACAATTTAAACATGCTTGGGATAAGCATATTGATATCCTCACAAAAAAATAAGGATCAAATATGGTTTGAGGTAACATGTTTAAAAAAAGGGGCAGACTAGATGGGCCAAGTGGTTCTTATCTGCCGTCAAATTCTATGTTTCTATGTTTCTATGTACATGCACCCGAGATCCTCCATAGGATCACATGTTGCATACGCTCCCACAATCGGGCTGCAGCTTGTTGCAATGACAATGTGAAAGGGCGCAAAATTTATGGTTTGCAGGAGGGCGCCGGACACCCTAGCACAGGCCCTGATAACCATGATGCTGTGCTTTACAATTTATATATATAGGTGTAGTTAGAGATAAGTGAGAAGACTACAAAAGTGTATGTAGGGCCTTGGTGGTTGGAGAATCAATTGGGGCATAGTCCAGTTTTTTTATAATTTCGTATCAACAGTGCATACAGGGACAGTAGTGACAGTTGTGCTTATAGTGATAACACTGTACACATACCAATGTATACAGGGACAGTACGGATGGTGTAATGGTTAGAATTACTGCCTCACAGCACTGAGGCCATGGGTTCGATTCCCACCATGGCCCTAATTCTGTGGAGTTTGTATATTCTCCCTGTACTCGCGTGGGTTTCCTCCGGGTACTCCGGTTTCCTCCCACAATCCAAAAATATACTGGTAGGTTAATTGGCTCCCAACAAATTAACCCTATAATGTCTGTGTGTGTGTGTGGGTGTACATGTGGTAGGGAATATAGATTGTAAGCTCCACTGGAACAGGGACTGATGTGAATGTTCAATGTAAAGCACTGCGGAATATGTGTGCGCTATATAAGAAACATAATAAATATATAAATATATATATATATCAGTGTATACATGGACATCGATAGATAGATAGATAGATAGATAGATAGATAGATAGATAGATAGATAGCAGTGTACATATAGGCGTAGCAGTGTATATAGTGACTACAAAGCATGCAGGGATAGGAGAGGAGAGTGCAGCGCTCAGCAGAGTAGGTCAAAGCAAAGATGAGACGCATGCCAGGAGTTGTAGTCTCTCTGTAGCCACGGGGTGTGGTAATAGGAGCCAGCAATGAGCGAGAGAAGAGGGGAGAAGAGCAGAGAACAGCATCCTCCCTGTTTTGTGGCTGAACCTAGTGTGTTCCACTTAAAAATTAGCCCTTTATATAGTCTCTGTATATAGCCAAATTCTGCAAATGAAACATGCAAAACAAATTTTGTTCCCATTTTTTTTCTGTTCACCTGTAACATTTTGTGCAAGGAGATGACATGAGCATACCGAATGTATAATATTCATTGAAGTTATTAAAAGCTTTGCTGTTTAAAAAGTAAATTGGAAAGTAGTACCAGCAAGACTGTACACAGACATGCATGTATTTGTATTACATAACACTCTGGTGTGAAGAAGGGACATGATTTCCTGCAGTACAGTAGCATGTGTTGTGTATTGTACCGGTCACTATGGGGGAATGTTCTACGTTGGGAAGAGCCACTTACAACACTGACTTTTATGAAAGCATGATAGCAGTGGCGGCTCTTAGCGTTTTGGAGGAGGGGGGCTGCCGCAATGCGCCCCCCCCCCCCCCCCCTCTGATGCTGCTGCCACCACCACCGTGCTCCCCATCCACCGGTCCCCTGCACCGCCGTGCTCCCCGTCCGCTGTTCCCCTGCACCGTGCTCCCTGTCCGCCGGTCCCCTGTGTTGGCCTAAGCCTCCATCGGCTGCCTTTGCAGCAGCCCCTGGAGGCTTAATCCGGTTCCCGGGTAAAGTGTTTGCACAGTATGATCCGCAGTACTGCGCATGCACAGAACTCGTTTCGGTGGCTGCTGCGCATTTGCGCACAGAGAGGCATCCCGGAGTGAGGGAACACCTCCTAATGGGACTGCCTTGAGTGACTGGCAGGTCAGACTTCCAATAGGAAGTCACTGCCAGTCACATTGAAGCCAGAGCAGTCTCACAGACTGCATCTAGTTTCACTTTATGCAGATTTACCTTGGAGGGCTGCAGCCCTGCAGCCCATAGGTAAAAAACCACCACTGCGTGATAGTCACAATTTGTTGAAATGGTTTGAACTATATACAAGAGATACTTTCCCAAACTATTGGAGAATTACACATTGCTTATAAGTTTAACGTAAATTTTGTTCTTCTAAAAAAAGATAACAAACCGTTATCGATAGGACAAAGGATTATGGTTACGCCTCCATCGGCTGCCTTTGCAGCAGCCCCTGGAGGCTTAATCCGGTTCCAGCGTATGCACAGTATGATCCGCAGTACTGCACATGCACAGTACCCGTTTTGGTGGCAGCTGCGCATTTGCGCACAGAGAGGCATCCCGGAGTGAGGGAACACCTCCCAATGGGACTGCCTTGAGTTCCAATAGGAAGTCACTGACAGTCACATTGAAGCCAGAGCAGTCTCACAGACTTGATCTAGTTTCACTTTATGCAGAGGCAGTGGTGGCCCTGCAGCCCATAGGTAAAAAACCGCCACTGTGTGATCGTCACATTTTGTTGAAGTGGTTTGAACTATATACAAGAGATACTTTCTCTAACCATTGGAGAATTACACATTGCTTATAATGTTAATGTAAATTTTGTTCGTGAAAAAAAGATAACAAACCATTATCGATAGGACAGAGGATTATGGCTGATTATCCCTGTGTGGCTAGATTGTCAAATGATCCTATTGCTCAGCATGTGTGTCCATTATCATACAAACACACACACACACACACACACACACACATATAATACAGTATGTATATATATATATATATATATATATATACACACACACACACACACACACACACACACACTCCTGCAATTAACAGCTATATCCAGAACTACTGGTTATTTCTGTCATAATTCATCTCATTAGTACAAGATATGTCTTAGCAACCTTCCCTCCTCAGTGAAACAGCAGCAGCATACATTATATGGACAGGTTCCACATGTACCAGCCACCTGTCCTTGCCTTGCTCCAGACTGCAGAGCTCCTCCCTATCTTCTTAAAATAGAAAAGTAAAACGTGACAAGTTGTGGAAATTATATGACTGTGGGTGAATTTATTACTGGATGTATTTTAAATATAATAGCTACAACTTTCCACATGTTACTCTACAAGGTTCTTAAAGTTACATTAAAAAATGGAAGTTCCAGTTTTGATTTGTTAGGCTTAAGTTGGAACTTTGGAACTATGTATATAAATATATATATATATATATATATATATATATATACACACACACGTTTTATATATATATACATATATATATATATGTTCAAAAACAAGAAGAGGTGCGCCTCATAGTGTAAAACCGTATTTATTTTAAAACACAGACAAGTGCAGGTACACAGATCAATAAAGACTCGTACCAGGCGGATAACCGCTGTGGGCTGGTTACCACAAGGTTTGACATAAAACTCCCAGGCAATAACTCCTACCACCTTCCAAGGCGCCGCTGGATCTCGAACAGACTGCCGGCTAGCCACCAAGACAAGCAGCGTATCAGCGTGTAGGCGAACGTGGATGGAGCAGGAGAAGCCGGGTGCAAGGAAAGCTGTCGTCACTAGCCCTGCCCTAATGCATTTCGTATCCAAACTTCATCAGAGGGCATCACACGCCCTCTGATGAAGTTTGGATACGAAATGCATTAGGGCAGGGCTAGTGACGACAGCTTTCCTTGCACCCGGCTTCTCCTGCTCCATCCACGTTCGCCTACACGCTGATACGCTGCTTGTCTTGGTGGCTAGCCGGCAGTCTGTTCGAGATCCAGCGGCGCCTTGGAAGGTGGTAGGAGTTATTGCCTGGGAGTTTTATGTCAAACCTTGTGGTAACCAGCCCACAGCGGTTATCCGCCTGGTACGAGTCTTTATTGATCTGTGTACCTGCACTTGTCTGTGTTTTAAAATAAATACGGTTTTACACTATGAGGCGCACCTCTTCTTGTTTTTGAACAGATTACCCCAGAGGCGTAACTAGAACTTTGCGGGCCCCATAGCAAATTTTTAAAAGGGGCCCCCCAACCTTTATCATTACAAGAGAGAGAGAGAGAGGAGTGGGTAAGAGAGATAAAGAGTAAAAGACAGACGGTTTTCATGGAAAAAGCAGGTATGAGAAAAATAAAGTGTTAGGGAGAGAGAAATAGGGGCACAAGAGCGGGTAGGGGTTAGAGGAATAGATGGACAGATAGATGAGGGGGGCATGGATGGCTATATAGATGGACAGAGTAACATATGTGGCATAGACGGACAGACTAGAGGGGCATAGACAGATAGACAGAGAGGAGGTGGCATAGACAGACAGATGGATGGAAGGAAGGAAGGAGCATAGAAGGATGGGAGGGAGCATAGATGGATACATTATAGGGGACTTAGAAAGGTGGATGGGGCAGAAGGGGGCATAGAAAGACAGACAGATGGAAAGAGCATAGACAGATGGATGGGAGGGGCATAGATGGGTGGGTGGTGACATATTGTGGAAGGCAGGAGGGGGCACAGCTGGACAGAGACAGAGCACTATACTTTAAACAGCAATTTACCAGGTAGTTTCCGCAGAGGCTCCAGGCTGTAGCAGGGCTTTGTCCATGATGTGGATAGAGCTGCTGGAGGAGCAGGACCCAGCAGATACGTATCATTACTTCAGCACCATTACTTCAGCACCCCCTCCCTTGCAGAAGCTTCTCCCGCTCCCATTCTTTGGCTTCTCCGGCAGCAGCCTCGCCGCTCTCCAGTCTCCACTCCTTCGGCACCGCCTTCCCCCTGCAGCGCAACCTCTCTTCCCCCGCAGCCGCAGGAGATTCTCTCCCTGCTCCACTGGCTCACCCGAGTAGGAGACTCTATACCCCCGTCCCCTCCTGCTTCAGCAGCAGCCTCGCCCGCTGTCAGGTGCCTACTCTAGCGGCGCTGGGTGTGTGCGGCTGACAGACTGTATAATTACAATCAGTCAGTCGCGCACCACCATCGCTGCTTCCGGATTCTGAATCCGACGACACTGCTTCCCCTCCACCCACCGTCGTTACCTGGCCTGCGGTAGCAGGGATAAGTATATAAAAATGTAAAAAAAAAATTAGAGGGTGCAGGGGATTGCCTTGGGGCCCCCCGAGCCGCCGGGCCCCATAGCAGCTGCATCCCCTGCACCTACTATAGTTACGCCACTGGATTACCCCTTTCACTCCCGGAGTCCGGAGTGCTTCTTAGAGGTTGCTGCAGTCTCACCACAGACTTAGTGTTTTCTACAATCAGTGGACTGTCTGATTGGTTACAGCTGGTGGTTGGCTATACACTAGCGCAGGTTTACCTATACCTTTGTGCTCAAATATATATATATATATATATATATATATATATATATATATATATATACAGAACTCAGAACTAGTAATCAACCTGTCGACATATGAACTCACTGCGGCGGAGACGAAAGTATTGTCCAAGGGTCTATCGTTTATTCCCTCTGCTGACTTTAACAACATTGGATGGGACATTGAAAGTTACAGGCTGGCGAGACAATTGCGCCTAAAAGAACATTTTAATAAAGCCTCTACTGTGAAATCTATGCCAGCAGCCAAAGACCCCCTATCCATCCAACTACAGAGGCTTCAACCTAGATCAACATACGATCCACAGTCCTTCAATGCTTCTATACAGACATTTAATAGGATGCTTAATTCTGAAGTACAGACAGTGGCCAAATCCTCCAGAACACATTTTAACAATTTAAACAGAACTGACCGTGATATCATCAAAAACCTGGCCTTGAATAACTCTCTAGTATTTCTAGGTGCTGACAAGGGTGGCGTCCTTGTCATCCAAGATATGGACAAATATCATGTACAGGTAATGGCCCATTTGGACGATCAAAGGACTTATGTCATGTTGTCGGGAGATCCGACTGCTACCTTTTCTAATGAATTACGTGATTTATTATCCAATGCTGTTTCTCGTGATGTCATTTCAATTGAACTAATGAATGCTTTAATTCCTAGTTACCCGATTGTGCCACTCTTTTATTGTCTACCAAAGATACACAAGTGTTTAATTGATCCGCCCGGCAGACCCATTGTGGCTGCACAGGGGTTCTTTAATGCAGCATGTTTCAGTATTTTTAGATTGTCTCTTTCAACCTTGTATACGGGGACACCCGAGGTATCTTCTGGACACCAATACATTGTTGAAAAAACTCATTGATTTGGGTCAAGTTGATGATAACGTTACGATGTTTTCCATCGATGTTTCTGCCCTTTACACTTCCATCCCCCAAGAATTGGGATTAGCAGCCCTAAGACACTTTCTGACTGATAACGCACATTATAAAGGTCCTGACATTCTCCTCATCCTGGAATTGATGCAGCTGGTATTAGAAAAAAAAAAAAATTCTTTACAATAATACATTTTTTTTACAGAAGATCGGAGTTGCAATGGGGGCGGCGGTCGCTCCCTCATACTCTAATATTTTTATGTTTGAGTATGAACAACAATAATATAGTCTATTATAATCGCTACATAGACAATTTATTGGTGTTTTGGAGGGGATCTCCCGATATTTTCTGCAATTTTTGGACTATGCACAATGCTGGCACAGATCCCATTAAATTTACGTTTACTTTTAACCAATCCTGCATCAATTTTTTGGATGTGCGCATAACACTCGAAGATGGCATAATTCATACTGATCTCTTTAAGAAAGAAACAGATCGTAACAACTTGTTAGAGTTTACTAGTTGCCATCCTAGAGCAATGGTCAGAAGTCTGCCTTATTCCCAACTTCTGCGGATTAAGCGGATTGTATCTGATCCACAATTGGCAGAACATCAGATGGATCAAATGATCGAGCGTTTCATAGCGCGTGGATATCCCCTGTCTGAAAATTGCTCGTAAAAACTGGCCCATCATCCAATCAGATGTAGATTTAGGATTGGGCAACACTAGGCTTTTGCCAAGTTTTAAAAGCTCTAGAAATTTGGGCAATTTTCTTGTTAAATCTAATGCTGCACCTCTCACCAATCAACCGATTGGCAGAAGACTAGGCTGTGTAAGGTGCACTTGTACATCTTGCAAATTTATGCTAGCAGGAGCCACTTTTAACCATCCTCGCACAGGAAAGAGTCTATCAATTAGACATACTTTATCATGCAATTCTTGCTATACTGTCTATCAGATTATCTGTCCATGTGGACTGTCATATATTGGCAAGACTGAAAGACCCTTTAAAGTCAGGATGGCCGCCCATAGATCTGCCATTAAGGGAGCCTTAGCGACCGTCCAGAGTGATCAGCCGGTGGCGCGGCACTTTATGACGGCTAGACATGGGTTGGCCACGATTAGATATCGCATGATAGACCATATACCTGTGCCCATTAGGGGTGGCAATAGAAAACTCATGTTATTGAAGTGTGAGGCACGCTGGATTGCGAGGTTGGGGACCCTTACTCCAAATGGGCTCAACGAGCAGTCTGGCATTACATCACTCCTGAATTGACACTCTTTACCATCAGTCAAAATTTACATGGTTTAATTTTTTACATGCTAGCATATTTAATACACTGTAATCACATCCCGATTTATTGGACTCTTCCCTCTCCTTCTGGTGTTTAGTTCTATTATTATTATTTTTTTGACTCTATATATTTTTTATATTTTCTTTTTGAGTCTTCTATCGACATTGTGTTGGTTCGAGTCAACTAGCCCTTTATATCGATTATAGGCTTAGTTGCTTTTAATGTACTTCCTTTTTTTATGTTTGCGGCTTTGTGAGTTTTATATTTAGGCTCCATGGCATTTATGTTATGTTTTGTGGTTCCCATGGTATTTTGTGATGTCATACTATGCACGCTACTGGGGGTGTGCCGGGAGCAGATGCTGACGCTGTTTATTGACACGTTTGGCGCCAGTCTCGGGTACACGCCCCCAGCTGATGTGGATTGCACTGTCTATTTAAGGTGAATGTTACTTGGTGTATTTTAACCTGATGACAATATCGATTAGATATTGAAACGTTGTTGTTTCTAATAAAGCTGTTTTGATATTCAGAAGACATTGGCTGGAGTGCTGCACACCACGATCTCCTATATATATATATACACACATATTTTTATATATATATATATATATATATATATATATATATATATATATATATATATATATTTATTTATAATTATTATTATTATTATAGTACCTGCTACTTCCACTACTTAATGAGTGTGTGGCTTTCTGTTTGCTTATATTGTCCTCCACATGTTGCTCTTGTCTATTTCAGTCCTGTTCTCCTTTAAGGGGTGTACACACCGTCTCGGGCTGGCCGATTTTGACTAAGAGATTTGGCTTAGTCAAAATCAAGATGAAACCACCAGAGATACGGCTGCCATCACCAGCTGCTGTATATTGTATATTCTCCCCGTACTTGCGTGGGTTTCCTCCGGGTACTCTGGTTTCCTCCCACAATCTAAAAATATACTGGTAGGCTTATTGACTCCCTACAAAATTAACCCTAGAATGTCTGTGTGCGTGTACATGTGGTAGGGAATATAGACTGTAAGCTCCACTGGAACAGGGACTGATGTGAATGCTCAAATATTCCCTGTAAAACGCAGCGGAATATGTATGTGCTATATAAGAAACTGTTAATAAATAAATAAGCAATAAGGACACGCAGCAGTCAAGCACATGGACCAACAGTCATTACTCCTATTGAACACATCTGTGTATTAAGAGATCAGATTAGGGATGCCAATCCCAGGGCATTCCCAGGATCCTGTGATTGGCATCCCTAATTTAAAGAAAAACTCCCACACCCGGTGGGCAACGGGGTAGGTGGTGCGGGGGTGCCACACTGAGCAGGCAGGCGGGTGGCAGTAGAGCGAGCAGCAGGCGTGTGCGGAGGTACGGCCTATGCACCATGACCTCTGACATCAGGTCATGCTGCGAAGAGCTGCTTGCCGGGTCAGGAAACAGCATAAAGGCCCCCCATACATCAGAAAGATATTGTACCCAATCTTACAATCTCAACTGGTTGTATGACGGATTGTATGACAGATTGTGAGTATATTGTGTGTCCAAAAACCACCAATGACTGCCGGGGAGTTGAAGGGAAAGTTGGACACAATCGTGATTGTAAGACAGGTCTTTCTGATGTATGGCCACCTTTAGACTGCGCATCCTGGGATTGGCCACCCTAGACCCAATCAATGGGCAATATAAGCTTTGACATTTCCGTTATGGGTATAAGTTATGGACTCTAATGTACAAATATGTGTATAGTCTCTGAAATATTGGGGCAGATGTACTAACTTGTGTTATGGGGAAAAAGGGCATCAGCGCACATTATGTGCACTGATACCGCTTCTCCCCATGTAAGGAGGAGCCGCTGTTTATTAAATGACAGAGATGTTATGCACCCCTGTCCATATCGGCCTGCTACCTAGGCCGATATGCAGGGTAAATGTATGAACAGTAAGCAGCGCTGACCGTTACGCCCCCTGCAGCTATTGACTTAGACAGCTGCATAGTAGCGATGCCCTAAACCCACAGCAGGGACTGTGCTGCCCCTGCTGGCCGCTCCGGATCATGCATGAGTAGCGCGTCAGTGTGAGCTGATGCGCTGCCTGCTCCAGGGGACATTGCCAGAGGGGGGAGTTTGCACTCCCCAGCTTCGGCGGACAAGATGTTAATATCGGTTGACCAACTTTCCAAAGGGCCAACCCGGGACAGGGGGTCGCGGGCTCGACAACCCCCCCACAGGAAAGTCGGGGGTTAGGGGGCAGCAGCCCTCTGAATTTTTGGGGGGATATGAAGTACTAAGTAACTAAGGCCCTTAGTATAGGGATACTGGCTAGGCCTGGGATTAGGAATCCCATGATATAGTATATAATGGGATTTCCATTCCCAATCCCAGGCCTTGCCCTATACTAAGGGCCTTAGTGACTAAGGGGCCCATTTATCAACTAATATTTGCAGCTAAATCCCCGAAAACACAAGTTTTCGGGGGTTAACCGCAAATATTAAGTATCCCCCTAATGTATCACAGGGGACTGCAGCAGGAATCTCCGATCCCTGCTGCGACCCCCCCCCCCCTGCAGCGCCGCCGGCCGCATACCCCATGGGTTTCTATGGGAGATGCGAAGCTGCCCGATGTATCAACATCGGGCAGCCCGGCATCACACCCCTGGGTTATCGCCATTCTGATATGGCGATAGCCCATTGTAGCCTATGGGTGCACATCACACTGCCCGAGCGGCAGTGCGGTCAGCGGGGTCGTGGGGGGGTCAGCGCGTAACCGCGGATGTGCTGAACCCCCCGGCTTCCAGCTCCAGACATCGCAGGGACAGGCTCCTTTCGGAGCCCTGTCCCTGCGCACAGCAGGTCATACATTGGGGTGATAAGATCGCATTTTACAATGTGATCCTGGGCGGTAATATTCCGCCCAGATCACATTGTAAATTAGATCAATGGTAAATGGGGGCCTAAGGCCCTTAGTATATAGGGCTACTGGCTAGGTCTGGGATTGGTAATCCATTATATATTGACTAAGGCATCATGATCCGATCCAGACAGTCCAGACCAGTGCAAAAACTTTCAGAATAGCCCTTATAGGGGTAGGCCCGGCCGGGAATGGGATAGATGAGAATAATATAGAACTTTATATGATTATTTATTATCTCTCAGACTCTCAGAGATGACAGACTCACCCGGCCGCATATACAAAGCAGCGCACACAGGCAGGGGGGCACACTCAGCAGACAGCAGCACACCGTCGCAGACTGACAGTGAGTCAGCACTCAGCAGAGTCGCAGTCAGAGTCGACTCGCAGCCTCGCAGGCTCCAGCCTCGGCTCCAGCAGCCGTCGTCGGGTCACCACCGCCGCGCCTTCACCTCAGGCCACGGGCTCAGCTGCGCAGGCAGCAGCAGGTCATTAACGCCGCGCTCCCAGTAATGCTGCCTGACCGCACCCGCCCTGGCTTGCTGCACAGCATTACTGGGATTGTGGGAGGGGATGCAGTCACATGGCGGCCGAACTAACCAATGATGGGAGGCAGCGGTGCACACAACGTAACAGCTTCCCCTCCCACACTCCCAGTCTAATGCTGTGTGTGCGTGAGAGAGCAGTTGAGCTGCCCGTCACCAACCAACAATTTTATTTAGTTAAAACGGGACTTTCCGCTTCCCGGGAAGGGTTTGGCCGGGAGGCGGGATTTAGGAGGTTAAAATCACGACAGTCCCGGCCAAACTGGGACGGTTGGTCACTCTATGTTAATACATCTTAAAGATGTCCTTTCCTGCTTTGCCTTGGTAATGAGGTGAACCAGGAAGTGGTATAGCAGCGCGATAAGCTCCACCATAATACATCTACCTTATAGTGTTGCAGTGCCGTCTTTCCCATTGGGCACGGTGGGCAGTTGCCCGGGGGCCCTAGGACCTAGGGGTCCCCGGCCCAGCCCAATGGGAAAGATGGTGGCCGGGGTCCGGGAATCCGCTCACCCTCGCTGGGGGATCCGGGCAGGGGGATCAGGGCGGTGGCGGTAGCTAGAAGCCTGATTCGGCGAAGCTCTATTTGCCGGCGGGGCGGGAAGCGCTGTTGCATTTGAATAGACTGGCCGGACGCTGATTGGCTGAATTCAGAAAATCAGCATCCGGCCAGTCTTTGAAAAGGCAACAGCGCTTCCCACCCCGCCGGCAAATAGCGCTTCACCTCCTAGCTAGCAGTGAATTTAATTTCGGGGGTCCGTGTGCCGGGGTTCTGATCACCCTCACTGGGTGATCCGGCAGGGGGATCAGGGCATCGGTGGCGGTAGCTAGGAGCCCGAAGCGGCGAAGCGCTATTTGCCGGCAGGGGGGGGCGAGAAGCCCTGCTGCATTTAAAATGACTGGCTGAATGCTGATTGGCTGAATTCAGCCAATCAGCATCCGGCCAGTCTTTTCAAATTCAACAGCGCTTCCCGCCCCCGCCGACAAATAGTGCTTCGCCGCTTCGGGCTCCTAGCTACCGCCACCGCCGCCCTGATCCCCTTCCCCAGCGAGGATGGTCGGATCCCCGCCACCCGGCCACCATCTTTCCCATTAGCGCTATTTGCCGGTGGGGCGGGAAGCGCTGCTGCATTTGAAAAGACTGGCCGAACGCTGATTGGCTGAATTCAGCCAATCAGCGTCTGGCCAGTCTTTTCAAATGCAACAGCGCTTCCCGCCCCGCCAGTTAATAGCGCTTTGCCACTTCAGGGCAGGCTCCTAGCTACCGCCGCTGCCCTGATCCCGCTGCCCGGATCCCCCAGCGAAGATGATCGGATCCCCGGCCACCGGAAGCTGACTGGCTGCCGCACGGAGCCAGAGAGGTGAGGGTTGGGGAGGTGACTGTGGGCTCCTGGGCAAACTAATTTGGGGGTCGGGGGTCCAGTGAACTAGGTTGCCCAGGGGCCCTTCCTAATGTTAAGACGGCCCTGTAGTGTTGGATTCTTCCCATAGTCCTAATTAAATGGGAAGGCTAAGAGTTTGTGTCTGTAGAATTTAGACTAAAAGCTGCACTGTCTGCAAATAATATATTGGTTTTATTTAAATAATAGTTTATTGTACTAATGTCTATGATCATTATAATAAAACACATGGAAGCATTATGCATGCAACAATATTTTTACACTAATAGGATATCACAATTCTTCAGGAAAGAATATCCAATGTGCCATAACCGATTACCTAGCTCCTGTCTCCACATGGTGTCTGCACCCTCACTACACTACTTAATATTACTGCCTGTATCGTGTTACACCTCCAGCAACATCTGTTCCTTAAAGCACTTCATTTCTGTGTTGACACAGAAACTAGCAGGGAGGCAGAGTCATTAAAGCACTCCACACATCTCCACCCATGTCTGTTTACTGTATATAAAATATATACAAAGCAATGTTGTGATTTTTATTTGACTTTTTACATTTCAGTTTAGCAATTTGAGAAAAATCAGTTTATGTCTCAATGTATCTAACGTTTTATGTTGTTTTCACACCTGTTTTTAAAGCTCTGTCCACTTTATTAATAGAACATAATAGCAATTTGATTTATCTTGTTATAACAGGGGTTCATAACCTCGGTCCTCAAGAACCCCCAACAGTTCGTGTTTTCCAGGTCACCTGGCAGGTGCACAGGTGCACTCATTACTCACTGACACATTTTAAAAGATCCACAGGTGAAGCTAATTATTTCACTTGAGATTCTGGGGGAAATTTACTAAAGGAAATTTGTAAAAAATAGGTGTGTTTGTATCCAGAAAAACAATTATTTTTGACATTTACTATCCAGAAAATAGGGCAATTTGTATTCGTATTGATAGCACATCATTACGAATACGAATTGCCGTATTTTCGGGATAGTAAATGTAAAAAATAAGTGTATTTCTGGATACAAATACACCTATTTTTTTTACAAATTTCCTTTAGTAAATTTCCCCCTCTGTGTGGAGACCTGGAAAACGTGAACTGTTGGGGGTACTTGAGGACTGAGGTTTGGGACCACTGTGTTATAACATCCAATAAATTACACATTATTAAAGAAAGTAATACCATGGCGTTAGGTAAGGTACACATACTGGACATGTATTCTATTGGGGAACAGTTATTTCTAAAATGTCAGCATTTGTTATTATTATAATATGCCACTGTCTACAAGTTAAAGTGATTTTTTTATTTAAATATAGAAATATGAACAGACTGATAGAAACTAATGCCCTTTTCCACTTTTATCTATTTGCATAGTTATATTTACAGTGGTTATAGACAGTTTTCTTTCCCTTGTTACACATAAAGCCAGAGTACAAAATACTAGGGGTGCCGGATGGCCGCCCAACAGTCGGGATTCTGACTGTCAGTAGACCAAGGTTGGATTCCCAACTGTTAAAAGCCAGACAGTCGGGATCTCAAGTTACAGGGGCTATTCTCCCTCGTGGGGATCCATGACCCCCATGAGGGAGAATAGAACTTGTGGCGAGTGAAGTGAGTAACCGTGCTTCATAGCAAGGAGCTTCATAGCGCTCGCCTCAGAATCCCGACCCTGACTTTAGAGAGGTAATACCCAGAGGCGGCTCTGGCACTGCCGCTACCGCGCTCCAAGTCCCCGCACATGCCGGTCCGGTCCCGGCAGCCGGTCCCCTGCACATGGCCAGCGCATGTGCAGTAAATTCATTCATACTGCGCATGCTCTGGCCCAAGCCTCCTTGGGCTGCCGGAGGCTTAATCAGATTCCTGGGTCCGTTGCATGCGCAGGATGGTCCGCATTACTGCGCATGCGCAGAACTCATTTTGGGGGCTGCTGAGCATTTGCGCACATAGAGGCATCCCGGAGGGATAGAACACCTCCCAATGGGACTGTTACGATCGGCACACTATTCTATTCTCCCTCCACACCCTAGTGGATGGTAGGGCATGAAATACCGCCTGTCGGCACATGTCGGCTTAAAAAAAAAAAAAACAGTGAAAACACATGTCCACCTTTTGACTTTTGACCTAGTCATTGTCGACCTAATGCTTATGCTGCCCTTCCAACTCTGTCGATCTTAGCCATGTCGCCCTATTTCATATGTTGACCTATGCCATGTCGACCTACAGTAGTCAACCCAATGCATGTTGATCTAATATGTGTCGACCGTATACCAGTTTAATAACATTTGATTTGCTATTGGAATGGTTGCTCCCAGTAGTTTCATTATAAACCTGTTTTATCCACCAGTTTGTGCCAAGAAACAATTAAAGGGAAACTTGCTGGACTTTAAACTCTGTAATAAACATGTCATAACAATCCATAGCAAATGGCATCAGAATAAGCGTCACTGCTGTATCTATTAGGAGCTGATGTAATTCAGTTGGGATGTGTAACACTCCATCACAGTTGAAGACTAGACACTTTCTAGTGAATAGAAATTGAACAAGTAATTGTTTGCGCCTTGCTATATACAGTTGTAGGGGGGGGGGGGATCTTTGAATGCACACCCTATATACATGAGGTGCCATCATGCTGGGACTTGTAGTTCTGCAAAGAAAAATACATGGTGCAGATGCACACTCCATATTATTAATCAATAATAGACGTTCTTGGTATATCAATTGGCCAAGAAATATTTACCCACCAACCAGCTTCACGGTGACCTCATTTCTGGTAGGTCCCTAATACTAAGTTTGAATCTGGGGCTCGGAACCCCGAAAAGGTTGGCATAGGCCAGTCACCCCATATACAGTTGTGCCAGGAGACCTTGCTAATTGAACTTTAAAATACTAATATGCAAAGCACATTCTTCCGAGTCTCTATAGACTGGAGCTTATCTAAAGCCGTGTACACACAGAGCAATGTGCTAGGCAATTTTGACCTGTGGTGTCGCAATCGCCCAGCAGTGCAACTTTGACTAAGCCGTGTATTTGGCTTATGGCCAAATCGTTCTTAGTCAAAATCCCTCATGAGCTTAGTAAAATCAATCATGGCTTAAGCCAAAATTGCCCTAGTCAAAATCGTCCTGTTCTTGCACCGTCTGTACACCCATTTGTTGTCTTTAACATTGAATGCTGATTCAGCAAGAAACATAAAAAGTGGGTATCTAGTGATTCACATCTGCTACTAGGTTTGCCAGGGGCTATCCTATTAGCCCCCTTGCCGGCATCCTGTACCTAATAAGCAGCTGCCGTGACAACAAGTGGCATCAGGAATTTATCCCCAATCCCAATTGTTTGCACCAGATCACGAGTCCATTTTCAGCCAATACAAATGGACAAAAATGGACCGTGATCATGCTCATCGGTCATTAAGCCAGATATCCAGCAATTTTTATCGGCATATTGAAATGGCATTGAGGCTAATAGGATAGCGCCCAAAGTATGTGATAAATGACTACATTACATGTATTATATAGGTATATTAGTGATATTAGATAGTACAGATACTGATTTGACTCACAAAATGTCTGCCTCCACCATAGGTGCCGATTTTGTGGGTGCTTGAGGGCCCGAGCACCCACGTAAATTGATGAGCACCCACCCGCTCAGCAGCTGCCCACCCACCTGTGTCCCACTGCATTCCCCCTCCATCATGTGGGGGCATTTATGTATTTGGCACTGTAGGGGCATTTATGTATTTGGCACTGTGGGGGGATTTTTGTACCTGCACCGTGGAGGCATTTATGTATTTGGCACTGTGGGGGGATTTTTGTACCTGCACAATGGGGGAATTTGTGTATTTGTCACTGTTGCCATAATTTGAATATTGGAGACCACTGTGCTGCGTAATATAAATCAGTATTATTTTTGTGGACACGCCCCTTTCCCATGAAGCCACTCCCCTATATTTTTGGCTTGAGCACCCACCAGCAAAAACATAAATCAGCACCTATGTCCTCCACTGTGAAGGTAACAGCATTAATGTGTTTATATGTAAGTGTAAATATGTGCAGGGTAAATGTAAATAATAATCCACATCAACTATCACTGTGCCATTGTAAGCTTGCGAGCAGGGCCCTCCTACCTCCATGTCGGTATGTATCTACCCAGTTTGTTTAATCACTGTTGTTTCCAATTGTAAAGCGCAAATGAATATGCTGCACTATATAAGAAACTGTAAATAAATAAATAAACACTACTACAAACCTCCCTCACATATAAAAGATAAGGCAAAATTGATTCCACACATGTACTAACCTGACTCCTGAAGGAGAATATTAAACAATACTAAACACTGGAAACCTATGGCACTAGTCTAATGTTCTATTGAAAACCGCACCTGAAGATTTACCCGGACATGTGGAGTTAGGTATAAGCATGTGTATTGTTTGCTGTTTTTAAGCAAAATGAAAACGGGCCAGAATCACAATTGTTGGGACTACCGACAGTCCTGACCCGGGATTGAATAACCCCCTAAAAATCTCGAAAATTAGTTTGTCTGGTCATTTATTATCAAAATAGCCTTTAGTATAACATTGTCAACTGCTACTAAGTAACAATTGCTTTAGAAGCAATATTAATGATACACTATTCAGGGTTTAACAAACCAGAAAGGCAATGTTTGCATTATATTGTTTATTTGTGTCAAACAACAAATACTTGTATCCTGGTAAAGGCACAAAGGTTCTAAATGAACATTTTAAGATTATATGTAATACAATATATTGTTGTTTACTCAATGGCCCTTATTCTGGTTCACTTTCAAAGGCAAATTCCTTCTCAAATGGACAAAACCATGTGCACTGCAGGTGGGGCAGATGTAACATGTGCAGAGAGAGTTAGATTTGGGTGGGGGTTTTACTTCAAAGTGAGATCAATATTGCAGTGGAAAAATAAAGCAGTCAGTATTTTCCCTGCACAGAAACAAAATAACTCACCCAAATCTAACTCTCTCTGCACAAGTTACATCTGCCCCACCTGCAGTGCATATGGTTTTGTCCATTTGAGAAGGAATTTGCCTTTGCGAGTGAACCAGAATATATGACAGAAATATGTTCTATAAACTTTTAGGAAAGCTTATTTAACAAGGTAGAAATTGTCATTTCAACAGATTTAAAGCAATGTTTTGTTTTTCTAATATATGCAAGCTATTACAGTGGTATGCTACTTGTAATGTAGCAATTCAAATGTTTCTGTGCAGAATATTTTCTATCTCTTACAGGGTGTGTAACGTTTGATAATTGATGTTGATTGCCTTACGCACTACTGGGTGTTGTCAGCCTGTCCACCACCAGAACTGTGACATGGATGGAGCAGGTGGACAGGAATGCAGAGGGATAGCAAAGGATAAGACATCAGAGAGGGGGAGGGGAAATGAAGAGACAACATAATGGTAAGAAGGAGAACAGGATGCTAGTACTGTACTATATTCGTTGTGCAAGAACATAAGGTAATGTTCAGCTTAAAAATGGAGACTTACCCTACAATATAAATACTGTCAGGATTTAACTGGCCCTACTTGGCGGAAATGCTTCTAGCGTCATATTTATCCTATACTTGTTTTACTATATCACACAACTTGTAAACATCATATTGTGAAAATAATTAATAACACAAAAGCATGTAAAGTCTATACAGGAAGAACATTCCAGCAACAGCTTGTCACATCCATGTGATGTTTATGCTGTTTGTCTCATCCAGACCTGAATCATAAATAGCTGCAGTATATAATCACTCACCTGCTGTAGGCCTCACTTGAAAGCGGAATACACACTTACCGATGCCATTAGTGACAGAGCGCCGGTGGCGGCCATGATGCATCCGGCGGGAGCATGCATTGTCAGCGATATAGGGTGTACACACTGGACGATGTGCCCGGTATGTTGGTCTGATCGGCCGAATCGGACGACTTATTATCAGCTTATCAATATAGGAAATTAATAAAATAACTAAATGTCATTTATTATTATAACTATATAATTGTATTATTATTATTATTATTATTATTATTATTATTATGGGCATTTGTGAAATGATACAGAAGCTGGTATTATCACTTTGACTCTAGTTTTAATGTGCTATGTCCTTAAGAATATTTACATATATAATAACTATAGTCTTATATTATCTTTATAGTTTTAAACTCCTACTTGACAACAATAATGCAAAAAACAGAAATACTCATTTGCCTTCACATTAGTTATGCACAGTGTCTTTATTATGCATGTGTGGTCGGTTCAACACACACACACACACAGAGTCAGTCACACACACACACACACACGCTATTTGCCTGTTCTGTTGTTTACCAAGTGTATTTCTGTGCTGACTCACCACTTTCTGAACCACCGCTCTTGTTGGAAACTCTCCAGCATAATGTACAGCAAAGCAGCTGATAGTGGCAATGGAACAGACGAGACACTGGGCCAGATTCAGAGATGGTTAGTAATGCAGCAGCGACGGCAGCTAGTCCCTCAGTAGCGGTCGCAGGATACATTAAATGGTCATCTCAGCTTTCCCTTTGTGCTCCACCATCCATGCCAAAGAGTGTACGAGTGCTGAAATGTCTACTTTCAGGCTTGGGGGCTTTACTATTGCAATGGAGATAAATTGTAGTGTTTATAATATGGCAGTCACTAGTGCTGTCTGTATTATATGGAGGTTGATAATGTGGTCTGTAGTATATATTTATTTTATTATTTATTAACAGTTTCTTATATAGCGCACACAGATTCCGCGGCGCTTTACAGAGCATAGTTATAATCAAAAACACATAACAAATTACAGTACAAGACAGTTTAGGACAAGTACATGGTTAATATGGATAGTTGCACCAGGGGACAGGACACTGAAACAATCATCAGGGTGGCAAAGGTTTATATATTCTAAGAAAGGCACATAAGGAGAGAGGGCCCTGCTCGTGAGAGCTTACAGTTGCTATTGCTATATGTAGTATATGGGGTGTGGATTATTAGGTTGACAGTGTCTAGGTCGACAGTCATTAGGTCAACCCTGAATAGTCAACAGTGAAAAGGTTGACACGTGAAAATTGGTCGACAAGGACAAAAGCTCGTCACAAGCAATATTGTCCCATAATTATTGTAAAGCGTATCTTCGCTTCACTCAGCACACTACCTTTCTCAATTGTAGTCCGCGTGGATCATAAAGTATGAACAAGTAATAAGAATGAAAAAAATCATGAAAAACTAATGTCGATTTATTATATATCGGCCATTGCCATGTCAACATTTTGCTTGTGACCCACAGTTTGAGAACCGCTGCGATAGATCCAAAGTGAAACACTTGCGATCTCCGATCTGATATGCACTGGACCTCGCATCGGATCGGAGCAGATTAAAAACACATGCAATTTGCCAGATTTCACACGATTTCTCGGCACAATGCTTCAGAATCATCTGCCAAAATCGCAGTAGATTATGGCCACTTCTACTGTATGACTGCTTTCACCTGTGATGACACACCTGGGTACTTGTGTATTATCACGGCGCCCATCGCATCGCATACCACTAATTAAGGTATGCGATGGCATGCGATGGGACCGATTTGAGGCTTTCCCGGGTAGAGTGTACAATTTTAATATTGCGTCGCATTACATGCCATTATAATGGCATGCGATGCAACACGATTTCAATGTTAAATGCCCAGCCAGAACTGAGGGGACGCGCATAACCTCACAAGTATTACGCGTGCGCTCGCCACGCTTCGGGCTCACCACACTATATAATATCAACTCCACGCAGACGTGGATAGTGGGGGTATGAAAAGTAGGAGGACGCGTAACGCCGCCCCTCGCGGGCTCGCCACGCTTCGGGTTGGCGTTGATAGTGGGGTGGCGTTAACAATGGGGGGGCATTTAACATAGTCATTACCCATCAGGGTGGGTGTACAATCTAAAATCGGGTCTGGGGGGCATTTAACATAGGAATTTGGCATCTGGGTGCATGTGTGACTTAAAATCGGTCGCATCGCATCGTTGTACAATGACCTGCGATGGAAATCGGGGGCGCCGTGATAATACACAAGTACCCACATCTGTCTTCTCAAACAAATAGTTAAACACAGGTGAGGGCATTCATACAGAAAAGCTGAGTACACACTAGTAGATACAGATGGAGCGCCTGTCAGCCATCCTGCAGGACCAGCAGCTGTCCTGGCATACAGGAGATCCATCTGACAGATGCCCGAGCGTCTCACACGCTCTCACGTCCCTGTCAGCAAGGCGGTGGGGAGCGGCTTCCCTGCCGGTCTCCGCTTCAGGGAGACAGGCAGGGAGTGGGGGCAGACTTGTGGGGCTGCGGGGAGCTGCTGGAGATTGGCGAGGGCTCCGACAGAACGGGGAGCACAAGCGTCTCATGCATGCGCACCCCCTTCTGTTGGAAGACCAGCCCGGGATACAGGCCGGTGTGAAAAGTATTTACCCGGCATCCCAGCATGCTGTCGCTGGCCACTGGTCTCTGCCTCCCAGTGACGCAATCGCCAGCTCAGGCTCCTCTGACTACACGCTGCGACACACTAGTGTGCAGTGCAGTGCGGGAAGCCACTTCTCTCCACAGCTGCTATGGAGATTAGCGCTATCCCCCATAACCGCCTGCTACACCACCTACTCCGCCACACATGGAAGTCACTTCACTCCATGCCTGCCACGGAGATCAGCGCTACCTCTGACTGCTGTATCTGTATTCTGCCCGTCCCCGCCTCCCCGCTCACCCTGCTGGTCATCCGTCATCTGCCTTCAGTTAAGAGCGGGCCCCTTACACCAGAAAATGCAGGGACTAGGCTGGTGTGAAAGGGGCCAACCCGGGAATGTCCCTGCATGATCCCTGGACTGTATTCCTGGCTAAGTAACTGCATTTATTTCTGGTGTAAAAGGGGTATAACTGTTTGGGAGCTGAGGACTGACTTTGAGAACCTATGATAGAGACAAAATTCCAAGTCTGATATATCCAGATATTGCACTTTAAATTAGGACAAACAGATACAGAAATAGCCCAACTGTATCCATCATTTGTCCCTTTAAATATATAATGGCTTCTTATTAGATACAGATCAGAATTAGTCTTTTTGTACCTGCACAGATGATAATTTTGATCAGTTAGCTAATAACATTCCGTGAAACATTCAAACTGCAGAATGAACGCGCACACGGAAGCTCCTTATCTGCTGGTGTGCTTTAAATGCACTTTACGTTTTAAATGGGTTTGAATTAATATTAAACTAAAATCCATTGTCTCTAGTGTTGCCATACCTACTGGTGTTAATTGCATTGCAGTCGTGTTTTGTTAGAACACAGCTAGTTCTATTTGTGTATTGCATGTAAACTTATCAGGAAACCAACAGTGATGTAATAATGCCAGAAAATACCTTAGTCAAAATAACAGATGACCACTTCTAGTGTCTAATGGCTAATGTTAGGACCTGACTTATTTTGATTTGCCAAAGTCAAATGTCTTTAGATACAAAAAAAACCCTCCTATCTGATATAATTGTGGTGAAGGAAGATTTCCTTTTCCTGAGCAGGATATTACACTCATTACAAAACATGAACTTGCATCTACTAAGATAGGAGGGTAGTATTTGTTTCCTTTTCATAAGCTGCTACATAGAATCCTTGAAACAATACAAATAGATAAGTAGTAAATACATGTCTGATTTGGTTTAGGTAGGCATGAGAAGCCTGTCTTAAATATGTACTTTTCCCCTAATGACAGTGTTCCTGTTCACATTTGCATATTAAAGAGAAAGTTCAACACCTACAGTAGTCTTCATGAACCCAACCCATTCTCAATTATCTGGCTTTTTTTTCTTTTGTGTGACTATGTTTATGTTTGGTTGTGCACAAACATAAAAATTCTGTGAATTGTATAATAAAAAATTGCTCTCTGTAGAGACTGAGGAAACGTATGTGGATCAGTAATACCACTTTCACATCGCCGACACGTTTTAAAAACCGGTATTTAAAACGGTAATTAAAACGGGTCAGAGCCTTAACATTGCCGCAGATTACCGTTTTAAATACCGGTTTATACCCCTTTCACATCGCACTTTTAAAACGGTAAATTGCCGTTTTTTTTTTCCCTTTTTTAAAACGTTTAAGTCTGCACTGTGAATGCATAGCATTGTACACATTCACATTGCACAAAAAACGGCAAGGAACTGTGTAGGACTCTGCTTTTTACACGGTTCGAAATGCCAGTTAACTTTAAACGGTAAATCGGCTGTGGTGCATTCACAGTGCAGGCTTAAACGTTTTAAAAAGGGAAAAAAACGGCAATTTACCGTTTTAAAAGTGCGATGTGAAAGGGGTATAAAGGTGTAGATTGTAATGGACAAAAGAAATTGGTTTTAGGTCAACAACACATAACAATAGTTAGTTATATATTCCTGTACTGTTTCCTCACAATTATTCTGTAATTTGTTTCTGTGTTTTTAGGTAAATAATTATTTGCAATATTATTCTTGCAATTATATTTTTGCTGTTACAGTAACTGTTACTGTATATTTGATAATGTTCATCTCATTGTAATAACACCTTTCAAAGGCATTTAGTTAAATGAAAGCAGCCAGTATATAGGTTAATTCTCCCCAATGTTCTGAACTGCCTTGAGAAGAAAGTAACATACTCTATAACTTTGCGATGGGTATGGATCAATAGGTCTACAAAAGAATGGTCAACAAGTATTGGGTCGAAACCATTAGGTCGACATGCAGAAAGGTCGACATGGGTCTAGGTCGACAGGTCACTAGGTCCACACAAGCATTAGGTCGACATGGGCAAGGTTGACAGTCAAAAGGTTGACAAGGAGTTTTCCATAGTTTTTTTTACCTGAATATTGACACAGTCGACACGGACACTGAACCGTAGCACCGCATCCCCTTGCGTTCTTTGCATTCACCATGCTTTGGGCACGGTGCCTCACTACGCTTGGCACACTATTTTTTTCTCCCACCAAGCCCGAGTGGATGGTAGGGCATAAAATACCGCTTGTCGACCTAATGCTTGTGTCGACCTAATCACATGTCGACCTAGACCCATGTCGACCTAGTCCCATGTTGACCTAGACCCATGTCGACCTTGATCCCGTCGACCTTTCTGCATGTCGACCTAATGGTGTTGACCTAATGACGGTATCCCTTCACAACATGGTCTATTATGTACGCCCTTTTCTGTGTGTCTCAAAGTGACTGTATCCTATTAATCCGTATTTCAAGTGCAATACCTAGTCTCTCACATTGTAGTTAAACACACTTTTATTTTCTAAGACATTGGTTCTCAACCTCGGTCCTCAAATACTCCCAACACGTTACCTTTTCCAGGACGCCACACAGAATCGCAAGCGAAATGATTAGCTCCACCTGTGGATCTTTAAAAATGTGTCAGTGAATAATGAGAACACCTGTGTACCTGCTGGGTGATCTGGAAAACATTAACTGTTGGGGGTACTTGAGGAACGAGGTTAGGAACCACTGTACTAAGGGCTGCTCTGACTTGTCTGCTGTAAAATAAAAATAAACTTTTATTTTCTACCATATATCAACTACCACAATGGGCCCTTCAATTCAGTGTGTTCTTAAACATGTTCTGCAGAAAATGTTTCTATTTAGTAAGTAAGTAATGCACATAATACATAGGATTTGGGTATTATAGCAATAGATAAGACACAGACATAAGAGAAAGCCTTGCAAGCACAGTAGCCACAACATAGTGTTGGTGCAGGCATTTCGGATAACTTTTACAAGTTGTGTATTTCACCTTAACAAGGTACCAGGTGAGGCAGCCATCTTAGGCGCACTGCATAGGTTGGAATAGTTTACCCTTCAAAAAAATTACACAAAATGGGGTGATTGCAGTGTAGAGTAGAGTCCTAATAAGACCTCAGGTCCATGTATTTTTCATCCCATCCACAAGTGTACCAGATGAGGAAGCCATGTTGGGCGCACTATGAAGGATACACTGTGGGAGGTGAGCCATACAAGGACCCAATGCAGATAAGGAAAAGCGGGTGATTGATTAGTAGTATGATATACAGTGCATGGAAACATCCACGTGAAGCACATCCTACCCACAGAGGAACCATCTGAGGCAACCAGATGGGGTGCACTGCGTAGGTCACTGCTGGCAGGGTGTGCAATCAGTGGAGTGGAATTAGGCACCACAAAATAACGGGTGTGGTATAGGGTCCCAACAGTCGGGATCCTAACAGTCATTAGCCCGACATCGGGATCACGACTGGCTGGAATCAGACAGCATGGCGAGCGCAACAAAGCCCCTTGCGGGCACGGTGGCTCGCTATGCTCAACACCTATTCTATTCTCCCTCTATGGGGTTGGTGGACCCCCACGAGGGAGAATAGCCGGTGGCCGTCGGGAACCCGTCTGTCGGTTTTTTAACAGTCGGGATCCCGGCTTCGGGTAAATGACTGTCGGGATTCCGACTGTTGGGACCCCGTCCGGCACCCAAGATAACTGAGAAATAATAATAATGGGGATGAAGCAGAGATGCATGCAAATATTAGGTGGCTGGCATTTCTTGCAGTTTGTTACATCCAAAAATATGCAGACACTCCATTTTATAAACACAGAACGCCATGTCAGCACCCACCCAACGCCACTTCTCCGCACCATTGCCAATCCCTGCCAGCACATTTCCAGAATGTGACTGCAGTTTATGGGGTCGCACACGTGCGCCACTGTGCTATTTGGAATTTTCCACATTTCTGCATCCCCTTCTCAATCAGGCTCATAGTTAGAATTTGTTCCGTGAATTTAAATTAGATTGGTAGATATATTTGTACTTTGCAGTGTTGACATATTAAATTCAACTTATTCTAGGATACCAGTCATCATTAAAACTGACATTCAAATCACAACTTAACATTTCTGCATATTGATTCAAGGATAGAAAGATATTCAACTTTCTGTATTAAAGATTTGTTTTTAACTGAAAAATGTTAGTAAGTGGATATACAATTTTTTGCTTATAAATAATCTGTATAGATTGGTACTGGGTACACACCTAAATAAAAAAAAAGCTGGGTACACACCTAAATAAAAAAAAAGCTGGGTACACACCTAAATATTTATCTGTCCAATGTATCTGGTGGGAACAAAAATCTGGAAATGTATGGGAGCATTTAATAATTGAACATTTATTACCAAACACTAGAAAAAAGACAAAGGACACTCAGACAAATTGGTTAATCAATTTGATTTATTAAATTTATCATAACAATATATATTTTTTTTTTTTACATTTTACAGTATTTGGAAGCAAATGTTTAATTTTTATTTGCTTCCATACAGTACCAGATCTTTACTTAGACCAGACAGATTGGACAGATAAATCTGTAGGTGTGTACCCAGCTTTAAGGGGCTTACACATGTAGAGATCTGCTGAGTGTTCTGAGCGATGCTCAGTGCACAGCAATGTATCAGAGCAATGTATCAGAGCTGTGTGCTGAGCAATCTTGGGCAGTGTTCTCCGATTAATATCCAGCATGCTGGATATTAATTCCCGGGAAACAGCGATGCGCTATTAGTCTTGCTAGTCTATAGCAACTCACTGCTTAAATAGATACCTAAAAAAAACTTACATTTTGAAGCTTTAGCAATATTATTTATTCATTTATTTACAGTCTCTTATATAGCGCAGCTTATCCTATTTCACTTTACAATTGGGATATGTGTCTACATGGCAGACAGAAATGTTAAATGCATTCAGTAAGAATATAAAGAATTAACTTGAAGTAAAGATGAGCTGCACATTCTCTATTTGGAGTCTCTGAAGAAATAAGCGCTAGTGATGCATACACAGATAGGTAGTCATATAACACATGCAGACGTAGTGCTTGGGAAAACTTAAATCCAACAACCCATTTACAATCCCAAACTGCAAGTTTATATAGAGGTTTAATAGTTCTTTACTGCTTCTACTGCTGCTTACTGACCTGGGAAGCTCAAATTACTGGTACAGTGGTGAGACCTGAGCTGAGTCAATGAGACTCATTGCCTGAGGGCTTTTGCTTTCCATCTCTCTTCTACTACAAGGAATCATATATCTATCTATCTCAGGGTTGCCTACCCTAATGGAATGGCCAGGAGGCCCACCGTTTCAGCCCCGCCTCCGACCACTCCCCCTTTGTGGTATGTCTGCTGGCTCCGCCTCCTTATTCGGCTAGCTGGCTGCCCTCTCCCGGAGTAGTAGGTAACCCTGATATATCTAGCTATCTATAGTAGTATCTATCAATCTATCTATAATAGTCTTATTACATCAAAATAATGATGCTTTCCACCATATGGTACCGTACATAAAGTTGGAGCTGTATTCCTAAATCCTGTTCAGTGATATGCTTATATTTCACCTGTGTATGATTCATGTATAAAGTGTACTATCACATTTATGCTGTTGACAGAAAACTAGCACTTTATATACCAGTACTATACTAGTGGCGTATTTATTAGCTTGTACAGGTCGGGTATCCCGTATCCGGGCATCCCGTATCCGAATTATTCCAAAAACCGTGTTTTTTTGGAATAATTCAATTTTTTTTTGTCCCCCCCCCCCCCTTTTAATACTTACCAAGTCCTCTGGCGTCCATAGCAGGCCTTCAGCATCCTCTCCGGCGTCTCCAGCGGTCCCAGGAGTGCTTTGCGCGAGTGCGCGCCGGTGACATCACCGGCGCACCTGGGAACTTGCACAAAGCACTCCTGGGACCGCTGGAGACGCCGGAGACGGTGCTGGTGGCCTGCCGTGGACGCCGGAGGACTCCATGGATGCCGAGGGACCATCGGGGACCCACCAGGGGCAGGTAAGTATGGCTAAAAAAAAAATATTCCAAAAACCGGAATATTCCCTTATCCGGAATGCTCGTGGTCCCGAGCATTTCGGATAAGGGATACTCAACCTGTACCTTTCACCTACATTTCACAGGCTGTGTTTGAAAACGACAGGAGCTGATTATTTGATATTGATACTCACAATTTTATCTCTATTAGCTTTAATAAATACCCAGGGCCACATTCTCTAAGCTTCAAAAGTGATAAAATGGAGAGTGATAAACAGCCAGCCAATCAGCTCCTGCCTGAAATGTTTCAATCACACTCTGTGACATGGCAGGTAGGAGCTGATTGGCTGGCTGTTTATCATTCTCCATTTTATCACTTTTGAAGCTTAGAGAATCTGGCCCTCATTGTCTTATTATACAAAAAAACCTCCTAAATGTAAATGTAGCTGTTTGATATTTCTGTTTCAGCAAATGCAGCTTTTTTATCCACATTTTACAGATATAGGTGTAAACTAGGGTCGGCAATCCTGGGATCGGCAGGATCCTGGGATTTGGCCCCAAAATCGCAGGGATTTCGGGATTACACTGCGCATGCCGGCGTGCGGCTCTGCGCAGTGTGACATGATGTCAGTAATCATGCTGCGCAGGCCAAACAGCTACACCGACACCAGACGGATCCATGACTCACGGCCGCACTGAATTCCAGTGGCACCACTCCATCCCCACTGCTAACCGCCTCCTGGCCACACAGCCCTTATCACTCCCGCGTACCGCTTCTGCTGCACCACCCAGCTACGGGGGGGGGGGCATTTTTTCTATTCAGGAAGCCAATACCGGGAATCCTGGGATTGAGCATTTTTCATTTCTGAGTCCCGGGTTTGAAAAAAATGCCCCGGGATTGGCATCCCTAGTTTAAACCCATCTTCCGTTTTTTTGGAACAGCTTCTTAAAATGAGAGTGCACTAACATTTGTAGAGTGTGGTATAACACACCGACAGTTAGGATTCTGAAGTCATTAGCCCGACGTCATAATCCCGACTACACACTGCACAGAAGCCTCTTGCGGGCACATTGGCTCCCTGCATTCGCCATCTATTTTAATCTCCCTCTATGGGGGTCATAGACCCCCACCAGCGAGCAGTTGGGATTCTGATGTCGGGGGAATCGGTGAGTCGTCCGGCACCCCTTATGTATACCTAGGAAAATGTAACTTAAAAGTCCTACCCATGATCACTTTAGGTCTACACTTTTTATTACATTTAAAATGTTTCAATAATTTTCTAAAATGTTACTGTTAATAATCATGCCATTGGGACTGTCTTTGTTACATGTGTAATTTTTATGTGTTTTAAGCTTTTACTTATATGGGTATTTGTACTGTTATACATATATACTCACATCATATGTTCCTGTACAGCAAAAATACTGTCTCTTTGAATTTAAGGCACAATTCCTAATAATAAAAAAGAGAAGGTGTGCCAGCGCTGGCTGTGGTCAAATATACTAGTACACGGTTCTCAAAAAGTATACAATTTATTAATACCAATAAAACAAAATATATTAAAATAGTTAGCAATTAAAAATGCTGCAATGAGTCGCTCTAGAACCAAAAAAGTCCATAATGCACAATTAGAACAATTATCCCAGGGGATATTTAGATAGATTTCAATAGCTGTTAAGCTGATGTAATAATATGAGTATAGCTGTATATTACCATCCCAAATCTGTCTGGTCGATTGGATGCCAGATTCTGTGACTTTATGTCCTTAGGTTGTCCTATAATTTCAAGGACTCAGAATATCCCAAAAAAACGAATGTCCTCTGTAGTAGTTGCTGGATAATTAGGGAGTAGGCTGTATCCCATATATTCTTAGGTCCAGAATAATTTTTGGAGGATCATCGATGGGAGAGTGGACTTGTCACTTGGTAGATGGAAAGTGAAGGTTTATAACAGCATGTATCTCAAGGCTCAACGCGTTTCCCCGGAATCTCCGGCTTCATCAGGAGCATACCTGCTCCTGATGAAGCCGGAGATTCCGGGGAAACGCGTTGAGCCTTGAGATACATGCTGTTATAAACCTTCACTTTCCATCTACCAAGTGACAAGTCCACTCTCCCATCGATGATCCTCCAAAAATTATTCTGGACCTAAGAATATATGGGATACAGCCTACTCCCTAATTATCCAGCAACTACTACAGAGGACATTCGTTTTTTTGGGATATCCTGAGTCCTTGAAATTATAGGACAACCTAAGGACATAAAGTCACAGAATCTGGCATCCAATCGACCAGACAGATTTGGGATGGTAATATACAGCTATACTCATATTATTACATCAGCTTAACAGCTATTGAAATCTATCTAAATATCCCCTGGGATAATTGTTCTAATTGTGCACTATGGACTTTTTTGGTTCTAGAGCGACTCATTGCAGCATTTTTAATTGCTAACTATTTTAATATATTTTGTTTTATTGGTATTAATAAATTGTATACTTTTTGAGAACCGTGTACTAGTATATTTGACCACAGCCAGCGCTGGCACACCTTCTCTTTTTTATTTCCATTTATATTTGGGTCTGACTAACCCAGTGCCAGCTGCTGCTGATAGCGCACCACACAATATCCTCTTTTTCCACAATTCCTAATAATGGTCATCTTTGTATGGACTGGAGCTTTGCAGTCCCCACTAACCTGAGCAGTGGCGTAACTATAGGGCCGCAGCCCCCGCGGCGGTGGGGAGGCGCCGGGGGTCTGCGGACGCTATTGTTTCTCCCCCAGCTCCCACCTCCTTGTGGGTGCAGCGGGAAGTTGGCAGGGGTGTCCGTGCGGCGCGGGGGTACCACTACCTGCGGTCAGGAAGAGGCTCAGGCTGGATTCTGGAGGTCCCTGCGGCTCTGAGAGTGTGACGTTGCCCGGGTCCCTGCAGTGAAGTGGAAAGCACGCTTCCGCCGTGCGGCAGCGCAGGAAGCGCTTCCGACTTTGAAAACACTAGGCGCATGCTGATTGGCTGAATCTCAGCCAATCTGTGTGCGGCCAGTGTTTTCAAAGTTAGAAGCGCTTCCCACGCCGCCGGAGATAGCGCATTATATCCACTTCCCTGCAGGGACCCCGGCAGCATCATACTCAGCGCTGCAGGGACCTCCAGGCTCTCCCTGACTGACCACAGGCACCCCTGCTCCGCATGGACCCCCCTACCTGCTCCCCGGGGGGGGGGTCTTGTCTTTTAATGAGGGGGGGAGGCAAAATTGTCCCGGCGGGGGGGAGCAAAAGTTTTTGTTACACCACTGAACCTGAGAACGTACCAGTAAATGTCACTAATTTAATGTTAAGGATATTTGGGGGAATCCAGATATGAAATATGAATATTTTAAGTTTTATGTGATTGCAAGTTGGACACAAATAAGGCACATTAAACACTAACAGCAATAGGTAGTGATAAATGCAAGAATAGATAGAAGTCCAGTCTGTTCTGGTGAGACAATCTCGATTTTGATTGACTGCTGGATCGGACAACATATCGTCTAGTGCAGGGGTGGCCAAACCTGTCCTCAAGGTCTACCAACAGTTCATGTTTTTCAGGCAACCTGTAGATCTATAGTAGCAATGAATGCAGCATGTTTGAAAATATGACAGTTAGGGCCAGATGTATCAAGCATAAAAAAGTGATAAAGTGGAGAGTGATAAACAACCAGCCAATCAGCTCTTACTTGTCATTTTTCAAACCCAGCCTGCAACATGACAGTTAGGAGCTAATTGGTTGGCTGTTTTATTGTTTTTTGAAGCTTGATACACCTTGCCCACAGTAATGAATACATCTGTGCACAAACTAGGCAATATGGAAAACGTAGACCGTTGGTAGATCTCGAGGATTGGTTTAGCCACCCCGGTCTAGTGTGTACCCAGATTAACAGGAACTGGAACAACCTCCCGCTACCCATCAGGCTTTCTGATTCCCTTACCTCCTTTAAGTGCTACCTCAAAACCCACTTCTTCCGACTAGCCTATCCCTCCTCCTCCATCCGTTTCTACTTATCCTATGTTTTTTGTTCGTCCACCCACCTGCTTTTAGTCTGTTAACTCTTATAAGTAGGGCCCTCCTCGCATCATCGCTGACCTGGTATTACCAGCAGATGAGCGGCAGAGTGGATGGCTTTCCATAGCGTCCTGGGCATGCTTGCATTTTTTCAGACACTCCCAGAAAATGGTTGGGTCCACCCTCCAAATGGCAACTTCTTATCAGTCAAATTGCAATTAGATCCATCCACTATTTTGGCAAGCGCATGCAAGCTACGATCCGTATGTATCCACAGTCTTTTGATAATCAAACTGATTGCAAATTTGCTCATCAGCGATCAACTCTGAATACCCGCCCACTCATGTGTTTAATACTGTCTGACATGGTATATCAGGGTTGCCGACCCTCCCGAAATTTCCGGGAGTCTCCCGAAAATCGGGGCTCCCTCCCGGCCCCCCGGAAGGGTGGGCAACCCTCCCGGATTCAGGGGGGACCCCCGCTGTCCCCCGGATCGCGGCATTAAAATGCCGCGATCCTCGGGTCTCAGAGGAGGGGGCGGAGCTAAAATGACACAATCGCGTCATTTTAGCCCCGCCCCCTCCACGGAGATCACTGAATTTGCTGGTTTACCAGCATGGGGGCGGGGCTTAGTGATGTCACACTTAAGCCCCGCCCCCTGAGCGGCTACTGAATCTCTCCTCTCCGGGCTTCTCCCGGAGAGGAGAATGAGAAAGTCGGCAACCCTGTGGTATATGGAGAAACTTACAAAGAAGTTTATGGACTTGCAATCACATGTGTAATGTCAAAAGAGTAATCTTATCTGTAAAGGTGCAGTTTCACAATGATTGAATTAAGGACACATTGTTCGCCTGGATTCTAGACATCCACGGTGACTGTAATTGGTAGAAGCAGTGTATTTTTTGAGGATTTTCTTTAATCAAACAGCTAATTGTATTTACTCTCTGCACAAGTTTAGTGTTGTTGTCTGACTGAAACAAATTGTGTGCTGGGTCCATTCAGCACTTGGTAACTTTGAATCTTGTAACTTCTTATGTGGCAGTTCTATTGCAAACACTTCTAAACTTATAATACAAGTTCTGTATACAACCCGCAGAAGCTTATTAGAACAATAGATGTGTGAAATTAGGTTGTTATTGAAGGGGGAGGGGATACTATCCCATACAATGAACAACACTGTACCTAGCCTCCTTATGGGAGAAAAATAATAATAAAATAACAGCTGATAACAGATATAAATAGCTTACACAAAATTACACCTCACATGCTGTTTAATGTCAGTATTTCTCTGCTTTCTGTTAGTTGTATACACACACACACGCGGTGCGATTTGAACTAACGATTTTGACTATATAGTCAAAATCAATAGCAAATCACACTGTTTGCCCGCATCCGTTCACGAATCGATCCCAGGGCTGTGCATCAGGATCGAATCGGGATTAAATGCGTGGGCCAAGCTGCTCAATACAGATTGGGTGGTGCATGACATGCCCATACCTCCCAACTTTCAGCGCGCCAAAATTTCGGGGACGTGGCCTAATTTCGGGGTGTGGCCTATACTCACAGCTCTCCTGCAAGGCCACGCCCCCATTTTGACAATATGGGGGCTCTGTGAGCCTCTAGCCATGCCCCCAGCCCCCTGGCGTTTATTCCCCGCTGCTTAGCAGCCGACAGGGGGGACTCCCAACAGCCCCCCTCACCGCGGGACACTGCCGGCCGCGGGTGGGACAGCGGGACAGGCCCTAATAATTGGGACTGTCCCGCTAAAATCAGGACTGTTGGGAGGTATGCACGCCCCCCCTCAATGGGTCGCTGTGCAAAATTCTATTACCAACTATAATCTCCCTGAAACTTGTTTTCAAAAGTAGGCAAGTATTTCCCTCCCCTCCCTGCCAGCCGGGTGCCGAATCACCATAATTTTTATTCTTATTTTTTTTATTGAGTATTTAAAATGCAGACAATATATAATAAAACTGAAAACCATGACAGAGTGTTATGCGTAAAGGGTCACTGAGCCAGTATCACATGTGATTTGCTGAGCTTAGCAAAAAGTTGCTGTAGATGAATTGAGAACGTTTGCACCTATACGTGTAACATAGTACTGTGCACTTTATCATTTCAATTGTGGTATATTGTATTGTAAATGTAACACAATCTGACCCTATGCATTTCTGTATATATCTAGAATAGACACGGCATGTGGCATGTTAATTCTGGTATTTAAGGGTTATAGCATCCTATACATAATATATAGTGCTGAGAATCACATAACTGGAAAGGAAAGCTAAATATTTTGTGTATTTGGGGAATTTATCAAAGCTTGCAAAGATACAACTGAGAGAAATAAAGAACAATCCAATGAGCATCTGTTATTTGTCAGACACCGTCTGTAAAATGTAAGGTAAAGGCTGATTGGCTAGTACTTTATCACTGACAATTTTCTCCCTTTCAGAGCTTTGATAAATAACCCTTGGTGGTAAAAACAACCATACTGGAGTAAAATATTATATGTTTATAGTATTATTTACCTCATAAATAAATAGTTGCTTTTTATAATTGATTGTAACATGGTCGCCTGTCGTGATCTTTATAATCATGAATGTATAATATCCCCTAAATACTTTGAAACGTTTAATACCAAACAAGTGTCCTTTAAAATAAAGGTCATCAGTGGCCACTTTGGATGGCAAATGTTATCTCCAGATTTTATTGACCTCCTCTCTCGAACAGCATAGGAGTGGGGATCACATGACCCACTTCTTTTCCCGCGATCAGAAACATAAAAGAAAAAAAATCTAGCAAACAAAAGCCCAACGGTCCCAACCGTCCCCGCCAGGTGCGCGCTCCCGCTCGCAGGACGTGCCCGCGCCCCGATTCCTCTTGCTTCTATTCACCTACAGGTAGTACGCGCATGCGCAGCAGCAATAGACGATCAGCCGCAACAGCTGTTGTTTAAAGCAATGCAATAAACTGTCACATTTTGAAAATCCTACAACGGCGCTGCTGCTGCTGCTATTTCTGTGTGTGGCAGAGGTAAGTGCTGTTACCGTGCAGACATAGGGAAATAAGAACTTGGTGACAGAGGAAGCTGCTCTTGTTTAAACCTAACCCTCCCCTCCCTATATTGCGCGCATCAATTGTCTATGCCTTGTGCAACCTGTGTCTAGTTAGCTGTTTAGGAACTACAAGTCTCAGCCAGGCATAGCTCCTAGCAGAGAGGTCTCAGGACTTATATCTCCATAGCAGTTGGACGAATAGGAGATGGCCATATGTGGATAGGGATGGTCTCTCACACACACACACACACCATAACAACAATTTGATATCATTGATACAGGGGGGTGGCGAATAAGCCCCATAACTATTATATTGGGGAGGTGTCAAGAGAGGTAGTCATATAAATCACAAGATCCATGAAAACGAGTGGTAGTATTTTGCAAAATTGTGGTTTATTAAGGTAAAAAAAATTGATGTTTACACTCCGACCATAATGAGGGCATTTATCATGCAAGTGACTTGTGCTCTAAATCGGTTTAATACAAGATGAGGATCACGTTCTTTCAAATGTATAATACAGAGGCATACAGTCATTTTTATAGACATTGGTGATAGAATAGATATTATCACAGTTATTAAGGGGCCCAAATATCAACGCGTGATAAAACTCATTGCGTGTGATAATGGCGCCCCATCTAATCAGCTCCAAACTGTCATTTTTCAAACATGGCATTTAGGAGCTCAGCACCTGACCGCAGCTGATTGCCGACTTGGCTGGTGCTTTACCTCTCACAATTTTATCTTGCTGCAGGCTATGTTACATATGCCCCCTTATCAACATTTGACAATTTTACAATGTCCCTTCATTGTCCTATAACATGATATAGCTCTCTCTCTCTCTCTCTCTCTCTCTCTCTCTCTCTCTCTCTCTCTCTCTCTCTCTCTCTCTCTCTCTCTCTCTCTCTCTCTCTCTCTCTCTCTCTCTCTCTCTCTCTCGATAGATTATATCTATCTACATAATTGCAAGTACCACTGATCGAGTCTGTGTGTGTTTTATTATATATATATATATATATATATATATATATATAGCAGGTGTTGCGTATTAGGAGGAGGGGAGGCACGATATATACAGAGTCTGCCAGGTACAGATAGGTTACCCCAAGTTGGGACAGGATCTGGTCTCGGGGTGAGGGTAAGGTGTAGACACATGCAGAATAATGGAGCACACTCAGTACAGAAGGAGAGGAGGGGGCGGGGACTAGACCAAGGGACACGATATAAAGAGGATGAGATCGCCTCACACCCAGGAAGTGCCTTCCCAAAAATGAGAAGAAGAAGAAGAGGAGGCGGCAATAGTAATAGTAGTATTTGTAGATATTGATCGGAAAGACTTCATTCAGCGCTGCTGCTGCCAGGTAATATCCCACTGCCCGGCATTAACCCCGTGCGCGCCGTCACCAACTTCTATAACTCACTTCTGCATGGGGATTGGAATACTTCGCTCTCGCACAGCATCCCCCTCCTGGTCACTGCTCTAGCACTGTTCTGTATAGCTGTACACCCAGCCAGCATTCTCTATACCTATGTATACTGCTGCCCTAGCTCTTATTCTGTTCCTATATAAATAAGTATGTGTGTGTATAAGAAAAATAATATATATTATTATTGTGTGCGTGTGTGCAATGGGTTCTGTAGTGGGGGGGGGGTTTACTCTTGTGTCCTCTGGAAGACAAGCAACAGGAAGCCATCTCAGGACTGCAGACTCTCAGTGGCGTCTGTAATTACCATCTGATTTGGGCAGGTTTGTTATGCAAGTGCTGGAGTTCTGCAACATGCCTGCATTCTCAGTATGAGGCTAAAGAATGGCGTTTTTGGCTCCTTCAAAGGGGACTATAGGCTTGCTCATGGTGTACAGGACTATGGCTAATCAGGCGAATGGTTACTTGGTGTGAAATACAGAACGTTTAGCAGTTTCTTTTCATTGACCTTCAAGTACTGTATTCTCTCCAGCAAGGATCTACTATTGGCAGTACGTAAAATAGGAAGTGGAGCTGTATTTCTATCGGTGTATAGTAAGTAAGTGCTGGGAGTAATTTGGTGGGGCTAGTAGTGAGACTGTATTTAACAAGCCTGTGGAAGCAACGAGTGACCCCTGACCCATGCAGGATAAGGGGTGAGTGGGGCTCTGTGTGACATGAGTGCACAGTGACAATGGGCAACACGCAATGGCTGTGACACTGAAGACTCTGGTTGCTTCCTCCCCAACCAGGAGCCATTTGCAGGTCCTTAATGAGTAAATTGCATTTAGCATTGTCTGGCATGGATGGGGTTAAGGCCCATAGTGCTTCTTTACTACGCCTCTGTGTGTGTGATAGAGGGGAATCGGTTACACTGTTCTGCAATATGTCTGCCAGTCCTGATACTTTATACCTCCATGCGCCTGCAGAGGGGCAATGAATCATCCCTTATTTCTTTTGGATGAGCATATGTGCAGAAGTTCCCTCATATACACTGGCTCTGCTGGCAATCAAAGGGACTTGTTTAGGAATGAGTGTATTCAGGGATTTGTTGGCATTTCTTTATTTTTGCTTATGCAAATATCCAGTAAGGCTAAAAGGAGCCTGCAACAACTAGATACTATATTCTCTTATAGTCTCACTTTCCTGTAAACACTTTTCGAATTTATCTGTTTTAATTGGTGGTAAATAAAAATCTATCAAATTATTTTTTTAAACACCTAAAGTTTGACTATGCAGAACAAAAGGCATCTTTTTGCCAGAGTATAGTAGCCTTGTCTAGGAAGCCAGCACCCTCTTGTGTGGGAGGGACTGTAGCAATCCGTTTTGCCTTGTGTGTACTTTTCTGGTGTGTGGTGGTGTTGTGTTTTTTTTTTTTTTTTTTAAGGCATAATGCTAAGAATAAAGTAACAGGACTCTATAGTACTTGCAGATAGTTTGGTGCATTGGGCAATCGGTTTTGAAGTTATTTACTTTACAGACACTTGTAAATAAATTATATATTTCAATGACCATGTGATTGTGTGAACTTCTCTTAATTTCCCCCCAGATTTATAAGGGCAATAATATTTAATGCAAAAACTATGGCAGGAAAAATCCTTTTTTTTTTTTTTTTTTTTTTTTTTTAAATCGGCAATCCTTTACACTGAAAATCCAGGTTGCTTTTGCCATGTAATTAATTGGCGCTTGAGAAAAATGTGAAACTCCCCAAATCTCCTAATGATTCTCACCTTATTACATTTGGCCCCTTTTATCTTTACTTCACATCATTACAAGTTCTGTACCCCCCCCCCCCCCCCCCATACTGATCCCATTTATGTACCTTTGCTAATAAATACATATGCCAACAGCACAACCCTTCTTCTTCATTCTTGATAGTGATAGAATCACTCTTGTTCATGACTGGGGGATGGGCTTGTCTGCTTTTGTTAAATTGTACCCGAAGGGTAGAAAATGCCTCCTAAACATATGTAAATATTGGCATGGGGTGTTCTTCATAGAACTTAACATTACTGTACCTATTTATTAGAAAACTCCTTTAAACTGTCAGAAGAACAATGTACTGGTCATTTAAATATGCACGATATAGTTTATTTATGGGGTGCTTAGTAAGTTTTATCCATTCCTATGTAGGTCTTGCTTTTCTGTTAACATTTTGTCTTGTTTATTATTTCCAGACCTGGACTTCATGGATTATATATTTTTATAACTCTCCCAACATCAGAATAATGGTGTTAATCAGAAAGTATTTTCATCTTCCTCATGTATAACACCAAGGCCTAATGACACATTCCTCAGGTCTGCATTGAGAGACAGCCATGCGCCTTGATACTTTTTTTTTCTTGCTTTGATCTAACTGGGGAACCTTGGCATACTGCATCCTGAAACTGGCAGAAAACATGCCAATTCAGTCCCTCAACGAATGTGCTGATGGTCCGGGTGGCATAGGTAGCTCTGTCTGTTCCCAAATGGAAAGCTCACGCTCAACCCGGGCAATGAGACGCCGAAATATCCTTTCCCAAAAAACCCTGCAAGAGACCTTCTTGATAAAAGCTGAGGAGGCTTTGACCTTTGAATGCATGTTCTGTGATGAATCCTACAAACGTAATGAAGAATTGGGACAACACGTTTTGTCCAAACATAGACCAACGCTGTGTGAGCCCACCGTTCTCTGCGTGGAAGCAGAATACCTCAGTCCTCTGGATAAACGCAGAAAAAGTGCAGTGTCTCCAGAGAAAGTTCTTAAGGATTGCAATGAAGGCTCAGACTGCGAGGTGTGCGGCCAGACGTTTATGGACTCAGCTGATCTGGAAACCCACGTAAAGAAGCACAAAGATTCCTTTACATACTCCTGTGATATTTGTGGTCGAAGATTCAAAGAGCCATGGTTTCTGAAAAATCATAAAAGGACTCATTTTAGCAGATCAGGAGGGAAAAATAAACAGCAGCCTGCTTCTGAAAGTCCAGTTACAATAAATGAGATCGTACAAGAACAGGTGCCTGCAAATGTGACCACATGCTATAAAATGTGCATGGTGTGCGGATTCTTCTTCACTGACAAAGAGTCCTTGTTTGATCACAGCAAAATGCACGTAAAGGGCTCCAAGTCCACTGGGAGATCTACAATTGCTTCAGTGTCCTCTAAGGAAACCGATGTAGCTTCAGAAAACGTCTCCAAGGAAAACTTTTTAGGGTTTTTTAATTTAAAGCCATCATCCTCAACCGCCAAAACTGAAACATCCAGCAAACGGATTGAGGCACTTGATCCATTCAACACCTACCAGGCGTGGCAGCTGGCAACTAAAGGCAAAGTTGCTCTTGGTCATGGTCAGTTGAAGGAACCTCTGTTTGAAATAAGTATGGAAACTGATTCTTCTGACAAGGATGAAGTCAACGAAACATGGAGTACAGGAAAGCTAAGTCAGTCTGATGCTATTAAGCTTAAAGATGAGGACCAGACGGCTTCTTCACAACAATTGGATAAGCTTAAAGATGAGGACCAGACGGCTTCTTCACAACAATTGGATAATCTCAAAACCTATTACTCAAAATTGCCTTATGCAGAGGTGGATGATAAACCCCAAAATGACCAAAAGGAGTCCACTTTCTGCAATGAATGTGGAAAGCTATTTAAAACTTGCCAACAGCTTGCCGTGCATACTTGTGTGCACAGGAAGGGTAGGAGTGACTCTGAATCTTCTACAATCGGCAGTAGCTGTGAGGGGCTGATGTCTGTGGGGTCACCTGACACTCCAGGCAGTCTGGAAGATCATGACACAAATAAAATGCAGGATGCCTCCGAATCAGAAGGTGAAGCTGTACTGATAGGTAAGAATTTTAACTTTAGGTAATCTTCCATACCCTACAATACAAAAGTACTGTAAACGGTATAATTGGGTGTTAGTATAGTCACTGTTCATAAATATCCATGCTTCTGTATTGTACTTAAACATGGTGTATATGTTTCTATAAAAACCCCAGATTTGTTTGGCGTTAGTAATCAAGAATATACTGGTAGGTTAATTGGCTGCAGGCAAAAAATTAACCCTGCTGTGCGTAGACATGTGTTTAGGTCAGACTGCATTAGTTATATGCTGTGACCTGACCAATGTCCTAAATAAATTATGTGCCCATTTTCCCCTTTTCTTTTAAAACTGGCATCATCTTTTTAAATGGTAATGCATTTTGTGGACTACAGCACCGCCTAGTGGTTATTGGTATATCATGTTGAACTTTTTTTCTTTTCCAGAGCGCTCGGCTACATTTTTCTTAGTCATGTTGTTTTTTTCCTATACTCTTCCTTAGATTACAAACATTTATTTTCACTTACTGCTCATCTCACTCCTAATGTAGCATGTATAGTGCACCCAAGATGGCTGCATTATATGTTATATTTGTGGATAGGATTAAAAGTCTGTGAGACTGATTCTTTATATTCATAGTTTAGTATTCGCCCACTGTAGTGTGCAAAAATGAGTTTCTCCTCTGTAATATGGCTTGCTAATGTAAAATCTGTGTCTTATTGAAGAAAAGTTGCATATAACATTATTTCTGCTTTGTAAATGTAGTTCTCTTTTCTGCCTACAGATAAATATGAAGAGGGTGAAACAAGCTTAAAAACAAAATGCCTTCCGACCTCCAGAGAATGTAGCTACTGTGGAAAGACTTTTCGCTCAAATTATTACCTCAATATTCATCTCAGGACCCACACAGGTAAAAAGCTATTGCATAAAAGAGAGAATCTGCAAAGTATCCAAACTCTACCTAGTCCTTTGTGGCTGCCTAATTCAGAAACGTACAAAGCACCTTTTGCTCCCTAAATGTTTGTATGTTATCCGCAGTTTTCCTTGCAGTGTTAGTAAAGCTGGGTGGATGGTTTGCATACCTATTTCTGGGCCAGTTCTTTATTCTAGTTGGTAGGCTTCTCCCTTCAATTTACTAATACATATTTTATTTATCAAACACATGATCATAGTTTGTCAGTACTACCGGAATTCCGGTTTCTATGGTGTGTACAAAATCTGTTCTGTAATCCTCTAACTCTGTGCTTCTCTGCAGGGGAAAAACCGTACAAATGTGAATTTTGTGAATATGCTGCCGCACAGAAAACCTCTTTGAGATATCATTTGGAGAGACATCACAAGTTTAAACCTGGAGAATCCAATGCCCTGGTAAAAAGTATCAGTAAGAATTTGCAACTTAAGACTTTTCCACTGCTGCCTGTTGCAGCTCCTGAGCTGGACAGAAAGCCCTCTCAGGAAATCCTAAATGATAACAAAATGGACTGTTCTAGAGTCAAACCTCCCAAGCGGATGTCAGCCTTGCGAAACCAACTTGTGAATGCGAAGCAATTCCTCAAAAGCAGGGGAACGGCAATTGTAAAGAACAAACCTGAGAAAGCCGAGCCCAAGGAAAAGCCTGCCGTCCTCATGAACCACTATGTGCCTTCAGAGGATGTTTCATTGACTTGTGAGGAAACTCTTGACCAAGAGACCTCTGCTGCTGAAGAAACTGCTACTCTAGAACAGAATAAAGACATTACTTCTTGTAAACCAGACTACCTGTTGCTTGATGAATCAATACCATTGAACCTAACTTTAAAACCTGGTCAGGACTTGTCAAACACCACTTGTGACCGTGCCTTTTTGGCAATCCAAACTTGTCCTTACTGTAGCTACAAAACTTTATATCCAGAGGTGTTAACAATGCACCAAAAATTGGACCATAAACAATACTGTGAACTTCCCAAAAATGGTTGTAGAAATAAGAACTCAGGATATATTAACAAAATGAGAAGGACTGGTTGCCCCCCTGCTTTGAAAGGAGTGGATGTGTCGCCTGTGATCTCAAATGACCTAAAAATAAAAGTTTCTCTGGAATTGCACCCCAAGACTTTCACAAATGACCAGCCAAAACTGGCCGCTGTTCTGCCAAACAAAGTTTGTTCATTACCAAAGAACAGTTATGTAGAGCAAGAAAATAAACCTCGCTCCATACACCAAAATGGTCCGCAAATGGTCCGATACATGCAACCAGATCTCCAAGGTATTTCTCACTTGTTACAGAGAATGCAAGAGCCCGAACAGAGCCAAGCTCAACGCTCTAGAGACTCCCCTTCCGCTCTCCATAGCAACACAAATGGCTATTGGTCAGGAGCTAATCCATGTAAAAGACCAGGAACTGCACAGCTTGAACTCGGGGAACCCTTTTCAAAGATGACCAAGCACAACATGGCAGTCTCTGCCTCTATCAGGTATCCTACTGTTGACATGGTTAAAAGACACTATCCTACTGAGGATTACAGTCACAACCACAATGAGCCTTCCTCTATGCCTGGAAATTCTCTGTTGCCGACAAACATGTGTCATCCTCATGAGGTCGATCCTCGGTGGCATTTAATGAATGCCTATGAACACTTACCTGCTGGGACAATATATAGAATGGGCAACCCTTTCAATCAAGGATCCGCTTCTATGGAAGGTAATACTTTAATGCAATGTTTCTCATTCAATCCTGAGAAATCCACATGGTTGACATTTGCCAGGTCACCTATCAGGTGTACAGGCCTCACTCTTGATACATTTTAAAAGATCCATAGGTGATGCTAATTATTTCACTTATTTTGATTTTGTGGGCAGACCTGGAAAAATTGAACTGTTTGAGAACCTATGCTTTAATGGACTGGGGAAGAGGTAGTGTGGGGAGATGCCACAGCAAAAGCTATACAAACTGCTTTTAGAAGGTTATCTGTTTAAATAAAAGTGGGGTACAAATTAGTTGGCCAGATTTAAGTGCCTAAGCTTTCCAGATCTCCAATGTAAAGTGACAGGAGATCATGGGTGATATTTAAACTGCCGTTTTTATTCCGCACATTGTGCCCATTAAGGTTATGTTTAGACGGTGGTGCAATGTGAAAAGCCCAAACTGGTGACTGACCTTTTTCATTTTTTTTTTGTGCATTTCATCTCACCATCCTCTGGTGAGGTGCGGGTTGAAATAACATCTCCGGCAGCAATGCGGAGCTACATGTAAATAGTTCCATTGGGCGCTCTACAGTGGCTGACTTCCTTAATGGAAGGTGGTAATCTGGACCACAAGGCTTCACTATGTACAATTGTTTAACTTGCTAAACCAAACAGACTTGGGAACCAGATCTAGTGTTTGTGTATATATATATATCTCTATCTCCTATATTTCCATTTCCGTCTTGGTAAAACCGTTTCACGGCAGTAGGGTAGATTTTAAAATGAGCAGAGATCTAGAATTTGGGAATGGACTTTTCCTAGTTTAATTGTACATTTCATAAAATAAAGCCGCAATCCGTGTGTGTGACTTCAATGATCTTCTGTAATATTTGTCCAAATGGCACTGAAAACCCTATTCCTAATTGAAGTTTAAACCTATATCTATCATAATTTTGGAAATGTCCTAGGTTGATACTAACTGGGATTGTGGTTCTTTTTCTTGCTACAGTACATCGTGCCTCTTTATTCCACCATCTATCGATGAGAGGTGTGGACCAGATGAAGTCTCCATAATCCAGGAGTATTAACTGGTAAGTTTGTGTGACAACACATTTTTTCTGTCCGTTTCCATAGTCTGCTGTCGTCAGTAATCTTCCAGAGTTCTAAGCACCTGTTATACATGTATCATTGTAACATCCGCTTGTCTTGTTTCAGGATTTATGGGGGAACCAGAGCCTTTTGCGTGCTCACAAGCTGCTAGATCTTCTGAGACCACTCCCTGAATCATTTGGACCCTGTACTTTCAAATGACACTAAAATGCTACTTTAATTCACTTTTTTTTTTAAATAAACTTAGGTTATAAGTGTACTGTATTCTGAACTCTGGGAATGATTTGGCATAGACTTGTCTTATTCTACACATAGAAATGCCCAAATCTAATGGGAGACCAATTTTCTGTATACTTGAACACCCTGTGTCTCTCTCATACTGGGCAGAGTATTCCTTGCTTGCTTTTGTTTCCATCTTTGTGCTCTGAGGTAATCCATAAGCAAAATGGTTAAGATGTACTGGATGGCTCTACTTATTTTTATTTTACCTATATTTTATTTTGATTAAATTTGGTTAAAGTTGGTTTCCCTATAACCATATTGGTTATATTTTCATGCCTTAATTAAAATATCATTGTAGATAACTGTCTCTAATCCCCTGAGAAATCATTTCCCCCTCTGCTTTTACATATTCATATTTTATTTTAACTCTTATAATTGTAAAAGGCGGCAGAAACCCAATTTTGATAATAACCTTGCCATTGTGTAACTGTTATACATTGTTTATTATACTTTTTCTAAATGGAATACTCTGCCCATGAAACTTAAAAAGCCTTAAATATACTATATATTGTGAATATGATGTGGAGTCACTTTTCCTCAATATGGCTTTCGGGGTGGTATTTCCCAGACAGTGACCTAAGGACCACATGCCTCCTGTCTGTTAGTGTCCACCCAGAGCTGCTATTGTACGTCCTAGTGGAAAGATACTACTGTGTGCCACTATGCCGTTAGTTCCTCCCTCTCTTGCGGATTCATCCTGTGAAAGCATAAATCTGTTTGAGACATTGCACTAAATATTGACTGTATACTTCCCCGCAAATATAATTCAGGGATATGCAACCTGTAATTCTGAAGCGGTTCTGGAGTTTAAGCCTTAGTTTGTCCTGGCAGGTATGCTAGTGCATGTAGCTCCACTTGTACTAGTGGAGGGGTGGCCAAACCTGTCCTCAAGATCTACCAACAGTTCATGTGTCTCAGGCAACCTGTAGATTTATAGTAGGAAAAATGCAGAAGGTTTGAAAATGTGACAGTTAGTAATGACTACAGCTGTGCACCAGCTAGGTGATTTGATGAACGTGGACCGTTGGTAGATTTCGAGGACCGGTTTGGTCACACCTGTACTAGGGTCTTCTCCCCACCTACATAAACCTGTCTGCTTCAGGACAAGGAGTAAAAGGCATAATATAATGCTACATAGCATAATCTAGTCTGCACTGATATACGCTGTAATGAATCTTTTTCTTAGCACAAGCTATGATGCCTTATACAAGTCCTGCTGCCTGTTAGTAACTCATAGCCAGTGCGTTTCTCCCCAAATGTTCCAAGCCATATGGAGGATTTGGCCCTATAATACGTTGTAGTATGTGGACAGGGCTTTGTAGTATTTGGGTGATTCTGGCTCTGCCCACCTGTAATACTTGATCACTCAGTATTAATTATTGGGATATGACTGTATATTTTCTCATGTCCCCGTTATTAATATTGAGTATATATTTATTTAAGGTTTCTGTTCCACATCAACCTGTTCTGTATTTATTTTTTGTTTTTTGAAGTTTGTTCCATGTGACTTGCATATTGACTTGTAAATACAGTCCTGATATTTTGCAATCATTTTGTCTTCTAATTACATGTGTTTTATATGACCTGAAAGAGACCAGTTTGACTTAAACTGTCATGTATTCTTTTTTCCTTATGCAAAACGGATGTGCCCAATATGTGTAGTGTCAAATGAGCATCTTCTTGCTTGCAATCTCCTCTTGCACATCTCTTAACTCTCGAATCTAAGCAATTTTTACTACATCGTCAAAATCGCTTAATAGGTTTGCCTGAATCGCCCATGTGTACACAGCGGGTGATAGCAATGTACAGTTGGCCAAATAGATACTGCAGGCAAGAAGCTACACTGTAATTGGCCCCGGCTGGCAGCATGTAGTTACTTGTCTCTCTGATGGCTTAACTACATCTTGATACACACTGGGCTCAGGCGAAATTGCTGGGACTGAGTCCCGTGTGTATACGGTTTTGGGTACTTGTGATAAATACCCAAAGCAGATCACAGGATGTTTATGAAAGGCTTCAGCATACCCATACTTTCTTACTATGATGAGTGATGTACTGTAAAACTCACCATGGTAACAGATCCGGGCTGGACTGCCCCTGAAATGCAGATTTTTCCATAGCTCAGAGAGAAGTGTGCTGTGTATCACAGGTTCACAAAGCCACCTCAAGAGGATCCCTAATAAAGCCAGAGAAAATCTGCCACACACCTGGGCAGTTGGTGTGGGGTTGATCATTTTATGTGAAATTGTGCTCCGTGGGTCGTCAACGATATTATCGGTCATCTGTACATGCAGCTCAATTTTGTCTATATTGTCAACGACTGCGTATACGGAGCCAGGACCCAATGATGTCACTGAGCGATATCGTTCAGTGTGTATGTACTATATCGCTCCCCCAGGAGTTCATGGGAAATCGTTCACGATATTATTCATAAAGATATTGTGCATGGAGCTTTAGAGCAAATAGTATTGTCTTTTACAGGAAGACTCCACGTGGTTCTTAGAGAATCACATGTACAAGCGTGCAGGGCATTAAGGCCCCACTAGTACATGTGGTCCTCCTGTAGATGAAATATGAAAATACCAACAGAATATGTGTGAAAGCCCATCTTTGGAAAGTAGGTTTGTGTTTGCCTTTAGTAAATTCCGTGTTTGAGAAAAAAAAAAAAAAAAAAGTCAATATTGTAGAGAATGTAAACTCTGGCAAACACAATTCTTGGTAGATTTTGCCCTAAGTATGTATACAATTTAGAGTCTCATTTAAAAATTAAGGCAAGCTCTACCAATCGGGAGACTAATTATGTTGCTACACATTTAGGAGCACTTTAAAATGGCATATGTAGGCATAATTCTCAAGTTTCTTCTAATCACTGTAATGGGAACCCCTAAACAACAACATGAAGGGAAGACGGTAGCTGTGGAAGCAATCTACGGAAGGATGGAGGACATTTTAAAATGCAGCCCTGTTCCGATGTTTGGGGGTCTGCACATGTGCAAGGGCGTATTTGCGCATGTGCAGACACTGGAAACGAACGGCTTTGGCGAGTTACACGCTTGCCGGACCATTTGTAGTGGGGAGGGCTGTGGGAGGTGATGGTGCTGGACCATGGGAATGCCCAGCGGTTTATAGGCGTTCCCATGAAAACCCCAATGCCTGCCGGGGGCGGGCAGCTGACATCACAGGATGTTACACGCCCGCCCCATATTCGTCATAGCGCTCGTAAATAAAAGTCAGTTGAGACTGACACTTTTTTTTTGTGAAGTAATTCAATGGTCAGTGACCATCAATGATTTCTCCTGTTAGCGGAGGCATGCGAGGGGGTGTGTTCTCGTACGGTACCAAGGGGATTCAGGCGGGCGGCATCTCAGTGGTTTGGTAAGAAGCGATGTTCGTTGCTTACTGAGCCAATCTGAATAAAAGCCCAAGTTTCAGGATAAGAGATCCTATCCTTTTTATATCATTACTAATTGCGCCCTGATGGAATCCCAGTGTTGGCAGTAGCAGTGATGTATGTAGAGGGCATAGAAACCATCTATGGAAAGATGGTGGCTGCAACTGTTAGATGTAAGGGGGCATACACTTGGGGCAATTATGTGCTTAGCAACGTGTTCTAAGTGAATCGCCTAGCGATCTGACTATATACTGTATTCAGTGCATGCACTAAATATGTGAACCGGTGATCGCGACACATGGAGTGGCGCATGGCCATCGTTATGGGGCATAAACACCAGGAAATGTGTGCTTAATCTCAGACAGATTGCTTAGAAAAGAGGAAAAAACGAATGGTTGACAGTGACTAGACATCTGAAAATGGTCCACATACCATAGGTCAGCATTGCCAGAAGGTGGATAAAAGCTTAAGGTCAACATGGACATGATCAACACTCAACTTCACGATTTTGTTGTCTTTGTCGACATGGACACCGTATAAGTGTACCGTGGAGCTGTGCTCGACACACTAATATATTCTCACTCTATGCCCACTTGAATAGTAAAGTATGAACCAAGTTGGATGGTCACCCAAAAAAAAAAAAAGCAAAAAACCTGTTGACCTTTTGCATGTCAACTATGTCCATGTTGACCTTAAGCTGTGTCAACCTTCTGTCAGTGCCGCCCTATGGTATATTGACCATCTCCAGGTGTTGACCAAGTCAGTGTCAACCATTAGTGGTCCACCTAGTTTTGACCTAGACAGGGACTGCATACCCTATAAATAGCATGAAATTAGAATATTACATATTTCTCATTATGGGCCAGATGCACTAAGCTTCAAAAGTGATAAAATAGTGATAAACAGCCAGCCAGTCAGCTCCTGTCTGACATTTTTCAAACACAGCCTGTGACATGGCAGGTAGGAGCTGATTGGCTGGCTGTTCACTGGCTGTATCACTCTCCATTTTATCACTTCTGATGCTTAGTGCATCTGTTCCTGTATGAAATATGTTATACATTTCCAATCACATAGCTATAAAGTGGGGGAAGTAGTAAGTGGTAGAATCAAAGGGCTGTATTCAATTGTCATATCGCACGCGATCTCTAGACTAAAGTGACGGGAGATAGTGGGCGATATGTAATTGATATTTGTTTGTGTGCTTATTGCAGTCATGAAGGTCATGTTCAAGCACACAGCGGCTAAACCCGACCAAACTAATGGGCACACCGCAAAAAATTCTGAACTGGTGAATTTTGTAGATTTTGGCTTTAAACCGTTGGCAGGTGCGAGCTAAAATGCCAGTGCCAGCAGTCAGATGCACCTGAACGTGAGCTGCTTGGGGTCCTGAGGACCAAGTTTGAGAACCACTGCTGTATCATAATAAAGAAACAGATACATGCTTAATTTTAAAATATTAAGGACTAAATTTAAGTCTGGAACTTACATATTGGTCCTAGTTGATTTTCTTTGAAACTTTTCACATGTCTCTTGAATGCCAGGGATTCTAACCCCTGCCTTATCTAGACGATATTTAATTTCTGCCTGTGTTCATTGTCATTATGTAAAGGATGGTACCGGAGTGTTCATTTTCACTGCTGAACATTAATACAATGCAGTTTTGCAAATAAAATAGTTTTAATGTTTGAGCAGTTCCGGCTATGTTTATGTATAGACAAACAACTTAATTCTAGGAGAGATAACTGTTGATATTCAACAGGTTCAACATGAAATTTCCAGATTGTTACTTTGAAAATAAAAAACAGTGTTATTGTAAATTATGCCGACCGTACACTGCAACAGTCCTAGATAGGAGGAAAGATCTGCGTCAAATGAAAAAGGTGCAAACTGGGTATAGGTGCAATTCTCTACACCAAATGGGGAGTACTTCTTGGATGATTGTTTCACTTACATTACACAGATTATACTATGGGGGTATATTCAATGAGGGGGGGGGGGCGAGTGGCTGACGGCAAGCTATACGTGAGGCTCGCCTTAAAATGCAGCGAGCTGGCTGCATTTGCGGCAAACGATTTCCCTAGGACGTAGCATACGGAGAATGGATGGCGAGGACGGCTTTTCCTCACTAAAAAAAGCCATCCTCACCGTACAAACCCCCTCGTCACCGATTTATTTTCTTTCTCAGTTCCCTCCCAAAAAATAAACGGTACTTGTGTAGTTTCACAGCGCCAGCATGGCATTTCCGCTCGCCACAACTATCTAAAATAAACTAACAACTCTATGCCAACATGGATAGTTTATACCCCCACTATCCATGTTGGCATGGAGTTGATTTTAGATAGCGTAGCGAGCCACCGAGCCCGCAGCGTGGGCAAGCGAAGCAAGCCCCGCAAGGGGACTGACTCGCGGTGCCATGAAACTACACAAGTACCAAATAAACAAATTAAGGGTTAAAGAGGCGCTGGAACTTCAAATTACAGCATATCCTGTCAGCCTCTAGAGCAGGCATGTCCAAACTGTGGCCCTCCAGCTGTTGTGAAACTAGACATCCCAGCATGCCTTGCCATAGTGTTAGCATTCCCTAATAGCAAAACTGTGGCATGATGGGATTTGTAGTTTCACAACAGCTGGAGGGCCATAGTTTGGACATGCCTGCTCTAAAGTGACACTTGAGGCCTCACAACAGCCTGAGAGTACTTAATTTTTCCCAGCAGTATTTTACAGCATTGTAGATATGCAACTAATTGTCTCAGCTGTGACCACTAGGTGGCACTGCAGGATCACCAACTGAATGTTTAGATGGCTATTTAAACATTTATCTAATAAACGTAAAGGTGCAAACATACTGGGAGTTTTTGCACGGTATGTATGCAGAACGACTGCGATTTTCACAAGGGGGGGGGGGTTGTTTTCAGCTTACTATAGCAGGATGCTATGGAATGCCATCGACTTGGCTGGTAATACCAGCAGATGTGCGGTGGTGGTCGGTGATGATGCGGGAGCATGCATCAGAGCTCACCCCTCATCACTAGCCAGTACACACCAGGCGGCTTTTCAGCAGAAAGCAGCTCAAACTGTAAAAGTGAGCTGCTTTCAGCTCAAAATCGCCCACAGTGTATGGGCCTTAAGCGACTTCTACAGCCTGTGAGTTCAATAGTCAGTTCGGGTTCCTTCTTATTCTAAAAACGCTGCTTCCTTTTGGTAAACTTGTTGCTACAATGAGAAAGCCATGACCATGTCAACAATGGAAAATGTTGAATGTTGACATGGTTCAGGTAAACGCCGCCCAGTCTGATTGAAATCCCACCCTGTGCAAGCCTGCAAATTGCTTAGCACAGATTGTAAAAAATAGCTGGATCAACCATTAGCTGCAAATCCGTTCACAAGCCGCTCACCATCAAATAATTTTTTAATACTTCCTCATCTTTGTGGCCACCGCTTACAGTATGGAACTTCTGTGGTGCGGCTAAGCATCATCGTCCCCTCGCAGGCTCAGTTTGCTCGCCACGCATCAGGCTCGGTGTTCGGGCACAACTTTACTAAAGGTAATAGATGGTGGTTATTAAGGCTATTTTCTTCCACTGGGCGTTCTCCTCGTATATAGCTCTGTGTTGGGAGAAAAATTCCAAAGTGGAATTCTCATTCCTGACCAGCAGTTTGTAAGATAAACCTGAGGAGACCTTGGGAGTTCCTGCATAGGATAGGAACGAGGAAGAAAGTTAAAGAAAGTGCTGTTGTTGTCCCAGCTAAATCATTGAGAAAGGGATTTGCTTTGCCAGGATCTTGGTCTAATTTCTCAGCTGTTATTGGATTTGCCATCTCAGGATAGCTTGATGAGGCTCCTAAAGGGTGAAGAACAGAGAAGACTGATGTCAGGATTTCAGCGCTGGTTTCCTGATATTGTGTATGCTGCCATCCCCACTGCCGGGATTCTAAACGCATCCCCTCTAACTGTCAAAATACTGTGGAACTACAAATCACAGCATGATGTCAGCCACTGGATATGTGAAGTACCTTCAGAGAGCTTACTTTTGCCTAACTATACAAAATCTTGATGGCTGATGAATTATGGGCCTGAAAGATTTGCACTGTATTGCAGAATGCCTCAACTGTAAACACTAGGTGGCACTGCAGGATCACCTTTGATCACTATCGTCAATAGAAACATTGTTGCTAGCAATATATTGGGGATGAGCACCAGCCACTTTTCGCATTTTGGGTTCTGATTACCTTCAGGTTTTGGGTTCTAATGGGTTTTGCCATAACACCCTCTCAAGGTTTTAGGTTTGGGGTTCTGATTTAAAAAAAAAAAACATAAAAAACGCTAAAATCACAGAAATGTAGGTATTTTTTTTTGCTCCTAGGCTATTATTAACCTCAATAGCATTCATCTCCACTCATTTCCAGTCTATTCTGAACACCTCACACCTCACAATATTGTTTTTAGGTCAAAAGGTTGCACCAAAGTAGCTGGATGACTATGATAAGCGACACAAGTGGGCGGCACAAACACTGGACTGATATGGCACACTTAATAGCACCACTGGACTGATATGGCACACTTAATAGCACCCTTGGACATAGGCAAATCCAAGGGGTGGTCCAGGGGTGCACCGGACAACCCATTAGACTGCCCGGCCATTCTGCACCTTTAAATAGAAACATCGCCACTGCCTGTTTTATCCCACCAAAAAGATGGCCACGGGAGGGCTGTGTGCAGCTCCTCCCAGTTGGGGCATATGGGGCACCATGGTTTGAGGCTGTATGGGGTACTACCAGAAAATTCCATATTGGATTTAATAAATTTTTAAGGGTTATTGAATTTTATATTTGTTATTACACTGGACATACATTTAATGAATGGATATTTTTAGCTGACTAAAAAGCACTGTATGTCTTGTATTAAGGTTTCTGTAATAACTTGCTCTAAGAGTTCATACTATAAACTGTTTTTAAGGTTGTAAATATGTGTATACATATTGGGGGTATACATTTGCCAGTACTGCTGTGCCCTCCTCTGCCAGGCCTCCTCTATCCCCCTCTGCCAGTCCTCCTGTGCCCCTTCTGCCAGTCCACCACAGCCCAAATGTTGACATTTAGAAAAAAAGTAAAAACTATACACAATGTTTGAAGCCCCGCCCACACAATAGCTCCACCCACATCACCGCCCACTCTGCTCCTTCCCAGAGAGTTCCTGAACCTATTTTTTTCAAAAATAGTACTGGTCACTAGTGTACTTAACGTGTAAGTCCATATTCACTGTGATACAGCCACGCCCCTCAAATGAGGCCACCCCTTTTTGGCATGCTCGGCTTTGCTGCGCGCTAATCCATTATGTGTAGTCTGGGACCATCCATTACCATATTTCTAGGTTTGCCTATGCCCCTGGACTGATATGGCACACTTGGCAGCACCCCATTAATTATACGGCAGACTTGACTAACCCCTGCTATTATACGGCACACATGCGGGCACCCCTGGACTGATACGGCACACATGCGGGCACCCCTGGACTGATACGGGACACATAGGGGCACCCATGGAGTTATATGGCAAACATGCAGGTACCCCTGGACTGATACGACACACTTAGCAGCACCCCATGAATTATACAGCAGACTTGGCAGCAATTGGACAGATACGGCACACATACTGACACTCCTGGACTGATATGGCACACATGCGGGCACCCCTGGACTGATACGGGACACAAGGGGGCACCCATGGAATTATATGGCACACATGCGGGCACCCCTGGACTGATATGGCACACATGAGGGCACCCCAGGACTGATACATTACACATGCGGGCACCCATGGAATTATATGGTACACATGTGGCACCCCTGGACTGATACGGGACACGTGGGGGCACTAATGGAATTATACGGCACAAATGCGGGCACCCCTGGACTGATACGGGACACGTGGGGGACCCCATGGAATTATACGGCACACATGGAGGCACTCATGGAATTATACGTCACACATGCGGGCACCCCTGAACTGATACAGGAGTCATGGGGGCACCCCTGGACAGATGTAGCACACAAGTAGGCACCCCTGGACTGATACGGGACACATGGGGGCACCCCTGTACTGATACTGGACACGTGGGAGCACCCATGGAATTACATGGCACACATGGGGGCACTCATGGAATTATACAGCACACATGCGGGCACCCCTGGACTGATACAGGAGTCATAGGGGCACCCCTAGACAGATGCAGCACACATGCGGGCACCCCTGGACTAATATGGGACACATGGGGGCACGCATGGAATTGTATGGCACACTTGTGGGCACCCCTGGACTGATACAGTACACATGTGGGCACCCCTGGACTGATACAGTACACATGTAGGCACCCCTGGACTGATATGGGACACATGGGGGCACCCATAGATTTATACGGCACACATGCGGGCACCCCTGGACTGATATGGGACACATGGGGGCACCCATAGAATTATACGGCACACATGCGGGCACCCCTGGACTGATATGGGACAGTACTTTATGCCTCCACTGCCTCATGCCTCTGCCTCCCCTGCTTTATGCCTCCACTGCTTCTTCAGACAGCTCGGACACATCTGTGCTGTCTGACTGTCAAATGGTGAATGAAGAAACTGGCACCGGAGCCAGGACTTGTATAAAGATCCGGATCTTGCGAGAATCTGCCGCTGGGTGATGTTGTTTTGCCGGCGCGCCCGGATCTGAGTCAGGTGGGAAGCTCCGAACACCGCTCCGATCTGGGCTCAGATCCTCGGCATTCAGGTGGGCTGAGATCTGGGCAATCCGAGTTCACACATCTCTACTATATATATATATATATATATATATATATATATATATACAGTATCGGAGGTGCGGCACTCGTAACTGCTGGTAAATAACGCGATGCGGGAACTGTTTACTTTCTCATCAACGTTTCAAATTTTATTTCATTTGTCATTAGGATAAAAAACAATACACACTGACCTTAATATATACCCCCACACCACGAGGAAGACACTCCGGACTGGTCGGGACAAACACCCACCCATCCATCGTTAATGGCTGACGTCATCAAGACGTTCAGAAAGAATAGCGTCCCATCACCATGGAAACCATATACATAGAAACATAACGGGAAAACAGCCTGTAGAAAAAGAACAAAGTAACATAAGAAACTTATGCAATATCATGCATCGTGTCAATATGAATGTCATATCCTAAACAGTTATCTGAAGGCAGAAAACGACATTTGTTCGGGGACCCACGGGGAGACATAACATCCAACCGGTGTATCCACCGTGTTTCTTTCTGTAATAACAAGCGAGACCTGTCACCTCCTCTTTTAGAGAGAGGGACGCAATCTATCATCCTGTATCTGAGGCTAGACAGGGGATGCTATTTCTCAGCAAAATGGCGAGCAACAGGTTGCTCGCTCTTACCACTCTCAATGGCTAATCGGATGGAATAACGGTGTTGTGTCATGCGTTCTTTAAATTTACATTCTGTTTTCCCTATGTAGCTTAAGCTACATGGGCAAATTATCTGGTAGATGACGTGTAGAAATACACGTAAATTTATGTTTGATTTGAAACAACTTGCCAGAATGTGGATGCAAAAACGTGTCGCCCATCAGGAGAAATTGGCAGATGACACACGTGCATTTGAAACATCCCAATCGTTGGTCATTTAGCCAGAAGGTGGGTTTGTCGACTTTTACTGAAATATCGGTTTTAACCAATAACTGTTTAAGGTTGCAACCCCTGGAGAAACAGGGCATGAGTCGCTGATTCGCAAAAGGTAGGGATTTGTCACTTTGAAGGATGGGACAGTTGTTTTTGACGGTGGAAGTGATACTGTTGGAAGATGAAAACTCATCAACAGCTTACCCTATTCACAAATGATACGTTATAGACGTATCAACAGTAATGATACAATTTGTAAACAGCAGTTGGATGTATTTATAACAAACTTATTAGAGCAACAGAACAGAATTGCTTAAATGTAAAGATCGTGTTCTTAAACTGGACCGCAATTCTTTATTGAATAAACCTAAAAAAGACAACCATCGCCCCAACACTCTTCCTTGGGCCACCCACTTTAATACATCTTCCAACAGTATGACTTCCACCGTCAAAAACAACTGGCCCATCCTTCAAAGTGACAAATCCCTACCTTTTGCGAATCAGCGACTCATGCACTGTTTCTCCAGGGGTCGCAACCTTAAACAGTTATTGGTTAAAACCGATATTTCAGTAAAAGTCAACAAACCCACCTCCTGGCTAAATGACCAACGATTGGGATGTTTCAAATGCACGTGTGTCACCTGCCAATTTCTCCTGACGGGCGACACGTTTATGCATCCACATTCTGGCAAGTTGTTTAAAATCGAACATAAATTTACATGTAATTCTACACATGTCATCTACCAGATAATTTGCCCATGTAGCTTAAGCTACATAGGGAAAACAGAATCTAAATTTAAAGAACGCATGACACAACATCGTTATTCCATCCGATTAGCCATTGAGGGGTGAATTTATGAAGCTTGGAGAAGTGTTATCTATCCCCATAAAGAACGTTATGAGCAAGGTGATAATGGTTCAGCCAATCAGCTACAATATGTAAATTGACAGGTAAGAGTTGATTGGCTGAACCATTATCACCTTGCTCATAACGTTCTTTATGGGGATAGATAACACTTCTCCAAGCTTCATAAATTCACCCCTCAGAGTGGTAAGAGCGAGCAACCTGTTGCTCGCCATTTTGCTGAGAAACAGCATCCCCTGTCTAGCCTCAGATACAGGATTATAGATTGTGTCCCTCTCTCTAAAAGAGGAGGTGACAGGTCTCGCTTGTTATTACAGAAAGAAACACGGTGGATACACCGGTTGGATGTTATGTCTCCCCGTGGGTTGAACGAACAAATGTCGTTTTCTGCCTTCAGATAACTGTTTAGGATATGACATTAATATTGACACGATGCATGATATTGCATACGTTTCTTATGTTACTTTTTTCTTTTTCTACAGGCTGTTTTCCCGTTATGTTTCTATGTATATGGTTTCTGAACGTCTTGATGACGTCAGCCATTAATGACGGATGGGCGGGTGTTTGTCCCGACCAGTCCGGAGTGTCTTCCTCGTGGTGTGGGGGTATATATTAAGGTCAGTGTGTATTGTTTTTTATCCTGATGACAAATGAAATAAAATTTGAAACGTTGATGAGAAAGTAACCGGTTCCTGCATCGCGTTATTTACCAGCAGTTACGAGTGCCGCACCTCCGAGACTGTATATTGCAATTTAAGATTGCTGTGAAGGCACCGACTCATTCTATTCCAGGTTGATTGGAGTGCCGTACCCTGGGTCGTATATATACGATCCAATATATATATATATTTGAATACTGAAGATACCTGGATTACTGGGACTCTTTTTGGTTTTTGGCACCCTGGTTGATGTTCTGTTATTTGGAGAGTGCTGTCCACACGGACTGGATTATATTTATATATATATATATATATATATATATATATATATATATATATTCCCTATATAATTTTACTGTATGATTAAATAGGAAATTATCCTTGCTAAAGCAGTAAGACATTGATTACGTATAGTCATATAGTCAAATATTAAGCTTGGTGCACAAATAGGCACTGCATGGTTAGGTCATATGTAATGTATCTAGTATTCATGGCAATGTAGTATAGTAGGCTTAGTTTCACATTTTCATATAAGAATTAACGCAGTAACATCGATAGCGTCAAGAATATTGAACATCTGGGTAAGGTTTAATATCTACCCGCACATATAGTAATCCTCCACCGGCTTCTCAATAAGTATCATAACCTGTAAGGGAGTGCTATCGGCTGGGACCAAATGAAACATTACAACACTTTGCGGTAGAACTGTAATGAAATTATTGTATCCGTTTTTTAACTATATCACTCATGATTTTAACTAATTGTATAAGTGTACTGTCACGGCCTGGACTGTCTGTGTTCCCGGCACTGACCTGGGTGCGCCAGTGGAGGGCGCAGGGAACTGGAAGCGAGAAGGCTTGTATTTAGCTGGAGCTCATGCACGGAGGCTGGAGGGAGATGATCTGCCGGGGACACAGAGGATTGGCTGAGACCTAAAGCAAAGGCGCGGGGTCTAAGCCGACAGTGGTATTCACCAGGGACCCCCACAAGGGGATATCGACTTTGCTGCAACTGCCGACCACGTCGCGGCCCTCTGCCCAGGTTCCCCTGTGGCTTTGGCAGAGTTTGGACAACAAGAGTCTTTAGAGGGGTACTTAAACCATCGATGGTGATCGATGGCACTGAATGCTATACAGCAACACGGAGGGTACTTGAGAATAGTGAGATGCGGCCTGGAAGCCGGGGATGACACAAAGGTATCACAGGGAGATGCTGGAGACAATGAGAAACACTGGAGCGGCTAGGGAGCCGATACTTGAGATCACTGGGGATCGCTGGAGCGGCTAGGGAGCCGATACTGGAGATCACTGGGGATCGCTGAAGCGGCTTGGGAGCCGGTACTGGGGATCACTGGGGATCGCTGGAGCGGCTTGGGAGCCGGTACTGGGGATCACTGGGGATCGCTGGAGCGGCCTGAGAGCCGAGGGGAGACGGGCACGGAACCCACGGATAACCGGACACTGAGTAAGTAACCTGGGCTGCACGAGAAGACAGGATCACACGGCAGATGGAAACACGTGGAGACTTCTGGCAGGAGTGGAATGACCAGGACGCTGAGAGTAACACAGGTGACAGCGGACTCAGGAAACCGGACCTCTGGAGCACGTGGGGAGTCTTGACAGGAGCTAAATGCTGGAGAACTCACAGGTAAACTGACGAGTTGTTCAAGACAAGGTGGAGTCTGTGAGCTAGGCTTTTATCCCTCCAGGTGATTAGGGAATCAGACGCAGGTGATGGAATTAGCTGCAGCAGCAGCACACAGACCAGGAAGTAAGTTGGAGCTTACCTGGATCATGTGACCCGCAACTTGATCAGGGAATACACCTGGAGCTCACAGTGACACAGGGGCGACTTGGAAACAGAAGACATCACGCCAGGGATTGCCGACTGTGCCGGCAGCTGATCTACGGAGGACACTACCCCAGCGTGCCGGTAAGGGGTGCATGCGAGCGGTGCGAGAACCGGGGTTCATGACAGTACCCCCCCCTTTTAGGGTGGGCACCGAACACCCCTTGGGCCTACTCGGGTTGTCTTTATGAAAAGCTGCAATCAAACGGGGAGCATGCACATCTGCAGGATTGATCCAGCTTCTTTCTTCCGGGCCATAGCCCTTCCAATCGATGAGATATTGGATGTTTCCATATCTTCTGCGAGAATCCACCACCTTATCGACCTCGAATTCAACCCCTCGATGGGTATAAACTCTGGGGAGCTCAGGAGTAGCACTTTGGAACCGGTTGAGAACAAGAGGTCGCAGTAAGGATATGTGGAAGGAATTTGGGATTTTCAGGTATGGTGGTAGCTTCAGCTTATAAGCTACAGGATTGATCCTTTGGATCACAGGGAATGGCCCGATGAATCGTGGGGCGAACTTCATGGACGGGACTCGTAAGCGAAGATTTCGAGTGGAGAGCCATACCTTGTCACCAAGTTTTAACTGAGGAACTGCCCTCCTTTTACGGTAAAAGAACTTATATCTTTTTGAGGCTTTCTTGAGAGAAACATGCACATTTTTCCAAACTTGTGAGAAATGCTTGAGTGTGGAAGATGCAGCAGGCACTTCCAAGGCTGGTAAAGGCTCAAAGATCGGTGGTCGAGGGTGTTGACCGTACACTACGTAGAAAGGAGAGTAGCCAGTAGCTGTGTGGTATCTGAAATTGTGGGCAAATTCTGCCCAAGGCAGCAAACTGACCCAGTTATCTTGTGATGAGGAGACATACAGGCGGAGGAATGCTTCCAAATCTTGGTTAACCCTCTCTGTTTGCCCATTAGACTGCGGGTGGTACGCTGTGGAAAAGTTCAATTTTACCTTCAGGGCAGAACAGAGAGCTCTCCAAAAGCGGGCTACAAATTGCACTCCACGATCGGAGACAATATCAGCAGGGAGTCCATGAATCCGAAAGATATGTTGGATGAAGATCTGAGCGAGCTTGGGAGCAGAGGGTAGACCAGTCAATGGGATGAAATGTGCCATTTTGGAGAACCGGTCTACCACCACCCAGATGGTATTACATTCTTGAGACTTTGGGAGCTCGGAAATAAAGTCCATGGAAATGTGCGTCTAGGGACGCATGGGAGTGGGCAACGGAAGGAGAGCACCGGCAGGAGATTGACGATGGACTTTATGCTGGGCACAAGTAGGACATGAGGCCACGAAATCCTGGACATCCTTTTTCATGTGAGGCCACCAATATGACCGGCGAAGGATCTCCAGGGTTTTGTGAACGCCTGGGTGACCGGAGAAGGGCGAGGCATGAGCCCAAGATAAGATTTTGGGCTGGAGCTCTGGTAGAACCAGCATCTTTCCTCGAGGTGGCACAGGTGACACATGGGTGGCGGCAAAAGCCGTAGGACTGATGATGGGACGCTGTTCTTGCAGCACTGTGTCATCTTCCATAGAACGGGATAGTGCATCGGCTTTTGCATTCTGGGACCCAGGACGGTAGAAAATTTTAAAGCTGAACCGTGAAAAAAATAAGGACCAACGAGCTTGACGGGAATTTAAACACTGGGCAGTCTGGACGTACAGTAAGTTCTTGTGATCTGTGATGATGGACACGGAAAAACTTGGCCCCTTCTAACAGATATCGCCATTCTTCCAGTGCAAGTTTAATTGCCAACAACTCTTGATCGCCAATGGAGTAGTTTTTCTCGGCAGGGAGGAATTTTCGAGAGAAAAACCCACAGGGGTGCGGTTTGCCATCGTCTGTAACTTGGGAGAGCACAGCTCCAACACCCACATTCGAGGCATCGACTTCCAAGAGGAAGGGTTTGTCTGTATCTGGCTGCCAGAGGATGGGGGCAGATATGAAGGCTTGCTTTAGCAGGTGGAATGTGGACAAGGCTTCTTCGGACCAGACAGCTGGGTTGGCACCTTTTTGGGTGAGAGCTGTGATGGGAGAGATGAGGGTAGAGAATCCTTTGACAAATTTTCTGTAGTAGTTGCTAAAGCCAATAAAACGGTGGACTGCTTTGAGAGTGGTTGGTTGGGACCAACTATTGATGGCTTCAAGTTTTGCGGGATCCATTCATAACTCTGAGCCAGACACGATATACCCTAGGAAGGGTATCTGGGGAACTTCGAACGTGCACTTAGAGAGTTTACCGTACAATTTATTAGCACGTAAACGGGATAGCACTTCTTTGACTTGAGAACGATGAGACTGGAGATCTGAAGAAAAAATCAAAATATCGTCGAGGTACACAACAAGATATTTATATAAGACATCTCTGAAAATTTCATTGACGAATTCTTGAAAGACGGCAGGTGCATTACTGAGACCGAAGGGCATCACTAGATACTCGTAATGCCCATCTCTAGTGTTGAAGGCTGTCTTCCATTCGTCGCCTTTGCGAATTCTGATTAGGTTGTACGCCCCTCTGAGGTCAAGCTTGGTAAAAATGTTTGCACCTTTGATACGATCAAATAACTCAGTGATCAAGGGAAGAGGATAACTGTTCTTGATGGTTATCTCATTGAGACCTCTATAATCTATGCATGGGCGTAACCTTCCTTTTTTTTTTTTTCACAAAAAAGAATCCTGCACCAGCAGGGGAGGTAGAGGGCCGGATAAAACCTTTCTGGAGATTTTCTTGAATATACTGTACTCTGACATCGCTTTGGTCTCAGGGATTGACAGAGGATAAGTACGCACCTTAGGAGGGGACTTCCCAGGGAGGAGATCGATGGGACAATCCCATCGGCGGTGTGGAGGCAGCACATCAGCGGCTTGTTCACTGAAAACATCGCTGAATTCGTGATACACTGAGGGAAGACCCGGAAGGCTTTTAACTGCAGAAGATCGAACCGGATTTACTTCGGTCAAGCAATGTTTCTGGCAATATTCGCTCCATTCCACAATTTGGAGAGATCTCCAATCGATACGGGGGTTGTGGAGTTGTAGCCATGGCAACCCTAACACAAGGTCATAAGAGGATTTAGGAATGACCAGGAAGTCCATACATTCTTGATGAAGTACCCCTACGTGGAATGAGACAGGAACTGTCCGATGCACAATATCACTTCCGGGAATCCTACTTCCATCCACCGCTGTCAAGTAGTGAGGTTGGGAAAGAGGCAGAATCGGAATTTTGCACTTTTTTACCAGCTCGGCTGAGATAAAGTTCCCTGCAGCCCCGGAGTCTGCCAGGGCAGAGACTTGCAGGGTACCTACAGGGGACACAAGGGCAACAGGTAGAATCAAGTCAGTGGTGGGAGGAGTTTTACTGAAACAACCTAACCTGACTCCCCCACTGCAGGTTAGGGCTTGGCGTTTCCCGGACGCTCGGGACAGGACCCAATGAAGTGGCCGGGGGCGGCACAGTAAATACATAATTTTCCTTTTTGCCTCCTGGACCGTTCCTCTGTAGATAACCTGGATCTACCTATTTGCATATGTTCTTCTGTAGCGGTTGTCGCAGGACGATGCTGAGGCGGAGGCGGAACTCGGGGAACTACTTTCTTTAATCTTTCTAAACCTCGCTCTCTTAGGCGCAGGTCTATTTTGACACACAAGGATATTAATTCTTCAAGCTGCTCAGGGAGATCTCGGGTGGCTAGTTCATCTTTGATGCGTTCTGAGACGCCCAACCAGAAGGCGGCTGTTAACGCCTCATTGTTCCATTTGAGCTCGGAGGCAAGAGTCTGAAATTGAACCACGAATTGGCCCATGGAACGAGAGCCCTGTTTAAGGCGGAGAATTTCTGTAGAGGCTGATGCAGGTCTTCCTGGCTCATCGAATATCCGTCGGAAGGTAGAGACGAATCTGTCGTAATCGGTGAGAATTGGATCAGATCTTTCCCAGAGGGGTGATATCCAATCTAGGGCAGAACCAGTCAGCAAGGAGACAATATACGCTATCTTGGTCCTGGCGGTCGGAAAGTTCTGCGGCAGAAGTTCAAATTGGATGTCACATTGGTTTAGAAAGACTCTACAACTTTTGGGATTGCCATCATATTTATTAGGAGTAGGCAGCTGAAGACGAGGAATATATGCTGGGGCATGAGTGGCAGGCTGATTAGATACTGGTGGCGGAGGTGGCCGGAGAGACTGCTGGAGGGAATCCAGACGAATGGACACATCCTGGAGGTATGTAATCACCTGCTGCTGCGTCGCTTCTTGTGTTTCTATACGCGAGGTGACATCTTGGAGAGCCGCTGGCCCCACACTATGGTCGCGTGCCGAGTCCATCGTTCTTGAACAATCTGTCACGGCCTGGACTGTCTGTGTTCCCGGCACTGACCTGGGTGCGCCAGTGGAGGGCGCAGGGAACTGGAAGCGAGGAGGCTTGAGGTAGCTGGAGCTCATGCACGGAGGCTGGAGGGAGATGATCTGCCGGAGACACAGAGGATTGGCTGAGACCTAAAGCAAAGGCACGGGGTCTAAGCCGACAGTGGTATTCACCAGGGACCCCCGCAAGGGGATATGGACTTCGCTGCAACTGCCGACCAGGTCGCGGCCCTCTGCCCAGGTTCCCCTGTGGCTTTGGCAGAGTTTGGACAACAAGAGTCTTTAGAGGGGTACTTAAACCATCGATGGTGATCGATGGCACTGAATGCTATACAGCAACACGGAGGGTACTTGAGAATAGTGAGATGCGACCTGGAAGCCGGGGATGACACAAAGGTATCACAGGGAGACGCTGGAGACAATGAGAAACACTGGAGCGGCTAGGGAGCCGATACTTGAGATCACTGGGGATCGCTGGAGCGGCTAGGGAGCCGATACTGGAGATCACTGGGGATCGCTGGAGCGGCTTGGGAGCCGGTACTGGGGATCACTGGGGATCGCTGGAGCGGCTTGGGAGCCGGTACTGGGGATCACTGGGGATCGCTGGAGCGGCCTGAGAGCCGAGGGGAGACGGGCACGGAACCCACGGATAACCGGACACTGAGTAAGTAACCTGGGCTGCACGAGAAGACAGGATCACACGGCAGATGGAAACACGTGGAGACTTCTGGCAGGAGTGGAATGACCAGGACGCTGAGAGTAACACAGGTGACAGCGGACTCAGGAAACCGGACCTCTGGAGCACGTGGGGAGTCTTGACAGGAGCTAAACGCTGGAGAACTCACAGGTAAACTGACGAGTTGTTCAAGACAAGGAGGAGTCTGTGAGCTAGGCTTTTATCCCTCCAGGTGATTAGGGAATCAGACGCAGGTGATGGAATTAGCTGCAGCAGCAGCACACAGACCAGGAAGTAAGTTGGAGCTTACCTGGATCATGTGACCCGCAGCTTGATCAGGGAATACACCTGGAGCTCACAGTGACACAGGGGCGACTTGGAAACAGAAGACATCACGCCAGGGATTGCCGACTGTGCCGGCAGCTGATCTACGGAGGACACTACCCCAGCGTGCCGGTAAGGGGCGCATGCGAGCGGTGCGAGAACCGGGGTTCATGACATGTACATATATCCACAAGTAACAATCTGGACCTCGTCTTGCGCTAAAGAGTTTTACTATTAGCTGCTACTCCGATAAGACTCCCCTGTTAGTGAGAGTCTGGCAACAAGTACAAGAAAAAGAATTTATCGGAGAGCGCTTGACTTAGTACCACCTAGTCACTCTTGTAATAATTTACTGAATAAAGCAACAATCACATTTATATTGACAGTTCTTTGTCCCTTTCCCGAATAATTCGTGGAATCCGTTCAAGATAAAAGTTCTTTATTGAAACCCAACGCGTTTCGTCAGAACGACTTCTTCAGGGGCATGACAAAATAATTTTTTAATAGATAGGCTTGTTCAGCAACTAATAATTCATTCAGGACAATGGTAAAATCAGTAAGGTAAAAATTTGGAGGAAGCCTGGCTGGCTTAGTATATTGGGTATTTTTAGAGCTTTTTCTGTGGGGACGAGATCCTTGAGAGTAGGGCTCACAGAACCAAAAAATGATCAATCTAGGGGATGCCAATTTGGCTCAGTGTGTAGGATAACTCCAATGAGGGTCAAATCCTAAATAATAGAGCCCATAGGGTCGTATTTCTACGGATATACTTTACAGATCACAAAAGAAATAGAGAGATCCAGAAGAGAGTATCGCTTCTCAAATAGTCACCACAGTGTAGCAAAATTCCAAGCTCCTTCACTGGCTGACAGTGAAGGAGCTTGGAATTTTGCTACACTGTGGTGACTATTTGAGAAGCGATACTCTCTTCTGGATCTCTCTATTTCTTTTGTGATCTGTAAAGTATATCCGTAGAAATACGACCCTATGGGCTCTATTATTTAGGATTTGACCCTCATTGGAGTTATCCTACACACTGAGCCAAATTGGCATCCCCTAGATTGATCATTTTTTGGTTCTGTGAGCCCTACTCTCAAGGATCTCGTCCCCACAGAAAAAGCTCTAAAAATACCCAATATACTAAGCCAGCCAGGCTTCCTCCAAATTTTTACCTTACTGATTTTACCATTGTCCTGAATGAATTATTAGTTGCTGAACAAGCCTATCTATTAAAAAATTATTTTGTCATGCCCCTGAAGAAGTCGTTCTGACGAAACGCGTTGGGTTTCAATAAAGAACTTTTATCTTGAACGGATTCCACGTATTATTCGGGAAAGGGACAAAGAACTGTCAATATAAATGTGATTGTTGCTTTATTCAGTAAATTATTACAAGAGTGACTAGGTGGTACTAAGTCAAGCGCTCTCCGATAAATTCTTTTTCATATATCCACAAGTGTTTAGTTGTTTTGCACATATATTTAGTTGGTTTGATTCACTATGTTTTCAGCCAGCAGCTTCTACACAGTGACGTGGGGTAGTTAGTCCCAGGGGAGGCGGGTCTGACTGGTCCACTCTCCCGGAAGTTCTGTGCACCGGCTGCCGGCGTTTGCATGCACGCTGCACTATTACACAATTAGAAAGTCTCCGATGAGGTAAGATACTATTGTTGTTACTTTTGCACCATGTCATTTTCTACAGAGACCTGATGAAAAGACCGCACTTTGGTCTTGAAACGTTGTCGCACATATCTGTATTTATGACATAATACAATACCACTTTGAACAAAAGCCAGATGAGTGCTGCCTCTAATTTCTACAAGGAACCTGCTGAGGGAACCAAGTGGATACTTGTATATATCCCTACTCTGGAAGGCACCACGGCATAAAGGATTTGTCCGGAGTGCCAAACCCCGTCTGCAAGTATATATATATATATATATATATATGCAGCAAGTGGTGCCCCGGCTCAACTGGCTCCCCCACGGGGATACGGTGCTCTGGTGCCCTCCCAGGGAAACAAATCCATACACGCAGAGAAATGAATGGGCGTCACTCAGAGTATTGTAATAAAAAAAACAGTGTATTCAGTACACAAGGATACATCTACATTTCGGGGACGTGCTCCCCTTCGTCAGGATAAAGATCAAGTGTTACAACAGTGCTTTAAATAGTGTCTTACCGTCAGGGACAGATCACTCTCCTCCTTCACGGCAACGCAGCCCGCAGCTCCGTCGCGTCTCTCCACTTCCGTTTCCGGTCCTGGTCAGCGTCAGCGAGCCCGGCGGCGCTGTCATGGCAACTGGGGAAACAGTTGCTAGGTGATGAACAACGTGTACAAGAAGGATGTCTACAACATTAGAGATCTAAAGTGCAACAGTGCTATAAACAATAAACAAACTTTACTAACATGGAGTGTGTATTAAGTATACATAAATGTGCAAGCATATTAAAAAATACCATAGCTGGCTATAAGAAAACTGAATAAAAGCACCTTCCGCCATTCTGCTGGGTCAATCCCGGCACATAACTAAACATCACATTTAGAGTGTGCAATATGTATAATTATCTGTAGGCAACTTTGCCTGATGAGCTATATCATTTATGGAGAGAGAATAAATTTATTGTGGGGCTACACACCCAATGAGTCATTTAACCCCTTGGGGCGTAAAGTATCCAGACGGAAAATCCATCTGGATTCTAATTGAAGTAATCTTTTTGACCGGTCCCCGCCCCTAGGAGACAAGGGTACATGGTCTATAATCTTGTGTTTCAGGGTGGCCATCCCGTGCCTGGCCTCAGCAAAGTGCCTTGCAACAGGCTGATCACCTGTACCATTTTGCAAGGCTGTCCTGATGACTAGTCTGTGCTGGGCCATGCGGGTCTTGAAGGCACAGTCTGTCTTACCTATGTAATACAGCCCGCAGGGGCATATAATAACATAGATAATGTATTTTGTGCTGCATGTAAGAGACCAATTAATGGGATTTTTTTTTCCTGTAGATGGGTGACTGATGGAGTCCCCTGTGGCCATGTAATTGCACGTGGTGCAGCCCAGGCATTTGAAACAACCCTTTTTTTGGGACAAGAATTTTCTGGTATTGGGCTTAGCCTCACTAGTGTTGGTCTTTACTAGATAATCCCTGATACTTTTGCCTCTGGTGTAACTGGGCATAAGGCAGGTGTTATTTAGTGATTTGAGATCAGGGTCACTGGTTATGATCGGCCATAGATCTTTGGCCGTTTTGGTGGTGTGTTTGTTATTGGGGTTATGGGCATTGACCCATGGGAATATTTTTTCTTTCTGCACCTGTTTGGGCATGTCTTGTAATAGGGTGTCCCTGGGTATTAGTTCTGCCCTCCTTCTAGCTGGGGCTAGGACCTGCTCTGGGTAACCTCTATTTACGAATTTTTGTGTCATCATGTCCAGCTGTTTGTCCCTTTCGGGGATTTCGCTATTGGACCTGCATACTCTCAAGTACTGAGAGTAGGGTAACCCCCTGGTGGTGGAAATGGGGTGGAAACTGTTGTATCTTAACATGGTGTTTCTATCTGTTGGTTTTGAATATAGGCAGGTTGTGATGCTGCCTGCTTCCACCATGATTCTCAGATCCAAGAAACAGACCTCTGAGGTACTGTGTGTCAGCATTAGCTTGACTGGATGGTCAGACCTGTTTTGTGTGTCCACAATATTACACAAGATGTCACTGCTCTTAGACCAAATGAGAAACAGGTCATCTATATAGCGGACATATTGTACAATTCCCTCAGCCACTATGGGCTCATGGAAGAAAATTTCCCTCTCCACCTGCCACATATAGGAATTCGCCAGGGATGGAGCCACTGGGGAACCCATGGCACAGCCGATGAGCTGCAAATAAAACCGGTCGTTAAACAAAAAATAATTGTTTTTAAGAGTAAATTCCAATAATGTGAGAAAAAACGTGTCTGGGCCCACATATGCTGTATTGCCAAACACCAGTTGTTTGACTGCCTCTATCCCAGCTGAATGGGGAATGCAAGTATATAAATTGGATACGTCTAAGGTGGCAAGGACTGCATTATTCACAATGGGGGAATTAATAGCAAATTTTTGTAGCAGCGCCTTAGAGTCCTTTAAATGCGTTAGAAGATACAGGGTCAAACCGCGATTTTTTCTTTAGTTGTTTGGGCAAAGTCAGGGTGTTGTCATTTCTCATGGGTGCTGGATGTTTATCAAAGTGTTCTTTAATTTTTAGGCCACGATTTAATTTAAAAAGGTACATTTTCCATTGAAATAGATCTGGTCCATGAGTCGGGATGAACGAGAGGCCTTTGTTCAGTACCTCGATCTCATCAGGCGATAATGGGGTAGAAGATAAGTTGTAGATTAGGTCCTCCTGCTCCTGGGGGGTCTGCCGCCCCTTTTGCCTTTTGGCTTGTGCCCCTCTCCTCGTGCGCTTCTGCCGCGGCCCGATGTTATGGCCCGCATCGTAGGCCCCTAAGGGGTCGGTTGACTGTAGGGGATCTGTTGTCTGTTATCTTCAGCTTCACTTGCTGATGTGCTAGACCGATATGCATTTGTAGCGCCCCCAGTTTGTCTGCGGCGGTAATGTGGAACTCGCGGCTGGGATTTTGGGACAGGAGTAATTAACCAGGAGTAGACTGTATGCTGTGCGTAGTCTTGTTGTACGCGGATCAATTTGCTTTTCTTATACTTGAGAAGTTAAACTTTGTATTGCTCCACTTGTTTTTGTAGCTTCTCAAAAGCTGGTGTGGCGTTGGTGAATACCTCATGTGCTTTGTTCTCCTCTGTGTAGCTGGCGATTTTTTCACGGACACTATCATGCTTCCTGGTGGACTCCTCAATCACCAGGAGCATGAGGTCCATGGAGCACTTGTTGAGGATTGATATCCACTTCCTGCAGAACCCCATGTTGTGCCTACCGATGGTCGGGGTATTGTGGACTCAGAAGCCCCTGGGGATCTGCTTGGCTCTATAGTAGTCCGATAGGGTTCTACTGTGGTATAGGAAGTTGAGCTCCCGCTTTTTTAATTTGTAGAGTTCCCTAAATACATCTTCATCTGATGCCTCAAGGTCTTGATCAAAGGCCGGATCTTTGTTTATAATGGATTCTGCCTCCACGTCAGAATAACTGAACATCTCCATGTTATCACACTGCAAAAAGAGTGTGGTGGGGTCATTTTCCTCCACTGTCAGGGTGGGCATCATGCAGGTGGTGTCAGGTGCGGCTTGCACAGTGAAAAAGGTGAAGTGAAGTGGTGATCAAGACTGGCTGACGCAATGTGACCAATAGGTAGATAGCGAGCTATCACGATCCAGGTGCCTTGAGCTGTCCTGTGTAGCCCATGTGGCTATGAAGGACTGTATGTGCAGCAAGTGGTGCCCCGGCTCAACTGGCTCCCCCACGGGAATACGGTGCTCTGGTCCCCTTCCAGGAAAACGAATCCATACAGGCAAAGAAATGAATGGGCGTCACTCAGAGTCTTGTAATAAAAAAAAAAAAAACAGTGTATTCAGTACACAAGGATACATCTACGTTTCGGGGACGTGCTCCCCTTCGTCAGGATAAAGATCAAGTGTTACAACAGTGCTTTAAATAGTGTCTTACCGTCAGGGACAGATCACTCTCCTCCTCCACGGCAACGCTGCCCGCAGCTCCATCGCGTCTCTCCACTTCCGTTTCCGGTCCTGGTCAGCGTCAGCGAGCCCGGCGGCGCTGTCATGGCAATGGTTGGTTGGGACTTTCGCACCATCCACTTTATTGATTTTGCAAAATCATTTAGAATGTCGTCCAGTCTGTACCCAGCTTAAGCCTTGGATAACAATAAAGTGGATGGTGCGAAAGTCCCAACCAACCACAGGTGGTGATACCCTACACTGCGGTGACGTGGCGGCCGGGTAATAGTACATAGGAAAATGCGGTAAAACGGGGGTTTTACCGCATTTTCCCCTTAGTACATCCCGCCCTATATGAGAAAATTCCTTATAATTAATAAATGGTGAAATCCTTCTAAAAAGACACCTTACCACAGCAGATGTTCATTTTATGACCAGGTCACCGACCAGCGAATCATTTTTCCCCTTTACTCTCGCATGTGAATGGATGTGTGAGCGTAGACAGGGCAGGTGACAGGGGGGGTCAAGGGGGACAAGTGTGACGGGCCTCAGCAATCTACAAGGGCCCCAGAGCTTCCATGCCCTATCACGACCGCTGGCCTGTCAGTGACCCTCGCGGCCAGGCCCTCTACTGTGCACCATCTGTGTCTGGCTGAGTCTGACTGACACTGTGTGCCACTGCTGTCTACTGTGTGTGCGCCCTTCCATTCGGTGCTCAGAGTTATCTACTCTGTGTGTGCACATGGCCTATGGCTGCAGGTGCACAGCCATACCCCGCTGGCAGTGTAGCCTCAGTCTCTGGCTCCTGTACTTTATAGCACATGCGCGGGTCGTCAGTCCGTGCCTGCTTGTAGTGCTTGGTGTTCTTTTGTGAAAGTGACAGGCAAGCAGAAGGCAGCAGCCAGAAGCCAGGCCAACAGGACTGAGAACGAGAGAAGTCTGCACCTGAAAGCAGGATCTGGAGCAGCGAAAGGTTAACTGAGGCTCATACAGAAGAGTGTTGTGTGGATTTGGGATTAGGTGGGGCCCCAGAAATATAATTGTACAGGGCCCCAAGATTTCTGTTGCCAGCCCTGAGCGTACACATCTATTCGCATGCAAATGCTGCCATTCGTTCAAGGAAGGGGGGCGTGAGTTTGCTTGCCCGGCAAGTGGTGTTTAACCGCTCAATAAGCAGCGAATGTACGCTGCTTACTGAGCTCACCTGAATCACCCCCTTTATGTGTTCCATGCAGAATGCAATCAGACAGTGGGCCTAGCTCAGCATGTATCTCTAATCAGATCATTTGCAATCTGTTTAATAATGGATGACTGTGCGCGCACAGTGTTCATATTGCACATGCATGGGGGTAATTAGCGAAAAGATATTCATACGCATAAAAGTTGCAGAGTAGCTGCAGTTTGATTGACAGGAAGCCAGCATTTTAGGGCTTTAACACCGGTTTCCTGGGTATGTTTGTGAAAACGCATGCTCAGGTATTATACAGGTGGGTCTCTGGCCTCATCAATGACCACTTCTAGCCTGATTCTTGAGCAGATTAGTAGAAGCCCCAGACTGGTGCAGACGGTAAAAACTGTTTGTTCGGTTTTTGGGACTACATTTGTGAAGTGCCTGAAAATTTGGTAGCGGGCGTTTTTTCTTTCTGTCTGGAAGGTGGCTTTCTGCTCGCAGTACCCTGTGTTTTCTCCTATTACCGACCCATGCTGAAATAGGCCCATTATACACTATACTGTATCGTGTCTTTTGCCTTTTATTGAATGAATAATGCATTTTTTTTTTAATCTTTGGACTGCCTTCACTAAATCTGTTCTGCATTGGACCTCTTTGAAAAGGAATGATGTCATGCCGATTAGCACATCTTGTTGAATGAACGCCAGAGTAACAAAGCCCAGAAAATGGTTTTGGATGAATAAACCTAAAGGGACTGCAGTTCCCAAAATGTCCACTAGGTGGCTCTCTTGCATTGAAAAAAACAATGCAGTAATTTAGATGATTGAAACAGTATCAACATTTGTCTCTGTTCATTGTTACATTTTTGCTACATGCTGATTACTGGGGCACAATGACATGTAAGCAATCACATAAGGGGTGTTCTTTTAGTTTAAATTGGCTACTGTGTGTGCTCTATTGACATTAATGAACAAATTAATACTGCATTGTTCTTTGTTCAGGCGCTCTCTCACTCATATTATTACTTGAAATAAACCACAAAAGTGAAAATATGCTGTTTGTTAAACCGTTTTCCTGTTAAGTAAAAGCAAAACTACATTATGTTCATTAGAGAACTACAACATTTCCAGCTTTCAGACATCCCTGTGACATTTACTACACTGCTAACAAGTCAGTCATCATTTATATGGTAATACATGCTAATAACTAGTGGATAGGATGCCAGTGGCTAAAAGGCCAACAGTAGCATCCCGATGGAGAGAATCCCAACAAGATTCTGACAAATATACTTACTTTCTCCATGACGGACACCCAAACCCTAAACCTTCTTTCTAGTGCCTAACCCTAACCTTCTTACCCGAACCCTAACCTTCTTACCCCACTTTGTATCCCTAACCCCACGGTCGGAACTGCCCAACTAAGTACATGGAAAACCCCCTGTGGGCCCACTCCCTTTGGCCTTGCCCTCACCTAGGGGGTTATTTTGGTTCACTTTCTGTCAAATTCCTTCTTAGATGGACAAAACCATGTGCACTGCAGGTGGGGCAGATGTTACTTGTGCAGAGAGAATTAGATTTGGGTGGGGTTTTACTTCAAAGTGAGATCTATATTGCAGTGTAAAAATAAAGCAGTCAGTATTTACCGTGCACAGAAACAAAATAACTCACCCAAATCTAATTCTCTCTGCACATTTTGCATCTGCCCCCCTGCAGTGCACATGGGTTTGTCCATCTAAGAAGGATTTTGTCAGAAAGAGTGAACAAGATTAAGGCCCCTAGTCTGTGGACTATGGCGTATTTTATCATTCATGCACTAGCAGTATTTGCTATATATGTATATATATATATATATATATATATATCTATCTTTATCAAGTCGCCATAACCATGCATACTTAAAAGGTTAGCCAAGCCTCTGTGGCAGCTCTAGAGATTTGCCACACCTCCAAACAAGGGCCCCAATCACAGCATTCCACCTGTGGGCCCTTAATGCCCCAGTCAAACATTGCCTAACCGCCCCCCTGTAATGCCCCCTCTTCTTAATACCTAAACCACCCCAACATATTGATGATCGAGATGCTGGCAGTCATTATTTTGGAGTTGGCATCTTTAGCAATGTCTGTATTCCGGCATCCTGACTGCATCCCTATTAAGCTATAAGCATGAAATATCATCGATTATTTCTAAAAAGCCGATTTAAACAAAATGTTTAGGACATTTCAATGTACTGGATCAGAGACCAGGATCTGGACCTTTAAATGTTTGTTTCGGGCTGTATAGCAGCTGTGTCATAAATAATGCTGGTGTGAACGGGTAAATGTTTCCAGGGGAGGAAGAAAGAAGTCCTGCTGGGTCACCATTAGGTTGAATATAAGCTATTTAGCAGAAGGTGAAGTCAAATCAGGTTTTAAAGCAGTAAGTCTTGTTTAAGACCCTGTCAGCATCTGTCCCCCTTCTGGGACTAAATGTGCATTGCATTTTATATGCTGTTCTTGGCTATGCAACTCACATTTACACTCGAACCAATCTGACAAATGCTAATCTAAGTAGACAGCTCTTAGACAATTCTTAATTACATTTGTATAATGTATAATTGTATAATTGTACACCTCTACAATAAGTGAGACTATTGCATTCTATATAACTGTGAAGTTGCCAAAAATAGGCTACACGCAGAGCCAGCCTTATCCAATTTGATTTTTGTTGGAGCCCCCTAGAAGATGATACCCCCACCAAATATTCAACGGACCTCACGTGCTGCTGGTGCTCAGCCACCACAGCCTGGGAAGACCCCAAACCTGCCAGCCTTAACAATCAGCTCAGCTGGGTACCATGCTGCCATTTTCATCTGCTAAGAAGAAGTGATGCACCCACAATGGGCACCAGCACCACAGAGCAGGCCAGAGCCTCTTATGCACAGTGGCACCGCTGATGGGTGAGGAGATAGGGCAGGTCCTTGTTAACAGCACTGAGCGCTCCAGCCGGGTATTACTGGGTGTGCTGCGCTCATCTGACAGACACTAGAGGTTAAGCCAACCTCTAGTGTCTGTCTTCTTCAAGGCGGCGGCCATCTTTTGAGTGGCCACCGCAGACAGAGACTGCGGTGCTGCCACTGCAGCAGTCTGTGTAGGGGGGGGGCAGGGACTGGTCATTAGGGGGTGCCTGAACCTTAGATTTGCCCCCAGGAGCTGCCGTCCCTAGGCATAGGCTGCCGCCCTAGGCAATTGCCTAGTATGCCTATGCCTAAGGCCGGCTCTGGCTAACCGGCAATATTAATGAGAATACTGTACTAAGAGTATGTCTTTTTTTTTTTTTAAATGAACTATAATTGGTGTGGTAGAACCCTCCTTTCAGACAGACATGGTCATCTCTGCTGGAAAAGCGCAGCAGAGGCTATTCTTCCTTAGGCAACTGAGGAAGTTCAACATCCCACAGAAGCTTCCACGAATGTGGAGTCTGTACTGTGTTCCTCGATACTGGTCTGGTACGGCTCCGCCAGCGATAGAGACAAATGCAGACTCGAAAAGGTAGTCAGAACTGCGGAGAAGATAATCGGGGGAAGGACCTTCCCTCTGTCCAGGACCTGTACCTGTCCAGAGCAAAAGAGCGGGCAACGAAGATAGTCAAGGACTATTAAATAAAATGTGTGAATAGGATTTTTTATTTTGTAATTACGTGCAAAAATCAGTAAATCAGGCTAACGCTGTAACGAGAAGTTGCCAGAGGCACTGACTGAGGAAGAGGGTGCCCTGAGATCCATTATTTATCATTACATTAGATGAGTCGTTCTAAAAATTTTTTGAATAACAGCACCCTAGAGCACAGGTTCTCAAAGACGGTCCTCAGGAGGAGTGTATGTTTTGCAGGTCTCCTCACGGAATCTCAAGTGAAATAATTAGTTCCACCTGTGGATCTTTTAAAATATGTCAAAAATATGTCAATGAGTAATGATTGCACCTGTGCACCTGACGAGTGACCTGGACAATGTGAACTGTGTGGGGTCCTGAGGACCAAGCTTGAGAACCTCTGCTCTAGAGTATTTATTAATTGCATTTATATTGTCATCCATAGGTTTAATTATGTAGTGACTTGCATTTGTGCACATACAGTATATAATTTTCAACTTGAACTTCCAACCCAGGGCACCCTTGCAAGTGCCCTGAGGCACCCCAAGGTTCCACGCACCAAGTTTTGGAACCATGACATTAGATCAATTAGCATTTACAAGGTACCGACAGGTTGACTGGTGCACTACTATCCTTTCTTCATATCAACCTCTGGTTGGGCCTCCAGCACTATCTTCTATACTGGTAACAGTCCCTTGCCACACACCACACATGCACAGACAACCACTAAACCAGGAATGAAGGCAGCGGCGGAACTACCATTGGTGCAACAGGTGCATTGCACCGGGGCCTCTGAGGACTAAGGGGCCCATTGCTGCCCAGACAAGCAGCTTGTACCCTTGTCACCCACTGGTGCGGGGCCTAAATTATACTTTTGCACCTGGGCCCACCACTCACAAGTTCCGCCACTGAATGAAGGCATCCTTACAGTCCAGATTTTAAACATATCCATGGCTCAGCGCAGATGGTTAAATAAAATTGACCGAAGTACTAAATAAGGATCTGATTCAGGGGTTGAGGCAGGTAATGTGAACCACGCAGATTCACAATCTCCTTCATGTTCCTCATTCTAATCAACCAGAAATTAAATTCCACTAACATGCTGAATGGAACTGTCCAGCTCTGAAAAAGGCCCAAAGTCCAGGGCCATCTTAACAGCAGTGCAGGTCCCTGGGAAAGGCAATTAACTGCCCCCCCCCCCCCACACACACACACACATGATGGAAGTCTGCCCCTTATCCCAAACACCTTCCAAAGTTCTCTGCTCTGCATACTGACAGCGGTACATTACTGACCCCCAGGAATACTCACCACTCAAGGGCAGCCGCTGCAGCGGGCAGTCCCGATTCTTCACACCGCTTCAGTCCGGGGCTCCCCTGCCGCTGCCGCCGACACCATTCGCAGCAGTGTGGCAGGCCCCACTCCAGGAGGTTCAGGGCAACTCGGGGGGACATGGGCGCACTCAGGTGCCCAAACTCCCACGAGTGTGTGTGCCCCCCCCCCCCCGAGCTACCCCAAACCTTTCCGAGCAGGGCATGCCACCTGCTCAATGCTGCGAATGGTGACGGGGGCAGCCGCAAGGGATCCCTGGCATACGATCATCGGACTGGCCGGAGTAGAGGTGCACAGCTGGAGGCACCACGGGCGCATACCTCCTTATCGGTGGTATGCACAGAAATTTTACAGGGGAGCCTGCTCCTGCAGCGTGGCCCAGCCTGGAAAATTGGTTATTATGATTGATACTCCCATACAAACATGATTCTATATAGCTATATATACTTTTGGACACTTTTTAGTCCATACAGATCATTATACATGCTTTGGACACCGCAGAGCCCGTATTAAAGGCCTAATTCAGAGTTGGTTGCAGTTTTAGTTGCAAAATTTTACAAAACTGTGGTAGTCTGGGGGGCTTAGGGTGCCCAGCACAGAGCAAGGTCGACCCACTCCCAGGTTCCATGCTTGTGATTCATTGCCCCTGGACCCCACCATCCTTAATCTGGCCCTGCATGGAGAGTCATATCTCTGCGATGTTCTGCCACAAAGAACTGTGGCAGAACTGTTCATATCATGGTAGAAAATAGTATCCCAGCATTGCTTATTTCCCTGCACACAACGGGCGAGAGGGTAAATGAGCTAGAGTACAGTATGTTATGGTTTACAATTCAGGGAGCACATGGTGGCAATCCCTTACAGCTGAGTCTACACCTGTACATACAGTGAAATGTAAATATGCAAATACATGTGGAACGGTAAAGCAAATGCAGAAGCCGAAGATTTGATCTCGGGATCGGCGGCACCTCTGGGAGTGCCTGCAAAGCTTATTTCATACGATATTGGGGGGCGATTTCACTTAGCTCTAGTACATTTGTTTTTCAATGTGGCTTTAACACTGGTGTTTTTTTTTTCTTTGCAACAAGCTCAAGGTGAGTAGCTTGTGCCTTAAAGAGTCAAACAATGTGACATCTGCTTTACAGCATACTGTATGCGTTATGATGGATGGAGAAGAGGAGAGGAAAAAGAATCACATTGGGGATTGACACTGCACCAGATCCATCTTGCGGAACTGAATTGAATAATCTGGAAATGAGAAGTGAAATTTAGCAGCTTTGCCCATGTAACTGAATACTAATGCTCAGATCTCACACAAACTTGTCACCAGTGGACAGTGCTCCTGTATCCCTGATCATTACCAGCAGCAGCCCGTTTATTTCCAGATGGATGGTCTCAGCAGATGCAGACCCAAATGTTCTCAGTTCACATTGAGATCCTCCCACCATAAAGCATGCTATCAGCACCTTCCTCTCCATGTCAGGACCACATCTTATCGGCTCTTTCTTAAGCCTGCGAGTAAACGCCAAAACAGCCGTCCTGTTCTAGAGCTGCTGTTTTTTCCTTGTGGGTGATTGATTGATGGATGTGTCCTGACATTTCAATGAAGCTATTTCGACTGCCATCTCAATCCGATGATGTGAGAGGTATATTTTCTGTCCATGCCTCATTACTCCAGAATGACATTGCAGGAACTTCATTTACTTTCTCTCCTCCTCCCCTCCTCTGACATATTTTCTCCCATCTAGGTTATACATCTCATAAAACAGTAATGCACTATTTATGTGCAGTATAGAGAGTATCCTCCTCCACAGAGACATGAAAAGTATTTTCTTATACAAATTGAGCAACATTAAAGGACTCACACCAAACTACAAAATACAAAAATATGTTTTCTGTTTCATAATTACCCTATCTTTATTAAGTAGCCATATTACGAAAAAGATAAATATATATAACTAATTATTGGACTTGTAGCTTCGACTTCAAATCAAGCATTCTGTCCCAGTCAAAAGAGATAAGGGGTGATATGTACTAAGCCTTGAAAAGTGATAAAATGGACAGTTGTAAACAACCAACCAATCAGCTCCTACCTGTTATGTTTCAAACACAGCCTGTGACATCGCAGTTAAGAGCTGATTGGCTGGTGGTTTATCACTCTCCATTTTGTCACCTTTGAAGCTTAGGACTTCTGGCCCAAAGAAACTATCTATTCACTGGAACACACTGGGTGTTAAAAAAAAAACTACACACACAAAAAGGATAATATAAAACCCGTCAGTATCAGAAGACTATCTTAAAACCACGCCATGGGCCTAATTTAGGTTGTTTAAAAAAACTAAAAGCGCACAACTGCACAAAGCCATTCTGCACTGCAGGTGGGGCAGATGTAAACATGTGCATAGAGATTTAGATTTGGATGAGGTGTGTTCAAATGAAAACCTCACTTGCAGTGTAAAAATAAAAGCAGCCAGAATTTACCCTACACAGAAAAAATATAAACCACACAAATATAAATCTCTTTGTGCCACCTGCACTGGTAACAAACCTGAATCAAGCCTTATATTGTGTTTAGGTATACTAATCTAAAAAGTGCAAATATTTGAGAAACAACATACAGGGTGCTTTGAGAGGAGGAGGCCATTAGCAACCTCCTCCGATTGGGCCCCCTCCTCTCTGTTGGACGCAGCGCCCCACCGTACAGTGCAATAGAATAAGAGCAATCGAGAGCGCTCAGCAACTATAGCGTATGCGCAGACCTCTGAAAAATGGCACGGCAGACATTTTTTCGCCGATGACGGCAGCACTGCTGCCTTCATCGTGGGAAAAAAGAGGGGGTATTGCAGCGCTCATAAATTTTAATGAGTCAACCAATTTATATAATAAAAATAATTTATTCTATAATACAAGAAATACAATAAAAATGCAATTTAAAAAGCAATGAAAAGCACTTGAAACCAATGTTTGGACCTGTTAATATATAACCTGCTCTGGTAGATCTCAACCTGGGAGGAATGAGGAGCAACTGGAGTCCAATTGTAATCCCAATGTTTCGCTGGAGGTGTCCCAGTCCGTGATGGACTTTAGGGCTTGTGGGGATCCTCTCTAAGGTGTGTGCTTTGTGATGATGGGATGGATACTCCAATTTGATGAGCCACTGTATTAGTCTCAATCCAAGGTTTGTATGGGGCTCCTGTTGATAAAGTGCACTGTGCCAGAAATAAAGTGCTCCAGGTGTTTGAGAAGGTTGTAAAGAGTTCCAGAGAAATAAGCAGGTGGTGGGTAAAGTGTCCGCAGCAGGTCCAATTGGATCACCTAAGTGTTTCGCTGTCACTAAGGGGGCAGCTTTTTCAAGGTGACTGGTGCTGACTTAGGGCCTGACCCTCTCCATGACGGAGAAAAATTACCGTGATTAGCGCTCTAATCAGTTTTCTGTATTTTGGCCTTCATCGTGGGATTCTGAAGAGGCATGTATTAAAAAAACGGGTGCAGTGTGCAGTGTGGGCCCCCCTGGGATTCAGGGGCCCGTGTGCACCGTACTAATTGCACCCATTATAAATAGGCCACTGACACCATGCGAATCAAATAATAGCCTACATCAAATACAGCTACGCATAATATTATCATACCTCTGATAATCTTATTACATTATCTGTAATAGGAAACATGAACACTATGGCGGTTATTGAATTTGTGCCAATATTTCCAGACAGGGGACTAACCCATTCAATGCTTTTTTAAAGTTGGATCTGTTTTGTTGGAAACGGACGCAGATTGTCGAATTCACAGCCGTTTTCCCACAACCCGCATCCATTTCTGATTTGCGCACTCGACAGTCGGTACATTGAATACCAACTGTCGATGTGCTGTCAGATCAGACGACAGACTGGATTCCGATTGTCGGGACGTTCCTACAGTTGGACTTCCAGATTGAATGCCCCCCTATAACACTAATAATGAACTCTGATGCGATTCATCACAAGATCAAGATCTGACCTGTTCTCATAAGGAGCAAAGATCTCAATTAGCATAAGCTCTAAAAGTATTATAATCACATATAGTAGCTGCTTATACTCAATAATTAATTAATCGCAAAAACATACAGTCACTAGTGAATTGAATAAGTTTCACATAGGACGAAAGTGTCTTTTGCTGACCAGTTGCAGTGCGCTGAGTAAAATTTTTCCTAGTGTAGATTAACATCTTCCTAAAATGCACTTGTGGCCAATAAATTGATTAAGAGCAACTTCCTTTTCATGTACCATATTATACTCATACAAATAAAGCCACACACACACACACACACACACACACACACACACACACTATTTACTTGCATGATGCAGCAGGCAGTGTAAGTGCCAAGTTTATGATCCGTACATGTTGATATAGGCTAATATGAATTCTCTGCCCACATTGTTCATATAGTGATAGCATATCAGGAATGTGGCTTTATACAGTAAATATATAGGCAGCATAACCCATACAAAACAACATATCTTACACCTGTGCATGCAGATACCGATGCATTTCTGTGGCATCTCCACTTGTGGCTGACGGGGTGTAATGGGGCTGCAATTAGGAATTCAAGCATAGGCAGTTGTCAGTGAAGTTGTCAATGGAACTGTGGGCTGTGCGGAGTCAGTGGCAAAATGCAGGAAAGGATTTGTATCGGAGGTTTTCCAAATGCAATAGAGAATCTCCAACTTTGCAGAACATTGGAGCAAGTGCGGGAGTATGGAGCAAGTGCAGGAGTATGGGGGTGCAGTAGAAGAACCGAGTAGAAGGGGGTTTCCAGGCAACCAAAAAACTCCCTGTGTTTACCTATGTTAGTAATGCATATGAGTAAATACTGTAGGCCTGTTTTCAGGATAGGGCCAATGCGGCCACAGACTTCCGTACAACTCTGCATTAGAGTAAACACCCTTATTTTGTTCCATGCAAATAATGCAGAACCCAATTCTCTGAAAACCACTGTTTCACAGAAATAGGGCTTAATAAATATGCCTCATAGCACGGATGGTGTAGTGGTTAGCATCACTGCCTCACAGCACTGAAGTCATGGGTTCGATACCCACCATGGCCCTAACTGTGCAGAGTTTGTATATTCTCCCTGTGCTTGTGTGGGTTTACTCCGGGTGCTCCGGTTTCCTCCCACAATCTAAAAATATACTGGTTGGTAAATTGGCTCCCAACCAATATAAACCTAAAATGAATGTGTGTGCGTGTACATGTGGTAGGGAATATACATTGTAAGCTCCACTGGGGCAGGGGCTGATGTGAACGTTCAACTATTCTCTGTAAATCGCTACAGAATATGTGTGCGCTATATAAGAAACTGTTCATAAATAAATAATGGTCTTGTTTATCAGTATCTCAGGGGAGACAAGAAAAAGAAATTAAATAAAACATTAAAAAAAAAAAGTGCAGAAAAAGTACCAATATGGTTCAAAAGGATAGATTTCAAGAATAAATTATATTCTGGAACAATATATTACATAGAGTAATGCTACAATGCATAAAAGCATAAGGTACACATCTGCTGGTTGACGTCCAAACCAATTCCAGTTTGCATATCACGTTGATTCTGTTAATAATAATGTATAATTAAGACATCCGTTAAAAATCCATAGCGCTAATTTAATGAGGAAAATCTAATAAAACTCTATTGGAATTTTTACGTTAAATTAACTTTAACTGGCTTTTAATGTGTGTCTTAATTAGATCTGATTATTAATGTCTATATTGCACAGATTAAAAGTGAAGCTGGATAGATTGTTATAACTGGAAGAAGATGCCAAAGAACAACATCACTTTCGTACGTGAGTCTAACATATTGCATCGAGATGACCGTTTGGATCCATCACGACCATTGGATCCATCACGTTGGACTGAAGGCGGGATAATTATCATGAGCGAGACTAGTCCTCACTGGTGCATCAGAGTTTTCCTCATGTAAGTGGCAGTTTTATACATTTGTGTCTATGTAACTATAGCGGAACGTGTAGATGTATTTATGTAACTCGCTACACCTGTATCCCAGTCTGAGTCTGAGGGATAAAGCAGAATACCTGCTAAGAGTTACCGTGTGTATTACTCCTCGCCACTTGTGTCATACATCTATATCCTTCTTTCTTCCTTGCTTTTAGTGTCATTAAAACTGCCATCTCTGAGCCGGTGCTAACCTTGCCTGTCTGGGAAGCTTGTGTTATATGTATAAAAGATTTATTAAATTTGATGCACACTCCAGGGAGAGGAATATTGAATAATTGTCATGTTACACAGCATTACTACACTGCAGAAATTGTGCACATGATTTATATTCCTCCTTGTTATGTCATGGATTCAATCAGTTGGAGCCATGATTTCTGGAAAGCACATGACACCCTTTGTGTGGCAAATCATGACAACTTTAGTTATCCAGTCATTTTAGCATAAAGCAGTTTGCAATCTTGGAACATTATCGCTCCCAATTCTACAACCAAGATTGTAGACTGCCTAATAAAACTATGAAGGAGTGGTGAGGGAGGGGGAAGGTCCGAGCAATGACTGATACCAAACCCCCTATATATAAATGTCACCGGTAAGGAGTCAGCATCAGATGATAATTTTGCATTACAAAACAAATCAATCTTTTCCCCAAAAAATGTTGTATACAGTGGACCAGACAGTGACAGTGGATTTGAACGACAGTGGATTACCTTCATTGTTCATATTTTGCAAATCACAATGATATTCTTTCACCATAGGAATACAAGCACAGTCATGGCATATTTGGTACATGTAGACATATAAGATAGCTAATGGCATTATCCTTATATCTTGACATTCTTTATATTTCTTTGTCAAACTTTTTCCACTGCCTTATTATTTAAAAAAAATTGATTCAACTTTTCAGCGTGTCTACCCAACTTGCAGACCTTGTTTTATATAGTGTGTAGTAACATTGTTAAACAAATTTAGAGCGCACAGTAATTTCTCTGAATTAACAAAGATTAGTGTATTTGTAGAGTAATAATGGTATAACATGATACAGGAGCGTCACTCAAAAAGCTGTTACTGCTCACAGTCCCTGCTGCTACATAGGGGTGTACCCATTCTTTCATTCCCCCACCCCCTGTACCCTCCAATACATTGTCACTGACAGCAGCCATAAGAGCCTAATATGGGTGTGTGGTTATATAAATACTCATTACTGACATGCCTGTCCCTAACCATATTCTTCCTGCAGTATATTTCCTGTTCTGGCCACTCATTCAATGAAACCCTATTTGTGACCTTCTTTGTCATCTCATGAACCTGACCTTTGGCTTGTATTCGAACTTGGAATCTGTGTTGCTCATCCTGAGCCTTGACCTTTCCCTGACAACTAACATCTGTGTCTTCTCCCACTATCATACGGTCCATTATGGTTCATGTACATGCAACTGTTCACCTTTTGGAGTATGACGGAAGGCTGTGCTGTGAGTGTATTACAACAAATCCTTGGGTGAGCCATTATCAACTAGCCACAGTATTCTAAGTACATACCAGGCAGACAAAGGTGGAGCAGATATGGGATAGAAATTGCTTAAAGTGCATGAATGGCTGAAGGTTGGGAGATAGTTGGTCAGATAAGGTAGAGAGTTCCATGAGCACCTTTAACTGTCTGTAAATACTCAGTTTGCTGTATCACTCCTTCCAATTGTAAAGTGCAGCGGAATTTACTGCGCTATATTAAAAACTTAATAAATAAATGAGTAGGAATGAAATTAATACCTGTTTTACACCAAAACGCCAGGTCGCACCCGGGTTTTTGGACCCAGCTTCAACCCGGGTGCAACCTCGCGTTTATTACCTTTTACACCGATGCTACCTTAGCAGCAAGGGAACGGCCAGTGTTTTATGGGCTTCCCCATAAAGCACTGGGCATTTCCCTGCTAAAGCAGGCATGGCACTGCGCTGCTTGGGGCAGGTGGCTGATGTCACATAACGTCAGCGCCCACCCTGAATTCGGAGTACAGCGGCCATCTGAAAAGTAAATATTGATTTAGTTTTCAGACCGAAGGCTGGAAAAATCATTCGATGGTGAGCGACCATCGAATGATTTTTCCTCCTTGCGGCTGCATGCGAGGAGATGTGTTAGGGTACACATTCCCTTTCATGTTACTGAGAGGATTCGCGTGGTGGGGGGGTGGGGTTGATGTTCGGCCGTGCAGCGTTTACCTGTTCACTAGACTGAGATTATACCTAGCAAACTGGTCTGAATCAGGCCCTTATTCCTGGCGATCCTTGTGCTTGTGTTTACTTGTTGATTACGCATTAATGACCTGTGACCATGGCAGTTTATGACTATGCCTGTTTACTTATTTTGCTATTGTTTACTCTTGGGGCTCCAGAATCTGGAGGTCACCCCTGAGTCTATGACAAAATGAAGGCTGACCCAGAGAGGTATCCTTGCTGAACTTAATGTAAACAGCAGGTGTGGAACTTCTAAGATGCCACCTCCACACTTTCACCTGAGTTTCAGGAAAGATGGTATTGGTGTGTGGGTGGAAGTGGTAGTGGGAGCAGTTTGCTGATGTTTTGCCTAGGGTGCCGAAAAACAGTGCACCGGCCATTGTCTAATTGTAATCTGGATCATGAACTGCAAGCTGCTTTCTACTGTGGTTACCCTGGGTGCCACAATTTGTCGGTATTTTTAATAAAAGTTAATTAACTTATTTCAAAGGTTAAGAATAAAAACAGGTAATACATTAAAATCTATGCTTCAAGTGAGCCGGCTTGGGGCCAGATGCACTAAGCTTCAAAAAGCGATACAGTGGAGAGTGATAAACAGCCAGCCAATCAGCTACTACCTGCCATGTCACAGGCTGTGTTTGAAAAATGACAGGCAGGAGCTGATCTGGCCCATGCTCTTCTATCATGTAGTATAGTGGATACACAGATATCATCCACAGCCTGTGACAAGTAGCCCTTTTACCTGTGTTCAGGAGACCACCCAAATATAAGAAAAATTAATGGTAGATTTAGTTATTTTGCACAAGCATCTAAATTGTGAAATAGGTCTGCCAAGGTCCTAGTACTTTTTACATATACAAATGCACAGTATATGTAATATATACTTTATAGGGCCAAATGTATCAAGCTTCAAAACGTCATAAAGTGGTGAGTGATAAACAACCAGTCAATCAGCTCCTACCTGTCATATTTGAAACCCAGCCTGTAACATGACAGGTATGAGCTGATTGGCTGGCTATTTATCACTCTCCACTTTATGACGTTTTGATGCTTGATACATCTGGCCCATAGTATTTTGCATATTGAATGAGTTGTAATTAAAGTTTAGTAGCCCTTTATGCCATCTGCTGTGTGTACACGGCCTATTCAATATTTTAACCTCACCGCATTTTTACAATCTCTATAAAACATATAGATCTTGACATTTTACAGAATTTGAAAAAAAAAGAAAAAAAAAAGCCATAAAGCAAACTGAAAATAATCAAATTAAACACAACCTTGGCAGCTGTACAGTTAAGCATTACCATTTGAGCAAGCTGCACAGAAGATTAACATTGTTCAGAGGTTTGTTGGCTCTAGTTCTGTTTAAAGTTAATAATTCTTCCACTTACTGTGATGCATCGATCCCAAGTGCAATAGCTGGATTGGGCAGCTCAGGTGCAGCCGTAATAGTTGAAGTGAATAGAAACATTTCCTTTAGACAAACTATCCCATAGGGCTTATAAATAGGAAATGGACATTACAATGAAAACGGAGTTTGCAATGTGACTGGATTCTGTGCAGCACACTGAAACATTAAACTATGAAAAATGGTACTTTCTTCCCCCTGTCAAGAGCTACAAATAGATGAAATGAGTAGTCGTACATCAGTGTTTCCAGTCATTATCTTACTTCTGCAGCACTTTGTTTCAGTGACAGCAAAAAAAGGGACACTGGAGACCGTAGGGCCCTGGGCAGTTTATCAGTGGAAATCTAATATGGTCCATAAGCAGGCAAGTGAAAATCAATACTTCATTACCAAATTGTTAGTCAAGATGAAGAAGAATGGCAGGAGTATCTTAACAGGTTACAGGAACGTGGAGGGGGGTCTGTATCTCTGTAGATACCACCTGCAGGAAAATGGCTGATGAAAAATCTCACACGTTGGGAAAAATATAAGTCTTGTCATTTGTTGATTGTTTGGTTGCAGAATGAAAATATGTGGCATATATCATCAGGAAAGGCATATTGCTTCACGAGTACACTACTGCTATAGTTACAGTGTTGTGGGTGTAAGTTGCATATAATGTGTGGGATTTACTATTGGGTTCTTTTACTTTATACTATAAAAGGTCAGCCAAAGTACCGTTTACAATTTCCACAAGTTATGCATGGGCTAAAGTGCTTGTCAACGCCTTGTAAGATATGGTTATAGAAGGATATTATACACCCCCTGCAAATGGCAAGCATACGTTGGCACTTGTCTAATAAAAAGCTACTTTCAGTTGGCTTACGTCAGTGCGACCTGTTCTGTCTGCAGCCATGTTGTTTATATACAGTATGTGGTCTGTAATACAAGGGAAACAGCAACTGCTTCCATTCATCTGTGGTCTCTGCATTGGATACAAACATACAACAATATAATTAGAACATCCCATGGTAACAGCAACATCCTGCTTAATTGCACAGCATGCGAATTAAAGTATTTTTTTACTTCATATAAAAAATTTGTTAAAAAAACAGGAAAACATTTTTTTTTTATGATTAAACGATAAGGAAAAAATAGCTTATCTAAAGGAGTCAGCAGGCAGTGCCCATTTGACTTCATCAAGGGGTCTTTTGAAGATGAAGTCAAATCAATGAAACGCGTTGGATACTGCCTGCTGACTCTCCTTTACATAAGTTATTTTTCCTTATACGTTTTAATGTTAAAACATTTTTTTTCCTGTTTTTTACTAATTTTTATATATGTATTAAAAATACCTTAATTCTCGTACTGTTCAATGTGCACATAGCTTTTATAATAAATATTTTTTTTTACACTTTTTTTGTGTACTATGCAGGTCATATTAAGTCGCTGAACCCTTATTCTTTGTTTTCACACACGCACGCACATATATAAATATATATAGTTCTTTGAAAGGAAGGTGTGCAACAGCTAGAATACTAGAATATGAAGTCATCATAAAGGTGGTAACACAAGAACTGAGTTTTACTGTGTGCGATAAATAAAGAGTAGATATAGATTTAAGCACACGTTGTGAGTATTTGACCTCACAAGTTGCTGTTTAGTCTGGAAAATATTACAGCCCGTGGCCCCCCACAGGACAGGGGGATATCCGACCATACCCATTAGCCCGCTGGTATAAATCCCTTTTATGATTCATTGAAACATTTTCAAACCTTCAAACCGTTGACAGATTTTATTAAACACATGCAAATAAATCACAATGCCATGTTTCTTGCAGTATTTCCTCTAATATTCTCTTCATAAAAGAAGTTTTTCATGTCGCACAGTATCATTATACCTAATTAACGTTATGTGGGTGCCAATCTTTCCACATATTGCAATAACTTCATGTGGAGGAAAGAGAGCTTTTCCACATATTATGTCCGCACATCTGCTTTAAATCCATGTATCTGAGCCAAACTAATGACAAACTCATGGCACTGCGTTTTCTTTTTACACAACACTGTTTTGTTTCAGACATGACTCATGAGCTATATACGATGAAGAACATTATTGTGTGCTGGTTGTAAAACTAGCCACGGTATTGCTGCCTAGTAGTCAGACAGATTCTACCAAGTCCGTCAATAGCTGCTGTTATGAACTAGTAACATGAGTCATGTGAGAGGAGAGGAGATCCAAGGTTTATTTTTAGGTGTCTTTTATAAGAACCACCTATTGCTCTTGTCTGATACACCAGGCATTACCTGTGTGCTCTACGAATTGGTCCATACCATATATTTTGTGGTACTAAAAATATACATAAGGCAACGCATGGCAATTTTAAGAAACTGGGGGAGATTACCATTAGGTTTAAGCACAAGTTGGGGTTACTTAGGGTAAGGCTGCGAGGAAGGGGTGCGGTTGGCTATAGGGAGGGTGGGTCAGGCACTCAGAAGGGGGGGTAGGGTTAAGCAGGGGGTCAGGGTGGTTAGGTTTAGACATCAGGGTACGGGGGTTAGATTTGAGCATTAGTAAGAAAGGTTAGGGTAAGGCTGTGGGGAGGAGATGAGAGTGTTTGGGTTAGGCTGCTGGTAGGGAGTCTTAGGAGGCAGGGAGAGGGTAAGTATACTTACCTGATCGTTGTCCCGATTCCCTTCATTGAGATGCTGGTGTCGGTATTCAGACCTAAGGCTGCCAGCCGCCGGTCATCCATACGTATCCCTATAGAATAACCATCAGTAGTAAGTGAAACCATTGTGCATCCACTTGGAGGTTACCACACCCTACTTTTCCAGCACTTTGTAGTCGGCATTGTCAGTAGCTGTGATCACAGCTGTCCATAGTTCTGCACTCACAGTACTAGGTGGAAGAATGTACTGGATTTCACATGCACCTGCCTGTTAGGGCATGGTGTGGGGGCCAGCACTGAAGAATGAAAATTAATAATATAACATACTAATTACCAGCCCGTCAAAATTACGGAACAACATAACAGTAATGTCAGCGCCGGCGTTTGTACACTTGAATTCTTCTTAGATGCCATCTATTGGCTTTTTGTTTTGTATAGGATTAGTAAATCTCCTTACTACTCTTTTGGCACAATCAATAAATAACAATTCGCTAATTAATCATACTTATTGTATTATAGCGTCAGCTATTTAATAGTACTATATTATATGTTTAAATTGCAATTTGTTGGCTTGTGCAGATTTGCTGTGACAGCTTAAATCAGGAATGTCCAACGTTGGCCCTCCAGATGTTGTGAAACTACACATCCCAGCATGCTTTGCCACAGTTTTGCTATTAGAGAATACTAAAACTATTGCAAAGCATGCTGGGATGTGTAGTTTCAAAACATCTGGAGGGCCAACGTTGGACATGCCTGGCTTAAATCATATTACTGTGACCCATTGGTGTTCCAATATTATTATTATTATTATTAACATCAATAACATTAGTTTCCCGTAAATTTTGCCCACCTCACCATACTCTTGTGAGTAAAATGGCACATGCAATTACAAAGAGGGGACTTACGTGCAACTCAGAACCTGAGATTCGCATTTTAACATCTAGTCAGGCTCAACAGCCCTAGCACCAGTCACAGATCCAATGGTGAGTCACTTTAAAATAAGAACATTAACATCGTTCAACATTCAATGTAGACCATTTTTGGAAGGTAAAAAAAAAGTTATAATTTAAACATTTAAACCAGACTGTTTGAATTGCAAAAAAAAGTCATTTGGACCGCAAAATTCAAATCCGAGTAAAGATCCGACTCAGGACTCAGTACACTTGGATCCCCAAAAAGTATCCTAGCCGGGACATGGTTCTACTCAGATCCCCAAAGTTTGGGTATGTCTGGTTATTAACAAAACCAAACCACTCATATTTTATTTATTGCCATGATATGCATCTGTACTAAGGGGATCATTCTGGTTTACTCGCATAGGCAAATTCACTCTCAGATGGACAAAACCATATGCACTGCAGGTGGGCCTGATGTAACATGTACAGAGAGAGTTAGATTTGGCTGAGCTTTGTACTACAAACTATATTGCAGTGTCAAAATAAAGCAGCCAGTATTTACCCTGCACAGAAACAATAAAACACCCATATCTATCTCTCTCTACACGTTACATCATCGCCACCTGCAGTGCATATGGTTTTGTCCATCTGAGAGTGAATTTGCATTTGCAAGTGAAACAGAATAACCCCCTAAATGTATTATAAGGTACAGTTGAAAAGTGCAACAGAATATGTTGGCTGAATAAAAATACATGTTATGAAAATAATCAAATATATATGTATCAAATCTATACGACTAAACAGTGACTGAAGATTAATATACAGGTCGAGTATCCCGTATCCGAATATCCGTTATCCGAATTATTCCGAAAACCAGACATTCCAGAAAGTGAAAAAAAAAATATTTTTTTTGCTAAAAACTCACTGGGGACATTTGTAACAGCATCACTTAGGACATGATATGTAACTGGCACTATATATGTGCAAGACAATGATTGCTTGGCATTCAAATTCAGTGCTGAGATAGTACACACATTTTGTTTTACGTTTTGAAACCTTGTTTTTTGAACAAATAAAATGTATTTTATGTGGTAATAAAATATATTTGTGTGTATATTATGTGTTTATACAGCATAAATGCAAGATACTTCAAAATACATCATTGAAATATTAAAATATTCCGAAATACGGAATAATCCGTTATCCAAAATTCTCCTGGTCCCGAGCATTTTGGATAAGGGATACTCAACCTGTATATATATATATATATATATATATATATATATATATATATATATATATATATATATATATATATATATATATATATATATATATATATATTCTGTGCTGGCTCCGGCACTCTGCTGTCCCCCTGGACTCACTTGCTCTGGTGCCTTCAGGTGTGGCCGCTTGGGTCCACTAGCATACAACAAAGATATTGCGAGCGGCACTCAGAGACTGGATACACGAAGTAACACTGCAAATACGTGTTTAATGCAAACTTCAACGTTTCGGGGCGCTGGTCCCCTTCATCCTGACAAAGGGGACCAGCGCCCCGAAACGTTGAAGTTTGCATTAAACACGTATTTGCAGTGTTACTTCGTGTATCCAGTCTCTGAGTGCCGCTCGCAATATCTTTGTTGTATATATATATATATATAGCTGGCAGGATCGGCACTCCTTAGAACAAATATGAGCTGCGCCGGTGCCTTCACAATATAAGAAATTATGGGGGACATTTACCAAAATGGATTCGTAGAAAAAAGGTGTATTCGTAGGGAGAAATACACCTTTTTTTTACGAATTTGTATTTTCGGGATTTACAATCCCAAAAATACAACAATTCGTAGTCCTAAAGATGGAACATTCGTATTTGTATTTACAAATACGAATGTCCTACACCATCGATAGGATACGACAGAAATCACCATTCAAAAGAATGGTGGTTCCTGATGTACTAAGCAGCCGTACTGATAATACGGCTGCTTAGTGGTGTAAAACAGGCATGCAAATACGACAGGAAAATAGAACACCATTTTCCTGTTCTATTTGCTTTAACCCTGCACGGATCAGTCAGATCCGTGCAGGCTTCAGTGTAAAAAAATAGAAAAATTAAATAAAAAAAATAAAAAAAACAGCGTGGGGTCCCCCCCCACAGCCGAAACCAGCACCAGGCTGAAGGAGCCGGGGCCGGTAATTAAAAATCAGGGAACCCGACAAATAGGGGTTCCCCGATTTTTAACAACCAGCCTCAGGCTCCTGCTCTGGGGCTGGTTCCCAAAATACGGGGGACAAAATGACTAGGGGTCCCCCGTATTTTAAGAACCAGCCCCAGGCAAAACCAGCCAGCAGGGTAATGCCACAGCCGGGGGGAGACTTTTTATGCAAGTCCCCGCGGCCAAAGCATTCATCCCTACCGACCAGTCAGCCTGGCCAGGGGCCCTGGGGGAGTGGGGACCCCCCAATGAAGGGGTCCCCCCCCTCCAGGACTTACCTGACCAGGCTGAAGCCTGGTACTGTCCCCGATGCCCCTGGGCGGTGGGCATCGGGCTGATTATGGTGTAAAAAAAAAGATAAAACTATTGTTTTTTACTGTGGCACTACAAGTGCCAGCAAGCTGGGACTTGGAGAACCACAAGTCCCAGCCTGCTGGGCATTAAAGGGCCCGCTGGCACTTGTAGTTCCACAGTTAAAAAAATAGTGCACAAAACACACTGACACACATTTGAAATAAAAGTTTAATACACACATCACAAACACACTGATACTTACCTATCTTGATCCCGTCGGTAGGTCGCTGGCTCTGGTGTCGGCGGCTCCGGTGTCGGCGGCTCCAGTGTCGGCAGCTCCGGGTCGGCGGCTCCGAGGTCGGCGTCCTGTCTGAAGAAAATCCATGTTCGACCTGTGGAAGTAAATCCTACTCACCAGGTCCTCCATGGATGGTCTTCTGTCTTCTCTCTTCTTTTCCAGGACTTTATTCTTTCTCTTCTGTCTTCTGTCTTCTTCTTTGTTTACGCTGCCGGCTGTCGGGACTTTCAGAGCTGGAGAGATGTTGCCTCCTCGACGTCTGGACTAAGAATGAATTCTAGCCAATCAGGAGCCGCCTAGTGGCCAATCAGGAGCCAGTAAAGTCGGCTCCTGATTGGCTAGAATTCATTCTTAGTCCAGACGTCGAGGAGGCAACATCTCTCCAGCTCTGAAAGTCCCGACAGCCGGCAGCGTAAACAAAGAAGAAGACAGAAGAGAAAGAACAAAGTCCTGGAAAAGAAGAGAGAAGACAGAAGACCATCCATGGAGGACCTGGTGAGTAGGATTTACTTCCACAGGTCCAACATGGCTTTTCTTCAGACAGGACGCCGACCTCGGAGCCGCAGACCCGGAGCCGCCGACACTGGAGCCGCCGACACCGGAGCCGCCGACACCGGAGCAAGCGACCTACCGACGGGATCAAGATAGGTAAGTATCAGTGTGTTTGTGATGTGTGTATTAAACTTTTATTTTAAATGTGTGTCAGTGTGTTTTGTGCACTATTTTTTTAACTGTGGAACTACAAGTGCCAGCGGGCCCTTTAATGCCCAGCAGGCTGGGACTTGTGGTTCTCCAAGTCCCAGCTTGCTGGGGAGGCTTGCTGGCACTTGTAGTGCCACAGTAAAAAACAATAGTTTTATCTTTTTTTTTACACCATAATCAGCCCGATGCCCACCGCCCAGGGGCATCGGGGACAGTACCAGGCTTCAGCCTGGTCAGGTAAGTCCTGGAGGGGGGGGACCCCTTCATTGGGGGGGTCCCCACTCCCCCAGGGCCCCTGGCCAGGCTGACTGGTCGGTAGGGATGAATGCTTTGGCCGGGGGTACTTGCATAAAAAGTCTCCCCCCGGCTGTGGCATTACCCTGCTGGCTGGTTTTGCCTGGGGCTGGTTCTTAAAATACGGGGGACCCCTAGTCATTTTGTCCCCCGTATTTTGGGAACCAGCCCCAGAGCAGGAGCCTGGGGCTGGTTGTTAAAAATCAGGGAACCCCTATTTGTCGGGTTCCCTGATTTTTAATTACCGGCTCCAGGCTCTGTCAGCCTGGTGCTGGTTTCGGCTGTGGGGGGGACCCCACGCCGTTTTTTTTTTAAATATTTATTTATTTTTCTATTTTTTTTACACACTGCAGCCTGCACGGATCTGACTGATCCGTGCAGACTGCTAGAAATAATTCGTATTAGCAGCCGTATATACGGCCGCTAATACGAATTGTTACACCATCGGAGGGTTACAAAGCAGTCGTATCTGACTGCTTTGAAATTTCCCCTCCGGAACACGACTTTGCATACGACTAAAACAGTCGTATGCAGTCGGAGGGGAAATACCAATACGAAAAACTAGGTTTTTCATATTGGTAAATTTCCCCCTCTATGTCCAACGATGGTGCGGCACTCCTGGCTTCAAATAAAGAACACTTCATAATGTGGTAGTGATCAACGGTTCAAATTTATAACAAATTTTTCATCAGGATTCATTTCCTGATGAAAAATTTGTTATAAATTTGAAACGTTGATCACTACCACAGTGTGAAGTGTTCTTTATTTGAAGCAAGGAGTGCCACACCATCATTGGACATATATATATATATATATATATATATATATATATATATATATATAGACCACAGTGAGACCGCACTCACACTTGCTTGTGGACAACTTGTAGGGGTGTTCAAAAGAGGAGACATGTGAACCATGTCCCTCAAATATAGTCCAGAGATCCCTCCTTTTTGGGGGGGGGGAATTGAACACTCTCCTTAAAAATATGACAAAGTCATTCGTTTTGTAAAAAATGGTAATAGTAGTATAGTTTATTTAATTCTCCTCAAGCCCCGACGTTTCGGTCCATATTCAGACCTTTATCAAGGAGCCTATAACAACAATACATATACAAAAGATGCAATTTAGATGTCTGCACATAGACCAATAAGCAAACATCCATACAGCAAAAAAAACAAAGTTACATACTTTAGTGAAGAGTCATCAGCGCATACATGGAGGCAAACGCCTCAGCCCAGGAGACCGGATCAGCCACATCATAGGACTGTCCTGGTCGGGCTTTTATACCCAAATGAATCATCTAAACAAGCGGCATTTTGGCGCCAATCGATTGATTGGCGCGGCACTGCGCGCACGCACTTCCGGAAAAACCGGAAGTGCGTAACCAGGAAGTGACTCCTGGTGGAACGCACAGATGAGCCGCACATCGGCTGAAGGTATCAGTCGATGTGTTACAGGCTCGGGGGGCCAAGGATATATGCTAAATGTAGTTACAGCGGACAGTTAGCAAATCGCTACTGTGATTTGCTGCAGCGCATATTTATGTGAAAAAAAACTTGGTCGTATATCGGAGGGTAAACAAAGATGGCGTCTGTTTGAGCCGCAAGTGGAACGCATAATGTTTCAGCGCCACCTAGAGGTTGAAGGGTATAATACATTAAAAAAGGACATAATAACATTATAAGAACATATGCACTGCTTTTAAGTCCGTTGTGAATGTGGATAAAGCCTGACCATAATAGGATGTGACTTAACAATGGACCACCCATTGGGAGATATGATAGAAATTCGTCAACACTGACGTTTAGTTTACAAGGATATTGTAATGGACCCTTAAGTGATGAAAAGATAATTGGATTAAATTTATTTTTATTATTATTTATTATTTTTAATTTTTAATTTTTAAATTTTTAAATTTTTAGTTTATTTAATAGAATATTTATAGTATATTTTATATATGTTTTTAAATACAATTATAGATATTTTTATAAAAAAAAAATTATAAAATTTTTTTTTGATTACGATTATATTTGATTCACAATGGGTGGTTCTATACATTACAATATAATTACAATTGATGTGGGTGGATCCAAATATAGTCACATCCCTGGTGCCATGGTCCTGACAGATGTTAAAGTGCATAACATAGAGATACTATTCACAAAAAGTCTTGGGTAGTGAAGAAGAATAATCTCTCACGGTATTTCAGATGGATGGCGGTTTTAGTCTTTAAGAAATATAGCTAGGGGATTGTGTTCGTTGAGGCCCCGTGGGGACAATGTACCCAATTGGTGGATCCACCTGCATTCCGTTTTTCTCAACAGTAGTCCTCGATCACCTCCCCTTGTCATCGGGGGGACCCAATCTATCAGACGGCATCTTAATGTTGATATTTGATGGCCCGCTGACAAGAAATGTCGGGGCACTGGGAGCTCAGCCTTCCCTGTTTCTAATGCTGTTCTGATGGAATTTCGATGGTTGGCCATCCTCTCACGAAATTTCCGTGATGTCATTCCTACATAGGCCAACCCACATGGGCAATTGAGGAGGTAAATCACAAAGTCCATCTGGCAATGTAGGCGATATTTAATTTTTATCGGTTTCCCAGAGTGGGGATGTGGGAAGGTGGGGCCCTGCATCATGCTGCTGCACGTGGTGCACCCTGTACACCGAAAACAGCCTGGGCGCTTACTGTAAAGCCACGTGGTTTTGTGTTCGGATTTAGGATTGAGGGTCGGTCTCATCAATAATTGCTTCAAGTTGGCTCCCTTTTTGTAGGCAAACATAGGAGGATGTTGGTGTTGCAGTTTTAATGATGAATCGGAAGTCACTATTGGCCAATGTTTTTTAATGCTGTTGTATATTATATCAGATGCGTGATTATAGGTATTTACGTAAATCATCCGTTGGTTGGTTTTTGGTATTACGTCCTGATCACGTGTTCTTTGCTTTTTTTGAATGTTCTTTCTTGCCTTACATAGACATCTCGTCAAGGTTTTGTTTGAGTAGCCTCTGTCAATGAAGCGTGCCGTCATCTCTTTTATCTGTTTCTCCATTAAGACTTGATTGGAGTTGTTACGAATCACTCTCATGTATTGAGATATAGGTAAGTTTTCTTTTAGAGCAGGAGGATGTTGACTCGTTGTGTACAGCAACGTATTTCTGTCTGTTTCCTTCCGGAATAAGCTCACCTGAATGGAGTGGTCGATCAAAGATAAATTGATGTCTAAAAAGTTAATGGAGTTGGAGTCGATGGCGTGAGTGAATTTGATGGGATTGTCTAGCTTGTTTAGGTCACTGACCATGTTCTCAAAGGATTCAGTGGAGCCATCCCAAAGAACAAAGACGTCGTATACAGGTGGCTCTCTGGTGACTCTGGATCAAGGCGTCCACAACGCCCATACCGTAACAAGCGTCAACAGAGGAACCCATATAATTTGAACACAGGTTCATCAACTTCCGCATCAGACACCGATCAATCGAGCGCCCCTCACGATTTTTTAGGTTCAGACGGTGGAGTACCCACCCAACCTGTAAAACCCAGAAGAGGAAGGGGAATAGGCCCCACCCAAGAAGTGGTAGATTTAGGAAAACGGGTCCGAAAGCAAATTCTGAATTAGTCTTCAATCTATCTGACAAGCCCTTGACTCCAGCTATGACATCTTTGCTATCTAAAGGTCTATCATTCGTGCCGACACACCCCCATGACAACTTTTCGGCCTCAGTCGACTTATATAAATTTTCTCGCAAACTACGTTTACACGAGCAATTCAAAGAAAGTCCATCAAGAGGCCTTAGTACCCCCTTTCGTCCACCGTCAATGTACGACCCTGCATCATCTAATGCCAGTATTAAAACTTTTTCCAGATTAGTCCAACACGAGATCGCTGGAACTCCAAGGAAACCAAAGTTTGACAACCTCACACAAGATGAGAGAATGGCCCTGAGTACCTTTAAGCAAGACTCAAGCATAGTGATCCGTCAAGCGGATAAAGGAGGAGCAGTTGTCATACAAAATTGGACCCAATATGACAACGAGGTTATGCGCCAATTATCTGACACAAATACATACAAATTACTCAAAAATAATCCCATTCCAGACTTCAAAAAGCAGGTTGATACAATACTACTTCAAGGATTTAACTCAAAATGGCTCACTAAAGAAAACTTTGAATTCCTCACAGTACCTTTCCCGGTGTGTCCAATAATATATACCCTCCCCAAAATCCATAAATCTCATGTTGACCCCCCAGGTCGACCCATTATTTCGGCACGATCCTCACTGTTACAACCACTGGCAATATTTTTGGATCACCATCTACAACCACTAGTCACCACAAGCAGCACCTACATAAGGGATACCTCAGATTTCATTGAGAAAATTTCAGATATTAACATCACTGGTACTGAAAAACTGGCAACAATGGATGTCTGTTCATTATATACAGTAATCCCGCACAAGGAGGGCCTAGCAGTACTACGGAAAAAATTGGACACCAGAGATATATTGGAACCACCAACAGACTTCCTAATCCAACTGGCCACTCTAATCCTTAGCTGTAATCATTTTATGTATGACGGCAGGTACTATGTACAACTCTCCGGGACGGCAATGGGGTCAAATCTAGCCCCAGCGTACGCAGGACTTTTTATGCTTGATTACGAAATGACTCACATCTTGCCAAAGTACTCTGAGTCAATTGTCTTCTATAAACGATTCATAGACGACGTCTTTGTTCTTTGGGATGGCTCCACTGAATCCTTTGAGAACATGGTCAGTGACCTAAACAAGCTAGACAATCCCATCAAATTCACTCACGCCATCGACTCCAACTCCATTAACTTTTTAGACATCAATTTATCTTTGATCGACCACTCCATTCAGGTGAGCTTATTCCGGAAGGAAACAGACAGAAATACGTTGCTGTACACAACGAGTCAACATCCTCCTGCTCTAAAAGAAAACTTACCTATATCTCAATACATGAGAGTGATTCGTAACAACTCCAATCAAGTCTTAATGGAGAAACAGATAAAAGAGATGACGGCACGCTTCATTGACAGAGGCTACTCAAACAAAACCTTGACGAGATGTCTATGTAAGGCAAGAAAGAACATTCAAAAAAAGCAAAGAACACGTGATCAGGACGTAATACCAAAAACCAACCAACGGATGATTTACGTAAATACCTATAATCACGCATCTGATATAATATACAACAGCATTAAAAAACATTGGCCAATAGTGACTTCCGATTCATCATTAAAACTGCAACACCAACATCCTCCTATGTTTGCCTACAAAAAGGGAGCCAACTTGAAGCAATTATTGATGAGACCGACCCTCAATCCTAAATCCGAACACAAAACCACGTGGCTTTACAGTAAGCGCCCAGGCTGTTTTCGGTGTACAGGGTGCACCACGTGCAGCAGCATGATGCAGGGCCCCACCTTCCCACATCCCCACTCTGGGAAACCGATACAAATTAAATATCGCCTACATTGCCAGATGGACTTTGTGATTTACCTCCTCAATTGCCCATGTGGGTTGGCCTATGTAGGAATGACCTCACGGAAATTTCGTGAGAGGATGGCCAACCATCGAAATTCCATCAGAACAGCATTAGAAACAGGGAAGGCTGAGCTCCCAGTGCCCCGACATTTCTTGTCAGTGGGCCATCAAATATCAACATTAAGATGCCGTCTGATAGATTGGGTCCCCCCGATGGCAAGGGGAGGTGATCGAGGACTACTGTTGAGAAAAACGGAATGCAGGTGGATCCACCAATTGGGTACATTGTCCCCACGGGGCCTCAACGAACACAATCCCCTAGCTATATTTCTTAAAGACTAAAACCGCCATCCATCTGAAATACCGTGAGAGATTATTCTTCTTCACTACCCAAGACTTTTTGTGAATAGTATCTCTATGTTATGCACTTTAACATCTGTCAGGACCATGGCACCAGGGATGTGACTATATTTGGATCCACCCACATCAATTGTAATTATATTGTAATGTATAGAACCACCCATTGTGAATCAAATATAATCGTAATCAAAAAAAAATTTTATAAATTTTTTTTTATAAAAATATCTATAATTGTATTTAAAAACATATATAAAATATACTATAAATATTCTATTAAATAAACTAAAAATTTAAAAATTTAAAAATTAAAAATTAAAAATAATAAAGAATAATAAAAATAAATTTAATCCAATTATCTTTTCATCACTTAAGGGTCCATTACAATATCCTTGTAAACTAAACGTCAGTGTTGACGAATTTCTATCATATCTCCCAATGGGTGGTCCATTGTTAAGTCACATCCTATTATGGTCAGGCTTTATCCACATTCACAACGGACTTAAAAGCAGTGCATATGTTCTTATAATGTTATTATGTCCTTTTTTAATGTATTATACCCTTCAACCTCTAGGTGGCGCTGAAACATTATGCGTTCCACTTGCGGCTCAAACAGACGCCATCTTTGTTTACCCTCCGATATACGACCAAGTTTTTTTTCACATAAATATGCGCTGCAGCAAATCACAGTAGCGATTTGCTAACTGTCCGCTGTAACTACATTTAGCATATATCCTTGGCCCCCCGAGCCTGTAACACATCGACTGATACCTTCAGCCGATGTGCGGCTCATCTGTGCGTTCCACCAGGAGTCACTTCCTGGTTACGCACTTATGGTTTTTCCGGAAGTGCGTGCGCGCAGTGCCGCGCCAATCAATCGATTGGCGCCAAAATGCCGCTTGTTTAGATGATTCATTTGGGTATAAAAGCCCGACCAGGACAGTCCTATGATGTGGCTGATCCGGTCTCCTGGGCTGAGGCGTTTGCCTCCATGTATGCGCTGATGACTCTTCACTAAAGTATGTAACTTTGTTTTTTTTGCTGTATGGATGTTTGCTTATTGGTCTATGTGCAGACATCTAAATTGCATCTTTTGTATATGTATTGTTGTTATAGGCTCCTTGATAAAGGTCTGAATATGGACCGAAACGTCGGGGCTTGAGGAGAATTAAATAAACTATACTACTATTACCATTTTTTACAAAACGAATGACTTTGTCATATTTTTAAGGAGAGTGTTCAATTCCCCCCCCAAAAAGGAGGGATCTCTGGACTATATATATATATATATACTTGCGATGAGCTGTCACTCTCCTCTCCGTACTACATTTGCCGGAGTGCTCCGTCCAGTAACTGCATACAACAACTCCCCCTTGGACTGGCACTTCCACGGTCTTTGATGCTAAATAATACGATGTCACACCAACTGGTTTGCGACGTTTCGAACTTTAATTAGTTCTTCATCAGGCAGCGTACAGACATTGAATCAAGAAATAAACTAACCTTATATCCCCTGGTCTCCTCCTCGCGGCAAACGCCGGTCATCCACGCACTTCCTGAACAGGAAGTGCGTGGATGACCGGCGTTTGCCGCGAGGAGGAGACCAGGGGATATAAGGTTAGTTTATTTCTTGATTCAATGTCTGTACGCTGCCTGATGAAGAACTAATTAAAGTTCGAAACGTCGCAAACCAGTTGGTGTGACATCGTATTATTTAGCATCAAAGACCGTGGAAGTGCCAGTCCAAGGGGGAGTTGTTATATATATATATATATATATATAAAGCAGCTGTGGCGGGCAGCACTCGGAGACTCACATCAATCAGCCGGTGTAACGGTGAACGTGCAAACAAACTTTAATAACGTTTTGAGGCTAGCAGCCCCTTCATCATATATATATATATAGACACACACATAGAGACATGCAGCACTCCCATAGGACTTCATGCAGTAATCATTCACATTGGCAAAGGATTAAGACAACGTTTCACTGTCGTTTATTCTGTGGCATTTTCATCAGGACAATAAGTACATAGAACAGTCTTACCTTAAGTACTAAACACTCGTGCTCATGTTTCGGATCGGGGCCCGCCGGCGTGTGCGTGCAGCACTTCGCCGATGATCTCATCCGGCCTCGCCTCTGTGCATGCTCCCCATCACCATAGTAACCATGATATACAACTGTCAAAATTAGAGCGTATATTCATCTAACATCGTGCTGGATCTCATATTAAAGCTGCATGCTAATCATAATTTGCAGATATCTGTGAGCTAAGCATATAAGCATAATGCTAACATAGGTAATAACAGTAAAAAAAAGCCACTATGCAGCTAACCACTGCAATCGCGGCTTCCGTGCAGTAATATAATTGTTTATGGTAATATTATGGCTATTACCATAAATAAACAATCATATTGCTGCACAGAAGCCGTGAGCTTGATAACGGTCAATAAAGACCGAAAAGTCACCTCAGTAAGTCTCTGCCTGATTTATTACGCTTAAGTCCTCTGAGTGCGGCCGTGTCCAGCACCTATTTATCCGGTGTGGAAGCACCTTGGATGGCATCGGGGCCAAATTGTGGACAGTTTACTCACTAGAGTGCCAATCACTGCTGTTGTGTGTATATATATATATATATATATATATATATATATATATAGATAGGCGTAGGATGGCACTCCTGATGCTGGGGAGCAACTGCCGGGGTGCCACTGAAGGGGGACAATGCAGCAGTGGGGAGCAGATGGCACTCGCACGGACTTGGAGAAAGAAGGTCAGACAACACAGGGAGGTACCGACGTTTCGGATTTTAATCCGTTATCAAGGTTAGAACACAGAAAATGACAAAAGCACTTACATTTAACAGCGTGGACCGGGATCAACCTCGCGCTGCCCTCTCTGACACTCACTCCTCCAAGCCCCGACTTCTTGTTTGGTCACCTGATTCAGACAAGCCGTCTGACATTGGGATTTCCATAGGAGGCGTCCGTTGCTAGGAGACAGCGGTGCTAGAGCCGGGTCAGCAGCTCGGAAGCGGCCAGTTACATAACACCTAAAAGAAAAGTGAACACCATTAAGTTAATCACACAAGGGAAACGGGGGGAGGGAGAGGGGAGGGGAAGAGAGGGACAAGAGGAGTGGGGAACAGTACATCAGCCGTCAGCACATCATGGAAAAATTACTCCGAAAAAATGTTCAAAAAAGATCAAAAAGTAAATAATGCATGTGTCGACTGTAAAAAGTCGGCACTTGGCATCTTGCAGGTCGACTATGTTCACAGAAACATGTTAAATGAAAGTTGTTCATTGAGACCTCTAGGGTTGACAGTGTCCAGTCTAAAAATCCATTGTGTCTCGATTTGAAGAAGTCGCTTTCCTCTGTCGCCACCTCTCATGTCATCAGGGACGTGGTCGATTATGGTGTACCTTAAATTGGCAAGGCTATGTTTGGCAGATAGGAAATGTTTGGCGACTGGTTGTTCTACAGGTTTGTTCAAAAGGGCAGCACGTATGGCAGTCCGATGTAGGGCGATCCGTTCTTTAAACGTCCTGATCGTCTTCCCCACGTACCCTAAGCCACATGGGCAGGTGATCAGATATACCACGAAGGATGAAGGTGAGTATATGCTTGATGGGTATCGAACGTCCAGAATGGGGATGGGTGAAAGACTTGCAGGCAATTAGTGAGCTGCAAGTGGTGCAGCCAGAACATCGGTAGCATCCTGCTGCTTTGCGTGTAGTACCCATTGGTAATCTCATGGAGATATTGGTGCGAACCACCATATAACGTATGTTGCGCCCCCGAGTGAAGCATGGCATGAGGCGGGCATTTTTGAGGGTTTTGAGATCCTTATCTTGTTGAATTACAGGCCAAAGGCTCTTAGAGGTGTCTCGGATGTGTCCATCAGCGGTGTTATAGGAGCGTACCCACCCAAGGGTGTTCTCAGGGAACCCTTTGGACTTGTGTTTCTGGAGCAACTCGCACCTAGGGATCAGGTCCACTTTTTTTCGGGCCTGTTTCAATATTGTGTGAGAATAACCCCTGGCAGAGAATTTGGTTTCCATTCTGTCTAGATCTTTAGGTAATTGGTCTTTAGAGCTGGTGATGCGTTTAACCCGCAAGAATTGCGAGAATGGTAGTCCTTTTATCAATGCGGGCGGTGATGGCTGTGAGCTAACAGCAAAGTGTTGCGGTCCGTCGTTTTTGAATAAATGGCAGTGGCCAACTTCCCATTCTCAACCGAGATGCAGACATCAAGATAATTAATCGACGTCTGGCTCATTGAATAGGTAAATTTTATTGGACAGTCCAGCTCATTAACATCTTTGATGGCCAGAGACAGCTCTAGATCAGTACCCGTCCAGAACAGCAGGACATCATCAATGTATCGGGTGTAAAATAGGATCCTGTTGGCAAGTGGGGTGTCCAAAAATAATGTCTTTTCAATCTGGGCCATATATGCGTTGGCATAGGACGGAGCGACTGGCGATCCCATCACGCATCCTGTGCGCTGTTGGAAGTATTGGCTGTTGAAAAGAAAAAAGTTACGATGCAGGATGAGGAACAACAGGGACATCATCAGACTGAGAGGTGGTCCTTTGTAATTCAAATCATTTTCAAGTAATTTTTTGGTTGCCTCCATGCCTTCTTTGTGGGGGATGTTGGTGTATAAGCTGCAGATGTCCATGGTCACCAACCATGTCCCTATCGGCAGAGTCTCAAATTCTTTAAGTTTATTTAATAATGCCGTGGTATCCTGTAGATAGGTCGAAGTATTCTGGACCGCTGGCTGCAGGAAAAAGTCTAAAAAAGACGAGGTATTACTGAACAACGAATTGCGGGCAGATATAATTGGTCTGCCGGGTGGGGACCTAAGATTCTTATGAATCTTAGGAAGGCAGTATAGCAGGGGCACTCGGGGTGTGTCGGTCACAAGCCAGTCTCTTACTGATGCGGGCAGGTCTTTGTTGTCCACTGCTTCGTTCAAAATCAGATCAAGTTCAGCCTTGTAGGTGCTGGTGGGGTCACGACTGAGACGTTCATACGTGTCTGTATGTAACTGATAATAGACTTCGGTTTTATAATGGTTAATGTCCCAGATGACGATACCCCCCCCCCTTGTCGGCAGGGAGTATCATTATGTCATCATATGACCGCAGGTTCTGAAGTGCTGTCCATTCATTTTTGGTTAAGTTGGAAAACTTAGTGGAATCTTCGTTGTTTTGCAGTGTGACAACTTTGGATTCTAGGATCCGTGTGAAGCTGTGTATGGTCTGGTTGGATGAAGCCGGGTCAAACCTGGATTTGTTCTTGAATTTGTCGTAGATAGATGGGGGTTGAGCGGGGGACAAGGTGTCGGAGCGGCTGAAGAATTCTTTCAGCCTAAGCTTTCTATTCAGTTTGATATTCTCAATTTTCCATTCAAACGGTTTGAATTTGTTTGTAGGCACGAAGGACAGTCCCTTATTCAATACGGCCACTTCTGTGGTTGTCAGAGTACGGTTTGAGATGTTAAACGTTACATCCTCTTGCCTCGAGCCAGATTTTGCGAGGCGATGATTTTGTCCACCTCTTCTGGTGGGTCTTTGTCTTTTTCCCATACGGCACGGGTTCTGACGCCTGTTGGGGGGCGCTGGTAGTTTTTTGACGCCAGATTTTTAGTACCGGCTTCGCCAGCTGAGGAGGCAGCATCGCTGGAGGACTCCCTGTCAGTGGACGTGTGGTTACCCCGTCTCTTGAATCTCCGATCTTTGTTTTGTTGCCTGTGTGGTCCCGAGATCCACCTGTATACATTTTGTTCAGAATTATCCCGGTTGACGCTATTGAATTTATTCTTTTTGAAGGCTATGAGTTCCTTCTTAAAGGTGGCCAGTTGGGAATTTAATTTAGACAGCCAGTCAGTGTCATGATCCTGGGTCAATTTATCCAGATGCAAGTCCTCATAATCACTTATGCGTTTGCGCATGATTTCCATTTCCCTAGCCGCCTCATTGATGACAAGGGTCATGAGATCAAATGAGCAGGTATTCAGGATGGCGCACCATTTCCTGCAAAACTCTTGGTTGTAGCGGCCTATGGTGGGGGTATTTCGAACACGAAAGCCCCTAGGGATCTTTTTTTCTCTATAATACTCGGAAAGGGTCACCCCATGTAACAGAAATTCAACTTCCTTTTTCTTTAATTTATAGAGATTATTGTAGATATCTTCGGTAGACAGGTCCCCTTCCAGTTCCAAGAGTCGCTGGGTAAATAGAGCAGCAGAGGCTTCGTCTTCTGAGAATCTGAGACGTTCCCCCAAAGGTAATGTCGGTACCAGGACTTGGTCGAGCCGATCTGTTGCTGCAGGTAATTGCGACATGACAGAGTAGACGGTAGATGAGACCAGAGGGGAAGGTTGGTGATTAAAATAACAGCCTCGGTTTTAGGAGCACCCAAACACCGGGGCGGCACAAGTCTTATGGCGTTCGTAGCTTAATGGCAGATTAGGATCAACTGCAAAAACAGGATGCGGGTGCACGTTCCAAGAACCACAACAACAAAGTGGGGTCCGTATGTAGATAGGCGTAGGATGGCACTCCTGATGCTGGGGAGCAACTGCCGGGGTGCCACTGAAGGGGGACAATGCAGCAGTGGGGAGCAGATGGCACTCGCACGGACTTGGAGAAAGAAGGTCAGACAACACAGGGAGGTACCGACGTTTCGCATTTTAATCCGTTATCAAGGTTAGAACACAGAAAATGACAAAAGCACTTACATTTAACAGCGTGGACCGGGATCAACCTCGCGCTGCCCTCTCTGTCACTCACTCCTCTAAGCCCCGACTTCCTGTTTGGTCACCTGATTCAGACAAGCCGTCTGACGTCATTGGGATTTCCATAGGAGGCGTCCGTTGCTAGGAGACAGCGGTGCTAGAGCCGGGTCAGCAGCTCGGAAGCGGCCAGTTACATAACACCTAAAAGAAAAGTGAACACCATTAAGTTATCAAATAGAGAACGGATTTGGGATGTGTGATGGCCCATGGTGTATATGTTATGGCAATAATACTAAAATGAAGGACTGCCCCCACAGAAAGGCCCATGGCATAGGTGCCGATTTATGTTTTTTTCTGGTGGGTGCTCAAGGCAAAAATATAGGAGAGTGTCTTCATGGGGAAGGGGCATGGCCACAAAATAATACCACTTTATATAACGCAGCACAGTTGTCTCCAATATTCAAATTATTCTCTCCTCCTCTCCCTCCCCCTCTCTCTCTCATCCCAGGCACAGTGCACTCATTACCTGTAGGAATGTGGGTACCTGTGCTCCCAGTAGCATGTTACTGGTATACACTGTGATGTCCCTGATGAACTGAAGGAACATGTTGCACTCCCCAATATGAGGACCTCTGTACTGCGGTCATCTCTGGGAAGAGATACCTGGCTGCCCATCAGTGTCAGGGGTTTAAATTACATTATATAATACATAGGTCCAGCCCTACCTGTGAGCCCAGCATCCAGCCTGAAGGGCAGCTATGACAGACATCAATAATCTCTGTGGCATGAGCTCACCCACACTGCGGTGTACAGAGCTGGAGCCACCACAGACTGGTCTAACCACAGTTCCCACTTACAGTACAGTCACAGCACCACAGGAGGCAACAACCCCACAGCAGTCATGTCCTCAGCCAGCAGTTACAGGATCTGCACAATATGCCATGAGGACTCAGATCATATGCCAGGCACTGGGCGGTCCCACTCCTGCCAGCCTACTCCGCTTGTTGGGGACAGGGTAAGCTGCCTCCTCTCACTCCACGGGTGTCAAACACAAGACCCGCGGGCAAATCTGGCCCGCCAGACCTCGTCATGTGGCCCGCGCAGCCGCCGCCACCCACCCCCGCCTGGCGCCGATTACATTACTGCGGGAAGCATTCAGTGACACTCACATGACGACTCGAGACTGAGAGACATACCTAACAACGTGAGGAAGCCGGGTGACACAGTCACTCCGCCGCAGCGCTCATTTAGGAGGAGGAGGGAGGCAGGACAGTGGACACAGACTTGTAAGTGTCACTGTGTGACGTGCCCGACTCCTCCCCGGCTCCTCCTGCGGGCAGCAGCTACGGCGCTGCCATGTGTGACACACGCCTGCCTGACAGCAGTTCCAGTGACACCGTGACGTACATGCTGCTGCGGCTGCCTGTCGGACTTGGACGCAGGCCCTGCGGTGAGCTGCCTCCTGCCTGTGGTGCCGCGCTGCGCAGCAGTGGCATCAGTTGGTTCAGTATATTTACTGTAATGTTCGGCAGTGGGGTGGGCACAGTTGTGTTGTCTCTTGTTGTCCAGACCAGTCTGTCCAGTCCAGAGTCCGTGGCCGGGCAGGCAGAGAGCCAGGCCAGCAGCACACAGCCGCAGCCTGAGCCCACAAATCTGCAGTGCGGCTGCCTGTGTCCAGGGTCATTATCATTATCTGTCCCACTGTCACCACCAGTCCAGAACTCTAGCGAGAGTCCTGCGAACCCAGAGGCCCAGGTCACCTGCTGGGCGATCTGACGTCACGTCACTGTGCCCTGTCCCAGGCCCCCAGCCAATCTCCCTGCTAGTTATTACTTACATTATTACAAAAAACAGTAATAATTGAATGCAGTGACAATAATTTATGATAATAAAGAGACACATAGTCCTACAGATACAACCGGCCCTTTGAGGGTGACCAAACTGCTGATGCGGCCCCCGATGAATTTGAGTTTGACACCCCTGTCTCACTCTCTGCTGCAACAACTGCCCCGGACGCGCTTTGTGATCGTGGTGGAGGGATGGGGAGGTTGGCACCGGCGCACGGCGGGTGAGTGTGAGAACGCGTAAGAGTGAACGCTGCACAGGGTGTGGTGGGATGGGGGCATGCAGTACAGGGAGGAAGTGTCTGACTCCTTACTGTATAGTGGCGGAAATGATGCAGTGATTGATTAGCAGTACAACTGTGGCCCAGCAGCGGCCACTCTGGCGGCCAGTGGGTGCTCATGAATTTCCATGGGTGCTCAAGCCCTTGAGCACCCACAGAATCGGCGCCTATGGTCCATGCTCCAAATGTAAGGTTTTGCCATAAAACTAAATGACACTTTAAAACTAGCAGCTTATTCCGAAATTGCTCTTGCAGTAGCAAATCAGTGCCATGTACATTTGGGCCCATATTTTAGGTAACAAATCAAAAACTGTTGCTAAAAATGTACTCCATGCAAATGAGCGTACTGCAATGAGGAAAATAAGTGAGAAAATCAGAAAAAGGCTATAATCAAATTGGATGAAACGTATGTTGGCAGGTGCAGACTTGGCACTGTGGGTAGCAGAAACAAACTAGAGAAGACACCTAGAATTTGTAGCTACAGCTTACATTAGTTTATACTTTCTACTACTGTTTAGTTAATCTGCCAATACACACAGTAAAAAAGGAAAATGCAGATGCACATCCTAAATACTAAACACTGCTAATCACAGTAATCCTAATAAACTCTACAATATAATATAAAGCCAATGTGAGGTGCTTAGCATAATTTGGGCCAAAAATATGGGCACACCAACCGCAACCAGGTGACCTCATCTGGACCCATCTCCCCATACAAAACATTCAGGAGAAATCTTGATCGTATAGACACAGAAAGGGTAATGCAGAGTTTGACTTATGTTAGTTTGCATAGAGTATGAGAGTAACTATGAAATTGACTCTGCTCACACCCAAAAAACAAGCGACAGACTCCATACCGAAAGAGTAATACATAAGTTGCAGCTGCTGCACAAATAATATTGGTCTCCAGCACTTGCTAGCCACTTTTGATTGGCTGAATATGGATTTATTGCAGAAATAGCTGCTTTCTTTAATGCTCATATGAGTATTACATGTTTTTTGTGGCTAAATTTTATCAATGTAGTAGCAGCAGTGTATTACCATCCCCCCTGAGCTGCCTGGGACCTTTCTGGGCAGCAGAATCACATGTGATACATCGCATTTGGACATTTTACATGCAATTTATTGCATGCGACCCCGTTCCCCGCCACTGGGAGAGAGGACGAGTCGGAGGTCGGACTGGCAGCAGGTGATGGAACTGTGTATTGGACCTGTACACAACTTATAGGGCTTGCATAATCACGCAATTGCTGGTTTTTAATTAGTAAAAAAATGTATTGTCTACAGTTTGGACCCAAATGTATCCCAACTCAGAGTGTGAGTTATAATGATTAATTGTATCATTCAATCTATGACACAGCCTTTACATTTTTTCTTTTTTTTTTGCCAAAGTGCATTAGCCTCTTCCCTGAAACCTGTGTTTGAGTACATAGCCTTGCCAATAGCACTGATCAGGCAGCTTAAATTGGATAGGTTGTGTGATATATACGAGGGTGGATCAATAAGTACCCGTGTTTGAAGACAGGTGGCGTTGCTGAGGAAAGTTGTTATTACTATCATGTACTGCCATTTTACAAACAACGCCATACCAAATTATAGATTGAGTCATAGGGTTTTTTTTTTCCACCACGACAATGCACCAGCTCCCTCATCCGGAATTGTTGCAGTCAGATTGCATGAATTGCGCTATGAATTGTTACCGCATCCCCCGTACTCGTCCGACTTGGCTCCTTTTGACTTCTTTAGGTTCCCTAACCTGAAAACGTGGCTCGTGGGGAAAAAAAAAATCATAGCGCAATTCATGCAATTTGGGCGCAACAGTTCCAGATGAGGGAGCTGGTGCATTGTTGTCGTGGAAAAAAAAATTAACCTATAAATCAATCTGAAATTTGGTATGGCGTTGTATGAAAGATGGTAGTACACGATAGTAATACCAACTTTTCTCAGCAACGCCACCTGTCTTCAAACAGGTACTTATTGATCCACCCTTGTGTATAGAGAGAGAGAGAGTTGTGTATAGAGAGAGAGAGAGTGAGAGAGAGAGAGTATGGAGGCTGATAGAGGGAAGCACAAGTTCCCCTAACTTGTGTCTGTCTGTTATGGGGACTTTATAGTGCTTCATAATAAATCAGCGCTTATTTCTCACATAAGAGCCTTACATGTTTCAGGTTTAGATTCACTGTTGATTGTAGAGACGCTAACAGTGATACCACTTTCACACTGCCTAAACGTTTTAAAAACCGTTATTTTGAAACAGTATTTAAAATGTCTCTGAGCCTTCACATTGCAGTAGATTACTGTTTTAAATACCGTTTAAGTACCATTCACATCAGTCAACCCGTTTAATCCCCTGAACACGTTTCAAGGCAGAATGCAGGGGACAGCCTTTCACATGTCTGTAATCTGTTGATTTTACTAAATACCGTTTCAGAGCCATTCTCACTGCAGAAAAAACGTCCCTGAAACGTGTAGGACTCTGCTTTTTAAATCTGTAACCGGTAAATCAACTCTAGCGCTTTCCCACTGCAGCCTTAAACGTTTTAAAATGGAAAAAAAACTGCAATATACCGTTTAACAAGTGCAGTGTGAAAGGGGTATGAGTAAAGCATCATGTTTAACTTATCGTCCAGTGCTGAACTGACTCCTCACCCTCCTTACCGGGATAGGGCTTCATAGCATAAACAACGTCTGATGATGCTCAGAACATGAATTATGTAAACATGTTTACTTATGTTATTTATACATGCGGGTAAACAAGCAGCAATTATTTGTAACAGTCTTTGATGTAGGAAGCAGAGCATAGTTTTGGCCTAAAGAATTCCAGCCCATCTGCCCTGCTTTCTTTTTCAGATGCACTGTAATTGTATACTGAAACTGTTTAAAGGGCCTTTTAAATCAGCAATTAACTCGTGTTTAAATGAAAGAGCATAATTTTACAAGTTAATTTACTCATGAATTCTTTAGGTTTCCTTTGGACTGCAAACTGGCACTTGCAGGAGCACTGTATAATCCTTGTTCCAATGTTATGTTTCTTTTTGTAGGTTCAGAACATGCCGGCACCTTATAGATACTATATAATAATCATGATAGCAGTAATACGTGTATGCAATCCACTTCTTTGTCCTTATTCAACTTTTTTTATGGATTATTATTAAGTAGGGTAAAAATATAGATTGTCTATTGCTGCTTATGCTTTTTGGCCCAATTTACCAATAAAATATTGCTGGGGAGATGCTCAGCTCCATGCTGTTGGCAGCCAGCCGCAATCGTTCGGTCCGACATAAATACAAACAAAAAGGCTAAACTGTTTGTTAGAACCTAACATCAATATATACTGCACCAATTATTTTGGTGTGCTGGTTATCGTGTTTGCCCTGATCCCTGATGGGAGACAACATGTGGACATTGCTTTATCTTAAGGCCCCTAAACACTGCTGCGATTTGGGCTGATTTCACCCATTCCCGACGGATCGGGCTGTGAATTTGGCCCAAATCAGATGCCTGCATGCAGGTCTGACCACCGTCTTCGGACCCACCTCCTGGTGGTGGGGAACAGGGGTTGCATGGGATCCATCACATGTGAAAGGACCCCATGCGATGCATCAAATGCGATCCTGCTGCCCGGGCAGCTCGCGGGGGATTGGTTGGCTACACCACTGTGATATATCACAGTATTGTATGGCCAGCTTTACAGTAATAAGACTGTATCTATTATTATGGAACAAGCAAGAGGTTAGGACACTAGGTGTCCTGAGAAGGCGCCTATGGAGAGTGGGTTTGCTAGAGCTGCAGTTTCGGTTTATTTGGGGGTCAAGCCCAAATGTGTAAATGTATAGAGAAAAAGGGGATGTTAAACATCGCTATATGTGTACAAAGGTGAAAAAGCTACTAAGAGAAATGCGTTGGTGTATCAAAGCAAAGGAAACCCACCCCTTGGATTACAAATTTGGTTCTATCACTTGTGCCCAGACCAGCTTCCACAAACCACCCCAGCAACTGCAGAGTATCGGGACTTCACCACTCTCCACAGCACCAGGTAGTACCCCATACCAACAGGTGGTCCCTGGATAGGAGGAAATACATCTTCCAAGTCCCTGCAACAGTGATTAGTTTCAACAAATTGGGGATACATCAAAAGGAAGCATCATAGGAATGGACACTGGACACCATCTATCCGGGAGTCTGGGTGAATATCCTTGTTTACACAATCCTTTTTGGTACCAGCCATTTTATTATTGCTATTGAGCTCAACTATTTACCCTCTTTTTAAATGTTTATTGTATTTATTTTAATGTAATAAATTTGAATTTATATTTTACACCTGTTGCATGTGTACACATATAGCACAGTTTCACATCCCCTTTTTTCTCTGTATCTATTATTATATTTGTTCACTGGCAAATGAATATCTTTTCTTTTAAATATTCAGCACATTATAAAATATCAAATCCTATATAATAAAAGACTAATACTAATGCTCCTCGCAGTACTGTCAGGGAATTCAAGTGTTTTGCATGCCAGCGAACACTAGATGGTGCTGCTCCATGCGGCTTTACTGTTCTGTTGTTCTGTCATTTTGCCGGGCTGGTAACTAGTAAAGATATAAATAATTCTACATAGTGAACCTTTCCTTTTTAGTAAGTGATAGAAATGTCTTCTTTGTCCATGCCAACATGTATTCTGTGTGATATATTCAGGATATGTATGGTGTAAGATTCTGTGATAGATCGTTTGTTAACTGCCATTTTTGATGAAACACTTTACAAATGCAATGGAATCCATTTTGTATAATGCAATACCTAAGCAACATTAGAACATACATCTTTCAATACTATAAAAAGCATTAAAAAATAATAATAACACAGTTTGTAATAATGTTTGGATATCTATAACTAAAAGGGGGGCATTTACTGACTTGCGCTTTGTACTTGGGTACTTTTTCAAAGTTCCTCCTGTGATACCGGGAACAGAAATTCCCTAGGTAAGTAAGGGAAAGGCATTGTCCCTCTGCACAATACTGTGATTAATGTCATTGCAGGGGATATCCACGATAACGTGATTTGCAGAAAATCATATCATTATGGCCTGGAGCCTCTGCTATACCCACATCACAAGGGAAGTGTCCAGGAGCTGGCAGATTGGCTTTCTCTCCCTAAAGAAGTCTGGGAGAAGTCCCTGAAATTCATGAGTCCCTGGGACATTTTGGGAGAAGAATGAAGTATGCTGCAGCTTGACTAATGTGCATTTTGTAAAATGTGTTGTTTATTAGACCAAAGTGCAGGCTCGAATGGCCCAGCGGGGGACCGGGGGTTTTCCCGGTAGGCCCCGGTGATTTTACAGCCAGCCTACTGTATGCCGCAGCTCTCACTCAGTCAGACGTGGAGCACTGCAACTGGCAGATGAGCTAGCAGCCAGTCTCCTAATGAGCTAACCAGTAATAGAGCATAAAGTTGGATAGTGCCCACTCCTGCTGTGCCTGCTGCTGCTGACGGGAGAGAGGGGGGAAAAGAGCAGGGCCCTGTACAATGATATTTCTGGGCCCCCCCACCTAATCCCAAATCCACACAACCCTCTTTTGCCTGAGCCTCATTTAGGGTGGGATGTATTAAAATACATCGCGCCCCTCCCCCCCCTGCCGCGATGCTGCCGCATATGTACTAACATATGCGGCTGGCATCGCGGTGCGGTGACGGAGGCCCCCCGCGATACCTGTACTCTGGTGTGCGGGGGGTCTCCATCATCTCCCTGCACGCCGGGGACAGCTAAGCAGGCTGTCCCCGGCGCCTCCTCCTCCCCCCTGCAGCCGGAAGGATGTCCGGCTGCTTCACTAGGGGGAGGAGGGGTTTACCTTCCGGGGTCCAGGTGGCGATACCCTTCAATGCGGTATCATTTTTGATACATTGTAAAATGCGGTAAAACCGGGGTTTTACCGCATTTTCCATTTGATACATCTCGCCCTTAACCTTTCGCTGCTTTCAGGTGTGGACTTCTCTCGTTGTCAGTCCTGCTGGCCTGGCTCCTGGCTGCTGCTTCCTGCTGGCTTCGGGCTACTGCTGGCCTGCCCCTTTATAAAAGAACGCCGAGCACTACGAGCAGGCAGGGCAGGTCATTCGTAGAGCGTGGAAAAGATGACCCGCACATGCGCAGTATAAGTACAGGAGCCTGAGGCCACAGCGCCAGCTTCAGGTACAGCTGTGCACCTGCGGCCCCAGGCCGTTTGCACACACAGAGTAGACCGCTCTGAGAGCCAAGCGAACGGGCGCAAACACGGTAGACCGCAGTGGCACATAGGGAGTCAGTCACACACAGATGGTGCACAGTAGACGGCCAGGTCACTGACAGGCCAGCTAGTACAGGCAGCGGCTGTGCAGGGACATGGAAGCTCTGGGGCCCTTCAGATCACTGGGGCCCGTCACACATGACTATTGTGTATTCTCTACAGTGCACTGCAGTTAATTAATCTGGTATATCACATAGCAAATCTCTGTGGCAGCTGACCACACCCCTAAACATGGGCCCCTACCACTACATTCCCCCGGTGGGCCCTTCCTGCCCCAGTCCAACACTGGTGCTGGTACTTGGGGTGCACTGTGTCCTTGTCAGATGAATGGTTGCTGATTGAGCTAAGGATTTTGTACTTTTAAAGTTATTGTTGATACCATATTGTTTTTGTTGAGCTAGTTTACTGTTTTTCTTTGAAATAAATATTCAAAAACATTTAACCTACTGATGCCTCAATAAATGTCATTTTATTGGTATATATTTTGATTTTTGAAATTTACCAGTAGCTGCTGCATTTCCCACCCTAGGCTTATACCCAAGCCAATAAATTTTCCCAGGTTTTTGTGGTAAAATTAGGTGTCTCAGCATATATAGAGTCAGCTTATACTCGAGTATATACGGTACACACATTGGATGGCTCAAGATCTTGGCCTGTTACATATATATTAGTGTATGAAGTCCATGGAAACAATCTGAATGGGCCCAAGGAGGCTGGTGTAGTCTTGAGCTAGCCCTGGCAGTCAGGCATACGTGATGTTGGAAACTATAGCATCATTGGAGCTATATCTCAAATCAGGGCTCGACAAAACCCAGGGGCCAGGTCGCCATGGCGACCAGATTCTGCTTCCTGGCGACCAGATTTGCCAGGAAGCAGAACCCCGGGCAGAGTGGTGGCTTGAATTATGGACAGCAGTGGGTCATAATTAGCGTTCCCGCTAGCTTCTTTTTGCGGGGCGCTGTACCCTGCCCGTTTTTTTTTTTTCCTGCTACTTATTTTGCCTTGTGCCCGGCTGTCGATAGGCTGACAGCCGCGCTCATCAATAGGTCAGGATGCATCTCAGCGCGGGATGTGGCTGGAAGAGCTGACACGCTGCTAAACTCAGAGCAGCATGTAAGCGCTTCCAGCTACCCACGCCATGCTGACAGGCCACTCACCTTCTCTGGTGTGAGCAGCTGTCAGCTTTAAAATGCATCTGTCCTTCCCCTGCCACGCTGCCACGCCGCAGCTATCCCATGTTCATGTACCTGCTCACCCCGCCTCCTCTCCCACTCAGCGCAGCGGCGTGTCAGCGCTGTGCGATCCCTTCTGCTGTGATTAGCTCAGCAGGGACGCACTGGCATGTGCTTTTACTGGCCGCAGAGAGACCCGGCCAAACAGTTTGCAGTGCAGCACAGCCTGGCTGTAGGGACTCGGGAGGTATATTCTATATTTTAATGTGGCACCAATTGAAGCGCGAGTGCCTGAAGCCGGGGTCAGTGATTGGCTGCCTGGCTCACGAGCTTCCGCCAGATTTCAAATGCCTGCTGGGGTCACCCAGTGTGGTGGGAGAAGAGCGACCTCGACTTCTCCCCTCAATAAGTAATGAGGCAGCAAAAGAAGAGGCCTGGAAGTGGTGGTGAGCATTACTGCTGCTGGGGGGTATTATACTGTGTGTGTTTTACTGCTGGCATCAGGGCACTACAGGGGGCATCTTGTGCAGGGCACTACTGTGGGCATCTTATCGCGCTGCGGACCTTCTCTGATACAGCGGCAGCCGGGAGAGTTGTGCACCAGTCTGCTGGCTGCCGCTGGGCTGGCTGTTATATTGAACCATATAACCCACCGTGGGGCCATCTGCTTATGTGTCTGCTAAATGGGGCACCCGAGGCTGCTGTAAGTGCTCCTGATAGGATAACCAGCCACGGAACCCGCTGCTTACGCAGAGGCTGCTGCCAGCTCTCCCTGCCAATCTCTACCTCCTGGATCCTCATCCATGATCCTGCAATGGTGCCCACCCCCTCTGTAATTTTTTTCTCGATCTGCCCCTGCCTGGCATCATGTCAGAAACCCATATGTGGCATAATATGTCATGGGCATTATGGCGTGTGGTATTATATATAATGGGCATTACAGTGTATGGCATAATTTGTAATGGGCATTACTGTGTTTGGTTTACCCTGTACTGGGCATTACAGTGTGGTATATGTAATGGGCATTATTGTGTGTGGCATAGTATGCAATAGGTTTTATGGTGTGTGGCATAATGGGCATTGTGGCATGTGGTGTAATATGTAATGGGTATGTGACATGTATTAGGCATTATGGTGTTACTTTTTGGCGCACACTGTCACTATTTTTTTTCTGGCTCCTACATTTTCATTCTGGCTTCTAGATTTTTTACAAATTTGTCAAGCCCTGTCTCAAATCATAAATCAAATTGTACTTTTTGTATTTCAGTCGCTAAAAAATGAACTTGCTATCCCCATTTGGCATTGTGGTCTGTAGCAACTAGTAAGTGTTTAATTTTACAGTTTGGGGGGGTAGGGATGGGGCGGTGGTGTCCTATGCTAATACAGGTTGAGTATCCCTTATCCAAAATGCTCGGGACCAGGAGAATTTTGGATAACGGATTATTCCGTATTTCGGAATATTTTAATATTTCAATGATGTATTTTGAAGTATCTTGCATTTATGCTGTATAAACACATAATATACACACAAATATATTTTATTACCACATAAAATACACACAAATATATTTTAATTGTTCAAAAAACAAGGTTTCAAAACGTGAAACAAAATGTGTGTACTATCTCAGCACTGAATTTGAATGCCAAGCAATCATTGTCTTGCACATATATAGTGCCAGTTACATATCATGTCCCCAGTGATGCTGTTACAAATGTCCCCAGTGAGTTTTTAGCAAAAAAAAATTTTTTTCTAATAATTCGGATAACGGATATTCGGATACGGGATACTCGACCTGTACCACTGTACTGTATGATATAGCTCTATGACAATGCCCATGCTCGCTCACTGAAAGCGCTATTCAAACATTTTATTTTATGGCCTAATATAATTTCATTCTGTTCCAGTACTTATCAGATTCAGAATATCTTTAAATGAGCCCACAGAGCCCACCATATGGTTACGGCTATTCAACAGAAACTGTAATAGGTCATTTGGCAGCAGCGCGCTCGTAAAAAATCCTTTCTCAAAGAAATAACACAGATCTATCAGGGTAGTGATTATGCCACATTTTGCAGTAAAGGGTTGCTTAGCAATAACTAAAAATGACATATTTCCGAAACACCTGGCTTGACCCCCTGACACGTACAACTCTGTGTACCCAGACAATCTGCTGTTTAAATATTAATCCTCTCCTCAGCCAGAGTAGGAATACAACAGATATTAAAAGGAAAAGTGGAGGAAGGAGGGGGGGGATGTAAATATTTGACAAAGCAGTAAATGCAACTTTGCTAACGATTTTTGTAGCAACCTCCAGCCAAGGTCTAAATGTCAGCAATATTCATAAACAACTCTATACTGTCCAATTAGGCAGACAGAGACACAGAGGCTTGTCAGGAAGATTTGCATGCTGAAGTGTCTCAGATGAGAGGGACGATGAGAGATATTTCTAAGTGATGGGGGATGTACGGAGAGGATGCCTATCATTAGAATATTGCAGAGCCTTACACCTTCCCAATTACTGGCAGGATTCATTAATTACCGCTGAAATTCCTTAATAGAATCATCTCTCTTTGCCTTATCAGTACCTTCCCTCTGTCTGCCTAAACCACAACTCAGCAGTCGATCACAGGAGGAGAATTAGACAAGGCTTCCTCACAGCACAGGAAAAAAAAAATGTGAGGATAGTTAAATAAAAAGAAAAAAAAAACACAAAAAAACAGTGTGATGTTGTTCCCTTAGAAGCAGCTGTTCTGTCGCATCATCTCAGAAAAATGGCTTTATTTTTGTCCCCCTCGCTATCAATATTCTATAGACATGTATGTTATACATCAATGACATTTGTGCATTTTAAAAACTTTTCCACTGGTGATTTTAATGTATTGCTGTAGCATTTTATCTTGTGATTTAAACTCTATCGCACCAAGGGGGTAAATGTAATATGGTGTGGGGTGCAGTGCCCTGAATTGGTGTGGATGGCTCTGAGGAGGCACACTCTTACATTCTATCTAACACCTACTAATATCTTCGCTAACATTATTTCTTTCATATTTAAATTGTATTCATTATTTTTGCATCATCTTTTGTATATAGCTCTGGCTTCGTAATGCTTATATTTATTAACAATTTAGGCTTATGCTGATTTTTTGGGGTGCCGCATCCCACATCTAGCTAAAGCATAGTGGCCTAACAATGATGCCGCAGATCTCGCGGTGGCTTGGGGAAGCCAGAGCAGGGAGCGCTGCTATGGGAACATCTGACACCTGGGAAAGATCTCTCCCTGTCATCCGGCTGTCAGAATGAGGCTGCCGCTGTTGCCCACTGCTGTGTCGGGACCTAAGCAAGTGTCTAGGATGCAGGGGCTCTGTGAGCGGGCGTAGAGTGAGGTTATGAGGAGGGGTGAGTAGAGACTGGTAGTTGGGCGAATGCCGTAGCCTTTATGCAGATCATTTCCCCCTACTCCCCTGCACTCCCACAGTCCACTCACTGCACTCAGTCCTGAGTGAGAGAGAAGCTCCGCCTTCACAGACAATGATGAGCTGTTGCGAGATATGCTGCTGATGCTGTCTTGGAAAGAGGGGGGCTTTCAATGGCAAGGACAGGAGTGCATGCACTTGTACCCCTGAAGCTTCTGCCCACAGTAAAGGTGCCCATAAACTATGCACTACAGACGCCCGGGTCGCATACATTCCCCCTCCAGCCACACCATAATGTGTAAATCGCATTACGGTGTGTGGCATAGTGTATGGTGCATTACGGTGTGTGATGTATAGTGTAAGTGGCATTATGGTGTGATGTGTATAGTGTAAGGTGTATTATGGTGTGTGGAGTATAATGTAAGGTGCATTACGGTGTGTGGTGTATAATGTAAGGTGCATTACGGTGTGTGGCATATAGTGTAAGTGGCATTACGGTGTGTGAAGTAATGTGTAAGTGGCATTACAGTGTGAAGTAATGTGTAAGGGGTATTACAGGTGTGGGGGGGCAGAGACTTCTTTGGCGGGGGGGGGGGGGGGAAGCAAAATTTATAGTTATGCCACTGGTCTGCTTGGACAATAGATTCTCTAGAATGGAGGTTATAATCATCCAGAAAAGCCTGCTGTTCCAGACTTTAGAATGGTTATAGAAACCTAGAGTGAAATGGTTGAACAGGAAGTATTTGTACAACAGTGACTCTGCAGGGATTGGTCACTATCATACCAACTAACAGTCCTGATTTTCAAATGTTAAAGGATGTGTAACTTATGAGGATAGAGGTTTGCACTTGTGAGGAAATAGTTGTCGCATGGTTAGAGACTCCATTCAATTGTACTAAATAAGTGACAGCATATTTTCACAGTTATAAATATGCGACCAATATTTAACATGACTTACCTGTCCAGCATCTTCTTGTGTTTTCACACTGCATGTTTCTGTGGAGCACTGCACAAAGTAACAATTGAATTGCAATATTGCTCGCAAGATGGGATTAGTCGCAAAGTGAGTGACAGATAGACAGCTTTTGGGGTATTAATGGGGAGTGCTTGGCCAAATGCAGGTGTGCCATGGCCATTAAGATGGCATTTTGTGGGCATGCATAACTTAGCAGTTGCAACCTCGCTTGCTACTGGAGAGCCTTCTGTGTCCCAGGAGAGCAGTTAAGCCTTGCATGCTGTCGTACGGAAATCAGGAGGCAGCAGTGGATGCCCCTATGCTCAGGTTAGTTTCTGCTCATATACTTGTGTGGCAGCTCCATGATGGGCACCACTTCGAAATCTAAATTTCTAATTAAAATCGAATAAATGTTTATCTGAGGAGCAGAGGATTCATACACCGGACTCCTCACCCTTCTCCACCCCCTAACTGCAGCAGCTGTGGTGGAGTGGTTATAAAGGAAGAATGTGTGGAACTCACTGGCACCTGAGGCGGGAAGGAAGAACGCAGCAGCCAGAGTGAGTGGTCTGAGCACAAGATCCTGCGCTGAGTGGGAGTACACTCCTGAGGTAGCAGAGACAGGCAGAAATATGATTCTACGGTTATAGCCCTCCTCTCAGCCCCAAACTAAGCTAGTTTTGGTGTTACAGTACTGTATATGGAAGGGAGAGAATCCGCTTTCTATCTAATATGGGATCATGAGAAATAAACTCTGCAAGCATTGCCTGTAACTTTCCTGATCCATTAGACACTGAAGGTGGGTGTTAAACTCGCAATTGTGGATGGCAAACAATAGCCAAAGCAACCACATCAGAAACCACATTTGAATGATGCCCTCTGTGTTGGTAATGCACTGGGATAACAGCACAATGATGATGATGATGTTGTTACAGCGCAAGAATCGAAGAACCTACATGAGGGGGAAAGGTCACTGGCATCTAGGTTGAAAATGTCAGCCATACCTTAAGTCAATACAGTTCTATGTCCAAGGAACTTAAAGTTACTGAAAACACAAAACACAGAGCCAAACAGGATCTGTCTGATCTAACTGGTGGGAACAAAAACCTGGAAATGTATGGGAGCAAATGACAATCAAAAAATTGTTTCCAAACACTTGAAAACAGACAGTGATCAGTCAAATTGTTTAATCGTTCTGATATAACAAATTTATCAAAGCATATATATATATATTTTTCTGTTTTCCTGCATTTGGTTGGAAATTTTTGATTGTCATATGCTCCCATACATTTCCAGGTTTTTGTTCCCACCAGATAGATCAGACAGAAAAATCTGTACGTGTACGCACCTAGAGAGTAGGGAGATTGGTGAAATGAATGTACATTTACCTTTCTAGTAATATTTCTGGGTCTGATTCACAAATCTCATAGTATCACTGTTAAAGTTTTCCGCCAAAATTCCAGGTTTCCTGACACGGTTCCAACCCTGGTAAGACTCAGGTCAGACCCTGCTTCCATGTTCCCAGGTTATTCCCAAGTCAGTCGTGTTTACACTGAACCCATGAACCTTTCCAAGACGCATCAGGAGTCTCTGTAAAAACCACAATGTAGGCCTAAAAACCAAACCTTTTATTTTTTTTTAAGGAAGACTTGAAAAACTAAAACGAGGATTAGCAAAGCGGGACAGCGGAATTTAACAAAAATGACAGAAGTGCAAGATTTTTATTGCCTCAAACTGCTTGCTACATGTAGTGGTTGCAATTTTCCCTGGAAATATCTGACTTTAATGAATCGATGTCATGTATCCAATGGATCTAGTCTAATGATGGGAACACCACAGGCAACCAAAGTCCATAATTTAAAGCCATTTATCGTATTTTTTCTGCTGATACCTGCTGTCTGGCTCAAAATATAAGCAGAGGCTCCACTTCCATTTCTTGAGGAGAGATATTAAAACATTTACAAATCTTCCCTGTCGGTATTATATTTTTCTTCAGGACGACCAACTGTGTGAACTGATTTTCATTTTCCCTCTACCTATTATTTCTTGTAATGGCATTCCTTAAATTTTAAATTAGCTTTGAAGGATAAAATAATTGAATTCCTGCTGTTTTGTGTATACAGAGGGTGACAGCAGCTAATGTGATAATTTAAACTGTGAATGAGTCTTCACTTTGTGTTCATTAATTACAGCTAATTACAGAATTACAAACCTTCTTGGTTAGGCAGTCTTATGCATTCAGGAGGCATGTTTGGTATCCAGCTGGTATACAAGTGGCTTAAACAATAGATAGATTGATAGATATATAGATAGATAGATAGATAGATAGATAGATAGATAGAACTATAGGTGTTAATGAGAGCTTGGGGGCTTTTTAACTATCTCTGATTTCTTAGCATTAAATATCTGCTAAGCTTTAAACATTTAAATTGGGACCATTATGCCGCTACTGTCCCATTTTGAAAGGGTTGCAGTCATGTAATTTGGGGCATGGCCAAATGTAATAAGGTGCGGAAAACTGGACTTGCAGGACTGTGTATGTATGACCATATTTTTAAAGCGATAGTCCTTTACAAGGTAATACCAAGTGGTAAAATTTAAATTCCCGGATGAAGCAGTTATACCCGGGAATTTTATGAGATAAGCGGGTCATTTTTCTTTTTGAAAGGGTCATTCTGGATCTTAAACTCCAGATCTCTGACTCTGCAAATGACGAGTGTCTCAAAATGGCGGTCTCTCAAACTGTGCAGGTAAGAGAGTTCAATAGCGGAGAGCTGGATCTTTCATAAACATCTTTCGTCCAGGACAATGGGTTCAAGGGTATTTGTCTTTCAACGAAGTTGGTCAAAAAAATTGTACAGTGTGTATACACCTTAAGGGGACATTTACTAAGTTGGTAGTTATATTTAACATGGGATGTTGCTATGTGCAACCAATCAGAATCTACTTATTTATTTAGCACCTTGTAGAAGATAATAGATAGTATCTGTTTGTCCTTCATCTACAGATAGCATTAACCGAGTGTGGCAGTAAGGAATCGGATACTGCTTCAGGCACTGCTACAGGCCCTGGTCATGTAGCGCTGACTTGAACTGGCAGTCTGGCAACTGATATATTTGCCAAAAGGGATTGGGCACCAGAAACTGGTATTGGGTTGTTCTGTTCTCCCAGATTTTTACTACAATATTATAGTCACAGTATGATTCAAACTCAGCCTGGTTAAAGCACTGGTTGCAAATTGTGCCCATAAATAGGTAGGAAAGTGCCCATATAAGAGGCTGGTGTTCATGTATGCCAGGGCAGAAGAGCCTCTGTCCAGCCTTGGCCACCATTGCACCTGCATCACATAATACAATCTGTGCATAACTATGCCCAGGTATTCTTCAAAATCAGAGAAGCCAGCATGGAAAAATGACTATAGAAGTGGTCAGATGATCTCTCTCAATTTCTCTAATCAAGGGTTAATTTAACAGCTCACCGCTTCATCTAGCATAATATCCATTCAGACTAATTAAATCTGTCTAATAATGTGAGTCTCTTTGTCTTTGTTCTCTCTGTTCTTTGTTTTACACCCTTCACATCTCATCTCCACAACTACACACCATCACTACTCTCTTGACAAGCAAAATCCATCCCTAAAATTAAAACATTCCTGACCTATCTGTGATGACAAGGCAGGCGAGATGCGTGGTGCCCGAGCTCGTGAAGAAACTGACACATTTGTTTTTAATTTCAAAAGAGTAGAAAGTGAAGATCTGACCTCGTCAATCAGCCCCGGTGACAAGTTTAATCATCACTGCCCCTCAAAAATCACGGCTAAATAGGAATGCAAATAATGTATCGCAAGGCTCTTATAAATGCTAATCAAGGCACAGTAATCAACTGACAATTCTACTGATCTGTCCTCTGTAGAAGTCAGTCGGCACTCTACCTTTGTACAAAGTGAACCAAATAATATTTGTAGCCATATTCATTGTTCTCTGTAACGAGACAATAAAATAGTTAGCATTCAATGTTTTGTCCACTAATTTTAATATACGAATAAGTAATTAATTTGATTCTGTAATAGGACAACTTTATGGTAAAACAATGCTTTGTTGTGTGAGTAATTTGGTGAAGAGCAACTTCTACAACCATCTTAGCAATTGTACTTGTATTAGTCCTTGGGGTTTATTTATCAAGAATCGGGGGCTAAAACCCCTCATTGCGTGGTATAGCCTGATATTTAAAAGGGCAATGCATCAACTAGTCATGTCTTGCTAGTAGAAGCATTGCCCTTTTAAATAATGTTCAGAAACGTGAAATTACGAGTTTTAGCACCTGACTCTTCATAAACCCCCTTAAGTCTGGTCTATTAAGGGGCTCTGCATTTCTGAGCAGACAACCAGGAAACCCTGGTATATGCAGTGGCTCAGTGTATTAAAGCCAGCTGTTCAATTACTAATCCAGTCACTCATTGTGCTAATCTCCAGCTGGTTAAAATTTATGGAAGTAGATATTTCAAATATAATATTTCAATTTGCAAAGGATGACATGGTATTGGGAAATCTGAAGTATTAGGGATGTAAGGTATACTGTTTTTGTGACATTTTGGGATATATTTACTAAAGCTTCTAAAACAGATAAGTAGTGATGTAGCCCTCGGCAACCAGATTCTAGCTATCATTTCTATATTGCATTCTAGAAAATAATACACAGAATATGATTGCTATGGGCAACATCACAACTTATCTGTTTTAGAAGCTTTAGCAAATCTACCCCTGTAGGTCAATTTATATCTCACTACTGAGCTGCAGTTGCTTAAATTATGTAGCGTTTCATAATTGTATAGTGCATGCAGGGACCCTATTACAAAATAATTATCAGTCAGGCATACTGGATCGTCCCAAATGTCTGTCCGACATTTGGGACAGATATTGGGTGGTGCAACATTTTATAGGGGAACTCTCTTGAGAGTGTGTGCCAACATTCGCCATGCTGTGACACAGTAGTGTCTGTTATTCATTACACTACACCATGCATATCTAAACTATCCCTTGGATCCCAAAACAGGACTCCTGTTTTGGGATCCAAGCGATACACATCACTAATATACGGTAATTGGCTGGGTATAAGGCCATAGATTCTAAGCTCATTTGAGTAGATCCTCTTCCTAGAAGATTCTTTCACCAACGGTTGAATACCTCTGATATATATTGGATTCCGGATTGTTTGTATGATTTACACCCTATTCAATGATAAGTACATCAGTTTGTTCTTGCCCCTGAGGAAGTCTTATTGATGAAACGCATTGGGCCCTACACCTCAACCAACTAACTCCTACTAGCAAGTAGCCAAAGAACTTTGCTAATTCATATATAGATAACATTGGCTAACAATCTATCCAAGATATCCAGTGCCAAAAAGTATCTTGGAAGTGTTCATAAAACTGCCAAAACTGTTCATAAACTGCCAAAACTGTGTTTTTTATGTAATTTTTATGTAATTTCATATGAATTGTATATTTTAGTATATTAAATATTGTTATAATACAAATATAAAACAATTTCACAGCACCCTCTGAAACACCTTTTATTATTTTCATACCTAACTCCGGATTCTGCCTAACAGAGAATCCTTCAGAGGTGCTGCTTTCATACTCTTTGAGCGCAGGTTGGGGAACCTCTATATCTAATATATATATATATATATATATATATATATATATATATATATATATATATATATATATATTGAAGAGTAATATCCTGCACTCGTGTAAATAAATCAGCAAGCCCGGTGCTGTTGTTCCTTGGCATAGGAAAATATATGTAGAGAATGTTCAGTAGCACACGGGTCTATGTCAACATATCAACTTGCAGAAAAAAGACACCAACACGGTAATCTTATATCGACGTTTCGGACAGTTAAGTCCTTTATCAAGACATGAGAAGGTGTATGAAACAGTACTTACATTTATACAGACAAGATGTGAATGAACCCACTGTGCCCCCTCCACCGATTCGTGAACGCGCCGGGTGCCGGGTGACGTCATGTAAGCGCCGAAGCGCTGGCGGGTCCGGACACCCCCCTGGGCGTGTCACTCGCAGTGCAAACCATCACCTAGGTGATATAAACAATAATAATGCATGATTAAAAGAAACAGACAGGGTACAACAGCAAGGTAGCGCTATTCAAATCAATGAGAGAACAATACATTTAACGCTCAACTGTCGCTAAAATGTAGTCGACAAAATAGCTTAATCAAAAAACGGCAATACTGTGCACGAGCTATGTACTGGGCGCTAAATAAGTCCTGTGGACAAAGGGATCTTGTTAACACATTGGGGGTGGCTGCAATAATGTAACATAATCTATAAACAATTCAGAGTAATGTATTACAAGAAACAAGAGAGAGACAATTGTTCGTTGAGGCCAAATGGCTGCACCGTTTGTAGTTGGTGTATCCATCTGGCTTCCAACTGTAGCAGAGCTTGCCCTCTGTCACCACCTCGTCTGTTGGGGGGGGATGTGGTCAATGGTCTTATATCTGAGTGAGGGTAAAGTGTGGTTGTGCAACTTGAAATGGCGAGCTACGGGTTGGTCTGACCCCTTGCCTTCCAGCGCAGCACGGATGCTAGAGCGATGCAATGCTATGCGCTCTTTAAATTGTCTTATGGTTTTACCAATATATAATAGACTGCACGGGCATTTGATATAATAGATCACATATTTACTGCTACAGGTTAAAGCGTGTTGAATATGTATTTTATCGCCTGTTCTGGGATGAAAAAAGTGATCGCCAGTCTCTAAACTGGAACAAGTGGTGCAGCCTAGGCAACGGTAATTGCCTTTTTTGCGAGTCAGAAAGTGTGATTGTACCGTGTTGCTCATTGCTGAAATATCGTTATGCACAACAATATCTTTTATATTTTTACCTCTGCGGTATGATGGCAATATAGTACTGTTCCGCAGAGAGGGTAAGTGGTGATCAGTGGCTATTATGGGCCATATCTCTCTAGCTGCGCTCATGAGAGAGCTGCTACAATTTGTGAACCTTTGTGTCCAAACAATTTTGTTGTCCATGTTTTTAATGTTGGTCGTTTTAAGGGCTGTTGCTCGATCAATAGCCAAGACTTTGGCTTTGGTGTTTTTTAATAGACGATATGGGTATCCTCTTACGAGGAAATCATTAATCATGATGTCAATCTCTTTGATTGCATCTTCGTGATTACTACAGATCCTCAGCGCCCTTAGAAATTGAGAGTAAGGCAACCCTCATTTGAGTGAAGGTGGGTGATGGCTAGTACCTAAGAGGGTAGTGTTTCTGTCGGTGGCTTTTTTGAATAAAGTAGTAACCAATTTATTGTCTTCAGTAATTGTGACTGAGACATCCAGGAAGCTAATGCTACTCGGACTGCAATTGTAGGTGAATTTGATAGATTGGTCTGCTTGATTGGCCATTATCATTAATTGATGGAAGTCTTCCTCTCGACCTGACCAGAGGATGAACACGTCATCTATATAGCGGAAAAACGCTTTGATGTGACTAACAATGGTTGGATTGGAAAAAGAGATGTCTTTTTCCACTTCATGCATAAAGATATTAGCCAGGCTCGGGGCGATGCAAGAACCCATTGCGACCCCCGAGCACTGGATGTAAAACGCATTATCGAAGATGAAATAATTGCGTGATAGGGCCAAATCAAGCAGCTCAATAAAAAACATCGCATCAGGGCCTTGGTATAAATCACTGCTAAGTACTGCCCTTTTTAAAGCCTCTATACCCCGAGCATGTGGAATGCTGGTGTATAGGGATACCACATCAACAGTGCACAAAATACAATCAGTGAGTAACGGAGACAATTTATCAATTTCAATTAAGAAGGTATTGGTATCCTTCAAGTAAGTAGACTGTTTCTGCACTATGGGTTGCAGAAACATGTCCAGAAACTGCGAAATAGTGTAGTATAGAGAATCCCTGGCTGATATAATCGGCCTTCCGGGGGGGTTAACAGGGTCTTTGTGCAGTTTTGGAATGGTGTACAAGACAGGTATTCTGGGATGATCGGTGGTCAAAGCAGCTTTGATTTTAGTGGGAATTATCCCCGACTTGACTCCTAATTCTAGGAGAGTATCAAGTTCAGTTTTAAACTTGCTAGTAGGGTCAATGTCAAGTTTGCGATACACCTCAGTATCATCAAGCTGGCGATAAATTTCACATTTATAGGCTGATAAGTCTTGTACAACAATACCTCCCCCCTTGTCCGCAGAACGGATCACAATATCATGATACGAACCAAGGTTGTTCAGAGCTTCTGTCTCTGCAGCGGACATGTTCCGATGGATGGAATGGTTTGCAGTGCTAGTCTCCGTAATTTTGTAATCAATATAATTTAAGAATGATTTGATCGCAATGTTCTGTGATTGCGGATCAAATCTGGTTTTCTTGTTGATCGTCGGTGTGGGCTGTACTGGAGCAGTGGTTGTCCCAAAATGTTCCCTCAGTCGCAGACGTCTTCCGAATTTGTACAAATATCTTTATGCATGAAGTGGAAAAAGACATATTTTTTTCCAATCCAACCATTGTTGGTCACATCAAAGCGTTTTTCCGCTATATAGATGACGTGTTCATCCTCTGGTCAGGTCGAGAGGAAGACTTCCATCAATTAATGATAATGGCCAATCAAGCAGACCAATCTATCAAATTCACCTACAATTGCAGTCCGAGTAGCATTAGCTTCCTGGATGTCTCAGTCACAATTACTGAAGACAATAAATTGGTTACTACTTTATTCAAAAAAGCCACCGACAGAAACACTACCCTCTTAGGTACTAGCCATCACCCACCTTCACTCAAATGAGGGTTGCCATACTCTCAATTTCTAAGGGCGCTGAGGATCTGTAGTAATCACGAAGATGCAATCAAAGAGATTGACATCATGATTAATGATTTCCTCGTAAGAGGATACCCATATCGTCTATTAAAAAACACCAAAGCCAAAGTCTTGGCTATTGATCGAGCAACAGCCCTTAAAACGACCAACATTAAAAACATGGACAACAAAATTGTTTGGACACAAAGGTTCACAAATTGTAGCAGCTCTCTCATGAGCGCAGCTAGAGAGATATGGCCCATAATAGCCACTGATCACCACTTACCCTCTCTGCGGAACAGTACTATATTGCCATCATACCGCAGAGGTAAAAATATAAAAGATATTGTTGTGCATAACGATATTTCAGCAATGAGCAACACGGTACAATCACACTTTCTGACTCGCAAAAAAGGCAATTACCGTTGCCTAGGCTGCACCACTTGTTCCAGTTTAGAGACTGGCGATCACTTTTTTCATCCCAGAACAGGCGATAAAATACATATTCAACACGCTTTAACCTGTAGCAGTAAATATGTGATCTATTATATCAAATGCCCGTGCAGTCTATTATATATTGGTAAAACCATAAGACAATTTAAAGAGCGCATAGCATTGCATCGCTCTAGCATCCGTGCTGCGCTGGAAGGCAAGGGGTCAGACCAACCCGTAGCTCGCCATTTCAAGTTGCACAACCACACTTTACCCTCACTCAGATATAAGACCATTGACCACACCCCCCCCCAACAGACGAGGTGGTGACAGAGGGCAAGCTCTGCTACAGTTGGAAGCCAGATGGATACACCAACTACAAACGGTGCAGCCATTTGGCCTCAACGAACAATTGTCTCTCTCTTGTTTCTTGTAATACATTACTCTGAATTGTTTATAGATTATGTTACATTATTGCAGCCACCCCCAATGTGTTAACAAGATCCCTTTGTCCACAGGACTTATTTAGCGCCCAGTATATAGCTCGTGCACAGTATTGCCGTTTTTTGATTAAGCTATTTTGTCGACTACATTTTAGCGACAGTTGAGCGTTAAATGTATTGTTCTCTCATTGATTTGAATAGCGCTACCTTGCTGTTGTACCCTGTCTGTTTCTTTTAATCATGCATTATTATTGTTTATATCACCTAGGTGATGGTTTGCACTGCGAGTGACACGCCCAGGGGGGTGTCCGGACCCGCCAGCGCTTCGGCGCTTACATGACGTCACCCGGCACCCGGCGCGTTCACGAATCGGTGGAGGGGGCACAGTGGGTTCATTCACATCTTGTCTGTATAAATGTAAGTACTGTTTCATACACCTTCTCATGTCTTGATAAAGGACTTAACTGTCCGAAACGTCGTTATAAGATTACCGTGTTGGTGTCTTTTTTCTGCAAGTTGATATGTTGACATAGACCCGAGTGCTACTGAACATTCTCTACATATATATATATATATATATATATGCAAAGTCACTTGTTGGCTGGACTCCAAGGAGCAAGCACACCCAGTGGACACTTGTTTCCTCTGTTTGACATTTTGGAGGACTGCTTAATTACACCAATAAGAAGTGGTCATCTGTAAAAATTCTGTATAGCCAGGAGGGTGCTATTTCTTATCTTCAAAAGCACTGGTTCCAGAAGATTCCTTTTGAATAATTACACATTTGGAATAAATGTAAATAATTTTAAGTATAACATCCAATTTTTCGGAATAAGCGCACCGGCATAATAATAATAATAATAATAATAATCATCGGAGTCTCAATACGATTGACCCATAATCATTTGAATCAAGTTAATTTTATTGCTGTAAAGATTGTTAAAACCCCTGATGAAGGCTCTCAAGGAGACGAAATGCGTCGGGTACTGATTGCAGCTCTTTTAAAATAAAAGAATAATACTCCTCAGAAAAAAGAAGCTACAAGTGTTTTCATTATTTTATTATTTTATTGTTACAGTTGTTTTAGTATGACATTACATTTTTAGGGTGCTGGAGACACTATTGTGGTGAGATATATATATATATATATATACAGTATATATATATATATATATATATATATATAGAGAGAGAGAGAGAGAGAGAAAGAGAGAGAGAGAGAGAGAGAGAGATGATTGCAGTGTACAAATAAAGAAGCCAGTATTTACCCTGCACAGAAACAATATAACTCACCCAAATGTAACTCTCTCTGCACGTTACATCTGCCCCACCTGCAGTGCACATGGTTTTGTCCATCTGCAAACCAAATGTGCTTTGCAAACCAAACTGAATCACCCCCTAAGTACAAATATAATATACTTTATATGGTGTTAAAACAACTATGTAAGAGGGCAGTGTCTCTCTATTTGGCCCATTTTGAGATAGCCATAATGGGTCTGATTCAGAGTAGGAAGGGAAAAAAAAGGAGTAACCCCATGCACCCTCCTTAATCCTGCTTGGTCTCAGGGCCTATTGAGTGGCACCATCATTACCCCATCCCCGTGACACCTATATTTACCAAGCATGCTGCCTGTAGCAACCCCCTCCAGCATAGAAAGCTGCTACCTGTAGCATCACCAAGACATGCTAGTTGACCGCCCCACCCCTCTCTTGTGATGTCTTAGGGCGGTATTCAATGAGGCTGATTCGCCAGGTTTTTATGGCGATTTTGTGCTGTAAGGCGAATTTCTGACTAAAACTGTGAATCACCCTATTCAATGACCAGATGGCGAATACATTTCAAGGTTTTTTTCGCCATGATTCACCGAGTAGCAATCGCTATCTTTTTATGGTGAAGTGGAAGGTGAACTTTTAAAATAAAGTGTTTTGGTGTCAAAAAATCAGGAATTTTATTCTGAGGAGGGGCATGCTATTTTTATTCATGTGCTGTAATTTAAATTTGTGCTTCATTTACACAGACCAGCCAGCAGGGGGCCGGAGCCGAGCCGCTCATTAGATATTCATATATTCACTTCACCCGATCATTACATATTCATGATCGGGTGTAGTGAATATTCCCGGTCCCCTGCTGGCACCCCCGGGGGGCAGCCTGTGCTACCTGGCACCCGGGGAGCCCACCTCCCCCCCACAAACGTTGTGGGGCAGGCAGGGAGACTTCCATCTCCCTGCCTGCCACTGTCCTCAGGCTCCCTGCGGCGCCCGCCGCAGGAGCTCATATTCGCCGGTCAGGGGCAGCGAGCCCCTGACTCGTTGAATACCGGAGCCGGCGAGGCTCCGGAATGCGGCGAATAGTGGCGAATGTGCAGCGAATCCTAAACAGGATTCGCTGCACGTCGCCGGTATTCACATTGAATACCGCCCTTAATGTCACATGTTCAGGGGTGGCAAAAGGCGCATTTTTCCTCTGTTAAAGTCCTAGGTGCCCTAGCTCATCTAAATTGAAGTGTAAAAATGAAGCTTTCCAGCATTTGTGGGCTACGTCCAAAAGCAGACAGTATTTACACTGCATGATTTTTTTTTTAAATCTATTTGCACCCTTTGCATTGCAATATGGCTTGCCCAGGTGTAAAGTTAATCCTGTTTTCTTGTAGTCGCCTAAGAAAAGTATTTGTTCTGTACAAACTAGAGATAGTTGATTAATGCAGAGACCTTGTCAGTGTAGGCACATGCTATACTTTGTCATTAAGCTTTTTATCCATTGCACTCTGCCAGTCTAAGCTGTTCGGAAGGAATTAAACATTATTTTATAATAGAGCTGTACTGTAAATACTGGGAAAACTGAATAATCTTTTTAACCTCCATGCTTTCATAGCTGCCATATGCAATATTTTCCAGTGTCTCTGCCGGTGATATGAGTGTATTCGCTCAGCACAAGCACTTCCCATCATCTCGGCCTGTGTGTCTACTTTTTGCGTTTAGTACTTCTCTTCAACAAATAATAACTTATAGGAGGTCATTCTGGTTGACACGCTCCCCTGGGCGTTTGCACAGAGGAGCAATGTTTTGTTACTGTGCATTCGCATTTATGCGCATGTGCAGGCTCCGTTAGTGAACAGAGACAGCTACCTGAATAGTCACCAGCCCCTTTTGCATGGAGCAGTGCGGGCAGGGGACGTGGGTAGGCGGGCACGGGTCGCGCCCAGCAATATCTCCTCTTGTCCCCAAATATGCTCTTTTGTAATAATCCTTGACCTCATCTCCTTTATGTCCCAGATTCTTACAAGCCATACCTGACTCCTCTTCCTTTATACTCCCACCCACTCCACAAATGTATGCTGCTTCTCCCACGTACTGATTATTTCCTCCCACTCCTAAATTTAAGATTTTCCTGTGCTGCTTCCTATCTCTGGAGTTCTCTACTTCTCCCACCAGACTCTTCACTTCTGTACAAGACTTCAGATGGACTCTCAAGATCCACTTCTTCTTCAAACCCTGCCATCTTTCATCCTAATTCTCTGTTTGATACTCACTGTCTAGGCCATCTGTGCAGGGGCTGGCTGGCAACTTTTAGCCTAGGGGGCAAGTCCAGAGCACTGGCCCATACCCCGCATCTCTCTGGAAGACTGATTGCTTGTGCGCCCCGGAGGTGCGCTGAAAAATTAGGCGTGTGGCCTATCAAGGGGACGTGGCCTGTACCTTGATTGTATTGTGTACCTGCAGATTGCACATTGTGATGCTAATTACACATTATGCCACACACCTTGATGCCCATTGCACCCCATACTGTGATGGCAATTACCCAATGCTGAAATAGACAAACAAAGTATATAACTCTTAACGGCGCCAAAAGATAGGTGAAGTATATGCAAGCATAAAAGTGATAACGGAGGTGATAAATGATGCAATAATACTTCCTTTCATTAAACACGGGGTTCCATTAGATCCTCAGATTCAATCGGGATCTCCCCAATGGGTAGAGTGATTCAATGTATGTGGAAACAAAAAGGCTTAAAATGGTGAAGCCAGTTTTTAATTACATACACGAAAAACACATGAAACAATACAATACAATATTAAAAACAATGGATTCCGGGAGACAGGATAACAAGGAGCCAATTACCAGCTATAGTATCAGAACTGGTGGTTAGTCAGTTCACAAGCTCTGAATGAATCAAATAGTCACCAGTCCAAACGCCCGGGTGGTCGGTCTGGGAGAGGTTGATCCAGGGTAAAATAGAGTCCTTCAGTCCGTCTGGCCCAGAAGTCCTGATGCCACAAATAATAGCCATTACGCCCCATACCATGATGCCCATTACACCGCACAATGTGATGTCCACAGTGCCAGATTTGCCCCCACAGTGCCAGATATTCCGCCACAGTGCCAAATACACATATGCCCCCACAGTGCCAGATATGCCCCCACAGTGCCAGGGACACATATGCCCCCACAGTGCCAGAGACACATATGCCCCCACAGTGCCAGATATTCCCCCCACAGTGCCAGATACACATATGCCCCACAGTGCCAGATATCCCCCCACAGTGCCAGAGACACATATGCCCCCACAGTGCCAGATATTCCTCCACAGTGCCAAATGCACATATGCCCCCACAGTGCCAGATATGCTCCCACAGTGCCAGAAATGCCCCCACAGTGCCAGAGACACATATGCCCCCACAGTGCCAGATATGCCCCCACAGTGCCAGAGACACATATGCCCCCACAGTGCCAGATATTCCCCCACAGTGCCAAATACACATATGCCCCCACAGTGCCAGAAATGCCCCCACAGTGCCAGAGACACATATGCCCCCACAGTGCCAGATATTCCTCCACAGTGCCAAATACACATATGCCCCCACAGTGCCAGATATGCTCCCACAGTGCCAGAAATGCCCCCACAGTGCCAGACACATATGCCCCCACAGTGCCAGATATGCCCCCACAGTGCCAGAGACACATATGCCCCCACAGTGCCAGATATTCCCCCACAGTGCCAAATACACATATGCCCCCACAGTGCCAGAAATGCCCCCACAGTGCCAGAAACACATATACCCCACAGTGCCAGAATTTTCCACCAGCAACTCACCATTGTTGCTGTCTCTCCATCTGCTGCTGCTGCTGGGCGGGGGGGGGGGGGGGGGTCCGGTGGGGTCCGACAGCCCTCCTGCATGTCCTCCTGCATGTCCTCAGTGCAGGGGGCCGGTGGCCATTTTCCTGTAGCCGCGGCCGTGTTCTGGAAGCCGCGGCCAGCGCAGGAGGGCTGCCTGGAGGAGGTGGATGGTGATCCAGTGCGGCCCGCAGCCAGTGACTGGCTAAGCGGCCCGGGGGGCACATGGCACCCTGCCCCCCAGCCCAGCCCGCCCCTGCATCTGTGTCTCTCTATCTGTCTGTTCCTCCCATTTAAAATGTAAGCTCTCCCATCACGTATCTTTTAATTCTCTTACAGACTACCCTCTGCTCCAAGGATTCTCAAACTATTTTTCTCTGGGACTCTGTTAGACAATAACAATTATTACAGGACCCCAGCAAGTTACCGCAGAATTGGCCCCATGTGTGGTCAGCAGACCGTACCTACAAGGCAGCATTGTGGTAAGGTCAAACATACTCAAATATGCACAGGCTACAAAATCCTTTTGATGGCTCGGGAATTGCGTACGGATTTGAAGGTGGATGGAGATTACAATCCATTTGCTGTTCCTTGCATTTGAGCAAGGGGCGTTTTTTCTGTCTGTCTGGGCGGTGGCTTTCTCCCCGCAGTCCACTGTGAATTCCCTTATAAGTAGCCAAGTCTGAATCAGGCCCACTGACTAATAGATTAGAGAAGGCATCAGTCTGCAACATGGATTCGTAACCCCATGCTGAGGTAGTAGTGACCCACTTTGGGACAGTTGAGGACAGTTTAGAACTGCTGCTCTACTCCGTATTTGCTTATGCTTATGGCCCTTATTCTGATGTCGGCGGTACGGCCCGCGTGCGGCCGTACCGCCGATGTTTTCACTCTGCACATGCGCAGAGGTCACTCTGCGCATGTGCAGGCGAAATCGCCGCACAAAAATTTTATACGCCGCAAAGGGGGCGTATAGGGGCGTGAGGGTCTTAATACCCTCATTTCCCTATGCATACGCCCCGCGTTTCATGGGCGTTCCCATGCAAACGCGGGGCATATGCATGGTAATGAGGCTATGACGCCAGTGATGGGGGCGGAAAGCTGACATCGCCGGATGTCAGCTCTCCGCCCAAATACAAGCTTTCACACGGACGATTGTCCGTGTGGTCTAAGCTTGCGTGAGCTGGTGGAGCGTGCGGCCCTGCCTTCGATGGTCGTCGACCATCGAATGCAGGGGGCAGCTCCCACCATGGTGGAGGCGTACGCCCCACCATTTTCATGCGGATCGCCAGCCGTCCGCGTACGGACGGCCGTGGCGATCCGTCTTGTAGGCGGGGTTTGGTTTGTGCGGCCGGAGCAACGTATGCGGCTCTGGCCGCACAGATCAGAATAAGGGCCTATATATCGTGCATCTGTTCAGAACAATAGAGTCTGAGGGTGAGTCAAGAGCAAGGTTGAGGGTGGAACTGTAAAGTGAGAAGCTTGTTCAAGGCAGAAGAGGGTTTAAACTGGAAAGAGGAGGGTATCCAGGGAGGATTAGATCAAAAGTTGCACGGTTGTGCTCATTGAGAATAACCTTGGGATGGGGACGGAGAGTGGGTTTAATAGAAGGAGGAAAGTGCAAAGATGGTGGTCAGGGTGGTGTAAGTTGGTGAACTCATAAAGTGCAAAAAACTTCCCAGTGATGGGAGAAATCTAAGTCCAGTGTCTGATCACAGGATTGGGATGTGAAGGAAGTCTATTCAGTATGATCAAATGAGGAAGCCGTGTAGAAGCAGCAGCCTCCATGGGTTCTCCAGTGGGAGACTGAAAGTAACCAAGATAAGAGAAGGAATGAAATTAAATTGTTTAAAAAGTGGGAAGAGAGAGTCCAAGTGGAGGGCAAATGATAAAAGGTGAACAGAATGGAACAGGCAGTGGACAGGGGCAGGGAAGCATATGTGGTAGAACCGCCTGATCCCCGAACAAAAACATGATCAGCAATCATTGTCATTGCAGGGACATGCTTCCTACAGTATATATGTTTTATAGTACATACTGAAAGCCTTCAATGGCTTGTAGCCACCATAATTGATGATAAGAAGATAAACGTAGTTTAAGCACTACATTGGAGATGTGGGGAAAAGTTTGCTCTTGATATCTTGATAACAATTACAGCCTGCATCCAGGGATCAATTTGCCATCCGGTTCTATTTCCCAAAACCCGTGTAGCATGCCTGGCCACCAGGAAAAGTGGGTAAGCCTCCTGCAGGCTGGCTACACCTCCCTCATTCCTTCCCCTCTCCCCTGCTTATCCTCACAACAGCCACAACAGGAACATGATGGTAATGTGGGCATTGTACAGTGGGAGGTGGAGCAGCGATGATATGACAGCATAATCACACCCCCAGACTACATCCTTTTCAGAGCCAGCCCCCTGAGCCCATTTGTCTGCGTTCTCCCAGGGGAAATAAAAAAGTCAGCTTCTGATAACTTGCTGATGGCTAATGCTGGCCATACCTCATACCAAGGGCGTGATTCAGACCTGTTTGCTAGGCTGCATATGTTCCCAGTCTAGCAAACAGGTAAACGCCAGGCTGCCCCGCCGATCTAATCCCCTCTCTAACATGTGTACAGTATGCTAACACGTCACTAGGAAAAGTCAGCCTCTTCTAGCGACTGCTATCTGCCAAATTCAGGGCTGGTGCTGACATCATGTGAAGTCAGCTGCCCATCCCAAGCAGGCATCGGAATGCCTGTGAATGCAGGGGTACGCCCAGTGTTTTTATGGGCACGCCCTTAAAACGCTGGGGGTTCCCCTGCAGGGCCGGTGCAAACCCACTCTGTGCCCCAGGCAATTTTCCCTTACACCCGCCCCCCCTTTCCCCCTCTGCCCTCTGTTGGGGGGGTTTCAGCTCAGCGCGCACTACACGCGCTTCGGGGGCCGACGACGCATGATACTGCGGCACGGAGGGGGGGGGGGTGTCGGGTGCCGGGTACCTGATTCCCGTTGAGCCAGCCTCCACCAGCCGCCGTACACCTCACCGCTACCCGCGGACATCCTCCTCTCCCGCCGGGTACCTCTGCTGCATCTCCCGAACGTGACTTCCAGTTCCTGCCTCAGCCTGCAAGGTGCCCGGCTCCCGCGTCATCCCTACACGTGCTCCGGGGGGGGGGGTGCGGGCAATACTGCGGTGGTCGCCCCCTCACCCCCCGTGTCCAGGGGTGTGTTTTCTATGGTACCTCTGCGGTACACTCCTCGGAGGCTCAGTACCGCCCTCCAGTGGCCAGGCGCCCTAGGCAAATGCCTAGAGCTGCCTAGTGGTGGTGCCGGCCCTGTTCCCCTGTCTGCCCCCTTCCCGCCCGTCCTTAGTGCGAAACTCAACAAAGTTGTTTGCTCCTGGGGTTTGCGCATGCCCGTCAAATACCCGTCCATTGAGAATGGGACAAATTCAACCAGTTACGAACGGGTCTGAATCAGCCTCCAACTAGTTGGTTGGATGGAATATCTGGTTCTGGATCTGAGCAAATTACATTGTAATTCAGTAATTTCTTCTCACAATCTGGAAATAGACAAAACCTGTCATTCAGACAAGGTACTGTGGTCGTACTATCGGTCAGACAAGGTTCTGTACAAGGGTGCAAGTATGGCGGTACGGGATGGTACGGCATACCGGTAAAAGATATATTGCTGGTACCCCGTACCGCCATAACAAATACCCAAATATGTGTTGAATGCGCATGCGCGCTTATGTAAGTGGCGGGGCGTGGCCCCTGCCGCCCCGCCACAGCTGATTGCCTTCGGAGGGGAGCGCATCGCGCGTCTCTCCTTCCCCTCCCTGTGTCACTGTGACACAGTCGGCTGGCAGCCAATCAGGAGCCAGCCCGTGAGATAGACATGGGGCAAGAGAGAGATGCGAGATGCGTTCCCCTCCCCAGAAGCAGGCAGCGGCAGCAGAGGGACTAGAGGGGACGGGAGAGGAAGACCGGACCGGCACCTGACACAGTGAGTTGCTGCTCACTATACTTCTAGAACTGTGGGGGCATTTTTGTGTGGCACTGGGGGCATATGTGTGGCACTGTTGGGGGCATATATGGCACTGGGGGCATATGTTTGGCACTGTGGGGGCATATGTGTGGCACTGTGGGGGCATAGGATATATGACACTGGGGGCATATGTGTGGCACTGTGGGGGCATATATGGCACTGGGGGCATATGTGTGGCACTGTGGGGGCATATCTGGCACTGGGGTCATATGTGGGGCACTGTGGGGGCATATGATATCTGGCACTGGGGGCATATCTGGCAATGTTCGGGCAAATTAGTAATGGGTATCAGTTGTGCGGTGCAATGAGCATTATGGTGTGGGGAATAATGTATAACGGGCATTATGGCATGGGTCATATGTATTGGGTGTGTGACGCGTAACAGTCTAAAATGTACATTTTGGCTGTGTGCCTGCGGCGTGCAATATTCCAGCCACTCCCCCTAGTGTCATATGACCACGCCCATGGCACAGTACCACTAAGTCATTTTTCCTACTTGCACCACTGGTTCTGTAGTTGTACTGTCGGTTAGACAAGGTGCTGTAGTTGTACTATCGGTCAGACAAGGTACTGTGGTTGTACTATCAGTCAGACAAGGTTCTGTAGTTGTACTATCAGTCAGATAAGGTGCTGTAGTTGTACTATCTATCAGTCAGACAAGGTACAGCAAGTGAATCTGTTTGATTTAAACAATTTGACTGAATGTTTTTGTCTCTTTTCCTGGGTTTGTGAGCAAATTGTTGATTGTTATTTGCTCCTGTACAGTACCAGATTTTCAGTCCAACCAACCAACTAGTTTACCTCCAGGCTCAGTAATGCTGGCCACACATCAGACCAACTTTCCTCCAACTATCCAACTAGTTGCTTGGATGTAATAAAAATATGGTACTGGATGGGAGCAAAGGACAATCAGAAAGGTGCTCACAAACCCAGGAAAATGGACAAAAGCATTCAATCAAAATGTTTATATCAAACAAGTTCAACTACAGTACCGTGTCTGAGTGACAGTTTTTGTCCTTTTCTAGATTTTGGGAGCAAATTTCTGAAGTAAATATTACATTTGCTCCCATCCAGTACCATAGTTTTATTCCATCCAAGTAACTAGTTGGATGGTTGGAGGAAAGTTGGTTGATGTGTGGCCAGCATTACACAGTACTGATCAGGGGTAGGCTAGGAACCATTCATCTGCCACAGTGGTACTAAAGATCAGCAGCGTAACTATAGCACCACAGCCCCCGCCACCAGGGGGGTGCTGTGCATGTGGGGGCGCCGGGGGCTGCGGTGCTATAGTTACACCCCCCCAATCCCCCCCAGACTTACCTATCTCGCTGGACCCAGCGGCTCCGTTCTTCTGCTGAGGACCACCACAAAATGGCCGCCCCCATAGAGCACACAGTTCTCTGAAACTGTCTGCTGTACGGGGGCGGCCATTTTGTGGTGGTCCACAGCAGAAGAACAGAGCCGCCGGGACCAGCGCGATAGGTAACTGGCTGCGGGGGATTGGGGGGGTTTTGCATGGGAGGGGGGTGGGGTGCTTGGTGGGGCCGGGCGGGGCGGCGGCGGGGGGCGCCCAAAACTGAGCTACGCCACTGCTAAAGATACTGTATATGCTCTCATTCCAATACCAAACTCTAGAATGTTATGAGATAAAAGAATGTTTACAATGTATATTTTATTAAACTATGATCTACACAGGTCACGCTTGTCAAATGAAAAGTACTAGATGCCTCATTGTTGCATTTCTTTATAAATAACGTGCTTTCTGCTCTACTACCTGTTGTACTGTACATAATGTAATGTCAGTGACATTGATATTCCCATTGTGACCAGTACATTGTAGACATTTCCTATAAGCTGTACAGACTCTGTCTACTTCTGCACAGACCATGTTTTGTGGATTTCCGTAATCATGCACAGGTGTAGCACATTTGTCTGTGTAAGTAATTATCCCACATGGTTCTGCCATATAGAAATCCTAAAAATGTATTCTGTAGGGTGCACTTGGGAAAGGACTGAAACACACTCCAACAGAACAGAGGTAGATGGATTTCTGATTTACACACCTTTTTCATTTGTTGAACAGTGTTTTGTAATAAGCTTTTGTTGAAGAAGTGTCTCAAGATAAAATATAGCAAAGTGTTTATTGCAGAAAGAAATGTTCATTGTGAGTGATATATATAATATTATATAAGAATCCTGTGGCTCTATAGTTGTCTTGGGACTATGGTTTCTATTAAAAGGCATTCTGTGATTTGTAGTTCTGCAATGGCTTGTGAGCCACAAGCTGTTCTATATCTTTGCCACTGATCTGACAACCTTTACATAGTTTGAGAACCTGTTTAAAACAGTTGTTTTAAAATATGCTGCATTTCATATAACTGACCATAAAAATGTAATGTGAATCTGTCTTTTATGGTGATCTTTACTATCAGTACTTGAAACTACAGCTGGCTTGTAGCGATGGGACCAAATGAACCACTTTTATGTGTGACGGCAGCAACCTATTTGTATATGCTGTATAAAGTGTCAAATCTTATATATACTGTATGGGGGATGAGAGAATACAATATGTTACATGTTTCCAATTGTTGTGGTAAAAAAATAAGCTAAAATATCACTTTCAATGCAAAATTGGTAAAAGAACACTTCTAACTGTACTTGTGCTATTAGCTCCTGCACACACCCACTATATTAAGTTAACTCCATATTAAAATTAATATATGCTTGCAATAACCTCTCTTTAATCTGGGACATCTATGATTTTACAAAGATTCAGTGACTGATTACAACCAGGTAAAATTAAGCATTCCATTTAGCTAGCCACAGAACCTGTGTAATTCATACTGTAGCTGTCACAGATTTAAGGTTTGTTATGGCAAGCCTGTGTGTGTATGTGTATATATATATATATATATATATATATATATATATATTATATTTCTTCACATACCATATTGTCCCATTGGACCAGGACACTCGTGAATAACACAGGTTCTCTAGCTGCTTAAACCCAGGTGAAATACAGGCTTGTAGTCAGCCAGCCACAGAACCTGAGTAATTCAAGAGTGTCCATGTTTAAAGGGATAGTATTAGTGTGTGTGTGTGTGTGTGTGTGTGTGTGTACCAGTGATAGCTATCCATGACACTCCAGCTGTTGAACTGCACATCCCAGCATTCCCTGCATCAGTTTTACTATTTGGCCATGCTAAAACTGATGCAGGGCATGCTGGGATGTGTAGTTCAACAACAGCTGGGATGTCAAGGTTAGCCATCACTGGTATATACAATAAAAATATGATACATTATATTATCAATACTAGTTAACAGACTGAGATAATGATGGAGCACTACAATGGTAACAACAGCGATTGTGCGCAACCAAACGGAGCAACACTTGAATTGCTATGACGGGGCCATCTAGTGGCAGCCAGTGCACAAAACGCTTAAATTCAACCCTTTTATTATATAGGCAATAGATAAAGATAATATAATGTCTTGTGAATGATATTCTATAGGTAGCAAATTCTGACACTTGCCAAACAGAGACAGTCTAATAAAGGATGAACTGCTATTAGTGAATGTAATATTAATCATTCTGGACAGCATGTGTAACACTTTAGACGTTTTGAGGTTGGAAGAGTCGATTGAGTTTGTCCTAGAGCAGTTCATGCAGTAGTCAGCAGCTTTTATGGCTCTCTGTGGTGTGGCTACAATTGGGGAACTACAGGTCATAAATGGTCTCCTCTGTTGTATATAGAAAAAAAAATAACCATCTGTATCAGAATCAACTTTATTGGCCAGAAGTATTGCAAACCATGGAAAATCAGTGTGCTCCTATACATTGCTTTCTCATCTCCAGGGTAAAGGCAACGGTGTCACACAGGGCCGGACTGAGACCAGAAATTGGCCCTGGCATTTTGAGCACACAGGCCCACCTGTAGTAGGAGGAACCCTTGCGCGGCGAAGCAGCACAGCGAAAAGGGGGCGTGGTCTCACAAAAAGGATGACATACTATGGAACACACCGTTATGCCCATTACACATTGCTGCACACTATATTGCTAATTACATATTATGACACACACCATAATGCTTATTACACAGTATGGCACACACTGTGATGCCCATTACAGACTGACAAAATCCGTTATGCCCATTACACATTAGGGGAGGAGGGCGGGGCGGCATGGCGCGGCAGCGGGCTCAGCACTACTGCAGAAAGTTTTGCAGGTCACACTGTAGGAAACAATCAGTGGGGGGTCCGCTAGCCCCTAATACCTGTCCCTTATCATCCAGTAAACCCTCTGGGCTTCAGCAGCCAGGGGGGAGAGATGCAGTTCAGCCTCAGGGGAGAGTCATAAGCACAGGCCGCAGGATGGGATGGTGAGTAGGCCTCAGGGAGCTGGGAGATGGATGGGCGTCCTCCACACACTAATTAGGCACTACCTGTTCCCTGAGTAGCTTCACCTGTCGGTGTGAGGAGTTTGTTAGCAGGCTGCCGCTGCACACTGGGAGGTCTTCCGCCACACACTGCCGTCTTAAGCCCCGGGGAGCCGGCCAGCAGATCAGCATGTGGCATCAGGCAGCAGGGATCGTCCGGGCAGCCTCCTTTGCCCCAGAGGGTAAGTGCTGTCCCTGCCATCGCTGAAAGCCATAGCACACTCGCGGCCAGCGAGGTAGGCACTCAAGGCCATGGCTGCATCTCGGGGGTAGGCCGCAACCTGCAGGGGCTCACGGAGAGACCCCCGCCACAGCTCCACAACCCGTCCCCTTTGACACTGGACTGTGTGGGCTGGCAGGGCGGATGCCGGGCGGCTCACCGACAGTCGGGACTCCGAAAGTCATTACTCCGACGTCGGAATCCCGACTGCTCCCACGACTCCCATAGAGGGAGAATAAAATAGGCGGCGAGCGCATTGCTCCCCCCGCTGTGCAGTCGGGATTCGGACGTCTGAGTAATGACTGTCGGAATCCCGACTGACGGTGATATATACCACACCCGGCAGGGCACACTATTGGGGAACAGTTATGGTGAGTCTCGGACTGGGTAAAGGGCTCCGTAAAGAACCAGCAGGTAGAGCTTGGGAAGAACTTTCAGCACAAAATCGGACCACAAGCTCATCGGCCCTTCTGGCATTTACCAGAAGTGCCAGATGGCCAGTCCGGCCCTGGTGTCACATCACAGAAAACATGTACAAAACATAGTCAAGCGTAAGTTAAGGTTATTAATATGGTATACAGTACAGTATTGTATCCTTCTTTTTTTTTTTTTTCGTCAAACAACCAGACAAAGATGTTGCAGATGATCTGATGCTGTATACTAGGATGCAGCACAGATCACTAATGCAAGAAGGAGGTGTCTCCCTATATCTGACATATCCTGCTGTATTGGCATTAGTGATGCCAATCCCTGGGCATTTTTTCAACTTTGGAATTCGGAATTCCCTAATAATAAACTTTTTTTTTTAAATGCCCAGCCACCCCATATATTTACCTGCATGGCTGGGAGCCAAAGCGGGTGCGGCAGGGGGTGGGCGGAACAGCTGAGATCCGTGCCCGGACAGCTATACGGGCGGTGCCCCTGGGTGGGGGTGAAATGGCTGAGTGGCTGTAAGACTGAAGAAGCCAGACAGTGTCTGAACGAATGTTCAAATGCTGCCCGGCATTAGACTGTGCATATGCAGTCTAATCCCAAAAATCCCAGGATTGAATTCCGGCCCATTTTGGGGCCAAATCCCAGAATCCTGCCGATCCCAGGATTGGCCATCCTGATTGGCATACTAGTGCATCGATAGCACCTCCAACCACATGTGCCCAAAATTATTTTTCAAAAGGACATGGCTGCCAGGTCAAAATATATTTAATCACAGTCTACCTGGAACATGCAAAAGTGACTGAGGACTGTCGCCCTTGTGCTTGCTCTGGTGTAGCAGAGTTTCCATTACCAGCTTTCCTCTAGATCTAAGACCTTAAGAATAACTGCATTAAAAACCTCTCCAAAATCTGTAACTAATGAGACTTTGCAACACTTATCAGAGCAATATTCATTAACAAGAAGCTTGGCATCAGTTAGTACAAGATACCAGAAACATAGAGGTCACATTACAATATAAATATACACCTACAATGGCAATCCCAGCATAACCCTACATGTACCGCTTTTAGGTAATTGCCTTTGTACTGTGCATTTAATGCATAGTAATGATGTTGCACTGTATAGAATCATTACTGTATAAGAGTATTATTCCGGCCTTAATGGCCAAGTATAGTGATGAATGGAAGATGGGCCACTCGGGGTGAAAACTTTTAATGAGTTATACTGCTTCTTATTCATTAATGTTTTCCCGACATATTGATGTCTGTACTCTGCCACTGTAGTTATGTCATCTGCGTAATTAGCTCACATATTGTATAAAGTGGAAGACAAAGGACATTTGTACACACAGGCAAAGTAGTGTGAATGTACATTACTGTATGTAATATTTTCCTGTTTAATAATATTATTTTTAATTATTTATTAACAGTTTTTTAAATAGCACATACATATTCCGTAGCGCTTTACAGAGAATATTTGAGCAGTCACATCAGTCCCTGCCCCAATGGAGATTACAATCTATATCCCTATATCCCTACCACATGTACACGCACACAGACATTCTAGGGTTAAGTTGTTGGGAGCCAATTAGCCTACCAGTATATTTTTGGGTTGTGGGAGGAAACCGGTGTACCCGGTGGAAACCCACGCAAGTACGGGGAGAATATACAAACTCCGCACAGTTAGGGCCATGGTGGGAATCGAACCCATGACCTCAGCGCTGTGAGCCAGTAATGCTAACCATTACACCATCCATAAAACAAAACTTTTTAAGTAAAATGATTGCCCTGTATTCCCATGTTATAACAGCAACAGTGGCAAATGCAGAATTTCTAGAAGCGGGCTTCCAAATGCAGTTCACAATCTCTCACTCTGCAGAACATTGGAGCAAGTACGGGAGTCTGGGAGGAGCATTTGAAGCTATTAATGACCCTGGATATTAATATAAACATTAGTCTAAAGAAGACTATTTAGAAGTGGCCCAAGGCACTGATTTGCCTGTAATATCCCACAGAACAATGTCTGCAGTGTGCGACCTCCTCGCCTCTTAATTGGTAGAGAGTCTGTAATCTGTAAATTTTTTACTGATCTTCAGTTTTGTGTGGAAGTGGAACATACATGTAATACGTATCATGTGGCCAGATGCCAGTCCCTCTACATCTTTTGTTTTAATGATTTATGATTGTGTTGTCAATAGACAACTCATTAACTGTACAATAAGAACATAAACTCTGTGGTAGTTGATATATAAATATTTGCAAGGTCTCTGGAAGGGAATGCTGTTTGGTTCTTGGATGCATTGGGCTACCACTCTTGCGATTTATGGCCAGGACCATCCTATTCGCAATAGCTCAGTGCTGTAGCATATGGTTTATCATTTATATTTGTAAATGTATGTAACAAAGACTTCTGCATTATGTTTAGAACAAGTTGTTGAGGGATTTGTTTCTTTCCATTGTGGGATTATCACTTAATCTTCACATATTGACCCACATTTGTCCATGTTTATATTCTCTGGCTTAGAAATAGTTGCATAATTAGGTTATATTTCTAAGTGTAACCCCCAGGTCTGGAATGGGTGGGGGTAATATAAGTAGTAACATACAGTATATAATAATTGTTTATAAAGCACTTTTTTCTAATAGGACTCAAAGAGCTTTACTAAATGAATCCTGGGAGGTTGTCCATCATCTACAGATGACCGTAATGGTGGGGGCAAGTATGTGGGGCCCTGGTCATGTAGGGCTCTGAGGGGTAGATGCAAGGCCGGCGCCACCACTAGGCAGCTTTAGGCTTTTGCCTGTGGTGGCATCGGCCACACCCCCCCCCCCCTCATGGAGTCAGTTGGGCGGCACCCGCATAAATATATTTAACCATGAACTCTGAATTCTGTTACAATGTGGTATTTAAATCTGATTACTGGTGTCACTCGGTATGCTGGGGAAACAATGGATTTTTCTCTTACTAAGTGCTAACTCACCCTTTCATGCACCTGAGTGATATCACTAAATTATTTGAGCATCTGCCACTATATACACATATATAATATGTAAATATCCGCAGAATTAGATTTATGTACTGCCAGGGAAAGCTAGGGTTAGGCTCTAGGGGGTGGTAGGCAAGGCAGGCAGCTGAAATCTTGGGGCCCGGTACAAAGCCCAAAATTCAAATGGAGGATCCACACTAACTGTCACCTCAAAGGCTGCCAAGCAGCACCAGCCATTACTCATTGGCAGTTGGTGTGACTCTCCTATTTGAATTTTGAACTCTATTGCAATCCCACCTCTGCAACTGGTGCAGGGTGGCATCAGCAATATGACCTCAATCACAATGCCGTCACCACAGAGACTGGACCAACTGAGGGGGAGGTTTGTGTAGGCAGATTGGGCAGTTAAAAAGTATTAATTGATGGTGCTTATTATTATTATTATTATTTATTATGGGTATAGCTGCAGTCTTCAGGGGGAGAGAGTTAGTTTTAGGCATTAAGAGTAGGGATTAGGAAAAGGAGGACTCTGTTCACTGAAACACTGCTCATCAACCACCTAAACTGCTTATCAAAGCAGAGGCAGAACTCTGGGAGGCAATGGAGTCATCTGCCGCCGGGCTCCTGCTCTCAAGGGGGCACCTCTCCACCACTGCCAGTTTAAATCCATTAATTGAAAGCCATCAAAATTGCTTCTGTGGCTGAGTTCTGAAATATATATGTGTTCTCCCTCTGTTTCTGTATATACATGCAGCATATAATATATATTTCATAACAGACTATATATATTTTGAATAACGTTGCGTGTGTGTAGGGGGGGCACCAATATTCATCTTGCCTCCGGGCAACTGGGACGAACTTACGCCACTGTATCAAAGGACTGGTGAGACCCAGAAGACTACACTGGGAACAGTGCTGCCATCAGGATCATGTAATTGACCTCTGAAATGCCAGAGCCGTAATGTCAATTTTCTATCACTGGGGTTCTCAAACTCGTTTCCCGGGTCACCCAGCAGGTGCACAGGTGCACTCATTACTTATTGACACATTTTAAAAGGTGGAGCTAATTATTTCACTTGTGATTCTGTGAGGAGACCTGCAAAGCATGCACTGTGTGGGGTCCTGAGTATTCCTCTCAGTTTCAGGAGAATACATCATTAGACCAGCATAGAACAAGAAATGTTGTCCCTAATGTTTTTAGCATAAAACAAAATAATGAGAAAACCATACATTCTATTATCCCCACTTAGGGTGAACAGTTCCATCATGACAGAGAAATTTATCCTTCTTGCTATCTGCATAAATGGGGGAAAAAAGCGTTTATACAAGTAAGTAAAATAATAATTGTTATAGAAGCACTTTGCATCCGATGTTCTGCTGCTGCTCTGTCTGGGCTTATGGAACTAACAATACAGAGAAGGTGAGAGCTGTGTGGTCATTTGTTCTGCCACAGTGACGCCTGTCAAACACACCATTCTTAATAGTCAAACTTTATTATATTAACATTCCTATGTAACGCATGAATCATTTTGATAGGACCTCCCGATTTTGTAGAAATTTCGAGCTAGTTGACTTTAGGCCAAACAGTCCTGACATAACCCCTTTAAATGTGCTCTACTCATCTGGCTATTTGTGAGGATATCCACACAGACACAGAAAGGTTTCCTGTAACAGATTTCTCAGCTCATCCTTGATTAATACTTCCTTAAGAGGTTTAGGTTGAAAGTGAGGTTTTCTAAGAATTATCGTGATCAGATTCTTACAAATGGCATGGCTGCATTTTTTTTTCCTTAAGCTCTCTGGGAAGGTCGGACGCTTCAGATTTAAGAGAACTTGACGATGGATTAATGACATAGACAAATGATAATTTTTATTTCACCAGTGCTTTAGCTGTGGCAAGCCACCATTAATAAAGAACACTTGACACCGGATTGTAAGTTATTTCAGAAATGGCTTTTCTGCTGAGATCAACACAGAATTTGAAGAAACACGTCCTTAGCTGGAACAAAGAGAGGGGGCAAAGAGACTCACAACCTCTCTAGTCCAATTTAGTGCAAGATTCACAATCTGTAATAAATATTACTTCCTACAGGTGCATGGAAGGCTCAATATATCCTAAGCTGATAATTCAGTTTTGGGTTTAATTAAAGAAGTTAAACATAAATGCAGATGATTCCTTGTGTTCTGCTGAGATGGTGGGCTGCCGGAGGGTGGCCTCCCTCCTGCTACCAGCATTTTGCTTAACATCTTCTGTCTGGACGCACCACATACAACTAGTTGCATACCTCCCAACTTCTGTGTTGGGGAAATAGGGACACTCGCGCAGCGAAGCCGCTCGAGCGCCCAAAAAGGGGCGGGGCGTATGCAAATGAGGGTGCGGCTTATGCTAATTAGCCATGGCTTAATTTGCATGCGAGAATAGACGCTGTGCGCATGCGCACAGCATCTATTCTATTAGATTGGGGGGGTCTCCCAACTGCCACCCCCGCAGCGGGACAATGCCTGCCGCGGGTGGGACAGCGGGACAGGACCCGAAAATCGGGACTGTCCCGCTGTAATCGTGACAGTTGGGAGGTATGTAGTTGGTCTGAACCAAAATTTATGACCATATGCGATACTTGCTAGGGACTAGTAATCTCAATCATTCTTTGACTGCCAATAGGATCTGGTCGCTAGGTTGACACTATGTAAGGTTGACAGGGCTTATGTCGACACATGAAAAAGGGTGACATGGCTAAGGTTCAGAAGGTCAACATAAGCATTAGGTTGACAATGGGAAGGTCCATTATCAGTGGCGGCTCTTGCCCTTGCAGAGGTGGGGGGCTGCCGCAATGTGCCCACCCCACCCGACAATGCTGCCGCTGTGCTCCCTGCTGCCGGTCCCCTGTACGGGGCCAGCACATGCGCAGTAACTTCATACATACTGCACATGTGCTGGTCCAAGCCTCCATTGGCTGCCTTTGGTTCCTAGGTCCGTCGCATGCACAGTATCATCCACGGTACTGCACATGAGCAGAACCCACTTTTGGGGCTGCCCCGTATTTGCGCAAAGAGAGGCATCCCGGAGGGAAAGAACTCCTCCCAATGGGACTGCCTTGAGTGACTGACAGGTCGGACTTCCAATAGGAAGTCACTGCCAGTCACAATGAAGCCAGAGCAGTCTAACTGACTGCATCTGGCTTCACTTAGGCAAAGAACAGTGGAAGATTTTACACGGGGTGGACTGCAGCCCATAGGTAAAAACCGCCACTTGTCCATAGTCAAAAGATCGACATGAGTTTTTAACTTTTTTATTTATTTTTTATTTTAGACGAATTCTGCTGACAGGGGTGGTATTTCATACCCTACCATCCACTAGGGCCTTGATGGCTAACCTTGACACTCCAGCTGCTGTTGAACTACACATCCCAGCATGCTCTGCATAAGATTTAGCATGGCCAAATAGCAAAACTGAAGCGGAGCATGCTGGGATGTGTAGTTCAACAACAGCTGGAGTGTCAAGGTTAGCCATCAAGGCCCTAGGGCGTAGAGGCAATTATGGTACTCTTTACCTAGCACGGCGCCCATCGCGACCATCGCATGCACTAAAAAACGGGTGCGATGCGATGCCCGCGATGCCCGCGATTTTCCCATAGGGATCAATGTTAAAAGTCAGATTGGTCGCGATTTTAGCGTTAATTGGCTCAATGCCCGCGATTTTTACATAGGAATCAATGTTAAATGGGCCACAGAGCCCTAATAGTCCCCCTGAAGTGTGAAATGGCCCCCACAATTTTTAACGCCACCCCACGATCAACGTGAACCCGAAGCGTGGCGAGCGCAGCGAGCCTGCGAGGGGCGGCGGTACGCGTCCTCCGACCTTTTCATACCCCCACTATCCACGTCGGCGTGGAGTTGAGAATAGAATAGTGTGGCGAGCGCAGCGAGCCACCGAGCCCGAAGCGTGGCGAGGGGACGCGGATACCTTCACAGGTAAACGCGTCCCCTCGCGGGCTTCACAGGTGTCCGCGTCGCCACGGACACCTGTGAAGCCCGTGAGGGGACGCGTATAACTGTGAAGGTATCCGCGTCCCCTCGCGGGGCTCGCTGCGCTCGCCACGCTTCGGGCTCGGTGGCTCGCTGCGCTCGCCACACTATTCTATTCTCAACTCCACGCCGACGTGGATAGTGGGGGTATGAAAAGGTCGGAGGACGCGTACCGCCGCCGCTCGCCACGCTTCGGGTTCACGTTGATCGTGGGGTGGCGTTAAAAATTGTGGGGGCCATTTCACACTTCAGGGGGACTATTAGGGCTCTGTGGCCCATTTAACATTGATTCCTATGTAAAAATCGCGGGCATTGAGCCAATTAACGCTAAAATCGCGACCAATCTGACTTTTAACATTGATCTCTATGGGAAAATCGCGGGCATCGCGTCGCACCCGTTTTTGATTTACACAGCATATGCTTTATTGTCATGAATATTAAGTCAGACCAGAAATTGGCAGCCTCCACTGTGTAGTGATTAATAAGCATTTTAAATCGGACTATGCGTCTAGTTGGGAGTAGAACAAAAAAAAACAGATTTTTTTTGTTTATCTGCAATGCATGGTTTCGTAGATTTGCTTGCAGTAATCAACACCATCTTCAGAGGTTTTGGGCTGCAAAGGGGGATCACAGTGGATCCCTCCAACACCACCTCCACTGTGAGACAGGCTGCAGTGCGCATGTGTGACCTCCATGTTATAACTGCGCAGTCGGCCAGTTACGGAGGGGTAAGTAACACTGCTAGAGACAGTGGCAGATCCAGAGGAGGGGCAGAATAGTTCAAAATTCTAATAGGGAAGCAAGACAAACTGCCAGTGAGTCAATTTGAAATGACAGTTGGTGGCAGTTGCTGTGCCTCCCCTTTTTGAACTGCACTGTAGCCCCTCTCTGAAGCCTCCCATGGCTAGGGATGTATTCAATTGCCACACTGGGAGATTTAATTAGCAGAGATTTAATTAGCACCCCCCCCCCATCCCCCACTACCATACCACCTCCCCCATATTAAATATCAGAGGTGACTCCTGAAGCCGTGAGGGTTAAATGCATGGGGAAAACCATTATTTCCAGTTCACATTGAATTTGTGAGTTAATGTATCTTTAACCCCCATTTTACTGTTTGGGGAAAAGGTATTTAACTAGCTCTTTATCACGCTGTAATTGAAAAGTGTTAGGATTGCTGACATCAGGGACAGCTGCTTTTTAGAACTGCTATCCCTGCACTGGAGCGATAATGAATAGGCTAAGTATCCATCCCCGTAACTGTTGGTGAGTTGGAAACTGTACTTCATTTTTGGTGGCCGGAAGTCTCACGTCAATCGCTTTACAATCTCTTGAAGTCTTGTGTTTCTTCTTATGGAATGATATGCCTCGAGAGTTAACACATAAAGGGACTACTTAGGTTATGGAAATTATTACTATTATTGCTACAAGTTTCTTATATAGCGCATACATATTCCACAGCACTTTACAAATACTTGAACATTCACATCAGTCCCTGCAGGGCCGGTGCTAGGGTGTTCGGCGCCCTCCTGCAAACTATAAATTTGCGCCCACCCAAATTTTACAAAGGGACAGTGCACACCTAAAGAATGACGTGTGATCTCACAAGGGAGGGGCATGGCCACACAATAGTACTCCCACTCCAAAATACACCACACAGTAGCACAATCTTATTTAGATTACACAGCACCAGTGCCGTAACTAGCCATTTTGGTGCCATGTGTCATAAAGGGAATTGGTGACTACCCCACCACAACAACAAAAATAACAGGGAAAGTGCACAAAAATGTAGGAGAGTGGTCACATAAAATTACCATTGACACCGTCATCCCCATAACACATTATGCTTCACAATTCCATGCCCATTACACATTATACCACATACAATAATGCACATTATACGTTATGCCACACATCATGATGCCCCTTACACAATATGCAGCACACCATAATAACCATTACACATTATGCCACACATAATGCCCTGAGTACTCCTGCATATGCCCACATTAGTAGCATTGCTTATTCATAATGCCCACACCATTTGCCGACATTATTCGCACTGCGTAACCATATGCCCACACCAGTTGCCGACATTAGTAGCACTGCATAATCATATGCCCACACCAGGTGCTGACAGAAGTAGTGCTGTCTATACATGTGCCCACACCAGTTGCCGATAGTAGCACGGCCAATACATATGCCCACACCAGTTGCCGACATTCGTAGCACTGCGTAACCATATACCCACACCAGTTGCCGACATTAGTAGTGCAGCCAATACACTGCCCACACCATTTGCCGACATTAGTCGCACTGTGTAATTATATGCCCACATCAGTTGCCGACATTAGTAGCACTGCATAACCATAGGCCCACACTAGGTGATGACAGAAGTAGTGCGGCCTATACATGTGCCCACACCAGCTGCCGGGAGTAGTAGCACTGCCAATACATATGCCCACACCAATTGCCGACATTAGTAGCATTGTGTAACCATATGCCCATACCAGTTTCCGACATCAGTAATGCTGCCTATGCATATGCCCACACCAGTTGCCGACAGTAGTAGCGGCACTGCCTATACATATGCCGACAGCAATTAGCCGACATTAGTAGCGCTGCCTATACATGTGCAGACACCAGTTGCGGACAGTAGTAGTGCTGCCCATACACATGCCCACACCAGTTGCCGACAGTAGTAGTGTTGCCCATACACATGCCCACACCAGTTGCCGACAGTAGTAGTGCTGCCCATACACATGCCCACACCAGTTGCCGACAGTAGTAGTGCTGCCCATACACATGCCGACACCAGTTGCTGACAGGAGTAGTGCTGCCCATACAAATGCCCACACCAGTTGCCGACAGTAGTAGTGTTGCCCATACACATGCCCACACCAGTTGCCGACAGTAGTAGTGCTGCCCATACACATGCCCACACCAGTTGCCGACAGTAGTAGTGCTGCCCATACACATGCCGACACCAGTTGCCGACAGTAGTAGTGCTGCCCATACCAGTTGCCGACAGTAGTAGTGCTGCCCATACACATGCCGACACCAGTTGCTGACAATAGTACACTCACAGTTTACTCTCCTGGCAGGCTGCAGTTCATCCTCATCATCCTGTCCTGTTTCCTTTTGTCACCAGTCTGGCTCCTTGTAGCCCCGCCCCTTCTGCCCCGTGTAGCCACGCCCCTCCGCCCGTGTAGCCCCGCCTCTTATCGGTCCGTGCTGCTGAGCTGCAGCTGAGTGACCAGGCTGATGGTTTAGGTGCCGGGAGGGAGCTCTGTGGTGTCGGCGCTGCTGCCAGGGCCGGCACCACCACTAGGCAAATCTAGGCATTTGCCTAGGGTGCCGGCCACTGGAGGGCGGCATTTTGCCCCCCATCCCGCGGGGGTACCTGTCCTGCGGCGCTGTGTAGTTAAAGCTGGCGGCGGCGGCGGCAGCGGGGGGTCCCTGCCGTCAATAAGAAGAAATAACCAGCGCTATCCGCCGGGCTATGCGGAAGCGCTTCCGTTGTGAAAACCCTGTCCGCACGCTGATTGGCTGTGCGGGCAGTGTTTTCACAACAAAAGCGCTTCCGCATAGCCCGGCGGATAGTGCTGGTTATTTCTTCTTATTGACGGCAGGGACCCCACGCTGCCGCCGCCGCCGTCAGCTTTAACTACACAGCACCGCAGGACAGGTACCCCCCCCCCCCACCTCCCCCGGCATCGGGGCGCCCCCACCCCGACTCGCCTGGGGCGCTCCGGTGCCTTGCGCCGGCCCTGGCTGCTGCCTGTCATGCAGTGTGACAGGCGCAGCAGCAGCCGGCAGCCTCAGAGACAGCAGGGGACGTACAGCAGAGACAGCGCCTCTCCTGCCCGGCGCCTGCCTGCTTTGCATCCTCTGCTGAGCGGGTAGCGCCGGCCCTGAGTCCCTGCCCCAGTGGAGCTTACAATCTATATTCCCTACCACATGTACACGCACACAGACATTCTAGGGTTACCATTTTTTGGGAGCTAATTGACCTATCAGTATATTTTTGGATTGTGGGAGGAAATCAGAGTACCCGAAGTAAACCCACGCAAGTACAGGGAGAATATACAAACTCCGCACAGTTACGGCCATGGTGGTAATTAAACCCATGACCTCAGCGCTATGAGGCAGTAATAATAAGAATATTTGTATTTATACACATGGATCCACTGCCTTATCTGGGGGTGCAAGGGGGATATGACCACATTGCTATAACAACATAAGGTACTTGTGTATTTTGGCGGCGCCCATCGCATCGCATACCATAACGCATACGATGGTATGCGATGTGACGCGATATCGTACGATAGTGCACGATGGCATACAATTTTGAAATTGTATGCCATTGTACATGGCATACAATGCCATACGATGCAATGCGATTAAACATTGTATAAGCACCCTAATGGGTGCTTATACAATGTTAAGCACCCTAATGGGTGCTTACAATGTTAAATGCACCCCCACGCTACCCCCCCACTATAAACGTGAACCCGAAGCGTGGCGAGCGGCGGCGGTACGCGTCCTACGACCTTTTCATACCCCCACTATCCACGTCGGCGTGGAGTTGAGAATAGAATAGTGTGGCGAGCCACCGAGCCCGGAGCGTGGCGAGCGCACGCGGATACCTGTGAAGCCCGCGAAGGGACGCGTTTACCTGTGAAGGTGTCCGCGTCCCCTCGCGGGGCTCGCTGCGCTCGCCACGCTTCGGGCTCGGTGGCTCGCTGCGCTCGCCACACTATTCTATTCTCAACTCCACGCCGACGTGGATAGTGGGGGTATGAAAAGGTCGTAGGACGCGTACCGCCGCCCCTCGCGGGCTCGCTGCGCTCGCCACGCTTCCGGTTCACGTTTATAGTGGGGGGGGTGGCGTGGGGGTGCATTTAACATTGTAAACACCCATTAGGGTTCTCAAAAGCACCCTTTAGGGTGCTTATACGATTTTTTATCGTATAGGGGGTCAAAATCGCGTCGCATCGCACCGCATGCCATCGGGTACATGGCATGCTATGCGATGCGATCCGTTCATCGTACGATGGACATCGGGGGCGCCGCCAAAATACACAAGTACCCAACATAATCCTAGAAACGCTGTAAGTCAGGCATGTCCAAACTGTGACCCTCCAGCTGTTGTGAAACTACACATCCCAGCATGCCTTGCCATCACTTTAGCATTACCTAATAGCAAAACTGTGGCAAAACATGATGGGAATTGTAGTTGCACAACAGCTGGAGGGCCATAGTTTGGCCATGCCTGCTGTAAGTACACAATGAACACCCTTTTCGTTGTACAAATGTGACATGTTTGCTCCACAATTGATTGATGTTGAGAATGCTGTAATAGTAATTTATCCCAAAAGCTTTCCCAAAGTACATGTAGAACGTTAGATTAGTATTCTTTCCCTTTATATACCTAATGTGTTTGCAGGTTTATAGTTCTGTTTTGCATTTCTAAACTAGGCCTATTTATTATAATATATTATAGGAGCTCTGTCCGTACCCCTGCATTTTGTTCCAGTGCTGTTGATACCCTCAGACAACCCTATTATCTGTTCTCCCTTTTCCTGTTCCTCTCAGTGTGGCATATTACAGAGTATTTCATGATATTAGGAATGACCCTGCTAAGGTTGATTGATTTACAATGATCTGAAACTAATTGGTGACTTCCTTGACGTTCTTTGTCGTATTTCCCAGCCTACGATGCAGCGTGTAGGGGAGCAAAATTCCCTTGGCTTGGAAAACATTGCAGCTGAAATTAATTTATCATTGCTGTTTAGAGGATTACTGTGTTCTGACACCGGATTTAAGGAAAATGAAGGATCCGTTGTTACCATACTGGGGTCACTCACAGGTTACCAGGAATAATGTTTTTTTTTTTTTTTTTCAAATTCTTCCCAGAGTATTGGACAATATTGGGAGGAGAAGAAGAGAAATGAATAATATAACACACCACAGACCTATGCCATTTCAGTTAATGCCAGCCATGCTATTACCTAGGAGTAGTGTTCATTCTAGCACCTGCCATCTTTGAAAACCCATGCAGTTCCTGTTCCCTTCCTGGGGTGTCGCTGTCTGCTGTGGTGTTTCTAGCACAGGTCTGGTTTGCATATCAGTGCTGATATACAGACCACACTGTGCTAGAAGCACTACATCAGACAGCGACACCCCAGGCAGGGAAGAGGAACTGCATGGGTTTTTAAAGATGGCGGGTGCTATAATGAACACTATAGGAGTACATGTAGATTTAGAAGTTGTATTGTATTGGAATATCTAAATGTCAATAGGGAAATTGCTGTGTTCGTGCACTAAGGATCTAATACTAGGGTAGTCTACACGTGAGAATCGTAATAGTGAATTTACAAATTCTAATTGTTAAAAAAAAAAAACATTATATAAAAGAGTGTAGCCCATTAAACTAAGTTCAATCCATTTTCCAGTAGACCAAGAGGTTCATTTTTTTTATGAGCAGTAAAGAGTGGGGAAATGGACCATTGGAAGTCACCCATAACATCCATTTTATAGAATGTACTTGATAGAACTACCTTGCAGATCATTATTTGTATTGGCCATCTCTCCACTGGTCTAGTTCTCTACTTTTTTTCTTTTTCACTGCTTGATACATCAATTTGTTACGAGCTACCATCATGATATGGCCAGCAGTTAATATGCTGCATGATCATTAGTGGCTGCAGGGGTTTCCGTGTCTGGCAGTTGCCTGGCAGTGGGTGAAGTACAGTGTCATGGTCTGTATGACTGCACACACTATCTTTTTCATTAGAGGGCTGGTCTGAATGGGAGCTCACGATTAATGCTCCTGTTTTTGGTCAATCCGCTTGACCCTCACTGGACTATGTTAGTTTAATTCTACAAATTGTTGATGTTTTTTATGCTTCCTCGCTAGCTCTGTGTCCTGGTCCTGGCTTGGTGATAGCTCCAGATTATTCCTTGTACTGTAACTGGGATTGGCAACACCAGTTATCCCTGCATATTACACAGCCTCTGTCAATTAGATCAAGTTGATCGGTATATTTACCATATGCTGCTCTTGCTATTTCCCCATTTGGTACCAGGAACCTGCAGTGTTACTCTATCTCCACACCTAGAGTGCGCCATACCCTAAGGCAGTGGTTCCCAACCTTGGTCCCCCCCAATCTAATTTTATTGTTTTCATTATGTTTATTTGATGTTTATATGCCCTCATTTGATGATAGCCAATTTAATAGAAGAATAAAAAAGCCACTAACTGATTTGTTTCATAATTTTAAGTATGCACACATATTTACTAAGTAAACAGCTTACAGGGCAGTATGTGAATGTCCTATTTGTGTACACTCAATTCAAGATAGCATTTGGTACAGTGCAGTGGAAATATCTTGCAGTTAATGGTACGTTTCGGGCTGGCCGTACCAAAACAGCATTCAAGTGCCGCCCCTAGGCACATGCCCAATGAGATATGAGCCACCGAGAACCAGTACCGTATTGATATTCAGTACCATCATTGTTGAAAATTCATGGGACACTCACCAGCTGTAACGCTTTATTATACTGGGAAAAGTGAAAATCATCCGTTTTCTTCAAAAAATAAGACTTTCACAATTAAATAAATAAGTATTTTAATAACTGAAGATTCAAAATTGTGTTCTGCAACTTTTTTTCTTTTTTTAGTTTTCTCTGAAAGCACTTCAGCCGACATTCACTGAAAGTCTCATCAGCATTAAAAATCTGACTTTATTTATATTTTCAGCCTGAACTCTGGTTTAACTTTCTAATGTTTAATCATAAAATTTTGAGAAATCTCTAGGCTCCCGGTGCTCGCAAAGACATTTGCATCCCAATTCGTTGATTGCTTTATTTAACATTACAAATCAGCACCAACAAATTATGCCATTTTGAAGGAAGGCTATTCATATCACTCGTCTTGATGCATCTAATATCCAGCTGTGTCTGTGGAAAGAATATTCCTTTATAAACTAGTGGATTTCCTTCACAGACCAAGTGCCAGAGGCTAACTTTATCTTGATCAAACTTCTAATAATACTAGATTTTACCATACCAAGTACTAAGCTTAGCAAGGATGGAGGCGTGGAAAAAGCAAATCTATGGTTCTGCTACTTTTACATATTATCTACAGCACCAGATAAGTGTCATTTACAGGCTGTGAATAGACAAAGCCACAGCTCTGTGCCACTGGCAGGGCCAAACTCTAGTAAATAGCAAGTTCAGAAATGCTGGTTTACAGAGACAAAGCTTAATAAACTGGAAATGAGCATATTTTATAGAGGTAGCTTGTTTGTGACACATACAGTACATAAGAGCATAACGTATGTTGCATACAAGTGCAACTCACCTCCTTGTCCATGCACAGATGTCCAGACAGACAGTCGGGATCTCGTCAGTCATTAGCCTGACGTTGGGATCTGGACTGCCCAGATTCAGACAGCATGGTGAGCACAACAAAGCCCCTTGCGGGCTCGCCACACTGCTTTCGCCACACTGTGGGCACGGCGGCTTGCTACGCTCGCCACCTATTCTGTTCTCCCTCTATGGGGGTTGTGGACCCCCACGAGGGAGAATAGCCAGTGGCCATCGGGCACCCGTCTGTCGGAGTTTTGACATTCGGGATCCTGTTGGGACCGCGTCCAGCACCTGTCCAAAAGTACTGGTCCCTTTTGTCTGATGTGGGGAGAAACCATGCATTTGTGGTTTCATAGCAATTGCAACATTTTAAAGAACAATTGTGATCACAAATTACACAACCGAGCCTGTTGTCTAGAGCATAGTGGGCACTCTGAAGCTTTATACCATCTTTATGTTTTTTGGGGCCCGGGCCCTGCTCCCCCTGCCCGCCGCACCCGACTCATTGTCCACCGTACCAGGGCCCCGTTCCCCATACACAGCTCCCTGTACCCTGCCAGCCGCAACAGATGCGATACATCGCCTGACAGCTGCACATCAGATTTATCTGATGTGCAGACTGTCCAACCTCCGAATCCGATCCAATGCGTGCATCGTATCGTATCGTACCGGATGTCATACACGATGCAATTTGGGCCTATTTCACCAGATTTCTCTGCCCAATCTGCCGGAATCGGGTGAAATTGAGTCCAAATCGCTTAGCGTATGGGCATCTTTACCGGTGACAGCGATGACAGGAGGAATGTTACTATAAAGTGTTTCCTCCTCTTTAAATCTAAATCTATTGCACATCTGTCAGGGAAGGGTGGAAAGTGTCTGGGATAGGGACAAACGACCTGGGTGTTCCATTGCATTTCTGGCCATCTAACACTATATTTCTGGGCAACTCAAATCTGAAAACATATTGCGGAACTAAAGAGGGTTCGGAGAAGCACAACCAAATTGATTAAGGGTTTAGAGGCATTGGACTACGAGGAACGGTTAGCCAGGCTAGAATGTTTACATTGGGAAAAAAGGTGCTTAAGAGGGGACATGATTAATATGTATAAATTACATCAAGGGCCAATGCAGAGACCTGTCAGGTGCTCTGTTTACCATGAGGTCTATACACCGGACACGCGGGCATCCCCTAAGGCTGGAGGAAAGGAGATACCACATGCAGCAAAGGAAAGGGTTCTTCACAGTTAGGGCAGTTAAGATCTGGAATTATCTGCCAGAAAAGGCTGTGATGGCTGATTCACTTAATATATTTAGGAAAGGGTTGGACCAATTTTCTAGCGGAGAAAGACATGCATGGATACAATCATAAATTATAATGCATAGTGGGAAGTACAGTAGGATAAATATCAGCCAAGGGCTCAGGGAATTCTGGAAATCTGATACTATAGTATCATTTTATTAATGGGATTAACTCAATAGACCTTTATGGGGTTTTTTCATCCTCTCAAACTATATTACATTGTTACTATGTATGGCTCCCAAACTCAGTCCTCAAGGACCCCACAAGTGCATGTTTTCTAAGTCTCCGCACAAAATCATAAGTAATCATAGTTCTACCTATGGATATTTAAAATTGTGTCTCCCACAAAACTTGCCCTCGCTGCCTCCCCCCCCCCCCCCCAATGGTTTGTCTCCACCCCTGTCACATTGCTGCAAATCCCCCCAGCCCATTGCAACTTTAAACTGCAGTCATGGGGAGACCGCAGTTTAAGTGCTCATGCATGTGCCCTCCAAGATAGGCAGAAGCATGCAATTTGTCAAATAGCGATTTCTGCACCAACCTGAATCAGTCTAATAAGCCTCACTGCACACCAAAGAACTGCACACCAAAGAACTGAGCATGTTTATGTCCTTCACAAATTCTTTATGGAGCTTAACACAAGCCACTCGAGAGACATGATCTTCTAGACTACAAGAGTGGTCTGCGACAGCAGGAGAGTTGCTATCAACTGAGCTGCTTTTATTGAGGGAACATCATCCCCAAACAACTGTTTGAGTGGTATGTAGAATTTCGGCATGGGAGACCGCATCTGGTAGATAATAAGTACTGTGGCCGACCTTATCTGCAATTACCAAGGTCAAAGTTGACCATGGCCCAGCTAGAGAAGGAGATGTGCATTTCATTGATATCCATATGCTTTAAATTCCATGAAAAGCTTGTTCTTTAGCAAGGTATCTTTACACTGGGTGCCCCATCAGCTAACTCATGAGCAGGAGGCGAACATATGACTTGTTGCTGAATAATGTTGCCCAGGTTTAATGGTGGTTGCTCATACACTGTTTGGCAGATTATCCATTGCATTGAATCCTAGATCTAGTTTCTACCCTGAGACCAAACAGTCAACACAGTGGACCCCAGGTTGAGGTGCGTGGCCATATAAGTTCGGGTGTTTGCACAGCATGTCCAAGCAGACCGCGGATGTTTTTGTTTCCTGGACTAGTCATGTACTGTAGCTACGGCATGGCATTGGATAGTGATACAAAGGTGTCAGGATTCTGCTAGGTAAGCATAGACTCCTCTGGTGAGTACTTTGAAAAAAATGTAATGTTAACTTTGTTTGTAAGTAAAGTACTGTTTGTGCATCCAGAAACCCATTTCACGCCCCTTGTAATAATTTTCAAGAAAATTGAAGATACAAATTCAGTCATCTATAAGATCCCCAACCAAGGCTCTTATTCAGATTCGGATTGCAGTACAAATTGGTTTGGAAAATGGTCAAAACCATGTGCACGGCAGATGTAATATGAGAGTTAAATTTGGGTGGGGTGTGTTGAAACTGAATCTAAATTGTAGTTTAAAAATAATGCATTTTCCCTGCACAGAAACAAAATATCTCACCCAAATCTAACTCTCTCTGTACATGTTACATCTGCCCCACCTGTAGTGCACATGGTTTTGCCCATTTTCCAAACAAATTTGTGCTACGATCAGATCTGAATAAAGGCCCAAGTGTGATCATACAGGGACAACTCCACTTTACTACACAGTTGAGAGGTTTTGCAGATCAGCATATCTACTAACTCCATACCTGAAATTCAAAGTCCAATTAAGAATTAACCAGGGGTTTTAACCCACTCCATTAGCTGCTGTAATATGTTTTGATATCATCTGTCCATTATGTTACAAATGAGTCCATTACCCTTTGCACTGAATTATTAATACACTTTTGACACCTAAATCCCGTGTCCAATCTGGGATCAGCTACACCGATTCAAGCAATATCAATACCTGTTTCAGACTCCAGTTGAAACCAGGGCCCGGGACAAATAACCTGGGTTGACCATTTCACCTCAAAGTATGATCCGGGTTGCCTCAGCAATATCCTGAGTCAAAGGTGCAGTGGGAGAAAGTGGTATTAGAAAATACCACTAGAAAAAAATCTTCCATAGATGCAGGTTGCACGACTTCAGACCAGTATGAAAACTTTTATATTTAATCAGCAAGCGTCAAGTTAGTGAAAAAATTATCCATCAACCTGCTTTCTCCATGACCTTCACTACGCATAAGACTATTGTGGCAACTACTGTGCACTTTTTTTGTGGAGTTTCTACTGTGTATTTCACAATATGTGTGTGGATTTTCACCATATCTGGATGGGGTTGTGCCAGGAAACAGTGAAGGGTGAAGATCTGCCAGAGGAGGAATATCTTATGGGCTTCCTCCCTTGTTATAGCTCCGCCTCTGTGTCCTTTGTGGTGGGTAATCCTAAAAAGCATAGTTACTGTATCCGTATTATACTATAAATCATATTAATAAAGTTTTTGTTTTTCAAATCATTTAGTATACATTATGGCGGTTATTTTCATTCTGTGTTTTTGGCATTTTGCAGGGGAACTTTTATTTTATTGATGAGTCAGATGGGTAGCGCGTTACTGAATCACTTCTTCTAAATATTACATCTACATGATGCGTACACTGACAATTATTAGATTTATAAATGGAGCACTATACATAATGTACATGGATATGGACATTGCATGCTCTAAAGCATTGCTCTCAAAGGAGTACTTTGCAGTGCGTAACTTTATCTGAGGTAATTTATCCAAGACATCCTATCTCCCTGCACAGTAACTAGGTTGCTTAGAAAATCTTAGCTGTAAGAAATATATATATATATACAGTATATATGGAATTATATTACTGTGTCATCATTTAGTCCTCTACATTAGACCACACATTGCTAACCTACATACTTACACATGTAAGAAAGCAGAGATTACCTATCACAAGGAAATATTCTATACTTTAATTGGTACTTGTGAGTTATCCGGGCTCCCGATTTTTTGATTGTATGCCTTAAGTTAAGGCATACAATCAGATGCGATGCGATGCGATATCGCATCGCATCGCATCGCATCCGACGGATGCGATGACCCGATTTTTCCATAGGAATCAATGTTAAAATGGACTGAGTCCATTTTAACATGGAATTCAATGGGAAAAAGGGGTCCTTTTCATACCCCTACTATCCAAGTGGGCATGGAGTTGGATATAAATCTGTGGCGAGCGTAGCGAGCCACCGAGCCCGAAGCGTGGCGAGCGAAGCGAGCCCCGCGAGGGGACGGTATTCCGTGTCCCCTCGCGGGGCTCGCTACGCTCGCCACGCTTCGGGCTCGGTGGCTCGCTACGCTCGCCACAGGTTTATATCCAACTCCATGCCCACTTGGATAGTAGCGGTATGAAAAGGACCCGATTTTCCCATTGAATTCCATGTTAAAATGGACTCAGTCCATTTTAACATTGATTCCTATGGAAAAATCGGGTCATCGCATCGCATCGCATCGCATCCGATGGTCGCATGCGATGCGATGCGATGTCCCGATCCGACCCGATTTAAAAATCGGACGCCCGGATAACTCATAAGTACCCTTTAATTTCCTTTGAGGCATAAAACTTCTCATTTTCTTTCAAAATATTATGATAATTCATGTGTGAAGCCAGCAGACAAGTAATGCACAGCTCCAATCTTACTTTGTATATCAGCAATCCATTTACATACAAGTTGGAACCTCTTTATAGAGGCGATTGGAATAAGGTGACCTCGGGGGTACGTTCCGAGAGAACTTTACTTCATTTCGAAGTAATCTTTGATGTTCTGCTTGCTTGTTCTATTACAGAACACTTTCCCACAAGTGAGAGTTCACGCTGAGTTTGACTCATTCTAGATGCAGCTAAATGTTATTAGAGATGCTGTATATTTCAGTAACTCGCATAAATAAACTAAACCTTCCAGGTCATAGAGTTAAACTGAACAAAGTGATTTGGGTTTCTGCTCAACGAATAGAAATGTCAAAATGAGTGTTGCTAAAAACTTCTCTTTTTATTGAAACCTCTTTAGAATCATATCTGTTTGGCATGGAACAAAAGGTGTCTAGTGTCTCACTAATAGAAATGTCCATTGTTAGGTGGGACAGTAATGACAGGAGTGCCTGTCCTGATTTATGTTCTGTGGAACATAAAGTTGGGAGTTCTTGCTCGGTAACTAAAGCACTGCACAGCAGGCAATGGAGGGTGTGGTATGACACACCGACAGTCGGAATTCCGACAGTCATTTCTCCTACGTCGGAATCCCAACTGCACAGCCGGGGGAGCGCAATGAAGCCCCTTGCGGGCTCGCTGCACTCGCCACCTATTTTATTCTCCCTCTATGGGGGTCGTGGACCCCCACGAGGGAGCAGTCGGGATTCCGACGTCGGAGTAATGACTGTCGGAATCCCGACTGTCGGGGAGCCGTCCGGCACCAGCAATGGATGGGTGAGAGGCGACAAAGGGGAATGGGTTTTGCGTCAATTGAGAATCAATTATGATTTTGCTGGGATTAATCAATGCTTAAATAGTCTTTCTGATTACTTCTGGATTGCAGCTCACACCACATAATACAGGGGGTAGTCAGTTAGCACGTATACACACACATGAATAGGCGTATGTAATATATGATCTGGCTGCAGGTCCCCAGGGTTCGGCTGTGCTGTGCCTATCACAGGTGCCGCTCCACCCTGGACACTGAATTTAGCTGCACTATCCTTCAAAGCCCCGTCGCCACAACAGACTCCTGTGAAGCCTAGCAAATGGGAGTCGGGGGGGGGGGGACGGACTTAAAAGTACAATAATACAGAGTCCTGAGTGCTGCCAGCAGATTCTAGATAGTCCCTTCTAGAAGGTGCTACATCAGTAGAACATGATCTAATCTATTCCTCTGAACTGCAAATATAAGACCTATTTAGGAATAAATCAACGAATAAAAGCTATACATATAACTTTTGCATGTCAAAATTTTTGAATAGGAAATCTTTTGGATGTACAATAAGTTGCTGTCTCAAAGGTATCTGTAGGTGACGCAGTTAATGCATTTATAGAATCCTGGGGTCAGATGTAATAGGGTGCGATTTTTTTTTTTTTTTTTTTTTTTTTCTTTAAAACCGCAACCAAAATCTCACCAGAGTGTTGTCGGTTTTTTTTTTTTTTTTTTAACGGAAAATATGTAAAAAAAAACCTGAGTGTTCTCCCTAGAGAGGGGTTGTTCGCGAACAAAACTGATCTTTTGGATGGGTCTCATAAAAGAGGGAGTGAGCCGCCAATCCCAAAAAAAGGTGAAACTGAAAGCTTTTACTTTCAGTTTCGTTTTTTATTACAATGCATTTGCCTGAGCTCAGCACTGCCACCTGTGGCAGCTGAGATGTACTAATTCTGGAGACTGCTGCGACTGCAAGTGAAAGAAAGAATAACAAGGCTGCTGCTGCTAGGGATGGCCATTGGTGCAGACGCCATCGATGGTTGCCATTGATGGCGATTCTGCACCCAGCCATCGATCAGTCTTTTACTCGGTCATGTATGTTCTTATTTGTTCAGCTTATGTTGATTTTATCGTTTATGGCAATAAAATGATTGTAGAACAAATTTATGCTTCGTTATTATCAAATTACCCCTTTTTCCAAAGTGAGCCGTCTATAAGATCCGGATCTTTTCACGGATTGATCACTTGATCCCATCTCTTTTTAGTGACCTGTTTTGCCCATCTCTAGTTCTCCACCCGCCCCCAGTCTAAAACCAGCCCTGGGCTTATTGAGCCGGTACCGGTTTCCCCAAATACGGGGGGGGGGGAGGGCGGGGAAAGTGGCGGAGTCCCCCCTTATTTAAGAAACCGGCCCCAGGCTCTTAGACCGGTCTTGGTTCCAAAAATATAGGGGACAAAAAAAGTAGGGTTTTCCCGTATTTTGGAATCGGCACCAGACTCCAACAGCCAGCAGTGTCATGCCACAGCTGGGGACACTTTTATACAAGGTCCCCCGGCTGAAACCTGAACACCGTGGCTAGTCCACCCTGGTCGAGGTACCTGGGGGGGGTGTGAAGGGGGGTTGCTGTGGTACATCTCCGCTAATTAACTATTTGCATCATTCTGACCAATCCTACCATTTTACATATATATCTTTATGGTTCAGTTTGTTTTATGTAATCAATGTGTGTTTTATATATTGAGATACAATCTATAAGATTAATTTATACATGGAGTTTGTGTCTTTAATATTGAATAGACATTGAATAGTAAATTGTGATTTATACTTATGCTGAACTCACTAGGGCAGTGACCAAACCTACCTCTTTTCTTCTTTAATTAACCACAAGTTTTGCAAACTTGTCATCTGCAGCTGTGAGTTTGACACAATACAACTCCCTAGCAGCACCGGAGAATAAAGTGAGGACTATTCTACCCTGTTCTTTTTTTTTTTTTTTTGCTCATACGTAAACTGGTATAAATGCATGACTTGCTAGTGTAGCAAGTATTCTCTGCCAGACAGTAGCTGTAGGGGGCTGCGTTTCACTCAAATGCCCTGACAACATTTTTCCAGTAAATTCCATGAATATTACTATATATTTTTTTTAATATTGTGGTTCTGAAAATCTCTGCATGTACATACTTAGGGCCGGAAAAAAAGGTGAACTTCTGCGCACTACGAAGTGCAGTGGTATGATATGTAACATTTGTTTATTGTTTATTCAACTATATAGATATATATTTTCTGTAGATTATGTGTTGATTGTATTTGAACTTTTATGATATGTATTTTTGCTGCATTAACTTGTATGTCGACTTGTATATCCAACAGGTCTATGCTGCTCGTTCTGACATTTCTCTTAGAAAATAAAATAAAAATGTCAGTACTTGTTTCCTAGCACGGCCACACCGATTTCCATCGGGGTGGTCTTGTCGGAAAAATCGCGTCGATCGCATGCGATTTGGTCGCATGCGATGCGACCGACGCAACCGACCCAATTTTTTTTTAAATTAAATTAAATGTGAATAGGGTCCCTGGGACCCGATTTTACATTGGATTCAATGTAAAATATTCCCTACACCCCCAATTTAACTGCGTAAACCCCACCCCACGATTGACGTGAACCCGAAGCGTGGCGAGCGCAGCGAGCCCGCGAGGGGTGGCGGTGAGCGTCCTCCAACCTTTTCATTCCCTTACTATCCTACTATCCACGTCGGCATGGAGTTGAGAATATATAGTGCGGGGCTCGCTGCGCTCGCCACGCTTCGGGCTCGGTGGTAGGGGAATGAAAAGGTCGGAGGATGCGCACCGTCACCCCTCGCGGGCTCGCTGCGCTCGTCACGCTTCGGGTTCACGTCAATCGTGGGGTGGGGTTTACGCAGTTAAATTGTGGGGTGACGACGGGGCCATATATAATGTGAAATGGGTCATATTGGCCCATTTCACATTTTTTACTATGTGAGATGGACTTAATCAAGTCCATCTCATCTTGTGCCATTATAATGGCACAAGACCGACGCGATGCTCCCGATTTCAATGTTAAAAAATATTTTAACATTGAAGCCTATGGCAAAATCGGGGGCATCGCGTTGGGGCCAATGTTAATGGTCCCGACCGACGCAATGCCCGCGATTTTCCCTTTGACGGCAAAATGGACCTGATTTCAAAGGAAATCGGGTCCATCGCGGCCATCGTGTACCTTAACTTAAAGGTACACGATGGCCGCGATTGTGGCCGTTCTAGGAAACAAGTACCAAAATGTCTATTTATTTTTATAGTTATTTTTTAGATAAAAAGGTGCTAGATTATTTCTTGCAGTTTTTTAGATATTTATTTTTAAATTGATTGTTTGGATATGTGTACTAATAAAAATGATCTCCTTGATACACACATTTAAATGAGATGATGTCTTGGCTACGGAGCATTTATGTGATATCGTTTTATATGATACTGGTGTGTATTATTTGTTCTTTCTTATGTGTATGTGTATTATTTGTTCTGGATATGTATATAAACCTGGGATATCTGGGGATTGACGCACACTCTGACAAAGTCTGCTGAGTGACGAAACGTGTTGGGCGTGGCTTACATCCGAGACGTATTGACGTTCCTGTCCATCCTATCCAGCGTGCGGCGTCCAACTCCCGGTGTGACGACCAGAACAGCCCGGCCTCAACGCCGTTCATAGGGGGCTCAGCACAATAAACTAATCATCTTAACATACAAATAATCAATTAAATAAATAATGGGGTTTTAGTTCATTAATTGATCAATGCATTTAAGCTTGCAGCCCATCGCCAAGGGACCCCATTTCACTGCAAGTCCTACACTAACAACTGGTCTCTCAAGAGCCTGGCAACTACTGACACATCATAGGTAAAATGAACATGTTTAGAGCTTACCAGCTAACTACCTTATGGCTTTTAAAGATGAGGCAATCACCTAACACAGCACCTGAATTAGATTAGGGGTAGTGAAGTACAGTGTATGCTGGGAGCAGTGAGATTAATAGTTAGGGAGATGTTGACTAGTAATTGAACCAAATTTACACACGCATTATGAACCCAAGGGTATATGTTGGAATTCTACAAAGTGGAGTGCTGCAAATTTAGGGTTTTGGCTATGAAAATATTCTTAGAATAATATAAAGGTTATACAAATCTTCTTTGTAGTATTCTATTCATATTTAGTCAAAACTCTGGAGTATGGCATCTGAGGCTCTACCTGCCCGGCCTACCCTTAGTAGAGTAGTGCATGCGGGGAGTGGGCAGGGTGATCAGAATCATAGGCCCTTATTCTGATCTGTGCGGCCAGATCAGAATATGCGGCCAGGACCGTGCAGGCGAATCCCCGCCTTCCATACGGATCGCCACCTCCGTCCGTACGCGGATATGTGGCGGTCCGCATGAAAGTGGACGGGGATACGCCTCCTCCATCTTGGGAGCAGCCCCTGCATTCGATGGTCGCCGAACATCGAATGCAGGGGCTGCTCCCAAGATGGAGGAGGCGTATCCCCGTCCACTTTCATGCGGACCGCCACATATCCGCGTACGGACGGAGGTGGCGATCCGTATGGAAGGCGGGGATGAAATCATGTATAGGGGCGGGCAGCTGACATCCGGCGATGTCAGATGCCCGCCCCCTACACATGCGTCACGGCTTAATTACCATGCATACGCCATGCGTTTGCATGGGAACGCCCATGAAATGCGGGGCGTATGCATAGGGTAATGAGGCTAAGTAGCCCTTCACGCCCCTCTCCGCCCCCTGTGCGGCGTCTAAAGAATACGTGCGGCGAAACCGCTTGCACATGCGCAGAGTGACCTCTGCACATGCGCAGTGGAAAACCATCGGCGGTACGACCGCATGCGGAAAAATCCGCACCGATCAGAATAAGGGCCATAGTGCAGTGTGTGTGTGTGTGTGGGTACAGGATTAGGGATAGTGTAGGGCAGGGGTGGCCAAACCTGTCCTCAAGATCTACCAACAGTTCATGTTTTCCAGGCAAACTGTAGATCTATAGTAGGAATGAATGCAGCAGGTTTGAAAATGTGACAGTTAAGGTGCGTACACATGGGGGAGATTTAGTGCAAAATCGTGGGAAATATGGTCGCTGAGCGACCATATTGCCCGCAATGGGAGTGTTCGCCGGCGATATATTGCCGGGTGCGCACTCCCGTTTTTGCCCCTGTGGTGATCGCTGGTCGCAGGAACATGCTCCTGCGACCAGCTGATTTCCTCTGCCGGGCTCCCCCCCGGCAGTTTCTTTTTCATCAGCGACCATCTCTGGTTGCTGATGTAAAGGAGAAACTGAGCAATATATTGCTCAGCAATATATGGCTGAGCAATATATCTCCCCCGTGTGTTAACAGCTTAAGTAATGACTACAGCTGTGCACCAGCTAGGTAACCTGGAAAACGTGGACCGTTGGTAGATCTCGAGGACCGGTTTGGCCACCCCTGGTGTAGGGTGTGTGGGGAGGGGATGCATGCTGAGAGGTAGTACCTGTGTCTAGTCTTCCTTTGACACTGAAAAAAGGCAGCTTTCCGAGGAAGAGGACAGTGCTGCAGCTGTAATTAGGAATTAATTGAGCTAATTGAAAGCCTCCAAATTGCTTCATAAGTCATAAGGGGGTATTCCAAAAGAAAGTCCTAACATTCTTCCTTTTTGAAATGTTTTTGTTTTTTAGGAAACATTGGACTGCATGAAAATATTGCTTCACAAAAAAAACTGAATAGCAAAAATCGGTACTTATGTATTATCTGGGCTGCCGATTTTTTGATTGTATGCCTTAACTTAAGGCATACAATCAGATGCGATGCAATGCGATATCGCATCGCATCGCATCCGACCATATCGCATGCGATGCGATGACCCGATTTTTCCATAGGATTCAATGTTAAAATGGACTGAGTCCAATTTAACATGGAATTCAATGGGAAAAAGGGGTCCTTTTAATACCCCTACTATCCAAGTGGGCATGGAGCTGGATATAAACTTGTGGCGAGCGTAGCGAGCCTCCGAGCTTGAAGCGTGGCGAGCGAACGGTATTCTGTGTCCCGTCGCGTTGCTCGCTACGCTCGCCACGCTTCGGGCTCGGTGGCTCGCTACGCTCGCCACAGGTTTATATCCAACTCCATGCCCACTTGGATAGTAGGGGTATGAAAAGGACCCCTTTTCCCATTGAATTCCATGTTAAAATGGACTCAGTCCATTTTAACATTTAATCCTATGGAAAAATCGGGTCCATCGCATCGCATCGCATGCGATATGGTCGGATGCGATGCGATGGACCCGATTTCAAAATCGGCAGCCCAGTTAGTACATAAGTACCCAAAAATCTTGCACCTGTGGGAACAACCCTGCAGTGCATGATTTTTTTAAAGTTTGCTCCAAATTGACTATGCCTCTTCGTGTCCACCACTGAAGTGGATGGGAACAGTCTTCAGCTTCTCTCATGTGAATCCACGGGCTACTTCTCCTCTGCACTACCCCACTCTGCACATTTTAAGGTGGTGGAGGATAGTCAGGGCTAAGTGGATGGCACAACACTGGCCATAAAAGGAGTCTGTGGTTTTTATTAGGCATAGATCCGATTCCTAACTAGAACCTGGGATAACGTGCACTACTCAGAATCCATCTCTTTTGGTTTTTGGGGAACCTTTAAAGCCATAGTCCCAGGAAAATGCACTTCTCACATCATATGGTCATTGCATACTCTCCCATGAACATGGCTAATCTTTATTTCCAGAGGGTGTTGGTAACATATAGTAACCCTACATCTGTATATAAAGTACGTTTTTAGATATTGTGAACAATTATTATTTTTTTGTGTTTTCATTCATAAACAATTGATGGCTTTGGCAGACACTATAAACCGTTTGGCTGGCTTATATCTCAAAGTAACCAAACTGGTTTCTTTTCAGTATCCCGCATTAGCTGGATTGTTGATCAGAGATGATTGTAGTTTGTCGAAATTGGGATGGTGATGAATCATTAAAAAGACAAAGCGTTCTGTTTCCTTACATGCCGCAATAAAGTCTCAAATGATTAATTAGGGGCACTAGGCCAAAACAAGTGTCTTTGTTTAAAGTGCAGAGGATAAGACAGCCTTGAGAAAGTTGATGTCTTCAACAGACTCAACAGACGCCACAACATGTTTTTAATCATGTTCAGGGAAATAATGGGGACTGCCAACTGTTTGCAAAGATAATTTTCCTAAAGGAAGATTAGAATTTAAAAAAAAACACAAATCAAGGCCTTATTGATTTAACACAAATGGCATTTGTTGGGCCTTTTCTAATTTGCTGATTAGTGTCATCATCCTGGAGTTCATATGTTCCCTTCTGCTAAAGTGTTTGGCGTGTGTTCAGCTCATTGCAAATACTACGCCACAAACCTGAAGTGACTGCTCCGATCAGAATTGTTTTATCTGGAGGAACCGTACCAGTGGCAGATTTCATCCAGCTTTTTATTATGCGAGGCATTTTACAGTTGTGTATGAAAAAGCTAGAAGCTAAAACTCGCTGACCCTTAATATAACCTATGATTGTTAATGTGAGGATGGAACATGTGAAAAGCAAAACGCAGCCATGTATAAACACCGATAAATAAAGCTATGCTGGTGAGTGATTGGGGGCAGTAATCTGCTGCATTAAATATCTAGTCCAGTTTAATAGCTCCTGTCAGTATGAATTTCTATTATTTAACTCTATAGTACAGTAGAAACAACTTCTTGCATATCAAGCCAGCTATTTGTTGTATGTTTTATGTTTATCACTGAATATTTGTGGCTGAATAATCCCAGAAAACACCTGTTTTGGGGTAATAACCTCAACTATTTAGTGTCCATTAATGTATAACTGAGGGACCAAAGCAAATTTCTGTGATACCTGCTGCACACTATCCAAGAGATGCAATGCTGACGAATTTAACAGATTGAACCTTGCAGCTAACGACATCTGAAGATAGCATTTGTCAGATTTATACCGCATGGGTTTCCCCGAAGAACCCACCCTGGTAATGGCTGCTGTGAATGCATGGTTTGTGGGGCAGTGCATGTGCTTTAATCAGGGTAGCCTACTTTTAAAGTCTCCTCTACGGGAGAAGCCCAGAGAGGAAACTGTCAGCAGCAGTTTGGGGGGCGGGGACTGATGTAGACATCATCAAACCCCGCCCCCATTATGGCAAATCCCACAATTTGTGGGTCTTCAAGGAGGGGGTGGGGCTAATTGACACTATGTTCACCTTTAGCCCTGCCCCTCCCCACAAAAGTCGAGAATCGCGGTCATTTATTGCTGCAACCAGGGAGATTTGTGGGCCCGCCTGTATTCGGGAGGTTTGCTCACCTTTGCTGGGAAGGGAACCAGATTTTCGGGAGCCTCCCGGCCATTCCAGGAGGGTAAGCAACCCTATAATCCAGCTACCGCTCCTAGCACATTGTGGGATGGGCTCTGACTGCACATAATATATGTGCATCCAGCAATGCACCCTGATCGCATTGTGTTGAATAAAGGTTTAAAGCTTTTTACAAAAAATAACACTTATTCATAATGAGCTGTGCAATGCACATTGACAGTGTCAGATTTGCAGCAGAATAGATGATCTCAAATATATAATGCACAGTAAATACTGGTGATTTTTTTAGACTGCAGTCTGCCATATTGGTTTCAAATTCACAGCAAAATCAACACTTACCCCTATGTCTAAACAGCCGTTAGGTGGTGCTGTAAGAACTAATCTCTGCCATTCACTTGCCTTAAAATCTTAATTACTTTTTTATGAGATGTACACAAGCCCCAGACATAGACCTTTTAATGAAATCTCTCTCATTGTACCTCCAGCATATCATTGCTCAACTCTATTACATCTGTAGTTGTAAGCTGCATTCATGAATTAAACATAAAATCAGTACAGTGGCTGGAATATTTTGAGTAAGGAAGCAATGACCTGGCTGGTTCCTGCAGATGGGAATTTTGTTTGTGTTGTACATTTTATATAGGGATGTGTACCAGACACTTTTCGGATTTTGTGTTTTGGATCTGGATCTCCGTTCATGTTTTGGATCTGAATTGGTGTTGCCAAAACCACACTAACTGGTTTTGGTTTTGGATTTTTTTGGGGAGAAAAAATCATAAGTACTGCTAAAATGTTTTATTTATTTTGTTCCTACAGTATTATTAACCTCGATAACATTTCATTTCCACTGATTTCGAGTCCTATTCTGAACAGCTCACAATATTGTTTTTGGCCAAAAGGTGGGTGGCATAAACACATCACACATCTAGGAGTGGCACTACAGTGGCACACAGGTTGACAGTTATAAAGACTAGGCCCCAAAGAGCACATTCTATAATGCAGAGAAAAGAGGTGTAAGGTGGAATTCTCCTTGTGCCCTCTTACCCACTCTTATATTGTATAAATAGGACATGCACATTTTACAAACCAATCCTTTCACGACAGGGTCTGCCACATTATTGGTTTGTTTGGGCCCCCACAAAACAAGCTACCAATGCTCCAAAGAGCACTCAATGCAAAGAAAGGAGGTGCAAGATAAAATGTCGGTGGTGGAGATTGCAGACGCTAGGCCAGAAATAATATCACTGCTTCTTTGTAGGAGCTGAGGAGGAGGAGCAGCTGAGGAAAAAATCGGTGTTCATAGTAGGCTAAGCTGAAAAAGACAGCCTGAAGTATGATACAGGCAGTTGTGAGATTAGGTCACAGCATTGTAGCATCGTTGGTTTGTTTGGGCCCCCACAAAACAGGCTGGCAATGCTCCAAAGAGCACATAATGCAAAGAAATAATGTGAAGGTAGGACCAGCCCTCTGGATGAGGGGTGGAAAGATAGGGGCGCTATTAAGGAATGGTCTCACCAGCAGCTGCTGAATACAGGATAGTTAGTCCTGTGTTAAATGGTACAAAAACAATAAGATAGCAGATAATAAATAATTCCATGCTGTCTGAAATCAGAGCCAGAATTAAAATGGCACAGATCACCAGAATTTATAGTGTCTGGGTCCCGCGAGAATCTGACAGTGGGATGATGACATTCGGCCTCCTTCTGGATCCGGAAAATGGAGCAAAGGAGTGAGCCATCCGTGAGCCTACCCCGGATCAGGTAAGTTCAGGGGGGTTCCGTTCTCTAGCACACCTGCTCATATCTAATTTGATATTAAGTATAACTCTTAGACTGGTATTCAATCGCCTGCGATCATTGATAATGGATAATTGTATCAATTAGCCCCGATAAGTTAGAGCGAGCCTCAGGCAGGCAAAACCAAATCCTCAAAACAGCCACATTGTTGGCTGAAAAATGGAGCTGTGTCTAGAAGAAAAACACAGGTTTCACTGATCTTGTGTCAGGAAAAAAACAATAAAATAAATGGAGAAACATAAGGGAAATCACAATAAATGAAAACTGCAATGTTTCTTCGGGGGTAATTGAATACTGGCCATAGTGAATCATACCCCTTTCACACTGGAACCCTTTTTTCCATTTAAATTTTGGTCGCGGGTGATAATAATGGATTAAAAGGTACACGGCAGCTTCAAATTCAAAGTGCGATTGAACTGTTCTCCAATTTCAGGCCAAAAGACGTTTAGTGGAGAACAATATATGTCCAATGACATATTTATCAGGAGAGGAGGCCATATCTGATAGTAAGTGGAATAGTGCAATTTTTGGTTGAGGGGCAATATCCCAACCCAAAATTGTCGAGAAGTTTGTCAGATATTTTAGGGCCGGACCAGAATACATGGTAGATCAATCCTACTACACCACAGTGACGCCAGCAAAAGTTGGGTGTTGTGGGGCTTATCTTGTGTAATAAAGCTGGGGTCATATACAACTTATGTATGAGTTTTTATAGTATTGCTCAACATGAGATATGCACTTAGACACTCTAAAACAGGGCTGGGCAACACCGGCCCTCCAGATGTTAATGAACTACACATCCCAGGATGCTTTGCATTAGTTTTGCTATGTGGCCATGCTGAAACTGATGCAAGGCATGCTGGGATGTGTAGTTCATCAACATCTGGAGAGCCGGTGTTGCCCAGCCCAGCTCTAAAACAACCCTGAAATGTTGACTGCCATTCTTCTTCTGATATGGTCAAGCCTATGTCAGTTTCCCATTTTAGTATTGGAGAGGGTTTCGTAAAGTGTTGGGGAGTAACTAGAAATGCGTACCACCGAGATACCTTTACTGTTCAGTTTTTGGGGAAGATCTTTAGCGGTCCTATTTAATAGTTTGAACACACTGCAGCTCTTAAATGATACATTTTTTTTGCCTTTTAAAACTGGTAGAGCTGCAGTGTGAAAGCTTCAGGGTGCTTTAACCATTTAACAAATACAAGCTTTTGTTAAACGGTTAAAAAGCAGTGTCCTACCCAGAGGCGTAACTAGAACGACGTGGGCCCCATAGCAAAACATTTTTAAGGCCCCCCCCCCCCCCCCCCCAACTCAGGTCTCCAGAGTGTACATTGCTTTGACACCAGACCACAAAACTCTTTGGGTTCCAGGCCGTTACGGAGGTGGGGTTGAGGATGGGGGTCGCCAGGACTATGTAGGTGCTTTTGCCCGCCAAAGAGCAGCAGGAGTCTATTTATTTATCTCATATCTCTCATATTTACGTTTGCCATTCCCATACATACAGTGCCGCTCTCATTCTTACTGTACATACATACAGTGCTGCTCTCATTCTTACTGTACATACATACAGTGCCGCTCTCATTCATACTGTAGAAAACATAGTGCCGCTCTCATTTATACTGTACATACAGTGCCACTCTCATTCATACTGTACATGCATACAGTGCCGCTCTCATACATACTGTACATACATACAGTGCAGCTCTCATTCATACTGTACATACATACAGTGCAGCTCTCATTCAAACTGTACACACATACAGTGCCACTCTCACACATAATGCATACTGTGCAGCTCTTATACATACAGTATAGTTCTCATACATACATACATACATACATACATACACATACTGTGCAGCTCTCATGCATGCATGCATACATACTGTGCAGCTCTCATGCATGCATACATACTGTGTAGCTCACATACATACTGTACAGCCACTGTTTCCATTAACCTCCACCAGCCTACCCCTCACACCACCAAACTTACTGCAGGCCGGGTTGTGTTGGAGGTTTCAGCTTCTTAAAAATCTGCTGCACTTTCCTGCTGCACTTCATTGTCTTGCAGGCAGCGGCGGGCATGTGAGCAGACGGGTGACCTCAGCTTGCAGCAATGGGCAATGGTGTTACCGGTGGCTGTGGCGACTGTTGCTTGTTCTGCTGGAAGCGGAGGTGGGTAGTACAGGCTTCCTGTTGTTGCCACAGCGCAGGCCAGCTCCTCTACGGTGCAGGCCGGGCGGGGGAGGCTTCAATACAAAGTGTGCGGCTGCGCGTCATCATTCCACCGACTCTCCGCCCGGCTTCTCCTCCAGCCCAGCACAGCGCAGCGCAGCCCCTGCCCCCCCTCCTCCTCGCACATCGCGCGCTGTGTATAAGGCAGCCGTGGCGGCTTTTTTTTAAATAGTAATAGACTCACTAAGCAGCACGGTCATGGTGCAGGGGAGTGCTTTCTGTCCATGGGGCCCGGGCCCCCCAGCCGCGGGCCCCATAGCAGCTGCACCCCCTGCACCCTCGGTAGTTCCGCCACTGGTCCTACCCGTTTCAGAGCCGTTTTCTGGGCAGTGTAAATGGCTCTATTTCTATGGCTTGAAACGTGTTTTTTGGAGGTTAAATGGGTTGAATGTGCATGGTACTAAAATGCTATTTAAAACGGTTTTCACCTGCAATGTGAAAGGGATTTAGTGGCTCAGACCCGTTTTTAAATACCGTTTCGAATTACTGGGTCTTAAACGTTTAGGCAACGTGAAAGGACCATCAGCTACTGTTAATAAAATACCTATATTTATTTGTTTGTTTTTCTTCAAAGTGAAACATAAAGCAATGTTCTTTCCTACTTGATTTTTTTTCTTATTTCCTGTTTTTTTATTGTCCTTCAATTTTTATATTAGGCAGATGAATTTACACCTGTATCAATGCAAATATGAAGGAAAAAGTCCTACGCTCCCAATATTTCCTCCATATTTGCTAGAGGTGGATGATTTGGGTGGTACACAGTCATGGTAATAATGATCTTAAGCAGACAGTAGATTTGCTGCTCCCTGTCTAAATAGCATTTGTTTGATTATCTCCAAAAACCATCCAATAAGAACCGCAGTTTTGAGGGATATCCATGACTGCATCAGTTATCTCTATATCTGCCAAAGTTCCTCCATTTCCGAGAGCAACCACAGCTCTGATAGGTCTCTATGGTGGCTGCAAAGCTGTAGGATATACCAATCTGATGATGGTGTCAACCACTGTATGTTATGGGCTATGTTTTTCTAAAGTTACCCATACGTACCTATTTTCTCGGATCGGCACAATAGTGCCCCTTTCCGCACATAACTCACACAGTCACATCATCAACGCCAAGAACAGTGACCACAACATGGTCTCACTGGAAATCAACTTCCGTAAACCACAATATACAGGACCGGGTAAAGTACTAAACTTCAGAAAAACTAATTTCAATTTAATCCGGGAAGCTCTAAAAGAAATTAAGTGGGGAGAGTTATTCGAAGGGAAGAATGCAGAGGAAATGTGGGATACATTTAAAAATGTGCTAGAATCCCTAACTATTAAATACATCCCAAAAGTCAATAAGGGTAAATTCAACAAAAAAAAGCCACCATGGTTGGACAAAAAGTAAGGACAGCGATCAACAATAAAACAAAAGCATTTAAATTCTATAAAAATAACGTAAATGAGGAGGCGTTCATCAAGTATAAAGAATCAAACAAAACTTGTAAAGAATTAATCAAAGTAGCTAAAAGGAAAATGAAGAGCGCATAGCCACAGAAAGCAAAACTAACCCCAAGAAGTTTTTCAAGTACATAAACAGTAAGCGAATAATTAAAGAGAACATAGGCCCATTAACCGATATCAACGGTAAAAGTTTTGCAGAGGATAAAGGAAAAGCGGAACTGTTAAATAAGTTCTTCTCATCAGTGTTTACTAGGGGAGAGCAGATAGTGGAAAGCACAGATACCACAACTGGGACAAACAAGCCGGATCTCAATATGGATCTCTCGACCGATGATATAATTTTGAGGCTCAGCAAAATAAAAACTAACAAATCACCAGGGCCAGATGGGATACATCCTAGGGTACTAATGGAATTAAGGGAGGAACTAACGACACCTCTATATTGCATTTTTTAAAATTCACTATCAACAGGTATGGTACCAAAAGACTGGAGAATAGCAGAGGTAGTGCCAATATTCAAAAAAGGTAAAAGGGATGACCCTGCAAATTACAGGCCTGTGAGCTTAACATCAATAGTGGGTAAAATATTTGAAGGAATTTTAAGGGATGGTATCCTGGAATATTTAGACCTTCATAGTTTACTTAGTATTAACCAACATGGGTTTGTGAAAAATCATTCCTGCCAGACAAATTTACTGGGCTTCTGTGAGGATGTCAGCAAAAACCTTGATAATGGAAACGCAGTAGATGTGGTCTTCCTTGATTTTGCAAAAACTTTTTATACAGTACCACACATGAGATTGATAAATAAAATGGAGGACCTGGGATTAGGGGCAAATATCTGTAGATGGGTAGGGAACTGGTTATGTAATAGAGAACAAAGGGCCTTATTTTGGTTCATTCTTTCTGACAAAATCCTTCTTAGATGGACAAAACCATGTGCACTGCAGGTGGGGCAGATGTAACATGTGCAGAGAGAATTAGATTTGGGTGGGGTTTTACTTCAAAGTGAGATCTATATTGCAGTGTAAAAATAAAGCAGTCAGTATTTTCCCTGCACAGAAACAAAATTACTCACCCAAATCTAATTCTCTCTGCACATGTTACATCTGCCCCCTCTGCAGTGCACATGGTTTTGTCCATCTAAGAAGGATTTTGTCAGAAAGAATGAACCAAAATAAGGCCCAAAGAGAGGTTGTGAACAGTGCAGTATCAACTATGATACCAGTACTAAGTGGAGTGCCACAGGGTTCGGTACTAGGTCCCATCTTGTTTAACATATATATTAACGATATCGGGATGGGGATTCTCAGCAATGTATCCATCTTTGCTGATGACACAAAACTGAGTAGAGATATTAAATCAACAGAGGATGTGAACGTACTTCAAAATGATCTTAACAAGCTAGATGAGTGGGCTAAAAAGTGGAAGATGAGGTTCAATGTGGATAAATGCAAGGTTATGCGTCTCGGGAGACGTAACCAGTGTGCAAGTTACAAACTAAGCGGGGAGGCATTAGGCACTTCAGCACTTGAAAAGGATCTAGGAGTCCATATAGATAATAAGCTGGGGTGCAGTGTTCAATGTCACATTGCAACAAAAAAGGCCAACAGAATTCTAGCATGTATTAAAAGGGGCATGGAAACTAGGAACTCAAAAGTGATTATGCCACTGTACAAGGCATTGGTTAGACCTCACCTTGAATATGGAGTACAGTTCTGGGCCCCACGCTATAAAAAGGACATCATAGAATTGGAAAAAAACCAAAGAAGAGCAACAAAGCTTATTAGGGGAATGGAGAATTTGAGCTACGATGAGAGATTAAGCAAGCTGGAACTATTTACACTAGAGAAGGGACGTTTAAGGGGGGACATGCTCAACATGTATAAATATATCAGGGGCCAATATAAGGAACTCTCAAGCACCCTTTTTACTGCAAGAAAGGAATCTAGGACGCAAGGGCACGAATTTAGATTAGAGGAAAGAAAAATTCGTTCCCTCAAAAGAAAATATTTCTTTACAGTCAGAGCAGTCAAACTTTGGAACTCTCTTCCTGGAGAGGTGGCGTCGGCAGATACAATAAATACGTTCAAAATAAGGACAAGCATTTATTGGATAAAAACATCCAAGGGTACTAATAAGAATCATATTCTGTCTTTTACAAGGGATAAGCTATTAAAACGTAGGTTAAACTCGATGGACGCAAGTCTTTATTCAGCCTTATCTACTATGTAGCTATGTAAGAGGAGGCAGCTAGGAAATTGGCAAGTATGACTTTAGCAAGCTGGAAATGACTATGCCATACCTGTTACCTCCCCCAAATGTTCCATTCAGGTCAATCACTCTACAATATTGTGTTCTCTGTGAGAACACAATGCCACATTGTCAGATTGTGCTGCACTCGCCCCCTCCAATCACTCCATTGTGTGATCATCTGCATTGTGCACACACATGCATTAAGTAATGTATTCATAGGACTTACAGCACTGTTGTTTTAGATAAAGCATACAGGAAATATGCCACCATAGGGCTACTTGGTGATAGCTGTCAGTGGCCCTAGATGAATAGCATGAAGCCTATTGGCTAGAGCAAGGGTTTTCAAACTCGGTCCTCACAACCCCACACAGTTCACATTTTCCAGGTCACCCGGCAGGTTCACTCATTCCTCATTTACACATTTTAAAAGATCCACAGATGGAGCTAATTATTTCACTTGATTCTGTGAGGAGACCTGCAAAACATGCACTGTGTGGGGTCCTGAGGACCGACTTTGAGAACCTGTTGGCTAGAGGTATTTTTTTGGGGGGTAGGGTAGGTTTAATATAAGATATTCAGCAATGTGAACTATCCATAAGCTCTTACTACACAATGAAAACTGGGAAAATACAGCGTTAACACATCCATTATTTTCCATCTCAAGGAAGCAAATCGTGTTTTTGCTTGTCATTACAGAAGGTAGAAAAATCCTTTCATCCAGTCATTAGTTGTAAACATTCAGCAGACTCCTGGGACGAGGCCTCAGCTTCCCCATCCTACACTGAAGCTATTTTCTCCTACTAATGTTTTATATACACTGCTCAGATATAATACCAACTCCCCCCAACCCCAAAGGCAACAGGGCATCCGTTTATACTAAATCAGAAGTGTCACCGCTGGCAACCTGCAGCATTGAAACATTGATTCAGCTTCGCATCCCTGGCACTTGGAATTATTCCTTTCATGCCTGATAGCCAAATTACAATATGGCAGGTTTCCCCTGAGCAATGGGATCATTAGTAGCGGCTCACAACATGCTTTCAACTGATCTGGCATTTCATGTACAGCTGCCAATCAAACCTAGGTCTATGCAAATGAGGGTGGGTCCACTGGCATTCAATTATTGCACCATGTAGCTGCTGCTAATGACTGGCAGCCGTTTCACGGAGCGCCAGGATTGAAGGGAATGTAGAGAGAAGATCTCCCCAAGGAAGTTGTCTGAGTGAGATTTTTACATTTTGATTTCCATACTTTGCACTTTATTTTTCTCCATATTTTGACCTGTGTAAAAACACCCAGCTTGCTGCAGATATTCTATTTTTCAATCAATGTTCTGCAGAAGACTAATGTGAAGCTATGTCCACAGCGCAGGGTGAAAACCTGTATGTTCACTTATTTAAAAATGCAGCATTACTGATACATATGGCTGCAGTGCTAACTTATATAAAATGTATGCGGCGACGCTAAGCTGGCATTTAACATTTGATAAAAAATGATTATCCTTAATGTTACTTAAGCACTGGCGTATATATAATGGGTGCAGTGTGTGAGTGCTGCACATGGGGCCGCTGGGTTACATGGGGGCCCGTAAGGCATGCTCTGCACCATTTTTTTTAAATACTTACTCTCCGGAGTCCCACAGCAGTGCTGCAGAAATCAACAGGAAAATGACTCGGTGCCCATTTTCCAGTTGTTTCGCACATGAGCACTGGGAAAATGGCTGCCATACCACCTTTGATAAAGTTACAGCAATTAGCGAAACACGTCAGGTGCCTCTTGCCTTTCACCTCCAGGATATCCCAGTGTATATTACTCCTTTTCCTGCCCATTGTGGACTTGTATTTCTGTTCCATTACCCCCGGCTCTAATTTGGGACCCGCACTCTGGACTCCTTCGGTGGCTTATTTCCTTCCTGGCCACCTGTGTGAGAGGACGCCAAGCTCCAGTTTATCAGGACATTCCATCTGCTTCTCCTCCAGCAGCTGCTAAAGGACTCCCGCATAACTAGTGAGGACCAAGCCCAATCGGGGACTGGAATACACCTACTAAGTGGTGATATCATCTACATTTGGTAAAGTGCACTTACCCTGTGACATTTGTCCACCCCGGCCCATTGAGAAATCACCCTGTGACATTTGTCCACCTTGGCCCACTGGGAATTTCCTATTACCTTTCTCTGGAGTGTGAGCAATGTAGTAATAAGGGCCCATGCTTAAGGAGTGTGGTCAGTTACCACAAGGGTGGATCCAACCACCATAAAGGATTCACCAGCTATTTAACTGACCCTCAAACAGAATGCCAATGGGCCCACTGAGAATTACCCCTTCACGCCTGTTGACCATTGTTAGATTCTGTTTTACCTCATTTGCTAAGTAGAAGTGAATGAGTAGTTAGAGATCTGTTGATTGCCTACTGCATACCCAGCTGCATTGTGTAACCAGCAACATTGTGGCAGAGTCTGGTGGGGGAGCTGGCATCAGCAAGTGCTTGCAATGTCTCCCCATCGCCCTTTATGTACAGACAACGGGAGTGTGCAACATCAGCAGGATAGTGTGACCTTATCTGTGTCGGTTCCCGGGGGGGAAGATGCATTCATGCATAATTAACTAGATTGTGCATACACACTTGTTTTACCTTAACATCTACTCCATTCTGGTCTGGCCTTCGGGCAATCTCCTCGGTCAGTATATCAAGCACAAGAGCATCATCAAGGCTTACCGCTTCTACTATGAGTTAGCCCCTACGCCTTCGGCTTCTGGTCCTGACCAAACTTCTGGCACGACAATGACATGAGGAAAAAAAATACAGTTTAAAGTTTAATGACACATAGCACAGATCACATTAAGCCAGAGCCATCTTAATGTATAGGCTCATTTGGCAGCTGCCTACTTTCTCTCAATTCTAGGGACCTTTTAGCAGGGGTGGGTGGGATAGTGAATGACTGTTAGCACCAGCCATTAATCAGCATGCTATCTGCTAATCAGAGTGTTAACAGCCATTCATTGTATGGAAGCAAGTAGAGAGACTGCATAGTACTGGCATATGCTTTTTGTAAAAAATTGGTTCCCATGAATGTGTGGTTTGAGGCCACAGGACATTACTTTCCGTAGACCCTGCTGTGATGTGATGTGATGTGCTGTTTAGTAGGGATGGCCATCGGCCATTGATGATTAGAAATCATTGATGGTTTATGGCTGATGTCAAATAGTTTTGCCATCAATGGGGGAGAACCAGATGGTTTCCCACCATCGATGTAAAGCTTAAACGAATAGTTTCATTTTTTTTTATTTTTTTATTTTTCCCTAAAGTGCAGGGAAATGGAGCATAGCTCTGCCCCCGACACCTACGAAGCCCCGCCCTTGCATTTTGATGGGGGCGCGCCTTGCAGATGACAGCCGAGGAAAAAAATGAACTAAAACTACTTTTATTTTATGATTGTTAGCTATTACCAGTCATTTGTATTTACAAATATGAATGTACATCAACAGAATACGAATAGGAATCACCATTAAAAAGAATGGTGATTCCTAATTTTACTAAGCGACTGTATTGAAAATACGGCCGCTAATTAGCGGTAAACTGCCAAATACACCAGGAAAATACACTTCATTTTCCTGGTGTATTTGGCAGAAGCCTGCACGGATCAATCAGATCTTCAGTGTAAAAAAAAAAAATTAATAGGGGTCCCCCATATTTTAAGAACCAGATCCAACCAGTCAGCAGGGTAATGCCACAGCCGCAGGGAGACTTTTTATACAAGTCCCCCCAGCCAAAGCATTAACCCCATACTGGTCAGCCTGGGAAGGGGTCCTGGGGTGCTGATAAATGGTGTAAAAATATAAAAAACTATTGTATATTGCTGTGGAACTATGAGTCCCAGAAAGCCTCCCCCACATGAAAGGACTTGGAGAACCACAGCAATACAAATAGTCAAATAAACACACAGACACCCCAGAAAAATAAAACTTTATGCCATGCATATCCCTTTCATACAGATACTTACCTATCTTGAGCTCTTAGGTCGCCCTCCATCTGTCCATCCATCCTGAAGAAATCCATAGGGGTACCTGTGGAAGGAAATTATACATACAAGGGTCCTCTGGTGTAGATCGCGTCCTCTTCTGTCCATGTAGGCATCTCCGGATCTTGGCAAAAAAACAAACCGAACCACGATCCCAGCCGAACTGAGGAAGGAGCCGCACAATGACTTTGTTTACATCCCGCGGCTTCTCCTACCGAATGCTGCTATTGGCCGCCAAGCGGCCAATCAGGAGCCGCTAGCCAGCCAATAGTGGCATTTGGGAGGAGGAGCTGCAAAATGGAAACAAAGTCATTGTACAGCTCCTTCCTCAGTTCGGCTTGGAAAGGGCCTCATCTCTTGTGTGCTTTTCTTTTTCTTATCTTTGATGTTACTTAATTCTGCAGTTTTCTTCCACCCTAATACTTATTTCAGCATTGTAGGCTGATGCAACTATGTTTATATACCCTATACTTGTGCTCTATATTGAACTATAAGTCACTGTTTTGCTTACTTATTCATGCGCTCTTTAATTGGGTGCTGTAGATCCATTTTAATCTCTACTTGCTCAGAGAATGACCCCATTTACCATTTCCTTGTTCTCCCATTTTTCAAAACCAATAAAATGTAAAAAAATGTAATAGAAATTTTTGCCAGTGGCAGACAACCTGTTCATCCCTCCAGCTTTGTCTTTGGTTTATTCTCTTCTACAGCTCTTCTACAGCTGGAAAATTTTGAGTATGTGGTGGATTGAGAAAATGAATTTGACTTTTAGTGCTCCCTGTCTGACACAGCACCCCCTGTCATAACTAACTGCATGGTAATGGGGTTACATTACATGTTTAGCTAGAATGTATAACGCACTACTGATGTATCTGACTGAGACACTGTTCAGTAGACCTGTAGATCTTATTGCTCAATATAGCACATGGGTTAAATTGCCATCTACATTGGAATGGTCCCTTACTGCTCTCTGAAATCAATGCATTCTTACCAGCTGCACAATCATTACACTACTTCATAATAGCCAAATGGTCTTGTAACAAGAGCTAACATCTAATTGCCGATCCCTTTGCCCTCTCCTAAGTGTTTCTTTGGCAATTTGCAAACCTTGGCTACTTAGTACAGACTCCTGGCTCCCTTTTCCTGTAGAAGTCGGTGTCCATACAGCTAAATAATGATGGGATTTACATTTTTTTGCCCAGAAACTCCGTAACATGGACTCTGGACCTGAGCACTATTGAGTCATAATTATGGTAACAGATGGGGCGTTGTGCCAGCAGTTACTGGAAAGAAAGTAACGCAGAGAGACTCTTGTGATATTAATAATATCACAGAAAATAAGTATACAATGGCCAGACTGTATCTATGTAGCAGAATCTCTCAGCTACAGAATCCTCTTCATTAAAATAATATAGATGAAGTGTAGAACTTGAACTTTTTTAAATTAATTTTATAAAAAAAAGAGGCATACAAAAAAATCCATGTTTTATAGGAAATTTGTAGCTGGAATCTGTCAGACTTTCTAAAGCTGGGTACAAACCTATACAATAGACTGACCATTCATATTATTCTTATGAGTGTAAACTCGCAGTGGCGTCACAACGTCACAAGGTGGGTTATTCTAATTGACAAGCTCCCCTGCGTGTACGCGCAGGGGAGCGATGTCTCCCGTCTGCGCATGTGTATACACTGGGTGCGAGCTGGCACGGCGATCTGCTAGTTCGCCTTCCTGTTCGCACCTAGCAGTGGGGTGACGGCGAGGGGTCACACCCATGGGAACGCCCAGCATTTCATGGGCTGGAATCAGCAATATGATTGGATCTGCCCAAGGTAAGTAACATTGCATAGGAAGTATGAATGTACTAGTGTATATCTGGCTTAACATTAGTATGATGAAATTAATACACAACAAAGCTTAGGATCTGATTTAGCTTATTTTAAACTTGATGATGATGCTGTTGCTTCCCTGTGATTGGTGGAGAGATGTGCTGCTCCCAGATCTCTCTCCCAGGCTGCCTGTTATATGTGTGAACACAATAAGCATCCTGGTGCTCAAGGAAAGTGATATCTAATGGAATGTGAACATTTAGTTTTCTAAGGGGGTCTCTTGCATACAGGTCTTTGCAAAATGGGCATACAAGTATATGAGAACAAACGCATGCTTCAGTTATAATTTTTTAAAATGTTTTCCATGAGCTTTGAATGTGTTGCAGTTTTTCTTTTCTATTTTCTACTTCCGCTAGTACAGTATGTGACAAGGTTTCTTAGGCTATAATATTTGTTCAGTCATTTGGTTTACGTTTTTTAAAAAAAATGGTCAGACATTTCCTTTTAATTTTATAGATCATAAATCTGAAGAGAATGCTGTGAGAGAAAGTATTGTATTTTTTTGATAGTGGGAAAGTTATACACTGCTCAATGGCAGTAGAGTCTTTTCAGCGAGTTGCCGTAAAATATGGGTAAAAACAGGACAGGACCCCAGAACGCCCAACCGGACAGGCTCCATTCAACAATTTCTTTAATGCTGGAGCTTGTAGTGTCCGGTTCGGGAAGTGCCTGTCTGGGGGTGTCCAATCTGGGGGGGCTGCCTGTGACACCTGTCACCAGGGAGAGGAGGAGGGAGAGAATAAAGCCTCCCTGTATGGTCCGGGCATGTAGCAAAAACCAGAACAGTCTGGACCATACGGGGAGGCTGTAATCTCCCCTTCCCCATGTCCCTGGTGAAAGCTATTACAGGCATCCCTCCGGACAAGACACACCCCCTGGCGTTCCCGGGTTTTGTCCGGTTCGGGTTTTTACTTCAATTAATGCAATTTATCATTAAAACTTACCTGGGCAGCTGAGCAGTGCTGGCTGGTAGTAGTAACAGGAGTCTTATGTAAGAATGACCATGATCGTGAAATGATCGTGAAACAATTGTACAATGGTCGCAGGATCGGTTGGAGCACATGATCTGCTAACAATCTGTACCCAATCTAATGTAGATGACAAATCTTTAATGCAGCAGGTAAAATCTCCAAAGTGACCAAACAACCGGCGGGGACGTGCATCGGATGGAAATCGCATTTAAAACATGCCCAATTTGCATCATAGTTGGAAGAATTGAGCCCAAATTGAGCGCCTGTGGAGAGGCGCTCCATCTGACTGGGACGCGGGAACGTCTCACACGCATGCGTGTCCCAGTCAATCAGTTGGGGGGAGCGGAAACCCTGCCCGTCTCTGCTTCAGGGAGACAGGCAGGGTTGGGGGGAGGTGGCGGAGAACTAAATGGGTGCACGAGCGTATCCTGTGTGTGTGCCCCCTTTTGCCAGATGGCGGAGGCTGGCGGATGCCGATTCTATCACCAGCCCCCGGCTGATCGAGTCAGTTAATTCAGACATTCCATACAGCCCTCACTTCTTTGGGAAGAATGCCAAACCAAATGAGCTAAAGCCAGTCTGCCGATGAAACACTTCCGTAACCGAAAGTCCAGACCCGATAACGAGAAGTTGTCGGGACCAGAAGTCAGGCACCGGCGTGGACGGGAGCTCCCGCAGATGGATTGGAGGTGTTCTGGCTTCAGTTTGTACGGACACTTGTTCTATTTTCCAATGACATCCCATTGTTATTTAAAATGTCAATCACTAGTAGGAGGATTGGTGGGGGTAGGTATAAAAACCTGCACCAAGAGGATCTGGATACTTTCTCCTTGAAAAAGGCCACAGGCAGTGGCCGAAAACGCGTTTGGAGTGGAATACCTATACAATTGGAGGACTTGTTGGTATTTGGACCTGTTACCTGTTGTTTTAGTTTAACCGTGATTCCCGGGACTCATTGTCATTGTGCGCATTTGAGAACTAAGTTTATTCTGGTTCTCCACCATCTATGGTAAAGGCCCATTTTACTCCATGTTCTACCCATTTGTTTTTTTTAAAATGTTATTGTGCTTTGATTGTGATTCTATTAAATGGTATTACACCATATTATACTTTTCATTCATAGGAGGCTTTTGCGTATTCGTGCAAGAGATTTTCATTCTATTTAATATAAATAAAATATACTTGTGTGCATTTCATGTGTTTGTACAACTTAAATGCAAGATATCTCACGATACCTCATTAATATAAAGATATTCCGAAATACGGAATAATCAGTTATCCCAAATGATTCTTCTGAGTATCCCTATTTTGGGTAAGGGTTACTCAACCTGTATCATAATATCTTTATTATAAAATAGTGACAGAGTGACTATGGCATTGCGAGGTAAACCAGGCTGTTCCTAGGGGATATGGACAAAATCCCATCAGACAGAAGATCAACAGCAAGGTCTAGATGGTCAGAACCAGTGGCAGTTTTTACCTATGGGCTCAGGGCTGCATCCCCCTGGTAAAATCCGCCACTGTGTGAAGCCAGATGCAGTCTGTGAGACTGCACTGGCTTCACTGTGTCTGGCAGTTACTTCCTATTGGAAGTCTGACCTGCCAGTCACTCAAGGCAGTCCCATTGGCAGGTGTTCCCTCCCTCCAGGATGCCTCTCTATGCGCAGCTGCGGGGTAACCCCTAAAAACGATACTGCACATGCGCCGGACCCGGGACATTCAATACAATTCTATGGGACTGCTCCGAAGCAGCCCCATAGAGGCTGGGGCCAGTGCATGCATGGTCCTGAAGAGGCTACTCTGCATGCACCGGTCCCGCACGGTGATCGGGACAAGAAGATGGAGATGGCGGCGGGGACCAGCAGCAGCGACAATGAAGGGGGGTCGGTGGCATCTCGGCAGCCCCTCTCTTCTGACCAGAAAAGAGCTGCCACTGGTATCGTTGAGGTAAGTACAGCGCCGGCCTCCTCTAGCATTCTTACAAACGGTCTGCTGTAAGGGGCGGCCATTTTGTGATGGACATTTGACTCATAAGGAGCCAGGAGGAGTGCCGGGACGCAGATTTGTAGATCTGTGGTCCCGACTCCCGGCCAAATACAGGCCCGGCGGGGGAGGCAGGGTAACACCGGGCCGGTGGAGGCAGGGTCAAATTTAGGGGGGCAATATTTTCCGATTGGTGCGAAGCAAAATTTGGCGCTACACCACTGTCAGCATTGTATACTGCATGAGCTGTGCATAGGAGATCACATGACCAAGAAGTTAAAGGCTCTAGTGGCCAGCAGGTGACGTCTCTCAGGCCGCTGGCTGCCTTTTGCCCACATTGTCATATAATCTATGGAAAGATTGCTGACTGGACAAGTATAGGTACAATAAAGTAGCTGAGTTTTCTAGAAAACATCTCAAAATAAAAATGTACGGTACTTGGCATTTGGTATGTACGGTATATGGAAATATTTTTTTAAGAAATCAGCCAATGAAGGTAATTACTTAAAATTGTGACTAAATACTATTTTGTAATGTTTTACTGTTTAGATTTAAAATGTATTCCTTAATAACCAAAATGACATTGCTGCAATTTGTCTATTTAAACAATAAGCAAATTTCAGTCACATTAGTACTAAGATAACATGCAAATTAATGTTTTTTTGGGTACTTGTGTATTATCACGGCGCCCCCGATTTCCATCGCAGGGCATTGTACAACCACAAAATCGCGTCGCATTGCATCGCAATTCTACCCGATTTTTAATTGTACAGGCACCCAGATGCCTGATTTCTATGTTAAATGCCCCCCAGACCCGATTTTAGATTGTACATCCACCCTGATGGGTAATGACTATGTTAAATGCCCCCCCCCCCCCATTGTTAATGCCACCTCACTATCAACGCCAAGCCGAAGCGTGGTGAGCGCAGCGAGCCCGCAAGGGGTGGCGGTACTCGTCCTCCGACCTTTTCATAGCCACCCAGCCCGAAGCGTGGCGAGCGGACGCGTAATACTTGTGAAGTAATGCACGTGCACTCGCCACACTTCGGGCTCGGTGGCTCGCTGCGCTCGCCACACTATATGAAATCAACTCCACGACGACGTGGATAGTGGGGGTATGAAAAGGTCGGAGGACGCATACCGCCGCCCCTCACGGGCTCACTTCGCTTGCCACGCTTCGGGTTGGTGTTGATAGTGGGGAGGCGTTAACAATGGGGGGGCATTTAACATAGTCATTACCCATCAGGGTGTTGATACAATTAAAAATCGGGTCTGGGTGGGAATTTAACATGGAAATCGCATCGCATGCCATTATAATGGCATGCGATGCGACGCGATATTAAAATTGTACACTCATCCCGGGGAAAGCCTCAAATTGGTCCCATCGCATACCTTAATTAGTGGTATGCGATGCGATGGGCGCCGTTATAATATACAAGTACCTTTTTTTTTGTTTTTTTTAATGCAATATACATTTTACACTTGTTTTGCTGCATTCTGGAGCATGGCAAGAACATTGGGCCTCATATTTCATGTCTGGATTTGTCATTTTCTAAGCATAAACTCTCAAAGGTTTATTTATTTTTAGTTTTTTTAGCATTTTTATTTTTATTTATTTTGTATAGGTTTCAATAATCCCAGTCTAGAGATAGGCTTAAGGAGTTTCTGAAAACAGCCTCTGTTAAATTAAATTGCTTCAACTTCCCTGTAAATAAGCACTCATCTGAAAGTAGTCTGACTGGAACAGTCCTCGTTTTCAATTGGCAGCATCATTAGTTTCATTTCTGATAAGGTTTGAGCTGACATTTGACATTGTCAATCTTTGCTGTCTCTGTCAGCACCATTCCCTGTGTATCTTTATCTTATTGTTTTAAGTAAGAGAATAATTAAAAAAAGTTATTGTGGGAACAGATGGTTATGGATGCAAACAAAAAATTCAGTAAAAACCCAGTTTTCAGGGGGTTTTAGCGCATTTTAATATGAAGCAAAGCCCCACTGCGGGGGTTACGCCAGTTCTAGATGGCATAACACCATAGTAGCCTATGGGCTTCCCTTCGCGCTCCCCGCCGATCCACGCTGCCCCCCCTCACCTGTGTCCGGGGAGCCTCCTGCTGTGCTGCCTGGACCAGTGACCTCATCCTCCCTGCACCTCTTCCGAGTGCAGGGAGGAGGAAGCGGAGCCGGGTACGGGTCCAGGGAGGGAGGGGGACCCGCTGCACATTGCCAGCCACAATGCAAAGGATGGCTCTTATCGCAAGACCTGTCCTTTGCATTAATAATCGCATATGTTAGTGCATATGCGATTATTAGCTATGCGAATGCCGACGATGTGCAGCCGCATTTATTAGAGAATCCCGCCCTATGTATGGAGCAATGCTGTTTTATATAGCACAGAATAATGAAGTACAATGATTTTTGCATAATTATTTAATATCAGTGCAGTGGCGTAACTATAGCACCGCAGCCCCCGCGGTCGCGGGGGGGGGGGTGCGCTGTGCATATGGGGGCGCCGGGGGGGCTGCGGTGCTATAGTAATCCCCCACCCCCCATCCCCCGCATGCTTACCTGTCCGCGCGTCCAGGATCCCCTCCTGGCTTCAAGCAATGCTATGGAGATGGACCACGATAAAATGGCCCCCCATAAAGCAGACTGTTCTCTGAAACTGTCTGCGGTATGGGGGCAGCCGTTTGATCGTGGTCCGTCTGCATAGAATTTATTGAAGCCAGGAGGGGAGCCGGGACGCGCGGACAGGTAAGCATGCGGCAATGGGGGGAGGGGGCACGCTGGACGGATGGACGGGCGGGGAGGGGGGGCGCCCCCCCATTAACGGCGGGGGGGCGCCCCAAACAAAGCTACGCTGCTGTATCAGTGGTGTGTTATTTGCAAAGTAACTACTGTAACAAGTGTTGCCAAGTTGTGCCCACATCATTTCTTCTACTGTATGTCCGCAATAACCACACGGCCTCAAAGATTCCCTAAGTTTGCTTTTGAGATATAGCATATTGTAAAATATTCCTAAGATTATATTAATCACTTTTAAAAAGTGAATTGCTTTGAGTAATCATTCTATATCATTTTAATTTCACAGCAGTTTGAGAGCCAAAAGTATATATGTTTATGCGCATACATAGATATTTTTTAATATAAAGTAACATTTATTTTAAAAAACATTGTTGTTTTATTATAGATTTTAGCTGTCCTATCAATATTTTAGTCCACATATTGGGTTTCATTGGCAGATTTTCGAAAAATTGTGAGCCAAAACATGGTGATCAGACAGGGGGCTTCCCTAGTTATGCCAACACTTGCATTTTTGCAATCGCGTTGCAGGGAGGGAAACACCCCTTGCATGTTATAGAAAGCATTGGGGGCTGCGGGGGGAGCTGCTGGAGACCGGCGGAGGGCTCCGACAGAACACGGGGCCGCGAGCATCTCTCGCAAACAACCCCTTCAGCCGGCTGGTGCGGGGTGGTGATTGGCGATTCTATCGGCAGGAGTAGCTCCATTGGTATGTTGGAATATTTGATGATACAATGCGAGACATCTTGTGGCCTATGCTAAGGCCCACTTCTGGTATGGAGCATACAGATTATATTATTGTCATTGGTTGATTTTTTTACGATATCTACACTGTGAGAAGTGTGATTGTTTTGTTTTTTGAGGTATCAAGCTCTGTAAAGAGTACCATCGTTGAATACATCAACAACAGTGGATATCCCAAGTGGGAGCGCCTTTTCTGACCGTTTTATCATTTGTACATATTTTCAATAGTTGGTGACTATTTCTTGATAGGGCATCAATCTTTGTTTGGAGCATGGGTTTTCTTCAACTTTCTTTGAGTAGAGCTCCAGTCCCTTTTTGGCCCTGGATATCTCTGCTCCTTACCATTAAGCGTCTCCGGCAATGTCTCAGGGAACAGAGCATACGTGTAAAATGCTTCAGTTGTAACACCATGTGGCCTTTAATTATTTTAGGGGGAAAAAAACAATTAAATGTAAGATTAATTTCTTTCTGCTTTCAGTAGATGGGCTCTTCCTATTCACTTCCTTATTTAACCTAGGAAATCCCTTCCAGGTTCTCTGTTCACAGTAGTTCTGCATAGTTTGGCAGCGCAGTAAAGGTAGCCTGGAAATTCTGTTTGTATGAAATAAAAAGACGATGTCACTGCAGAACAATTTTGTTTCAGGAAGTGATTAGAGAGATGAGGAGCGAAAGGCGGGAGACGTAATCTGAAAAACAGGCAGAAAGCAGAAAATTGATTTGGACTAAATTTGGAGGAATTACCCGGTCGTCTCTCTGCTTCTAAAGTGTGTTTCTGGGAATATTTATTTTTTTCATCCGTGACCTTTTAGTAGGAAAGACATTTGTCATTTTCAAGCCAGATTTAAATAAAAGTCCAATTTTGCCACACAGTCTGGTAATGATTTTCATTTGTACAAGACGGTCAAGCTGATCTCATATATCAATAATTAAATAAATATTACACGCTGAAATAAAGTCAATAAAAGTTTGTGTATATAGATGTACTGATGTAATACAGATAGAGACAACTAATATTATGGCCCTTTTATTAAATCCTAAATACTACCACAGGACAACTCTGACCTCTGAATTAATATGGCAAGTGGGTGTAGCTACTTTTAAATAATTTTGGGTAGGAACTACTTTCCCTTGTGGAAGTTTGGCAGGTACTGGATACCAATATTTATAAATGTGTACTGTAGCCTATTAATTCACAAGCTCACTTTAAAAAAGCTGGGGGGTGTTCAATCCCAGGTATTCACTGGGATTGAATACCCCCCATAGTGTTATAGGTTAAGTCCTAAATGACTATTTTATTGGGGCTGCTTGTAACTGGGTATGGGTCACAAGATGCTTTCACCTCAAAAGCCGCCCAGTGTGTACGGCCCGGCGATGAGCCATGAGCACTGATGCAGAATCCTGCATTATCGCTGGCCGCCGCTGCTCATTTGCTGGTATTACCAGCAGATGAGCGACTGGGTGGTCGGCTTTCCATAGCATTCTGCTACGGAAAGCCATTCAACCCGGGGGAAATCGATTGGACAGGCAAAAATCGCTCAGTGTGTATGCACTGAGCGATGCTCAGCCCAGCGATTTTCCCCTTCATCGATATGGATACATGTTGTGCAAAAACACCAAGGGCCAGATTCTCTAAGCTTTCAAAGTGATAAAATAAAGAGTGATAAACAGCCAGCCAATCAGCTCCTGCCTGACATTTTTCAAACACAGTCTGTTATATGGCAGGTTGGAGCTGATTGGCTGGCTGTTTATCACTCTCCATTTTATCCCTTTTAAAGCTTAGAGAATCTGGCCCCAAGTGTGTATGCACCTTTAATGATGTCACTGAGACTATAGGCATGCAACACATACACTGTAAAGAGCACCTATCTCAGCCAATAAAAAGCCATTTTCAATGTAGCTGCAGTGTGATTGAATGACTGTAAAGCAATCCCTGCTTTTTTTCACATTAACAGACGCTGACAGGCCACAAGGGATCATTTAACAATGCTGTGACCTGTGGCTTATTCATATTGGGTGCAGTAAACACAGGCTGTACAAGATACAAAGAGAAGGAAAGTGGTCGACTGCGCTAGAAAAATGATTTTAAACAATAATAACAATTTTTGGTACTCTTTACCTAGAACGGCGCCCGCGATCAGAATCGCAGGCGTCGGGGGTAAAAAATCGCGGTGATCGCGGGCATCGCGGGTAAATCGCGGGTACATCAAAATCGGGTACCCGCGATCACCGCGATTTTCCCATAGGGAACAATGTTAAAAAGCCTAATTGACCGCGATTTTGCATTCAATGCCTCAATGCCCGCGATTTTCCCATAGGAATCAATGTTAAATGGGCTACAGAGCCCAAATAGCCCCAATTAACCCTTAAATGTCCCCCCAATTTTTGTACGCCACCCCACGATCCACGCCAACCCGAAGCGTGGCGAGCGCAGCGAGCCCGCGAGGGGCGGCGGTACGCGTCCTCCGACCTTTTCATGCCCTACTATCCACGTCGGCGTGGAGTTGAGAATAGAATAGTGTGGCGAGCGCAGCGAGCCACCGAGCCCGAAGCGTGGCGAGGGGACGCGGATACCTTCACAGGTAAACGCGTCCCTTCGCGGGCTTCACAGGTGTCCGCGTCGCCACGGACACCTGTGAAGTCCGCGAGGGGACGCGTATAACTGTGAAGGTATCCGCGTCCCCTCGCGGGGCTCGCTGCGCTCGCCACGCTTCGGGCTCGGTGGCTCGCTGCGCTCGCCACACTATTCTATTCTCAACTCCACGCCGACGTGGATAGTAGGGCATGAAAAGGTCGGAGGACGCGTACCGCCGCCCCTCGCGGGCTCGCTGCGCTCGCCACGCTTCGGGTTGGCGTGGATCGTGGGGTGGCGTACAAAAATTGGGGGGACATTTAAGGGTTAATTGTGCCTATTTGGGCTCTGTAGCCCATTTAACATTGATTCCTATGGGAAAATCGCGGGCATTGAGGCATTGAATGCAAAATCGCGGTCAATTAGGCTTTTTAACATTGTTCCCTATGGGAAAATCGCGGTGATCGCGGGCATCGCGTCGCGGCCGTTTATGTACTGCCCGCGATGTCGCGATCACCGCGATGGGCGCCGTTCTAGGTAAAGAGTACCCAATTTTTTGAGGTCAGGTGTATGGTGAAAAAGTATTACAATTTATTAAAATTAGACATAAATGTAAATAAATTAAAACAATAAAAACGAAAATGACACTTATTTGTATAGTCACCCTTAGATTTGCAAATGTCCGGTCCAATAGGTTATTCTGATCAGAATCCTGGGTTTGTAATCCGTTTTGTGGTTGAGTAGAGATGGTTCCACACCTCAATGATCGTCCCTGGGTGGGGAGGGTTTCCAGGTAGAAAGATTGATATCTCAGAAAAGTGAGGGGCCAATTCACTTGATCTGAGGGATGGGGCTCTCAGAAGATGGTGGGTGGGTGTGCCAGATGTTTTGGGTGGCATCCACTGGTAGGAATCGCTGGAAACCTTCACTATTGTTGCCGGGCTGTCTTTAGCCGTTAGTGGCGTACCTCCAAGATGTAGTTTTGGCCTCGGATGAGTGGAAGGACCAGGGTGCTTTTCCTACTGATGGTACAAGGAATGCTTCAAAAGAGGAGGAGGCTCATGTCTTTTGGGCCTCCTCCTCTCTAGCTGGCAGTGCTGTAGACCCTAGTGCTGTCCCAGAGTCTACTGTGCATGAGTGAAATGCTGGGAAAATGTGCACAATGCCATTTTCCTGGTGATTTCTGCAGCCGTCAATAATGGACCTCGGTGGAACGGGTGCACCACATACACTGTTTCTATAATAAATGCACCCCTGCCCTGCAACCATTTTTTCGGTATTCACCTCTCTGAGTTCAGCATCCACTATGGCAGCCATGCAAAATCAGGAAAATAGCATGACGGACATTTTCTCAGAGTTTTATGCATGCCCAGTAGGGGAGAGCTGGGAAAAACTGTAGCTGCTGTGCCATTTTCCTGAAGTATCGCACATGCGCAGTAGACTTTGTCACTACTCTATAGTCTACTAATGCTCAGAGCTGTACACAGGCTACATTGCACGGCTACTGGCATGAGAGAGAGGAAGGGGCCCAGTCGGAGACTGCATACAGGCACAGTTATCTCTAAATACACACTGACTGGGACAGCCCATTTGTTACATGCAGTATACTTTCACATTCAAATAAGTGGGAAAAATATGGAATACTGGGGCAGATGTATTAAGCCTTAACAAGAGATAAATGCAAGGGTGATAAAGAGAGAGAAACGTCCAGCCAATCACCTGCTAACTGCCATGTAACAGGCTGTGTTTGAAAAAAGTCAGTAAGGAGCTGATTGGCTGGACGTTTATCTCTCCTTATCACCCTTGCATTTATATCTTGTTAAGGCTTAATACATCTGCCCCAATGATCCTATTCATTTTGCACAAATGTGCTTCATTAGGGGCCTATGTATCAAATTATATTTGAGTGACATCTGCAAATGTACTTATGTGGGCATCAGAGATATCTGCTGTGGTCCCTTAATTTCCAAAAGCAGCCAAAGCCCACATAAGGGCTGCAAAGCTGTCAGATTTACCAAGCTGGGCCCAATATTGGAGCTAGTCTCCTGCAAAGAGCTTTTTAGTAAATTTTGGTAAAAATATAGATTTTCCCTTTTCTAAATTTATGTGAAAGTATTTCACATTAAGATGTTGATTGTGATAAATGTTGAATTGGCTTTTTCAAGTGCAGTGACCTGCTCAGAAAGGTTGGGGCTTGTTTCAAAAGGAAACAAACCATGGCTAATGACATAGAGCTAACTAGATGTGTGACGCATACAATTATTTTAATGTTTGTGAACAGGCATAGAGGGGGGTATTCAATCCCCGCCGCTATTTCTGACTAAGAAAAAGCGGCGAGCGCATATTCAACGCTGTGTTGACTAAGCATTGAAGAGGCAAATCCACAGAATGGGCCCGACTTTAAAAGCTGTTGGGCCTGTTTTGCTGAGAACGGCCTCGAATCGTCGCAATCATGGGATCTCGACAATCCACATCCATTTATGGGGACACGCCCCCTTTTTGCTGATCGGCAGGCGGGACATTGAATCCCGCCTAGCGATTTGTTGTTGAGCAAAACAAAAACTGGCCAGGGGTCATGGCTGTTGGGATGTAATGACAGTCGTGACCTAGAATTGAATACCCCCATAGTGTTTTAGGTTAAATCCTAAATGACTATTTTATTGGGGCTACTTGTAACTGGGTGTGAGGTTATCAGATTCACTGTAAATCTGTAATTACTATATTTTATTAGGTGTAGTAATTAATGTACTATTTTAGTCCGTCGGTACCCTCTTATTCTCCATAGATGTTTCTATCCCCCAAATCTGTGTGTATTTCCAGATCAGATCGCTCTTGCCCTAATATGGTCTGCCAGGAAATACCCAGGAAATAAGTCACCAAAAGGTTATGTCCAATTACCATACTTTTGTTCCTGCTATCACAGGAGGGTGGAAGCTGAGGGACAATCTTCACAGGGGGTGATCAGCCCATAATGTAATCAGCCGATTATTGTTCCTGCTGTTTACATGAGGGGGATAGCTGAAGGACAATCACCACAGGGGGTGATCAAATTCCCCTACTATCAACAGGAAGGTTGTCCACAGGGGGGTACCACCACATAATGTAATCAGACTGTGTTTCGTATCTTGTGTTGACTCTGCTATGCATATCTTGGCCACTTCCAGACTTTCTGGAACCGACCCCAGCAGGGGGCAGAAGCAGATGGGCAGCAGCAGTACCTGGGAGGGGGGATAAACCTGACTTGAATCCACCAATCAGGAACTTGGGCAACCCCACAGATGATGCGATCACCGTGGGAAATTGGAAGTTTTTAAAATGACTTGTACACCTGCCAGCTCAGTATGTTAGTCGCAATCCTGGCTAGAGGTGATACTCTGCCACTGGACCTTGTGGAACACATCGTTTGCCCGGGAAGGGGGCATCCTACCAAGCTCTGGTGTGGAGCGTCTGTGTTGTGTGGATTTACACAAGGTATCGTGTGGACTTATATGCTATCACTGCTGTGTGGATTAAGTGATAGTTTGTGCTTTGGACTGTGATGCTACAAGGACTTTGCTACCCGGATGTTTTTATGCTACCATTTGCCTCTTTTTCCTGTCTTCATCTACTTTCGTGTGCTGTGATAAAAATAAACCATATTTTGGTTTCATCTGCTCGGTGTCTGAGTGATTGAGGAACCTCGTACCCTCACATTTGGTGGCAGCGACAGTGGGATCATTCAGACACCAACCTTCGAGCACAGAAAGCACAGAGAACAGAGGATCAGACCATATGTAAGGAAACGGAAAATGCAATAAGGTGATGTTCAGCAAGTGAGCAGGTGTCATTCCTGTGGAAAGGGAAAATGTTTCCAAGGAAAGAAAATCGATGCCTCAAGACCCCTGTAGCAGAGGAGCTCAGGGATGGAGGTTCTTCAGTGTATCGGCAGGCTGGGAAGCCGGATCTGTTATTTATTGTCAGGAAAATGCAGTATATCTGGAAGTACTGGGAAGACGCTCAGCAGATGGTCAGCGGGTGGAGAGTATCCAGCATACAGGACAAGTTGTGTTACCTGGGGGATGCATTTCTGCACTGTAAAGGTGAGGCCACCTCTTGGAATCTGCTGGGAGAGCCAGAGTTTGTAGAATTTACAGAGGAAGTGATTGCTACAGTTACCCAGATGCTACAAAGAGGACAATATTCTGAGGCTGAAGGACAAGTCCAGAATACATTGATGCCCCAGATAGAACCAGAGGAAAGGTCTAGAAGGGGGCTACTGCAATCTGGGCAGACAACCGAGGGGTCTGCCACAGAATTAATTGTTACTGCAAGAGAAGGGTCGTTGTCAGGGGGGCCCCTAACTGCCCTTGAAGAAATGAGTATGGAGGAGCTGATAGCAGAAGGTCAGCTGCGAGGTATACCCATCCGATCCTGCACTCGCGGGGAAATCCTTCAGCAGATCCTTCACGATCAGGGAGATCCTACAAATGCATTTGCTGATTATCGAGCATGGATCCTCCATTTCGGTGCACAGTTGAGTGTGTGGGAACAATTGCAGTGTCTGGAGGAGTGCTTCGTGGTGGCAGAGGAAGAGGCGATTGATCGGGGGCTCCTGGATACCCCAGCATGGCAAGATCAGTGTCGCAGGGGGCGTGATGAAAGGCACCGTTTGCAATTGATTCTCCCCCATCCTAGGGAGGAAGCTGCTCAGTGTTCTCTGCAGGGGGAGGTTATCCCCAACGTGAAGGAAGTGAGGCCTCTGAGCCAGGCACCCCGGGAGGAGCTGCACTACTGCTTCCCTTTTGCTGAGGTGGGAGATGCAGAGCTATTATCCTGCTGCCAGGGGATCTATGAGGACTGCGTCCAAGAAGAGATCGCCGTGGTTAGAGGAGTATCCGACAACATCCAGGCCACCAGCCCACCAGTCACAGATGACGTCGTGTTTCGGGCTGCCCAGCATACTCAGCTGGGGAAGGAGGCTATCGCGGAGAAGGAGGTGTGCGCAGAAGTAGCTGCAGGTGAGCATCTGGCTTTTAAGGGGACAGAGCTGACACAGCCTGTCCTGCAGCCACCAGCGGAATTGTTTGTGATGGAGGGTCCCTCCTCAGCCCTGGACATTGAGACCAAATGCTGGACTGAAATTTGCCATGCCCCTAGTTTGGGTTTGGGGGAGGAAGGACATGACGGGGTGGTGGAAGTGCCAGGGCCAGAGCCCCTATATTGGCCTGCTGTTTGGCCCCTGTTCCTTGGGCAAGAGGGGGAGGTGGAAAGTGGTCCCTGCCCCATTGTGCCCGAGGCAAAAGTATTAGTAGGTTACAATGTTGCAGAGGGGGGGTACCCAGAATCCGAAGAAGAGGAATCGCTACAGCCCTTGTTAGTTCCAATGTATGACTTAGACTGTAATCATGCCCTTGCTGGTTCTGCAAACCAGCCGCCTTTTACAAGATGGGTTTGGTATGATGTCACCCTGTGGGACTCAGGTGGTATATCCAAACCCCAGATTCTCGGCTCTGCATCCCGCTATTCCAGGTTGTTATTGGTTCCTGAACAGCTTGGTACCGGGACTACAATAGTAGGGGAAGGAATGTGAGGTTATCAGATTCACTGTAAATCTGTAATTACTATATTTTATTAGGTGTAGTAATTAATGTACTATTTTAGTCCGTCGGTACCCTCTTATTCTCCATAGATGTTTCTATCCCCCATATCTGTGTGTATTTCCAGATCAGATCGCTCTTGCCCTAATATGGTCTGCCAGGAAATACCCAGGAAATAAGTCACCAAAAGGTTATGTCCAATTACCATACTTTTGTTCCTGCTATCACAGGAGGGTGGAAGCTGAGGGACAATCTTCACAGGGGGTGATCAGCCCATAATGTAATCAGCCGATTATTGTTCCTGCTGTTTACATGAGGGGGATAGCTGAAGGACAATCACCACAGGGGGTGATCAAATTCCCCTACTATCAACAGGAAGGTTGTCCACAGGGGGTGACCACCACATAATGTAATCAGACTGTGTTTCGTATCTTGTGTTGACTCTGCTATGCATATCTTGGCCACTTCCAGACTTTCTGGAACCGACCCCAGCAGGGGGCAGAAGCAGATGGGCAGCAGCAGTACCTGGGAGGGGGGATAAACCTGACTTGAATCCACCAATCAGGAACTTGGGCAACCCCACAGATGATGCGATCACCGTGGGAAATTGGAAGTTTTTAAAATGACTTGTACACCTGCCAGCTCAGTATGTTAGTCGCAATCCTGGCTAGAGGTGATACTCTGCCACTGGACCTTGTGGAACACATCGTTTGCCCGGGAAGGGGGCATCCTACCAAGCTCTGGTGTGGAGCGTCTGTGTTGTGTGGATTTACACAAGGTATCGTGTGGACTTATATGCTATCACTGCTGTGTGGATTAAGTGATAGTTTGTGCTTTGGACTGTGATGCTACAAGGACTTTGCTACCCGGATGTTTTTATGCTACCATTTGCCTCTTTTTCCTGTCTTCATCTACTTTCGTGTGCTGTGATAAAAATAAACCATATTTTGGTTTCATCTGCTCGGTGTCTGAGTGATTGAGGAACCTTGTATCTTCACACTGGGTATGGGTCATTAGGTCGACCCATATTAGATCAACATGCATTGGGTCGACATGGCTTAGGCCGACACCTGCAATAGGTCAATATGACTAAAATCGATAGGGTTGGAAGGTTGACAATGGCAAGGACTACGTGAGTTTTTCCCGAGGAGCAATGTACACAAGTCTAATGAATTGGGCTCCATAATGCTGAAGAAATCATTATATTTATGTTAGGCCATAGTCAATGCTATACTTGGGTCTATAATAGTAAGATTAATAACCCTTCAGTTTAGAAAATAGACCGCATACCAGCATAATAACTTTTCTTGCCTGAACACGACGACTCCTATAGGTAGTGGTCCCATGTCCTGTCCCGCTGTCGGCAATGCTATTAGGGTCATGGTTTTGCTGTTTATTGTATTCCAATGCAATTGAGTCGTCGTGCATTTCCAACCAGAAACCAGCCCATGGGCCAAATATAATGTGTGTGTGAGAATCAGAAAGTGAGAGAATTTGGCAGAGTTTTTGCCCTTTTTTTTTTTTTTTTTTTTTTAAAGCGGCAATCATTTACATGGCAAAATTAACCTGGGTTTTCAGTGTAAATGATTGCCACTTTAAAAAAAATGGGAAAACTGCCCCCTAAATCTCAGTTTCTGATTCTCACACCCTATTACATATGGTCCCGTAGCCGTTGAAGATGTGGCTAACTGCTTATACCTGTCTTTAATGAATGTGTACCATTTTTGCTGAGGCCTAACTCTTCTAGGAGTTAGGCTAGATATAACTACTTTGCTATAAAAAAACAACAACTCACTATTCCATTGATTTCCTTTTAGAATCCTGTATGTATAATCATTTCATAGTATGGGGGTCTTTTTAAAAATGGAGAATTTCATAAATAATGGTTTGACTAACCGTAAAAAAACGTGGTTGAAGCATACTGGATCATGTCTTCTCAGTATAAAGTTAAACTTTGGTAAAGCAACCGGATTCAGGAGCCTGTGTCCTCTAAACCACCCTGGAAATTGCCAATGTTACCTAGTTTGTCACAGACAGCTTTGAAAACCAGGACTTCTTAAGCTGGCCTGTGTTCAGGGAGACGCTGTGGGAAAAAGTTGGGAGCTCGGTATCTGCGAGAGGCCAGTTCTCATCCACAGCCATTGTTGTTTCCGCATTTACTGATAAATCAATCCATCAAAAAATTTCCTTAGTGAAACTCAATCAAGAAAGGTCATGTCGGCGGGAGAGAAACAGATTAAATTAGCATCAAATTAGACATGGAAAGTGAGTTCTGTCAAAATCATCACAGCGCTCAGCACAATTAGAATATGTTAATTATGCATTTCATTAAGGTAGTGCTCTTTGAATGTGAGATGAAATGTCACTGGTGTAGGCATCCGCAAAAAAGAAGATTGCCAGACACAAGTTTCAGGAGACAATGTGTGACACCTTCATTAACATCAAGAATCGCAAGACTGTCTTGACTTTTCTTTGTAAAGTAGAAAACCGTTAACCATTTCATGACTTCTGCTATTGCCATTCAACCGGTCTGCATTCACGCTAAGTCTATCTGACTGGCTCCCACATACTGTGGCCCCAGAGGCTCTTTATAGGGGCTGTTACACATTGGCAAGCTGCATTTTTAGCCAAGCTTAACTCCATGCTTTTGGATTCTACGCCAGTCCTATGGCACGCTTAGTAGCCAATACAGGGAGTTGCCTGCACACATCATTAAAATGTGGATGGAAACTGTGCACCAAAAAGGTGGCATGCCCTTTTTTTAAGGGGGGGGGGGGGGAGAGAGAGAGGGGAAATACCACCTTTTTTTCCCCAATGATGTCCTTTTCATAAATATCCCAAAAGCCTAAACAGTAAGGGGTACATGTGCTAAGCCTTGCAGAGTGATGAAAGGGTCTATGTACTATGCTTTGGAGAGAGATAAAGTGGGTGGAGATAAAGTACCATGCAGTCAGCTCCTAACTTGTAGATAGGAGCTGATTATCTCCACTTTATCTCTCAAAGGGTGAGATGTACTAATCCATGAAAAGTGATAAAATGGACAGTGATAAACCATCAGTAAATTAGCTCCTACCGGTTATTTTTCAAACACAGCCTGTGACATGCCACATAGGAGCTGATTAGCTGGTTGTTTATCACTCCGTTTTATCACTTTTCAAGCTTAGTACATCTGGCCCAGTGACTTAGAACATCTTCCCCATAGACTTGTTAAGTGGAGTTCAAAGGTACAATATCATTGGAAGCCATTTATAGGAAAACAATGTGTGTATTATATGCATTATTTCATATGACAAGGTTTCCCCACGATTAAGGGGTGGTAAAGAGTTCAATGCAATGCAGGATACGGGTTCTTACAGCTTCCAATCTAGAGAAAGCACCATAATCGAAAACATACCTGTAACAAGCCGGGTTCTCTCTGCCTTGTGTATACGTCTTATTCTTTGGTGTCCTGTGTTCTTGTCCTATTATTATTATTATTCATACTGTAAATGAAAATGGGGGACAAAAGGCTAAATATAGCATAAACTATTTTATTTTTTGAAGGACTCGCCCTTTGGCAATGCAGAATAAACACTGAACAATCATTAGACCATAGTCCTACATTGTTACAGTGTAAGCAAGAGACAGAATGATACTGGTTCATGTTGTGCAGTCAAAACCCAAGAGGAAGAAGTATTTTCATGTATACTGTTTTCCATTACTTATGGTACCTTGAGAATACCTGTAAAACTTTAAATTGTCATTTTGGGATGATTCAACACCATTCGCTAAGCAGCAGTCATTCTCTGCTTAGCGAGCTGCTTAACACCAACCGGCTGATTTGATCAATTCCTTGCTTTACCTAGTCCCTTTGATCACCCCATTGATAGTGATACTGGGGGTCAAAAATTAAGTCCAAATGTCCACCTTGTTTCCCCACATATGTATTGGTACCTATGGTTGGTAGTCTGAGGATACACAAAGGGCAATAGTTCTCAACTCCAATCCTCAGTTACCACCAACAAGTCATGGTTTGAGGAATTCTGTCTGCATGCATCTAGGATAATTAATGAACCAGGGAAATAGATGACCTCACCTGTGCATGATTACAGAATTCCATAAAACATGGCCTGTTGGTGGTACCTGATGACTGCAGTTGAAACCCCCTGACTTAGAGCATACTTTCCAACCTCTCTGATTCTGGGTACAGCCCTGCCCCCCAGAACCTTGACTTAGTAGCTGTAAATGTCAGAAGGTATATGCCACCTGCAGTGTTACAGGCAGCTTAAAATAAATCCACTATATTACTGAGCTGCACAATATACATGACATAACTGCAGTGTTTATAATTTACTTGTCAACCAAGGTCTAGTTCTAGTAGCGCATGCAGGGGGGGTTTCTGAGTACCCAAAAATCCCACCAGGAATCTAAGGGCTCTAGTCTGAAAGCTGAGGGTCCCCTCTTTCCATGGGTAATTTTAAAAATTGGCCCTGGGGAACCGGAGATATCTGACTTCAAAGCAGTGGTCCCCATTCAAGCCTGTTAATTGCTCTTCCCAGTCAGATATTTCAGGTTCTGTCTGACTTAGAGTTTTTCTGAGGGTATATTCCAAAAGCTGGGACTCTCCCCCTTTGATGGACACTAGTAGCTTGTCTCTACTGTTCCCAGAGACAGAGATATCAGCCTTCTAGCAGCTGGTTCCTGCTCCAGCTCCACACACCTGGTATGTAGTTTTATATACTCCTTGGCGGATTGCTCTGCCGCCTGAACTCTGATCCCCTAGTCCCCAATACCATATGGTAGGTGGGATTCGCTAGTTTTTAATTGCATTAAAAGCTCAGAAATCTATTTCCGGGAACTGGTGATATCTGCAGTCAAGCAAGCTGTCCTCCCACCAGACCAGAAAATTATGAATAATAAGCCCACTCCACTATACACCTAGGGATGCCAATCCCGGGGCATTTTTTCAATCCCGGGATTGAAAAATGCTCAATCCCGGGATTCCCGGGATCCCGGGATTGGCATCCTTAGTTTGCTGGCATGTGCCCTATACCCACTCCCACACCGGCCGACCCGCAGATTTACTTACATTGGCAGGCGGGCGGCCGGGAGTGGTGTGGGTTCTGAGGTGCACGGTGCCGTCGGGCTCGTGCACCTCCTCATATCATCACTGCAGCCGGGAGGAAGGCGCGGGCGCGCCGGCGTCGGTGAAGGGGCGGGCTGGCCGGCGCAGGAGAAGAGGTGGGGGCGGGCGGCCAGGAGGAGCGACGCTGTGGGCGGTGGGCGTGGCCTGCACAGCGTGACCGTCACGCTGCGCAGGCCGCACGCAGGGGTCTAGAACAGTCGGGCAGCGTCTGAGCGAGTGTTCAGACGCTGCCCGGTATTAGACTGCGCATGCGCAGTCTAATACCGAAATCCCGGGATTGGATACTCCAATCCCGGGATTGAAATCCCGGACTTTTTAGGGCCAAATCCCGGGATCCCGCCGATCCCGATCCCGGGATTGGCCACCCTATATACACCCCTCCTCTGCATTTTAAACATCCTCTACCACCCTGGAAGTTATGCATCAGGGCCCCTTCATTCAGCCATATGCCCCCTTCTCCCACCTCATCTCCCACCATCTGTGCAGTAAAGGGGTAATTAGTGGAAATGACTGATCCAGGCCCTACATGCTGAGCGGTTGATATAATACCCCCTACCACCTGCGGGACATCAAAGCTTCCGCTCATAGCACCATCGGTAGGGGCCCCAATACATTGCCATGCCCAGGGGTCTACACTGCTGTTAAATATATAAATATATATATATAGGTGCGGGTTAGATTCGGCCCTCCCTTTAATATAGGTACTTGCCCCGGGTGCCCTCCGTGGTATATGGATAGATAGAACAAAAGGCAGCGTCACACCAGGGGTCTTATTATATAATAAGACCCCTGGAGTGGCGCTGCCTTTTGTTCTATCTAAATATATATATATTATTTATATACGTTTGGTCTATCTATAATACTTTAACTGACTCCGCATATACTGGGTCACCTAAGTGTCCATCTCCGTGCTTTGCTCCACCCCTCTCTGGAAACCCCCTTCTGAAAATCCTGCGTTTGCCCCTGAGTTCATCCCTCTGCTGCTTGTTGACAAGGGTCAACTCTGAGTAGTCAGAATTTAAGGTATCACAGGTATTGTAAGCGCTCAAAATTTTATGCAATTGAGCAAAGAGGTACACAAGTTTTTTTTTTGTTTTTTTTAACCTCACTAAACCTCACACACTACAGAATTCCTCCTTCTGTCTCTGGAGGTAACGTTAACTTCACTGCTCCCGGTTTCTCCAGGTTGTTGACAAAAAGAAAATGTAAATGACATGAGATGGATAGTGAGGAGCACCATGGAGATTTGCCTAGCAGTGAAAATGAAATATTTGACTATGTGAGATTAAATTCAGAATACAGAACCTATACACTGATCATCATGATAATAAGTGAGTAGCTGCCAAAAATACAGAACCCCTCAAACGGTTTTGAGAGTAATAAAAAGGCGATGCATAAAACAAAAATGGGAATCGCATCTCTCGTCCAACTGAGTGGGCTGTGGCAGGAAGCCCAATGAAGTGATTTGGCCGCTTTCTAGTGCTCAACATAAGTGAATTTCATGTGGCTGCAGGACACTTGTGGACACATTGTGCCAGAAATAAAGACTGATATTAACCAATACTGTTCTGGGCTGCTCTGTGCTGTACGGTTTCCTTGCAATGTTAAATACCTTGACTTATTAAAATCTATAGAAAGTGATCATTGGTAGATGTCACAATTGTCTCGATCAATAAATGTGCTCCTTCTTCTGTTCCTGCTTTTTTTAAGGGTCATGAGCAATTGTGAGAATGTAGGTTTCAAAGTCACCAGGAATAAACCATTAATTATAATGAGAAACATTGTCCTATTTGACTTGGTTTTAATGAGGACATTTAGTAGATAAGTATTCAAAAATGGAATTATTACCTGGCTTGGGCCATGAATTTTTAACATTGTTTTTCCTAATTTATATATTTAAAGAATAATTTGTATAGTAAAAGTCCATGCTGGCATCCTCAGCAGTGGTGATGATCATTGCTAGGCAGTGGCAAAGATATGGCTCCTGACAGGCATTCATACGTAACATGGGGAATAGTAGACGGCCCATCATTATGGTCATGTACATGTTGCCCAGCAATCAAGGGAGCCTCCAGAGGTTGGGCTGCAGCAAAGTTCAAAATTCAACCGCCATTCCAAACTTACTGGTAGTTAAGGGGTGTACACACGGAGAGATTTTGTCAGGAGATTTTGACTAGTCCAAATCTCCTAGATGGTTAGCCAAAATCTCACTGCTTTTCTCCTGCTTATTCAATATTGTCCAGTGTGGCTGCCCTTTTGGGAATTTATAACTGTGCTGCAGCCTTATAAATTCCAGATTTCATAAAGTCTTCAATACTTGTGCATGTGGCACTTTTGTGTATGTTTTACATATATTTATAATGACCAGGGCCGAAACTAGGGTTTCCGGCACCCGGGGCAAGGCAGTCATTTGGTCCCCGTCCCCCCACGCTGACAACATACCTGTGTGCAGCCAGCGGGGGTCCGGGACAGCCAGCGGGGTTCCGGGGACTGGTGTAGCCGCTGTAACGGCAGCGTGCTTTCACTCCGTCTCCTACTAGCGCTATTTGCATGGCGGCGGGAAGCGCTGAGGACTTTGAAAAGACTTGCTGGACGCTGATTGGCTGAATTCAGCCAATCAGCGTCCGGCAAGTCTTTTCAAAGTCATCAGCGCTTCCCACCGCCAGGCACATAGCACTAGTAGGAGACGGAGTGAAAGCACGCTGCCGCTACAGCGGCTACACCAGTCCCCGGACCCCCGCTGCCTCTCCCTGGACCCAAGCTGCCCGGACCTCACAGCGCCCCCCCCCCCACATGCAGTGCCCGGGGCCCTGTAATGACATACCGGGAAAGGTGCAGATCTAGCCCCACTAAAACTGCAAGAACCAGACCTAGTGGGGTTTATTTACTAAGGTAGGAGTTCTATTTTAGATGGGCAAGGCAGGAAGCGAGGGGGGCCTGATTTTAAACCAAGATCAATACCACCAATGCTATATAATTTGTAGTGTCCCTTTTATAACAATAAGCAAAGTAGCTCTGGGTATACTACTAGATCTGTTTTATCCCTGGTCTACCTATTCTCCTCCTTGATGTCCAAGTATGTTATTAAATTTACTATGTCTCAAAAGTGTACTCATTGTATCTCTCCCCTTACCCCATTTATGATCCTTCAGCTGATGCCTGGGTATTATTCCTAATCCTCGCCTTCACATTAAGGGGGGGTATTCAATCCCGACTGCTATTTCCACCGATGGAAATAGCAGCATTTACCTATTCAATGCTACCGTTTCATTGAAGGCAGTTTCCGACAAAACAGATCCGACTTTAAAAAGGCCGTTTTTCAACAATACGCGGCTGTTTTTGCCAATCCTCTAACTTTCTGTCACTCAACAGTCGAACATTCCCGACAGTTGGAATCCCAGCGTAAATACCCCGCTTGCACTTGTCATTTCCCACCTACACTACATCATCATTACTTCTACAAGTAAAGGATGTATAAGTGCTCTTTTCTTTTCTTTATATCTTTCGTTTGAAGATGGTGGCCAAACCACTTCTGAAGCTTATTTTCACCGGACCAGTTTCACACCTAAAGACTACACCCTACCTTAATTCTGTATGCAGGGTCATTGATTGTATCCTGACCCTGCAGGTAGGTGGCATGGCCGAACCATGTCTGGTGGACTATGTAGACTCAATGCCAAAGCATACCTCCCAACATGACCCATTCCAGGAGGGACATAATTCTCTGCTCCTGGACTATCACTTGTTCATAAATGAAGAGGGAAGTCCAGGAAATAGAGTATTGTGTACCTCCTAGAGAGGGTTATGTTGGAATTATGCTGGAATTAAGGGTAATGCTGAAAGGGGCCAGACCATGCCTCCTGTTTTCTCTCTGACAGCAGAGAGTTCTGGGTACTTTTGTCCCAGCCTCCAGGGGCAAACGCAGGATTTTCAGAAGGGGGTTTCCAGAGGGGCAGAGCAAAGCACGGAGATGGACACTTAGGTGACCCAGTATATGCTGGGTCAGTTAAAGTATTATAGATAGACCAAATTTATAAAAATAATAATAATAATAATTATGTATATACACACACACACACACATGCATATATATATATATATATATATATATATATATATATATATACAGCAGTGTAGACCCCTGGGCATAGCAATGTATTGGGACCCCTACCGATCCTCCAGCGGTAGGGGTGGGGGAAGCTTTGATGTCCCGCGGGTGGTAGGGGGTATTATATCAACCGCTCAGCATGTAGGGCTTATATCAGTAATTTCCACTAATTACCCCTTTACTGTACAGATGGTGGGAGATGGGGTGGGAGAAGGGGGCATTGGGCTGAATGAAGGGGCCCTGATACATAACTTCCAGGGTTGTCCAGGATGTTTAATACACAGAGGAGGGGTGTATAGTGGAGTGGGCTTATTATTCATAATTTTATGGTGGGAGGACAGCTTGCTTGACTGCAGATATCTCCAGTTCCCAGAAATAGATTTCTTAGATTTTAATGGAAATAAAAGAATAGAATCCCACCTACCAAATGCTATTGGATACTGGGGGATCAGAGTTCAGTAGGCAGAGCAATCCGCCAACGAAAATATAAAACTGCATACCAGGTGTGTGGAGCTGGAGCAGTAACCAGCTGCTTGAAGGCCGATATCTCTGGTTCTGAGAGACAAGCTACTAGTGTCCGTCAAAAGGGGAGAGTCCCAGCTTTTGGAATATACCCTCAGCAAAACTCTAAGTCAGACAGAACCTGAAATATCTGACTGGGAATAGCAATTAACAGGCTTGGATGGGGACCACTGCTTTGAAGTCAGATATCTCCGGTTCCCAAGGGCCGATTTTTTAAATTCTTGTACCCATGGAAAGAGGGGACCCTCAGCTTGCAGCCTAGGGTCTTTAGACTCCTGGGGGGTTCTGGGTACTCAGAAACCCCCCTGCGTGCGCTACTGGCCTCCTACCCTTTTGGTATGCCCTTGCAGCACATGGGTCTGCTTTATATCAAGCATGTATCCTTTACACATTACAACAAAAATCCTGGGTTTGTCCTGGGATTTTTACATGGGATCTTGCCAGGTCATACCTTAGTCTTCAAAGCCCATCAAAACCTGTGGATGTCATTTAGAATGAACTTTATTCAGCAGCAGCAGCAGAATCCAGCACCCTGGAAGGACCATTCAGTGGCTTTTGGATTTATCTGTGTGTACTCACCTTTTTAAGGTGCCTTGAGAACTGCATTTGGAAACCTCTGCCTGTATCTGTACAGAAGGCACCGACCGGCATGCCCCACTCCACTCCTTGGCGACTTCTGATATACAGGGATGTATATTTCCTCCACGCCATTTTTTTTATTACCCTATCACCCACACTGGTATTTGAAATGGGTATATTGGAGAAGAGGAACAATTACTCCCCCCCCCCCCCATCAAGGGACGTATATTCCCTCTGCACTCACTCTTCTCAATCTGTGGCGCCGAAGGGGATACCTCTCACACCGTTTTGCATCCCTATAAGATGAATTTAACACAATATGCCCATTTGTGCCTGTATGTGAGAATGTTAATATTTGGAAATGTATATTTATTTGTATAATCCATATAGGCGCTCACATCTTCTTTATAACACAAATGGTTAAATGGAGATTCAGTGTGGTCATCTCGCCTCTCTCTCTCTCTCCCTCTCCTCCACACACAGAGCAGATTAGCCTTCAAATCGTTACACATGACAAAACAAGTATCCTAATTACTGCGAGAATTCCCAGCTCTGTCACCATGACAATTACTGCAGTTAGGACTCAATATCTGCAACACACATTAAAGTATTACTGCAGTTGTGGAGTGATGTTCAATAGTCCTCAGGAGGATAACTGAATCTCTGACGTGGGGACTGTTCATACTGAAAGTTCAAAAGTTGAGGACTGTAGAGATTTGGTGACATCTACTATTAAGCGTAACAAGATGTGTATATTATATAATACTATAATACTAATAAGGCTATCATCATACACACACAATGGAAGTCTCACTATATTAATGACTAAAGCATGGATAAATAGATGCCTTTGTACATCAAGCTTTCTTTTCTCTGTTTAATTCTAGGATGTAGATTGTAAAAGAATGATTTGGTGATATATCCCAATCGGAAGCACAAGGCAAAGTTGGATTGCTGTATTTGGGGTTCAGGCAAAGCTCTCCATTGGTACGTTTTCCTATGGCTGCCTGTGCAGTGTAGAGAAATTGCTCCCCATGCACACGGCCCTTAGAGAAATCTTAGTGAAGACATCATTTACTCAGAGCTTTGCTTAAGACAACCGACTGAGCCTGGCTAAATCCACCAGGGTTTACCTGCCTTTGGGGAGGATCAATAAAGTCAATAGAGATGCATATCTGAGCGGGCAAAGTGATTCATTGTAACAATTGTAATCCAGGCTCATGAAGGCTGTAATGCCTAACCTCAATGTTGTAGAGGTATTTTATTTCAGGAGTCATCGTTCTTCTCAGCAGCAGTCAGATATCTAGCAGAACGGAAATATATTGACCAAGTTCAAATGATTACACTTAATGGCACAGACCCTTCAAAGCCTCTGTGCAGGGAGGGTGGGGCTTCTCTTGCTGTGGGATATATGGACGGGGCTCTTCTGTAATATTCGGTCTTGATTTGATGTGTAATATGGGGTTATTTCAAATGTGAAGTACGCCTACATAGCACTGAACCGTACGGCACTATATAGAGTGCCCAGACCCAGAGTTGTGATGAGGATACACAAGCCTAAATGCAAAATAGGCATGGCTGTGCTTAGATGCAAAACTAGCTATGGGGGTCATTTGGGCTCCAATGTTGTGGGTGTGGGCGACCTTGTGAATGAGAAATGTGGTTGTAAGTTAATATTGGTATACATGTTTAGAAGAGTGGCACAAATAATCAGTGTCTTTATTAGTGGTGTGCCATTGGTGCCCCCACCCAGGGAACTAGGCCAGAAGGGCAGCACCATCACTGCCCAGAATCACTGCCCGATGCAGCTCTGGCTCTGGACTTCTGGGTCTGAGACTGGGTAGTCCCTTTGCGCAGAGTGACGGTGCCGGCTACAGGGCATGCTGGGAGAGATCAGTGACAGATCCCTCAAACAGGGCTGCAAAGAAAATCCCATAGGCTTCTATAGGTTATAACCAACTTTTGCTGGCGATACCCCCCACAGCGGTACCCCGGCGTGCATTTTTTAGTGCATTCTAAAATGTGGTAAAAACCAGGAAAACAGGGTTTTACCGCATTTAGCTTTAGTGCATCCCATCCACAGCCTGTAACATGGCAGTAATGAGCTTATTGACTGGAACTTAGTCCACTGTATCACTCTCTCGCTTAGTAAATAGACATGTGCAAGGGCAGGGCCAGTCCAAGGCACATTACAGTCCTGCTACGATTGCTAAATAATATATAGCGGAACATCTCATTCTCTACTGAACTTTCCGATATAATGTTCTTCCAAAAATGTAGCTGCATGTATTTTTTTAATGTAAACTTTCCAGTTATTGGTTTGGCAGTCTGTACATGTGTTAGGATTCTGAGGTCAACCGCCCAGTCTGTATTTCAATGCATTCCTTTTCCATCCTCAGAGGGGCGTTGCTGCCTTCTCCCACAGAGCATTTGCCTCACAGAAATATTTACAGCCACTCAATGGCTGGGTACCATGTATGTACCTGCGAAGGGGAGACATGGCTGCTGTCAGGAACAAATTTTGTATTGAAGAGGCCAAAGCATTAACTGTCACCATCAACATTTGCAATACTAATCAATGTTATGTTCGAGAAGGCAATGAAAGGCTTTTTATTTCACTGCAAGCGGAGGGGTGACTGGAAAGAAAGGAGAAAAAGTCAGAGGGCTGATAATTAAAAATAATGTATTTTTATATTTTTTTATTTTATGGCAATCTGATCACACAAAACACTTATTGGAGGCCACGAGGGGAAACAAAGTGAGACGGATAGAAAATATTTTCTGTTCACCCGAGCAGGGAGATGTTAATGCATATTATCCCATTAATGCACATCAACAACCGGCGTAAGCACACCAATGCAAGCAAGACGCATACACTTATCATCATTTGATAACATGTTTAATGACAGATTGACGGGGGATTTGCAAATGTGAGCTGGCATCGATGTTGCTAACTTCAGCTTTTGCCGCCTCCTCTGCTATGCCAGCATATTTATGTGCATAATTTGATTTCTTGGTCTCGCTGTTAGTACATTTTTAATATTAACTATGCAAGAGGAGACAGACGAACTTAAGAAGCACTGATGGTTTGAGTTCATTAGATTGAGAGAGATGGGCATTGATGACAGAGATAGAGTTGGCAGTTTGGATCAAAGAAGCAACGCTTTACAAACAAACTGAAATAACACATTTTATGTTGTCTGTAAGTCCTTATGTACATCAGGGAATTTTTTTTCTCTCTCCTCTCTTCCTGTTCTCGGTGCTTATTGACAGTAATTCAACAGTCAGTTAAGCAAGTTCATGGAGAGGGAGATACGCCGGCAGTTTGATGGGCTGTGGTAGAGTACGAAGCTTTCTGATTTTATCGCTGCCTTCCTAAGGCTGTCATGGTGCGTTGTTCACAATGAATGAAAGACGCGAAAGCAGAATATCACAGTTTCCTCCACGTGAGTCAGTGGAATATTCTGCCAAAAGAAGAGTGATTGACAGCGTAGGTTCTAATGGTGTGCCACATTCAACGGCAAAATATGTCTACTAGGCGGATGTCATGTTGGATTCTGGACTAGATGCAGAAACTGTCTGTATTGATAGAAGGAAGGGCAAGGGTTTATACAGAGACACCTGTCACGTAGAAATCGGATATTCAAAAATGATTGTTACCAACATTTACTTTGGTGAAATTGTAATGGTTTCCAGAAAGACATGGAAGGTTTTTGTATAGAAGTTGTAAACATAGGTAGCACAGCTTGTGTGTGGATCGAAGTGACCAAAATATAGATCACTCCGAGACACGCCTCCTGGCGCTTAGCAGTTTTAATGGATTCAAAATAAATTATATTGATAAAAAATGAGGTTTTTCAGCTGCAGCATACACTTCTGTGAGCCAGTCTCGACTCACACACAAAAAGAGAATAAGGGGGGGGGGGGGTTTGAAGTGAATTGCGCTGCTGGTTAGAGAAATTTTAAAACACACTGATTTGGCTGAGAAAAAATGAATGAATACTGGACACACTGTTATATTTATAAATTTTATATGGAAAAATATATTAATACATATACATACATTTAATACATAAAAACAATAAATAAAATATTACTAAAAAATATCTCATGAATTGGGATCCCTTTAGGTAAGCAGAAATAGCTTTAGCCAATTTTAGCAGACTTTCAGCAATGTTTCAATGAGGTTGTATTACCATAAACCGAGGATAGTAATTGTAATGACAAATGGGGAAGAATGTCCAGTTCATACAGAGTCAGGTTTTACTGTATGTGACCTAACCGGTGGTATTTAGTTCACAGATATATAATCGCAGGTTTTAATTTAATGCTCACCCTTGAGAATAGCACTTGCTTCGTGCTGGTTAGTGGGGGTCTCCAGCGAGCGGTCCCAGTTGTTGGAGGATGGTAGCTCCTTTCCTGATGTAACTGTCACTCCTCTCGGCAACACGCCGGTGTAGCCTGCCTGTAGTCAGATACGGATTCACCGCACTCACCACGGCGGGGAAGGAGTGAATAGGACAGTTGGTAGGACGCTCCGCTCTGTGTTAAACCCCGGCTCCCTTGATGTAGTGGGGAGAGCAGCTAGTTGAAACAGCTGGTTGCCGGCAGCGAAGGGGGAAGCTGCACTTCAGCTGGAGGATAGAATACGAAGTCGGCGGAGAGCCGGCGGGTGAGCCTGTGCTGCGATGAGCTTGGTCAGCGTAGAGCGGCTGGGTTGCCGGCAGCGTGTAGTGGGCTGCGCTTCTCCTAAAACAAGCTGATGGTCTGCCAAGTGGATCACCTATTCAGGTGTGTTAGTGACGTCAATGCGTTTCGTTCCCGTGGTCTGCTGGGAACGTTTTCAAGACGAGTATCTGTGTTCAATGGGAAACTTTATTTATAGGGATGTAATTGCTTAAGTGTCCAATTAATTAATCAATTGGATCCATTGGTGTTTCTCTTCAGCAAGTAATAAATAACAAAAATGTAGCTAATGATATTAAACATAATATTAAATAAGTAAACCTTATATATTCCTTTTCGAATTGTTTACAGTGTGTCCAGTGAAATAAAGCTTATACATATTAACAGTATATAGACGAACAGATATCAAAGAGATCTTATTAACAACTAATTAGAGCATGTGCTTATTAGTAATCCTTTTTGTGGTAGATGTTAAACCCGGCATATGTTAGTACATCACATCAAGTCAATACCAATCTGTGTTCTATTATGTACAAATATTTAATTAAGTAAGAAGCTTGAGACTGTTTGTTTATATTTATCCATTTCTAAAGTATTTATAAATACAACATCAACCCGGGTCATGACTGTCGGTCCATCCCGACAGCCGTCACCCTGGCCCGTTTTCGTTTTGCTCTACAGCATATCGCCAGACAGGATTTAATGTCCCGGCCGTGATCGCGACAATTCACGGCCATTCTCGGCAAAACGGGCCCTACAGCTTTTAAAGTCAGCCAGTCGATCTGCCTCTTTAATGCTGTCAGGCAAGACCGCATTGAATAGGAGCCCGCTGCTATTTCTCCCATTAGAAATAGCGACAGGTATTGAATACCCCCTTAAGAGTCTGTGCATGCGCTGATCAAAACTTCCTAGCGACACAACAGGGATATAGTAAGTGGCAGGGGTGACCGTGAGATAGTGGGTGACGGGGAGAAATATATAATTATATACACTGTGAGAGTCGAGAAACAACTTAAATAGAAAGAACACAAAAGAGAAGACTGACAGATAATTCCAGAATTACCAGAGTGGATTTCTATAATTGCTTAATTGTGCGCATTACCTTACAAATAGGCTTGCTAAAATATCCATTTAATCTTGGACACATCATTTACACAGGTTTTGTGAGGGGTTAAAATCAAGTCTGTATGTTACCTGGTGTTAACCAGAGAAAATGTGTAATCATAGGGGTGTCAATTTATATAGATATTATGGCAAGCTTCTTAATGCTAAAAAGCCAGATGATTGATTGTGGGTCTCTAGCTATTTCCTACCAAAGCAAGAACAAAGGTAGAGTAAAGCTCCTAGCCAGACTAAGGGGGGTGTAGGGGATACTGTAATATGGTGGTTCCCTCGATAAGGCACACTGACATCACTAGCACTCCCTCTTGTGCAGCAGCAGATCCAGCTAGCTAGAATGCGATCCGGATAATATGCAGTACAGACAGACACACAGGTGTATCAGCAGGGGCGCTTTAAGAGCGAAGTAGGCCCAAGTGCAGCCTCCTCCGGCTGGGTCCCCTCCTCTCTGCCAGGAGCAGTGCCTGCCACCTAGCACAGTAGAGTCTGAGCACTAGAGCGCTCAGGCTCTACTGCGCAAACTGCCAGAAAAATTGCACCTCTGCCATTTTTACAGTAATTTCGGCAGAGCTGCTGCCTTCATTGTGGGACTCAGGAGGGTAAGTATTAAAGAATGAGTGCACTGTGTGCATTGCGCCCATTATAAATACACAACTATGTATCAGGTTTCATGAGCTACTGATGGAGCTTCCTGACCTGGGAAGAGGTAGAAGGGGAGAGCGAGCTGTCGGTGACCCAGCAGGGATCAGACAGGGCTGGGAATTGTGTAAGCAGCTCAGAAGCTGTTCCTATCCGTGCATGTGACCAGATAAACCTATATATTTTTTATTTTTTCTATGTGTATTTTGAGGTTGTTTTAAGTTATTCTTCGATGAACTAGAAGAAAACTTTAAAAAATAGTTGTCTTAAAGATCTCAAGATGACTGCCAGATGATTGTGCCAATGTGACCATATGACTTACTGATGGAACCATTACTTAATGTACATTGTGCTACAGTGCAAGCTGAGCCGCCTAAAGCCAAAGCCATGGGCAGTATGAAGGGCGAGTCCCTGAGCGCTCATACACATGTGGTAACAGCATTACAGGGGGAGCTACATGTGCCTAGGGTATCTGGAACCTTTAATCAGGCCCTGTGTAATATAGAGCATTGGTTTAAATTTAATATACACAATCATGTTACAGGCTATGCCCCCTTCTGATAGGCCACGCCCCAATTTTCCCCGCACGCCTAAGGCGCGCACAAGCATCACGTCTCCTGCTTACAGAAAGTTGGGGGGTGGGGGTGACACCATGAGTTACTACACCAGGTGACACCAACCCTTGCTTGTGTATCTGGGGGACAAAACCCAAGCTTAGAAACAGGCACCACACCATGCAATCCGGTCTACCTATATTTTAAAAACTATTGTACACTTATTCTTATCTTTTTCACCAAATGTATGTATTTGTTGTATGTTACAAATTTTAACCTCTTGATTTCGCAAAATCACAGTGGGTATATCCTGAATCCCCAACCAAATAAAGATTAAAAGGATTCCCCACTTAAGTTATAAAAAAAACCCACAAACGACTCATTCAAGACTAAATTTATTTCAAATGTATATGGTGTGCATCCGCTACGACTACTTTTCTCTCTCTTTCCAGTTGTAACTATTGTATCCAGTCGATAGGATTGCACCCCCCGCTAGCAGAATACTATATAGCGGATCATACCCTTATTGAATAGGGTAACCTATTCTCCTTTTCTGTGCAGATTTTTTTTACTTGGTAACAATTGTGCACTTTACTCTGGGAAAGCTAAATAAAGCCAGATCAGGACACATGCAAATACCAATGGCCAGAACTCAGGTCCCAGTGGTTAAAAGCTCCGCCTCCCATGGTGTGCTTCGAATGCGACAAGACTGGTCATTTGCGGTGGGTGAGCCGATGGATTGCAGTGCAGGCAAAGAGTCTTGGTAAATGGTCAGCATGGTGGCTGTGGGCAGAGTCCACTCTTTTCCAGATATTGGTACAGATAGAGGGCCAAGAGATCTGGGCACTGGTGGATACTGGTAGTGGGCTCACCATTGTCGCATTTAATGTAGTCCCTCCAGGAGCAGACAAGGTCCTGCCTCCGGTCCAGGTGTTGTGTATCCATGGTGATGTTAAGGAATGCCCATGTATGTACCTACATACAGGGCCATTCATAAAAGGCTGTAGTTGATTATGCCATCAGGTACCCAGATGCTATACCCCCTGCTTAATATGAAATCTGGTACGATTGCCAGAGAGCTACTAACCTTGTATACCCACTTGGGAATACAGGAGGAGGTCCTGATGGCAGTGAAGCAAGAGGTGGAAGAGATGTTACGCCTAGGAGTTATAGAAGAATCCACCAGCAAGTTAAATAATCCCATAATTTTAGTACCTAAACCTTCAGGTGTTTTAAGGTTCTGCAATGACTTCCGGAAATTAAAATAAAGTTTCCCATTTTGATTCATACCCTATGCCCCGGGTTGATGAGTTGGTAGAAAATTTAGTCAAGTCAGTATCTTACTTGTCCGATACAGGTTACCTGGATGCGGTGGACAAGCCCATAATAATGGCCATCATTATGCTAAGAACCTCTGAAATGCAATACAGCAATGATATTAATAGGTTCAGCATTTATATTTAGTGTGCACCTGCAATCTCCTCCTCCTGCTTGCTGCACTACTAGTCTCAGCAGGTAGCACCTCCGTATGTCCAGGGTGTGCAGTTAAGGGCCCCTCCCCCTCAGTATCTTACTACACTGATTTGACAAAAGGATATTGTCAGATTCTGTTAATAGAAGCTGATAAGGCAAAAACTGTCTTCTCTACAAAATGTTGCCATTTGTTTTACATGGTGCACCAGCAACCTTCCAAATAGCTATGAATAAGTTGCTGCAGCCCCAGAGGGAATATGCAGCTGCCTATTTAGATCATATTGTTATTTTTAGCTCTAACTGGGAATCACACTTACCGAAAATAGAGACCGTATTAAAGTCTCACGGGTTTACTGCCAACCCTGAGAAATGTGTCATTGGTATGGTGGAAGTCAAATATTTGGGCTACATTGTGGGCAGAGGACAGGTTAAACCTCAGCCTAGTAAGGTAGAAGCAGTCCTAACTTGGTCTAAACCCAACTGTAAGTCACACCATAGGACATTTCTTGGTCTGGTGAGATATTATCATAGGATCATTCGAGATTTTGCGCCTCTACTAACTGTATGTCCTAAAAAACAGTCCCCAGACAAGATAATGTGGTCTAGACCGGTGGAAACTGCTTGGTAGGATTTAAGATGAGCTTTGTGTACCAAGTCTGTCTTGCAAGCTCCTGGCTTAAAAAAAATTGTGTGACAGATGGACAGACAGGATTATGAGCAGTCCTTTCCCAAGAGGTAGATGGAGAGGAGAAGCCCATCCTCTACCTTAGCAGTAAATAACTGCCAAGAGAGCACAAGTACTCAACTGTACAGCCATTAAGTGGGCAGTCAGATCTTTTAAGATATTATACCAAGGTAGTATAAGTAGAGCTGTTGCACTTTCCCAGCAGTCCTTAAAGCCTCCTGCAGGCTAAAGCTTCACCTATAACAGCCACATTTGTGAGGGCAAATTAGGGCTGCCCCCACTCCGGTGCCACCAGGTCTTACAGAGGGACAAGGCTGCTACAGAAGGCTGGGCAAGGCAAATGCATGACTGGAATCAGACTGGGACACAAAAGGAAGGACCAGACACATAGGACAAAAGGTAAACAAGGATATACTACAATGGCACCAGACCACTGTTGCGGATGTTGCATAGTCAACCATGGGTGATTTCATACCCCCACTATCCAACTACGCATGGAGTTGATTTTATATAGTGTGGGGGGCTTTACAATGAAAAATCGCATCGCATCACATGCCTTAAGTAGTGGCATGCAATGAAAAATTTGGGCGCCCAGATAATACATAAGTACCAAATGTATTGTGCCCATTTCCACAAACATTCTTATAATTATTGGTGTAATAAGCGTTTGACCATGCAGTTCAGATAAACCATCTCATTTCCATACTGCAGTGGTATTTATGAATTCAACAGCGACTTTTAAGAATTTTTTTAAAGTTTTTTTTCACGCTACAATGCTATTAAGTACAAAGTACAACAGGTTTTACACTTAATAGTTTTGCTGTCTTAAATGCTGCTGTAAAAATTAGAGACAATCAGCAGCTTTTCCAATCCACAGTTTTTAGGGGCATATTTATAGCAATCAGCATCTCAGTAATGTGGATGGGATGTGATCAAATCGCCCCAATCCGCAATGCAGTAATTCAATACATCTCAGGGATATATCAAATATCACATGCAGGGAAAAAGCTTGCGAGAAAGCTCTGTCCTCACAAATCCTCTCTGAAGACTTATTACTGAATTATTAGAAGAAAAAAAACATATATGTCTGCGCCGGCGATAACCCCCCCAACCACCCTCGTACTTACCAGTTGATCAGTTTCCTGGAGCACTCCTCCATGATCCGTCATGTGATTGCCGGCTTCCAGCTCTGTGACCCCTAACCTGATGTCTGCAATAAATGGAGATGCCGATTTACAGCAGACATCAGATAAACGCAGTCACAGAGCCAGAAGCCTGCGATCACATAACCGGAGGTTACCGGGGTACTTGTTTCCTGGCACGGCGCCCGTCGGGGTTGATCGCATACCTTAAGTTAAGGTAACTTAAGGTATGTGATAGACACGATTTTCTCTTAATTAACTGGCTTTATTGCCGGCAAAGAGAAAATCGCGTTGATCGCGTCCATCGCATGCCATTATAACAGCATGCGATGGACGCGATCAACGCGATTTTCTCTTTGCCGGCAATAAAGCCAGTTAATTAAGAGAAAATCATGTCCATCGCATTGATCGCATACCTTAACTTAAGGTATGCGATCAACCCCGACGGGCGCCGTGCTAGGAAACAAGTACCCCGGTAACCTCCGGTTATGTGATCGCAGGCTTCTGGCTCTGTGACTGCGTTTATCTGAAGTCTGCTGTAAATCGGCATCTCCATTTATTGCGACCGACGCGATCAACGCGATTTTCCATAGGGCACAATGTTAAATTAGCTTTCAATGGTAAAATTGCGTTGATCACATCCATTGCATGCCATTATAATGGCATGCGATGCAATCGACGCGATTTTACATAGGGAACAATGTAAAAAGGGCCAATGTGCCCGATTTTTGATTGTATATGCCCCCTCATGTGTATTAAGTATGGTAAATGGTCCCCCATTGTTAACGCCACCCCACTATTGACGCCAACCTGAAGCGCAGCGAGCCCGCGAGGGGCGGCGGTACGCGTCCTCCAACCTTTTCATACCCCCACTATCCATGTCGGCGTGGAGTTGATTTTATAAAGTGTGGCAAGCGCAGCGAGCCCCGCGAGGGGACGCGCATAACTTCACAGGTATACGCGGCCCCTCGCCACACTTTATTAAATAAACTCCACGCCAACGTGGATAGTGGGGGTATGAAAAGGTTGGAGGACACGTACCGCCGCCCCTTGCAGGCTCACTGCGCTCGCCATGCTTCGGGTTGGCGTCAATAGTGGGGTGGCGTTAACAATGGGGGGGGGGGATTTCACCCATGAGGGGGGGTTTGCAATTAAAATTGGGGCTTTGGGGGCTTTTTTACATTGGAATCAATGTAAAATTGGATCTGAGGGACCATTTTACATTGATTCCAATCTAAAAATTGCGTCGATCGCATCGCATGCGATTTGGTTGCATGCGATGCGATCAACGCGATTTTTTCTGCCGCGATCAATGCAATCAAAATCGCGGGCGCCGTGCTAGGAAACAAGTACCGTTACCGGTTAAAGGTCCTTAACCGGTAGTGCACAAAATATTAGCAGTAGTAATCCCATAACTCTAACCCCAACCCCAGTACTTACTTCCAGGATATGTTGGTTTTCAGTCTCTTTCTGCTGGGACAGTTATACCACTTTTACACCAAAAAGCTGGGTCACACCCAGGGCCGGTGCAAAGCATCGCAGCGTCCCAGGCACAGTGCCCGGCACCCCAGGCAAATGCCTAAAGCTGACTAGGGCTAGCGCCGGCCCTGTCACAACAGGAATTTTGGATGCGATTCCAAACCAGCTTGTGACCCCTTTTTACACTGCTGTTCCCACCCGGCATTATGGTGACGTCAGAGGAAGCAGGTCCTGAGCCGACACTGGGAGATGAGAACATCCCCCAGAGCCAGCTATTTCATTGCATTGGACGGGTCCTAACCCAGGTTACCCGTTCACACTGCACTGGGAGCCAGTTTGAATCAGTGCTCAACCCTGCTCGCTACCCGGGTTGAAATGCTCGACCTGGATCATTTCAACTGGGAGCATTAACACTGCCTGCAATTCCGGTTTTTGGAAAATAAACGCTGGGTATTTCAGGTAGTGTAAAAGTGGTATCAGACAGGTAACCGCTTTATGCTGCAAAGAGGAAAAACTACAAGGGACAGCTTACCCTAACTGCTTAAGTCCGTGTTTGGACCAAATTCACTTAATGCATATATGCATCCCTGGTTTTTGTAAATTTGCATTTAGAAGAAGATAAATATAAATAACAGTTTAGATATTTTTGCTTGTTTTTTTTTTTTTTAACTAGGTTGATAGAGAGATCATTTGCTAAGAAAGTTCTTGCTCAAATACAGAATGTGTGTTTTTCCAGACAACGACGTACATCAAAGATAATCCCATGAGATGCGAATTTAGGAAGGGAGCTCGTCCCCCTCCTCTGTGATACTTTGAAAGATCTTCATCCGACAGAGGAGATGGATTGTGTTACTGTCATTCCTGAGCAGTTTGTTGAGATATTTGGGTTCATGTAGAGGTCTTCTGATTTATCTGTTGGGGTGATTTTAGCTGCTTGTACAGACAGTCTCTGCTGAAGAATTCAGTGGTTGAGGCCAAGAGATACTATATGATATCTAAGTTACAAGGGAATAGCGGGGAGCAGCCGGGGACTATGTCTGCATGGTGGAACATCCAGTAATTGGCCTGCGTTAATTCCCCATGCATGCTCAACCCCCTCTATTCTAACTGGATCTCTGGTGTTGGGATATATGTCATTAGAGGGAGTCTGATTACCTTTAGTATTCTCAGCTGATTCACAGTGGGGTTCACAAAGATGTCAGCATTCAGAAGGACATTAAATCACTCTCCCCTGACGGGGCGGATTTCTCTGTGTGACATTTGTACTTTGTCTGTATGGCAATAAATGAGTGTGGTGGTATTATGTACCGGTCTACCCAAGATTGTAGAAAGGGATAAAATCTCAGAACGGCTCAGCTGGGAGTCTCATACTCCATATTTCTCACTGATTTCTGCTGTTCATGTCACTTATTCGGTGTTTTATAGTTACTGGCAGCTGTTATAGCCTCCATATTGGGGGTTTCATATTTATAAGCCAAAGAGGAAATGCCTGAGCGGTTCACCTTGGTTACTTTATTTTCTGTGCTTAATTCCAGCAGAAGTCTGATATTAGTATAAGGAAAGTATCACTCTCAACATGGATATGATACTACTGCTGCAGCTTAGTTGCACTGTTCCTGGGTGTAACTATGGCAGTAGGAGTTTCCTGGGCAGTAACATTTCTTATGAGAGGAAGCAATGTTTGGTCCTGTGGAATCTAGAGGAGTTCCAGATAGCATTATAGACCTGAACTGGAGTAAACATTGCTACTGTAATGCAACAGAATGCTGTTTGCTAGCTGTTTCCAATTGAGATAACCATTAGATTTAGGGCCAGATGTATCAAGCTTCAAAAAGTGATAAAATGGAGAGTGATAAACAACTAGCCAATCCACTCCTACCTGTCATGTCACAGGCTGGGTTTGAAAAATGACAGATAGGAGCTGATTGGCTGGCTGTTTATCACTCTCCATTTTATCCCTTTTGAAGCTTGGCGCATCTGCCCTTTAAAGTGATCATGTCTCGAGCAAAACCAAGTTGGTTTTCCTTAAAACTACTGTAATTACTGCATTAAGTGCAATAGCGCTTATTATGGGAATCATGCTGGTGCCCCCTATTTGGGGATTATTACATGGGTTTATAGTATTTCATTCAAAAACTGTAATTCTAATGAGATACTTTCATATTGATTTTCTAGTCCTAGCTCCTGAAGCACTTTGTAGTCCTAGATATTCCCAAGCCTGTTCCTTTACACAGTGAGATAACTTTCTTGGGGTTCAGAAAATAGGTTTTGAAGTCACCACCTTCTCTCCAATCTCCATGTCCAGCTCTTCTGCATACATAGGCTGCGGGAGGAAAATCAATGGCCTATCTTACTGTGATCCCTGGAGCAAGGTCATAGGGATGGAGGATACTACTGCTTTCACTTTTTAGTCTGCTTGCCACATACTGTAATGAAGGGTACACAATGATTTGGCAATGTGGCCCAAGGTGGGCTAAAACATTAAATGTATCTCACAAATATCCTTATCCTGCTTACACCACTACAGAATGCTTCAAGTGGAGGTGACTCTATAGGTCTCTCTTAAGACTGAATATATATACAGCCTCTTACTTATATGATTGACCACTACACTGTCGTTGTACGATCAGTGGTATAACTATTCAAACATTTGAGGTATACAGTATGTGTGATATTTCCATTGGTGTGGTCCTTGGTATTATCCTCTGTAATTTTTGGAAGCTCTCCTACTAGAGAGAGATGTACCCCTGATGAAGTGTTGATAAGGGAAGAAACGTGTTGGTTTGTTTTTTAAAGATATATCATTGTGAGTTTTACTCTTCATCACAAAAATCTGAAGAGACTGATTCAATTACAAGTGTGAAATGTCAACAGTATTTACTTATGATATGCTGAAGTCTGCCTTGAAGCTTTTTAATAAAAATTGTATTATTCAAGTTATTTTTAAATGCATTCTATAAGTACTAATCCGTATTCTTAATTATAAGCTCATATGATTCCATGTGAAGTTTTATTATGGAGTGTAGACATAGCCTCTATAAAAGTCTCTTTGATTCTATAAACACAGTCACCAAGGAGCGCCCTATGAATTTTTATTATTATATGTGTTTGAAGGCAGGTATGTTTGCCCCAGATGTCTTACCTATGTGTTTTTAGACCCCAGGAATGTTGTGTTGGTTCTGCTGAGAACTTTTTGGCTTTTAATGAGAGCCAGATAAGGTTCCAGGGGTGTGGATGTCAGAAGAGAGGGTGGGTCTCCGCATTAGGCCAAGTTTGGGTCTGTGAGCCTGTTGGCCTTACCGAGGCTAATTAGTGATACTGGCTGCATGACCGTGTTATAAGGCTGGCAGTCATATCGGTAGTTCTCTCATACTGCCTGGGGAAATGGAGATTGCAGAGTATCAATGAGAGGAACCTGATATTGGAAACAAGTGGTGAAACTTCTTATGTGTCTTATTAGTATAGTTGGGAGAGTAGTAGATAATAAGGGTCAATGTTATACACTTTCTCAATGGGAAGGAGAAGCTGTAGACCGAGCTGAAAGTGTGCCTAACCTTGAGGATCTGTTTGCATCAAAAAAGTTAGAAGATCCCACCATAATAAAAGCCTGAGATGTTAAGTTATTCATGGGGAGTAGAAACTGACTTGCATACCAACACATGGCCATCCATAATGAGTCACTGTACTAAGTGAGGAAAAGGTGTGAGGATGTGATCGGATTCTACTATATGCCTGTTGAATTACGAGTTTTTCTATTAGTCCTAGCTCTTTGATACATCACAGCAGGACACTTTGGGGTTTAAAAGACCACTGAGAGGTTTTGCAATGGTTCTCTTGGCCCAGGGTAAACAAAGATGTGTCTGAATACTGTTCCAGACCCCATTTCAAGAATCCATTGGAACCTATGCATATTAAAGAGGTCCCATTTGACTAGATAGCCATTTATCTGGTTTCAGCCTTGTTGATGTCTGCTTGGGGTCATCTGTATAGCCTCATAATAGTGGATTATGCTAATTGATATCCTTAGGACGTGCCTTTGCGTAATATTTTCAACAAGTCAATAGCTAGAGACCTGGTAGATGTCTTTAATTGTGTGTGAATATCTTAACAAATTTTGACCAACCAAGGGTTGACCCTTTAGGTCTAGAATCATGAAGAAATTATGCAAATTGAATTAGAGCTACTCACCTCAGGATATCAGTTTATCATCCCCAAACTAATAAGTTGGTAAAAAGGTTCAACAAACCCTGAAAAAGCATGCTCAAAAAGATTAAGGATGGGAAAAACTGGGATTACTTGTTACCCTGTACCATCTGTATCAGTCTGGACTTGGCTTATGTTTCTGCAATAACTTTTGTACATTAAATGTAGTGTCAAGTTTGATGCACCCCCCATGCTCCCTGTGTATGAACTAATAGAAAGGCTAGGAACAGCCAGACCTCTCACCACACGGTTTCTGAAAAAAAGTTACTGGCAAATAACATGACAGGGCAAAAAAAACAAAACAGCATTCTGTGTCCCAGAAGGGCTGTTCCAGTATAAAGTGTTGTCTTTCAGGTTGCATTGGGGCCCCAGCAACCTTCCAATGTGCAATTAATGGAATGTTAAAGCCTTACAGGCAGTATGCAGCTACCTTTCTAGATGTGGTGTACCACAGTCCGGACCAGAGGCAGATTTAGATCTCATGGGGCCCTAAGCAAGATACTGTGTTTGGGGCCCTCCTTGCTCAAACAATCCATAGCACTATAACTTTGCTGCTGATTACAAGCAGCATTGATAGAGTACCTTGGTTTGTGCACAGTCTACCGTTAATAGCACAGCTGTGTGATCATCGGCATTGCTTACAAATGTGAATCGGGCTCTAGTCTTTTGGATGTAGGCTTAATACCTGTGTGACATTTAGGGTGAAATGTAATAGGATGAGAGATACAGAAAGAAATCTCCCATTTTTTTAAGTGCCAATCATTTACACTGCAAAACCAGTTTGATTCTGAACTTTCTGAATCTCTTATTAAAACCGTTACTTTAATAAACTAGTGGATAATGTAGTAGTTACATTGTATTCGTTACCTTCTAAACCATGCAACAAGTTACCCCTGGCAACTGCAGCCTGATACAGAGCGGAGCTTCTCCGTTCACTGACATGACAATGTGAATGGTTGTAAAACACATTTGCATATGACTAGATGCTCCTGAATCCATTGTAAAGTGTTTTACAGGTTTAACCTATTCACTGGCTTTATAAGAAATAAAGCTTTACGGCTGCATGTATGTCTAATGCAGCCGCACAGCTATTTAAACATGCCACTCAGACGCATCAGCATATGAGACTCTCAATGAGAGTTTATGCAATAAACATATCTTTATAACCTTTGGATCACCATTAATTCACTGATTATATCAGTCGACCTACAAATCGATCACTATTAAGGCTGGTGCTGCGGCTGAGACGCCGCTAATAGTTATAAAGAAATAATACACGTAGACACTGGTTATATGAAGATCACGGATCTGACCCCGTGTCTTATTATATTGAAGTCTGTAGTGGACACAGGGGGTTACAATGTAAAAAACAATACATATAAACTACAGACGAATGCAGTACAGCTTATACATGGAAAAGAAACATTACTACAATGGGTATAAATGCAGGTACAGCTAACTAACACATATAAGGAATAACAATTACTGTCAAAGGAAGCAGAGACCACGATCGGATAAGAATCCCCCCAAGATCCTGGGAATGTGTTCTGATTAGATCACATGTGACTGCAGTGATCTTGGGTTTAGGCTTTTAAAGCAAGGGTGTGTGGGGTCACACTGGATGATCATTGGATAAAGGAAAGGGGACTAGGCATCTCTTCATTGGCTCTCAACTTCACAGGGACGTCTTCCTGTTCATGAGAGTATCGTCCGAGCCATGCGGTCCTTTCTCTTGAGCATAAGGGAAAACTAGTTTCTACTGGAATTATAGTTCATTGTTCCTTTATTTGGTGTCTTCACATATTGAATCAAGAGATAACACAGACTAAGATATCTCTAAGGTCATGTATAGTGATTGTTTCACTATACTGACCTTGCGACTGTTGACGGCAATTGTAACAAGTTAAATCAAAACTAAATCTGGATTTACTCAGGGGGTTTCACACAAACATACAGAAACAAGAGGGGACATATCATTAAGAATTAACCATTTAATGTTTCACATCCAACCTTGGTAGTTACGTTTAAGCTACTAAAACGCAAAAGGCATACTGGAATTGCGTAGAGAGCGGTCATAATACCTTAATGGCGTAGAGGTGCAATTTCCTTTTCCACACTCTCATCCTATTAAATTCCCCCCCATTAAGTAAATGGTCTGCCCACATACAGTGGGTGAAACCATTTTGTGTGTCCAAGGATTTTTTGTCCTATATAAGAACATCAAAGGGACTTTGGGAATGTCGGCTGGTCCATGTGATGTTATTATGCCAAATGGTAGTAGCTCATTTCTCCTCTGGAAACGTTTGGAATAGCCATGTTATGAAAACCTGGGCTTTACCCTCGTTCTGACTGGCAGGTCTACAAGGTGTTGATTACAGCCTGAATTGTGCTTCTGTGGCCGAGGTGGTGAAGCCACAGCAGCACCTGAGCCTGGCCATGACACTTACTATACCCTGAGTAAGCTGGCACCTGCAGAGGTCTTAGACATCACCACTAATAGCCGCCTTTCTAGGGCAGACTAGCTCCGCCCTGTACTTGGATGCCACCTGGTCTTTTATATAATAAGGGTATCACAGGAGTATCATAGAAGTATAACCGGCAGGGTTCAGTTCTTAGAGCACGTCTATATACCAAGTGGCTTAGAAGCCACACCCAAGACCGACTAAGGCATGCATGGAAACCAGGCAAGGTGGATCAGCCAAAACCCGGAGTGCTGATCCGGTGAGTACATAGAACATGAATAACAGCGGTGGCTGCGGTTGCAGCTCAGGACAGGCCAGGGTTCTTTATGTGGCCCTTTGGGACCTGCTGGGCCCTAAGCAGGTGCCTAGGTTGCCATGTGGAAAATCCACCTCTGGTCTAGACTGAGAGTCTCACTTAGTGAGAGTACCAGTAGTGTTGGACTCAATCTTAACCCTTTGAGTGCCAAGTGAATTTGCCAAAATAGATGTGAAAATTGCCAAGCAAACATTTTTATTCATCATAATGACCTGTAATGTTTACCTTATATAGGAAATATAATCTTTCTTTCCCAAAGTTTATTATTTGAATTTATATAACAAATGTGAGCGACGCTGGCATTTTTAGCGGATATTTTGCACATCTCTCACAGATGTTGGCACTCAAAGGGTTACAAGTAGGGCTAACGGCCAACCCACAGAAATGCTACTAAGCAATAGAAGAGGTTAAATACTTGAAATTTAGGTAGAGGTCTGATTAAATCCCAATAAATAAAATTCAGGCTATCCAAAATGGGCCCCTTCCAGTAAATGAAGTGACAAGTGAGAACCTTTGTAGGGATCATCGGATACTACAGATGGTTTATTCCTAATTTGCCACCACTGCAGTTATTATTAACAGATCTTTCTAAAAGAAACCAGTCATATATGGGGGCAGCATGGATGGTGTAATGGTTAGCATTACTGCCTCACAGTGCTGAGGTCATGGGTTCGATTCCCACAATGGCACTAACTGTGCAGAGTTTGTATATTCTCCCCGTGCTTGCGTGGGTTTACTCTGGTTACTCCGGTTTCCTCCCACAATCTAAAAATATACTGGTAGGCTAATTGGCTCCCAACAAAATGTCTACCCTAGAATGTCTGTGTGCATGTACATGTGGTAGAGTTCTATTTCACCATATACAGTCTATATTCCCTGAGACAGAAAAACACATTTCGGGCATTAAAAGTGGCACTGTGTACTCAAACAGTGTTGATAACACCAGACTTTCCTAAATAATTTTTGTTTCAGAGGTAGGGGAAGGTGCTGTGTTGCCCCAAAATCAAGATTCAGAGACACCACCCATTTTTTATTTGAATAAAAAACGCAATTAACACAGAAAGAAGTATATTCTTGTGGTGGTCTTTAAACACTTTGGGCCTTATTCAGATCTGAGCTCAGTACAAATTTGTTCGGAAAATGGGCAAAACCATGTGCACTGCAGGTGGGGCCGATGTAACATGTGCAGAGAGAGTTACATTTGGGTGGGGTGGGGTGTGCTGAAACTGAAATCTAAGTTGCAGTGTAAAAATAATGCAGCCAGTATTTTCCCTGCACAGAAACAAAATAACTCACACAAATCTAACTCTCTCTATACATGTTCCATTTGTCCCACCTGCAGTGCACATGGTTTTGCCCATTTTCCGAACAAATTTGTACTGAGCTCAGATCCGAATAAGGCCCTTTGCAGGGGTTAAAGTGAGGGGGAACGGGTGGAACTGAGTTCCACCACCTCAAATGGTGAGGTGGAACATTTTAACCTCTAAATTAGCCCTGCACAGTAATTCTCACAGAATAGCATTCTAGTTTGCAGGGGGATGCTAAAAACCCTACCACTGGCCCGGGGGTTTAATTAGGTGGCATAGAGAATTGAGTTCCCCCACCTCTGCACGACCACTTTAAGCCCTGGCCCTTTGTGATTTAACCTCTTGGGCAGACATTCTATTTAAACCTGTCCAGCTGCACTTCTGTGTCCAAACACAGAGTCTCTCCTCCGAGTAGTCAATCTCCTCTTCCTCCACACCGCCGGAATGCCACCTATTCCTTCGCTGCAGCCTGCATGCCCAGCCAGTGACTGAGCGGCAGGCTGCTGCTTTATGTACTATTGGACAGCTGAGCCGTCGCTTGACTGCCCTGTTTTGCTATATGGCACTGGCGGCTCATCTGTCCGTAACTTCAGAGGGGAGCCGGGATCTCTTACTGATCTGCGGCAGTGGGGCCCCCTCAGAAAGGCTTTGAGAATGCGGGGGCCTTTATTTGTGGGAACCCTGGGAAGACCGCCCATATTGCCCCTCCCTTAATCTGGCCCTATCTAGCACTTATTCATATGGGATACATACAGATGATCAGTGGTCAGAATATCGACACTAGCATCCCGAAGGAAGGAATCCCAACTGGGTCAGTTTAGTATAATTACCCTACCCCAGCCCGCCCCAACCCTCCCTTCCAGCAGCCTACACCTAACTACTTGATGGTATGTTCCAGTGCCGCTCTCCCGGAGGTAGTCACGATACCATAGTTGTTATATTGAACGCCGGCATCCTGATCTTCAAACATCCGGGGAACACTGGAACAGAATTGAGCCAAATTATTGAATCTGCAAAATCAAATGTCTTCTGTCTCTAGTACCAGGCTGGCTGCAGGAAGTGGTACATGCCAGATGAGCTACAGGGTATTGCCATTTACCTGGGCATTGCCAAACAGTAGTATGCATGTTTATGTGTAGAACAAAGTGTACAAGAATTTAGGACTTAACACCCACTGGAACCTACAGTCCCATGAATCAAATAGATGGAAAATGTGATTATATGTGTGCCTATATGTTAACGAAACGAAATAAACAGTGTTTGCCAATAATAATATGGCAGCTGGAGATGTTGGTGCAATGTTCTGCAGATTTGGCTGTTCAGTCCCATACAACACAAATTCCTAATGGGCAACCGGAAGCTTTAAGATCGCATTACAGAGTGATTTTCTGGTATCGTAAAAGTGCACTTAAGGATTCTGTATTTGTGAGAACATTTAAACTAAAGCATCCCAATATTACACTTTATTAATGCAGACCTGACAAACTATTACTGCACTTTCATCCTGCGATGATTATGGGCACTGCGCACCGCGTAACAGAATCTCATTTCATATAACACACAAATCTGCAGTCTGTGGTGTAGTACCAATAACCGCACACATGAGCGGCACGGCAATTGTGTTTTGGTCACATTTCACAAGCCAGATATAAAGAAAAAACAGGAAAATTGTCTTAGGTCTAAATTCCATGAAGAAAGCTAAATAGCTGCTCTTTAAGAAATGGTACAGTAGCACAGTGGTTAGTATGTACTGTAATTCATTTTCTTGTTTTGGCTCATTTATGTATTGTTAGGTGCTGCGGAAGCCTTGTGGTGCCATATAAATAATTGATAATAATAATAAGTCATAGGAGCATATACTTTGGAGATTGCAGTTATAATTATTGGGGAAAAGAATAGGGCTTGTATTCATCATTATGGGGAAAATTAAATTTAGGAGCGAGTTTTAACTCTCTGCTAATTAATGGAGATTTTTAAGTGGCGAACAGTATGACCGTATGCAGGGCAGCCGAGAGGGGGGGGGGGGGGGGGGGCGGGTACTAATTACCCAGGCCCGGATTTACTGGAGGGGCCCGGCAGGGGTCCTGGTCCGACCCCTCTCTTCCCCCTCTGTCCCTCCCGAGCAGCACACACTTCTACAGCATGTGCTGTACTAACAGCAGGCTCAGCCTGAGCATCTCACTGACAGCGTGTCAGTGCTGCTGCTGAGTTTAGAGTTTTCATCCTCGCCCTCTAAACATTTTGGGGGCATGGCCTTGCACAGGAGGTGGCCACACCACCCACACTTAGACCACTCCCCTAAAATTTTACCAGGGCCCGGCATTCCTCTCGGCTGCCCTGACCGTATGGCAACCTAATGTGCCTCATCGGCTGCAGTAGATCCAGGGTCATCTTCCAGGTCCGGATTAGCCGGGGGGGCTCGCGATAATCCGATCCTACTCCTGGCCCCCAGAAGGGTGCGCAAGCCCCTGGATCCCCTGCATCCTCCTACCCTGTCGGTCAAATACTAGCATTTGTGGATCTGCACAGAGCAAACTGGGCAAACATTACGCAAATCGCAGAAACCCACAAATTGTGACATTTCTGTTATGGGGGTGGGGCTTAATGATGCAGGGATCAGGCTTCTCCCGGAGAGGAGAAATAAAATGTTAGCAGCAATGTCCTGGTGGCCATGTGATCTGATGTGCAGCCCCCCCCCCTCCCCCCCCCTGTTGATTCAGGCTGTTGTTTTAGAACTTTTTGCTTTTTTGACATTACCTTTTCTATAGCAAAATGAATATAATGTTCACTGTAAAAAGTATGGTTATAGTCCTATGTAATGTGACAACTATAAAAGAAAATACTCCATTTAAACTAGTCAATCCAACAACAGAAGGTAGCAATACAGGACCGGCACACCATTGCCTAAAAGGGGGTGGGGCCTCAGGGAGAGAGGCAGGACCTCGTGTTACAGCCACTGTTATTGTCCCTAAACCCGGCTGCACGCATACTTACCGTTTACAGTTACCGATATAAAAAAAAAGAACTTTGTTGCATTGATGATTATTAAATTGATACAAGAAAAATATATTCATGAAAGTGAGGTGAATGTTATGAAAGACATACAGCTGAAAGGATAGTTTTGGCTGTATACCACTTTAGGATCCATTCATCTATATTACACAGATGTGATATCACTGCACTGAAACAGGCCTACCATCATCATTATTAAGGGCCAGATCAGATGTATCAAGCTTCAAAAAGTGATAAAGTGGAGAGTGATACACACAACCAACCAATCAGCTCCTAAGTACCATTTTTAACCCAGCCTGTAATATGGTAGTTAGGAGCTGATTGGCTAGCTGTTTATCAATCTCCATTTTATCACTTTTTGAAGCTTGAAACATCTGGCCTTAGTTCTTTATTCTGTCTGCAGTATACATTGGCAGTCACAATCACCTAATGCTCTTCCCAGTGTACATTCCAGTAACTTCCAGTAGAGGGCAGCAGCACAAGACCTTATGTTGCTGGTACTTCTGTAGTTATGAGAGCAGAGTGCTGCAGAAGCTCCTGCAGAATAATAAAATGTGTACACTGACAGCGCTACTCTTCCTTCTCCTCCCCCAATATCAGCCTGCTATTATTCTAAAACCTGTAGAAACATCTTGGTGTTTATTTGTTTGTTTATAGAGTGATGAAAACTTTCTGCACAGATTTCTATACATTTGCACAACAGTCTCTGTAAACAAAGTGTCAGGTTTTTCCCATATGTTTAAAGTTTCTCCAGATTATGTTGCCACTGTGAATAAGATCGGCTTTGCAAAATATACTGATGTCATCCATAATAAATAATAGTTGTAACGCATAATGACCAAGGACTTATTTAAAGAAAATTAAATATTTTTCTTGCCAATCTCTCACTGTGGGGCATATTTATTGAGTTCTAGACCTCACAATTACATTTTAGTATTGCTGCAATTGGAAATTAAAGATACCCCCCAGGTGTGTTGAAATAGACAGACACACCTGGGCAGGGGCTAGTATCCTGCAAGAAGTGAAGTGATCGCTTCGCTTTCCCTGCAGGAACGGAACACACTACTGTGAATGCACAGTCTGCTGACCATGCAGGGAACACACTACTGTGAATGCATGGTGATCGCTCCACTTTCCCTGCAGGAACGGAACACACTACTGTGAATGCACGGCCTGCTGAGATCTGTAGGCTACAATGCCAGCTGGAGATGGAGCAAGCTATCAGGACCAGGATACAAATGCTATACATCAGGTATTCCTATTCTCTGTACTCAAGGCGATTTTGCCCAGCGTGTACGCAGACCGATGATGGGAAAAATTGCTGGGCTGAAATCACTCAGTACATACACACTAAACAATTTTCGTTTGTTATAGCGATTTTCCCAGGAATGGACAACTTTCCATAGCAGGATGCTATGGAACGTCGTCCACCCTGTCACCAGCAGATGGTGGTGATGATGTGGGAGCGTGCTTCAGCGCTCAGCGCTGCCCTGTACACACTGGGAAGCTTTTGAGCTGAAAGCAGCTCAAAAGACAAAACTGAGCTGCTTTCAGCTCAGTCGCCAGTGTGTATGGGCCTAAAGTCGCCAGTGTGTATGGGCCTTTACAGTGCAGGTTTTAGTGATAGCTGTGCTTAGTTATATCTGTGCTTGACTTAATTAGTATCTCAGTTATGTTGGTACACTGGGCAATATATTTTTCTATATCTAGGCCTGATCTGTGGATCTGTAGGTCTGTGAATGACATGCTGTGTACATGCTGCTTACCGCCCATACAGAAGTACCAGAAGTCAGAGTGCAAATGTGCTCACCCAGTTGTGTTGGTATGAGGATCAGCTCAATATGTATGGAGAACACACTACCCGATCCGTCATGAGATATATCTGCAGGTTTATGGCCTAACTCAGTATGAATCACTTATCGGTGAATTTGCAAATCCAGTGATTGTCAAACAACTGCGCATGTGCAACATTTCCATCGCGCATGTTCATGTCAAGACATAAAAAGAAAAATCGGTACTTGTTTCCTAGCACGGCCACAATCGCATCATCGTGTACCTTAAAGTTAAGGTACACGATGGACGCGATGGACCAGATTTCCTTTGAAATCAGGTCTATTTTGCCGGCAAAGGAAAAATCGCGGGCATCGCGTCGGTCGGGACCATTAACATTGGCCCCGACGCGACCGACGTGATGCCCCTGATTTTGCCATAGGCTTCAATGTTAAAATATTTTTTAACATTGAAATCGGGAGCATCGTGTCGGTCTTGTGCCATTATAATGGCACAAGATGAGATGGACTTGATTAAGTCCATCTCACATAGTAAAAAATGTGAAATGGGCCAATATGACCCATTTCACATTATATATGGCCCCGTCGTCACCCCATAATTAACGTGAAGCGTGGCGAGCGCAGCGAGCCCGCGTGGGGCGGCGGTGCGCGTCCTCCGACCTTTTCATTCCCCTACTATCCACGTCGGCATGGAGTTGAGAATATATAGTGTGGCGAGCGCAGCGAGCCCCGCATACCTGTGAAGTTATACGCGTCCGCTCGCCACGCTTCGGGCTCGGTGGCTCGCTGCGCTCGCCACACTATATATTCTCAACTCCACGCTGACGTGGATAGTAGGGGAATGAAAAGGTCGGAGGACGCGCACCGCCGCCGCTCGCCACGCTTCGGGTTCACGTCAATCGTGGGGTGGGGTTTACGCAGTTAAATTGTGGGTGTAGGGAATATTTTACATTGAATCCAATGTAAAATCGGGTCCCAGGGACCCTATTCACATTTGATTCAATAAAAAAATTGGGTCGGTCAAATCGCATGCGATGCGATCAACGCGATTTTTCCGACACGACCACCCCGATAGAAATCGGTGTGGCCGTGCTAGGAAACAAGTACCGAAAAATCTGTATGCATATAAGTTGCAGAGTAGCAACAGTGTGATTGACAGGAAGCTGGCGTTTAGGGGCAGGGACCTGGTTATTTCTGGGTGGGACTTGCTCAGGTGTTTTTCTTGTTAGTCGCTAACATCACCAACTTCCAGCCTGGTTCTTGAGCAGATTAGGGGAAGCCCTAGACTGGCGCAGATGGAAAAAACTGCTCAATGGTTCGGTTTTTGCAGATGGATCTGCGAATACATTGCTATTTGTGATGCATTTGTAATTTCACAATAGGTGTCTTTTTTCTTTCTGTCTGGGTAGCGGCTTTCTCCTCGCAGTCCACATTAGTGATCCATGCTGAATTAGGCCAATAGCTATTCGTGTGTACTTGATTTAGCGATCTGTGCTAATGCCTAATCCTGCATGGTTAGTGTCATTGAGGACAAAGATTGGGAATGCATGATTTATATATTGGAGCTTGGTAAATTCAGCATATACCTGTAGCAACCCCCCAGTATGTTCCTATGCTCTAATCCAGATTTTTGGCCCGATCGATGAGACCTGATTGCTGGGCTGCGAATGAAATCCCACCCATGTGCATGGCTGGGAATGCATTCGCAGCTGTGCGCACAGGGGAAAATCCATTCGTAATCACTCACAGTCTAATGGATTCCCCCTGCCTGAAGGAGAGGGGTGATACTGGGTTTCAATCCAGCTCACTGAATGGTATTAGTAACCTTGTGCCCTGAACACTACATGATAATAGAATTCAGATATATTGGTTGCATATATGTGCACAAAAGTATTATTCAAGCCCCCAAGCCGTCATCAATGCTTCCATGTATATTGGTGGTTTGATATCTACGTGTAGGGTGTGGCACCCTAAAAAAATCATCATTAGCCAGAAAGCCCAGAAGCCTGGATGACGGCTCGGGGGCTCCAAACATACATTTGGGTAAATATATGTATTGTATATCTCTGAATTGTATTATCATGTACAGATGAAGCCACTCTCATCCGAGCAGCTCCCAGCACGCCGATAACCACCCCACATCGGCCAATGGGGCACGCGCACATCGGAGACATTCGTGCACCTCATTCTCGGCGATTGATGTGCAAGCATGTGAGACGCTTACGCGTCCACGTCTGCTGGCACGCCAGCTGCCAGATTCCAGCGGCTGGCGCGCTGACGTAAAACAATAAGAGTGGTTCCAACTGTAGTGTTTAAGACTGGTTACTAATGTCATTCAGTATGCTGGAGGGGAATCCATGTATTTTTACTTAACCCTTTGAGTGCCAAGTCAATTTGTTTGCTTGGCAATTTTCACACCTATTTGGACATTTTTATTCATCATAATGTCCTGTAATGTTACCTTATATAGAAAATAGAATATTTTCTTACACAACATATTTTTAATTTGAATTTATATAATAAATGTGAGCGACGCTGGCATTTTTTGTGGATATTTTGGGCATCTCTCACAGAGATGTGGGCACTCAAAGGGTTAATCATTGTTGGCGCCCCCATTGCATTTGCACTGGTAAAAAAAAAAAAAAAAAATACACCTGAAAACAGCAGTGGTTATGCCCAACTCTGCATGGCCCACGATTCCCTGGACATGGTTTATGTGACAGGCCAAGTAGGCATGCACCTTCGGTTGCAGGTGGAGATGTGCACATGCTTTTACTTGCACATGCTTGGCACTGCCACTTGCCGCTGGGAAAATAACATGCAAGATGCACTTTGCCAAACATACAAAAAAGATGCTTGATTCTTGGGATATATCTAAAAATAATAGTAATCTCATTAGCGGGTCGATCCTATTAACCCCGAAGGGTGCGGATGATTCGCGAGTTGGGAATCGTCACCACACACTGGGCGCACTTTACGGCAGCCCGAATTTGCTGAAAAGTGCTTGCACTTCCATAGGGGCACCTGAATGGCAATTCGCACCTTTTGGGGTTAATAGGATAAACCTTAGGGGTATGTGTTTATGTTGCCCTCACTAGTGATACTGGAACACATATCAATGGTCATCTATAGAGCAGAGCAGGATTGGCAGCTGTTTAGAGTAGATCACAGGGTCATAGTAGCTATAGACAATGGAGACACCTGCCTTTGGGCTCCAGGCATATACAGCAGCAGCACCTGTGGGGTTCACAGCGTGATCCAAGTGTAACTGCTGCTCTTCCAATCCTGCAGCACAGGTTCCACAGCTGCTGGAAGTGAGATGGAACCCACCGGTGAATACTGTTCACACATCATGGGGGGGGGGGGGGGGGGGAGGCTGCATCAAATACCAACATTCCTTTGGGCCACCTAGTAGACCGCTATATCTGCATAATGTCCTTGTACCCTTTCTATGTATTAATGAGAAATCTATGAGGATCTGAGTACCGCACAAGAAAAAGAGCAGAGAACCTTGACTTCTGCGGGTGGAATTCTTCTAGTATAATAGAAAAAAGAAAGAAGAAAGAATTCTTAGGAATGACGACTCTTCTAGTGAGTTTTATGATGCTGCAGCATCTCCCAAGGTGACATTCCTTGATCAGGTGAATATTGGCTGGAAACCAATTGAGATTATATCCACAGTAGCTGGTCAATGCAAAGAACTCTAGCACATTTCTTTATTTTCCGTAGCAATTTTATCAGAGGGTGGCTCATGATTGCACCTCACAACCAGCGGCACAAGAACTTGGACAATTAGCCTAGAACTATTCTGAGGTTAGACATGCATCCATTTACCATGACTTTTATAGGAAAGCAGAATCTGCAGGTGTATTTATTGAGACTTATCTGGACTCTCCGCTGCTGCTCTCTATAAAAAGAAGTGTAAGCACATTGTCCTGACTGTTATAAATTGCTGTAATCACCTCTACAGATCTGGCTATATTAAGGATAGATGAAATTACTACGCATAGCACGTAGGTTGATTGCTGTGAGAACAATAGAATAGCCGTGAGATGACTGCATCTATTTGCACTGGATTTCTGTAACCTAGAACTATACATGTCATGGCCTTTGAACTGCACCATAATTATGATACATAGTGCCCGATTTAGACTGGATCGCTGCTGAGCTACTTTGCACAGCGTCCGATTATCGATGAAGTGCGTGTGGGCTGCAATTCGCGTGTACGTGACGCCTGCTAGCAAATCCTGATACTTTTTTCCTCTGCTAGCCATCCGCAAGGTGATTGACAGGAAGTAGGCGTCTGGGGGCGGTAGCTGGCTGTTTGGTGGGAGTGCTAAGGAAAATGCCAGGCGTGCCTAGGAAAACGCAGGTGTGCCTAAGTGTTTTAGGAGAGGGGGTGTGACGTCAGCTCCAGGCCGGATATGCCTGAATTCATCACAGCCACCAAATAAGTCCCTGGCTACTCTTAGCTTACAGTGACTGGTGTCTAGTAAAAAAAAATGAAAGAGCTATACTGTAATAACATCACAGGCCCTTTTAAACACTTGGTACAAGCTATAACAAACAAATTCGAGAAAAAGTAGGACAGAACGGGGGCTATAAGTAAGAACTCATGGTGCTCCATAGCTACTTGCTAATCGTAACTAGTTAAAGCAGTGGTTCCCAAACTGTGTGCCGTGGCTCCCTGGGGTGCCTCGGGACACAAGCAGGGGTGCCGCGGCTTGGTGGTCTAGGACCAACTCAAATTATTAATGGTTAATTATTTATGAGCAAAACCAGTGCTGGTGGCTGCCAATCATAGAATGTGTACAAACAGAAGCAAATCCTGCCCTTTACCACATAACTGCCACTAAGAATCGAATATAAACCTAATCTAATTCATTTTTTTGGGACCTAGGGGTGCCGTGAAAAAAATTCTGATTCTCTAGGGTGCCGTGAATCAAAAAAGATTGGGAACCCCTGAGTTAAAGGACAGTAGTGTTATACTTAAGGAAGTCACTTATTTGAGTTAAATTTGTGCAGCATATATTAGACCCATGGTCCCTAAACTTTCTTGGTACCCTAGAGCAGGTGTAGGCAAACTGTGGCTCTCCAGCTATTGTGAAACTACAAGTCCCAGCATGCCTTGCCACAGTTTTGCAATTTCAAATTACGTAAACTTTACTTCCAGTCAGTTATGTGGTGCCTGTGCTTTTTTTGTACACATATTTTCAATGGAACATAGGCTGGGATTTAATCTAACACCAATTTGCCTAGGTAAAATGTTAGGAGCAGCTATGGATTGATCATACAACCTATCTGTCTATAGGCTCCCTGGCTGTCGTATCACAGAGTAGGGGAATTCTACTGAATGCTATAGTTCTTGCAATGTATGATGGTAGATGTAGTTTTCATGCCACATTATTTGTGTGTGGGGTGTTAATGGGTGCCAACAAATGCGTTGCATAAATATACAGGATACGGTCACTAGGTCTGCAAGCATTAGGTCGACACCACTAGGTTCGACATGGGTTAGGTGGACAAGGTCATTAGGTCGACACAATCATTATGAGGACATGGGGAAGGTCAACAGTCAAAAGGTAGTCATGGGATTTTTCAAAGTTTTGGGGGGAACCGACGTGCCGACAGACAGTATTTCCTGCCCTACCATCCACTAGGGCATGGTGGGAGAATAAAAAAGCATGTCAAGCGTAGCAAGGCACCGTGCCCGAAGCATGGCAAGTGCAGCGAGCCATGTGAGGGGACGTGGTGCTACGTTTCAGTGTCCATGTCGACCGTGTCGACATTCGGGACAAAAAAATAAGTGCAAATCCCCATGTTGACCTTTTGACTGTCGATCTTCCCCATGTCGACCTCATGACCCTGTCGACCTTCCTGCATGTCAACCTTCCCCATGTCGACCTAATGCTTGTGTTGGCCTAATGACCCTGTTGACCTTCCTGCATGTCTACCTTCAGTCATGTCGACCTAAAGCTTGTAGATCTAGTTGTTGTCTATCCAATTCCAAATATGCATGGGGCACTGATGTATGGCATATTGTATTGGTGGCATAGTTACGTAGCCTTTAAGGAATGTGTGGGACTGACACCTCATGTATGAGGGGCAGCTGTATAGCATATAAAGTATTTGGGGTTCATGTGTTATATGTAGTGCAGGCAATGATGTGTAACAAACTCATGAAGGTGGGAAATAGTTGTTGTATATTAAGTATTGGTGTATTTCTTTTGTACAATCAGCTGTTACTGAATTTAAACAAGAAACAGCAATACAGGTACTTATAGGCTCTGTTACATCTGAAACCATAATGGTACATTCATATACATAGTGTAACATTGCATTGCTGTAACCAAAGATAAAGTAGAGGGGAAAAAAGAGAGAGAAGAGAGAGAGAGGAGGGGGGGGTGGAGGACTACGACGACTTATGCATACAGTGATAAGCCAAATTATTAAGTATGTTTATATAGCGCACTTTCTCCAACAATACTCAAGGTACAACACAAACATCTGATAATCATTAGATACTTTATAGTCCAGCCATGGGACCCAGGTGGTGCAGAGACGAGAGGGGTTAACGGAAGTAGCGCTGAGAATCTCTTCCATTGACATGTAGTCATTTATTTTATGAAACCAATCCCTACTGGTAGGGGCTTGTGTAGATTTCCAAAACATAGGGATAGAAGCACGGGCTGCGCTGATTAATTGCCTCAGCAGGGATCATTTAAAATCGCTAATACGGACATGGGAATGGTTAAGCCAGTGGTTCCCAAACTTTTTTAAATCACGGCGCTCTAGACCATCAGAATTTTTTCCACGGCACCCCTAGGCCAAAAGTTTCTTATTCAGGATTTTTTTTAAAAAAATGAAGTAAATAGTTGTATATGTCATACATAGGTTTAACCCCTTCCCGACATTTGACGTACATTTACGTCATGGTCGGGATGTACTTCCCGACACATGGCATAAATGTACGTCATGCCATTAAACTGTCACCGCGTCTATAGACGCGGTGACAGAGGGACAATGTCTGCTGTCCCTGACAGCAGACATCTTCCCTCATTGCCCAGGGGGGCAGCGATGCCCCCCCCCCCCCCCCCCATCGGCGATCGTTGCGATTGGCTGTTCAAATGTGAACAGCCAATTGCAGCGTTTTATGAGTTATGTGTATAATTTTGACTCTGCTGCCCCCTAGTGTCCAAAAAAAATAAAAGGAGGTTGAAATAATGATTAAAACATAAAGTATACATATGGTCTATGTTAGTTATTAACTATTTTGAGTGGTATGATTATTTGTCTCACAAGCAGAAAATTTAACATTTTGCAAATTACGACATTTTGGTATTTTTCACAAAAAAAAAAAAGACTGTATCGACCAAAATTTACCACTAACTTAAAGTACAATGTGTCACGAGAAAACAATCTCAAAATCACTGGGATAAGTAAAAGCAATAAAAAGTTATCCCCACATAAAGTGATACATGTCAGATTTGAAAAAAAGGGCTCTGTCAGGAAGGCAAAAACAGGCTGCGGCGGTAAGGGGTTAATTATGGGTGAGGGACAGGATCAGCTTCTGTTTATTCACAGATTTTATTATTGGCAGCCACCAGCAATGGTTTTGCCTTTTACATTGACCACGAATAATTTGAATTGTTCCTGGAATACCAATCCAAGGCACCCCTGCAAGTGTCTTGAGGCACCCCAGGGAGCCACAGCACACAGTTTGGGAACCACTGGGTTAAGCAACCAAATAGATGGGTCTGAGGGAACTGGAGTATTGAGTATTTGTTGAGAAAGATCAATGCTATCGCGTCAGGAGGAGTTTATATGTGAACAGTCCCACCAAATCTGTTTCGTAGCACCTATTCCAGGTAGGCATCTCCAACATTTCTTAGAAACAGATGGGTGCATAATATGAATAGGTGTAATTCATTATCATATAATAATTATTTGGGACACTGCTGTGTGGCATATTATTATAAATGATAGATTCTGCTGCCCCCTCATTCTTATTGTACACTGGAAGAAGCAGGAGCGGTTGGTAGGATATTGCCTAGGGTGCCTATAAACCTTACATTAAAAAATAAACATTTTTGGCCAGATGCACTAAGCTTCAAAAGTGATACAATGAAGAGTGATAAACATCCATCCAATCAGCTCCTGCCTGATATTTTTCACACAGCCTGTGACATGGCAGGTAGGAGCTGATTGGCTGGCTGTTTACCACTCTCCATTTTATCACTTTTGAAGCTTAGTGCATCTGGCCCTTTGTGAGAAAACTAGAAATACAATTTTAATGCTTCTGATTTATGACCAACTGTACGTACCTAGGCAGCTGGTCCTCATCAGACATGACAGGCCTGTTTTTATATGGGGCTTATGGCTGTAGCCCAGTCAACCTTGTAAATCTAGCCCTATTTTCTGGCTACTTCATTGCTATTGTTGCCTAGATGGTGGGAAGTGGTACATTGATCATTCTAGATCAGTGGTTCCCAACCCTGGTCCTCAAGGACCCCCAACAGGGCACGTTTTCCAGGTCTCCTCACAGAATCACAAGTGATATAATTAGCTCCACCTGTGGATCTTTTAAAATGTGTCTGAATGAGTGCACCTGCCGGGTGACCTGGAAAACGTGCGCTGTTGGGGGTACTTGAGGACCAGGGTTGGGAACCACTGTTCTAGATCATTCTTTCTCCGGCTGTGGAGCATATTGATCAATGTACAGCAATCACTGCAATTTATCAATAAAAGTTAACCAGGGCAGCAGAGGGATCCTCAGCTCTCCATCAACTGTAAGGGCATTTTCTAAGCGATCTAGTAAGATCGCTTAGAAAATGCCCCTAAATCGCTAGGTGTGTAGGCCCCATTAAACAAGCCATCGCTCATTCCATAGGGAAGCTATTGCCAGAGATAGCCGGCCAGGTCTCCTTATACAGGGAGAAAGCCCTGTCTTTGTTGGTCTCAGAGCTTTTCTCCCTATGATAACTACCCCTTAGAGAGAAACAGTAACACTAAATGATCTCCATTGCTGATCATTTGTCAGAAGAGGGTGCGAATGAACCATATATGCAAATACTATGTACACTTGACAGAAGGCATAATTCTCGATCCTTATTGCTCCACCCACAGCACAATATAAAGGGCCATGGAACAGATGCTCCCTCTACAAAAGTCTACCTATCATTTAACAAATCAATTTGGTCCCTCGCAAGGCGTGGCAAAACGACTGATTTAAAATCGCTGCATTGCTAAAATAGCTTTTGTTCTTTATCAAGTTGAGTCATTTTTATGTGAGGTGTCAGGCTTTCTAACAAATAACGGCTGCCAGACAAATCAAATTCCTCATCTTAAACTCGAGCTAAATAATTTATAGCTTTAATCTGCTCAGCGAGGTGTGCAGTCTGACAGTAATTATAAATGCATGTAGAAATTATAGCTGAATGCTTTAACTGCATTAGGAGTCTTTTGATGAACAATGATGATTCCCTGCTCATTTTCAACAATGGAGGGCACGTCCGTGTCACTGCATTAGTTTTTTCTTCAGCCGCTCTTGCTCGCTCGCTTACTCGTTCTCTCTCTCGTTCCATTTACCACAAACTGTCACTTACTGTTCCTGCAGAAAAACAGTGTATGTGTATGTGTATGTGTATGTGTATGTGTATGTGTATGTGTGTGTATATATATATATATATATATATATATATATATATATATATATATATATATATATATATAATGTACTTATGTATTATCTGGGCTGCCGATTTTTTGATTGTATGCCTTAACTTAAGGCATACAATCAGATGCGATGCGATGCCGCATCTCATCGCATCGCATACGACCATATCGCATGCAATGCGATGCGATGACCCGATTTATCCAAGTGGGCATGGAGTTGGATATAAACCTGTGGCGAGCCACCGAGCCCAAAGCGTGGCGAGCGAAGCGACGGTATTCTGTGTCCGCTCGCCACGCTTCGGGCTCGGTGGCTCGCTACGCTCGCCACAGGTTTATATCCAACTCCATGCCCACTTGGGTATGAAAAGGACCCCTTTTCCCATTGAATTCCATGTTAAAATGGACTCAGTCCATTTTAACATTGAATCCTATGGAAAAATCGGGTCCATCGCATCGCATCGCATGCGATATGGTCGGATGCGATGCGATGGACCCGATTTCAAAATCGGCAGCCCAGTTAGTACATATATATATATATATATACAGGTTGAGTATCCCGTATCCGTGCATCCCGTATCCGAATTATTCCAAAAACCGTGGTTTTTGGAATAATTCGGATTTTTTTTTTTTTACCCCCCTAACCCTCTTTTCATACTTACCAAGTCCCCGGGCGTCCACAGTAGGCCTCCGGCATCTTCTCCAGGGTCTCCAGCGGTCCCAGGAATGCATTGCGCGAGTGTGTGCATTCCTGGGACCGCTGGAGAGCCTGGAGAAGATGCCGGAGGCCTGCTGTGGACGCCCGGGGACTGCGTGGAGGCCGAAGGACCACCGGACACCAACAGGGGACAGGTAAGTATGCTAAAAAAAAAAAAATTCCAAAAACCGTAAAATTCCCCTATCCGAAATACTCGTGGTCCCGAGCATTTCGGATAGGGGATACTCAACGTGTGTGTGTGTGTGTGTGTGTGTGTGTGTGTGTGTGTGTGTGTGTGTGTGTATATATATATATATATATATATATATATATATATATATATATATATATATATATATATATATATATATATATATATATATATATATATATATATATATATATATATATATATATATATATATATATATATATATATATATATATATATATATATATATATATACTATTTTTCAGCAGGGACCAGCAGGAACTCAGTTCCTGAACCTCTAAAATAAAACTTATCTTATGAAAAGTAGATTTTCAGTTTCTAATTAAAGTCACATGTGAGTGCCTTTGTTTCTAAATACAATATATACATCTATCTCTCCCTACCTATCTCTATTATTTATGTTTCTTTTTATTTAATTGATCCACCCCCAGACCTGGAGTTCCTGAACCTATTTTTCCAGAAAAATAGTACTGTGTGTGTATATATGTGTATATATATATATATATATATATATATATATATATATATATATATATATATATTCACTAATAGAGAATAAGGGATTACATTACACACAGAAAGAGACAAATTCAACAGGCAAATCTGCATCCGTGTTTGAGAGGACAAATGTTCCATTAAGACAAAGGATGACCCGATCAATTACAGGTCACTTAAAGGATTGCTGCTGTAGAACATAAATATACTGTGTGTACAGTTTGCTTACTGGAAAAGATCACTTTCAAAATTGTTCCATGAAATAAAATATGACTTACCTTGTTTCTGCGATTGGCTGGCGGAGTTTTGTGTGAAGTGCTCCCAGTGGTATCCCGGCCGTACTGCACGGCACAGTGAGGGGACCCATCGTCCCAGCACTAGTTATACAGTTGGCTATACATTCTGTAAATTGCAGAAGCGGAACATGAAGATTGTATTGCTGTAACATCACACCTGCAGAAAACTTGTTTGAATGTAAACATATCAGAAGACGACAGAGCTATATGTTTGGGATAAGGCTGTGATCATCAGGGGCCACCAGCAGGGGAGAGACTGCTGTGACTCCGGGCCCTGGACTAGAGCCTATCAAGTAGAATTTGTCATAAACAAAGTTATTTCCCTAGAAGCAATGCAGAGGATGATTAGTGTGGCCAGTGCTGCGGATACCGAATGTCTCACCAGTTACACCAGGATTTGAGAAGGGAAGCTGCCTATTTCACAAGCCCAGGCCCCACAATTTCTGATGGCAGTCCTGTTGGTCATGATGTATGCTTTTTTCCTGGTCATACCAGACTTTGGGCCAGATGCAATAAGCTTCAAAAGTGATAAAATGGAGAGTGATAAACAGCAAGCCAATCAGCTCCTGCCTGACATTTTTCAAACACAGTCTGTGACATGGCAGGTAGGAGCCGATTGGCTGGCTGTTTATCACTCTCCATTTTCTCACTTTTGAAGCTTAGCTTAGTGCATTTATGAGGTAAATTTACTAAGATGGAGGTTCTATTGAAAATGGTATGTTGCCCATAGCAAGATTCTACTTGTTATTTTTAGCACAGTCTAGAACAGGCATGTCCAAACTGTGGCCCTCCAGCTGTTGTGAAACTACACATCCCAGCATGCCTTGCCATAGTTTTAGCATTCCCTAATAGCAAAACTGGACAGGAGACAGTGGGTCTAATTCAGACCTGATCACACAGCTGCCATTGATAAACTACGCATGGGTACAGCCTGTAGTACTTATGTGCGGTGGCTGTCCTGCGATGAAAACCTGTTACTTTTTTCATTGCTGGCCAATTGCAAGTTCATTGACAAAAAGCTGGCATTTGGGGGTGGTAACAGGCCGTTTGCTGGGAGTGTCAGGAAAAACACAGGTGTGCCCAGGCATTTTAGGGGAAGTCATGTGACATGTGCGCCGGCCCTGCACGGCCTGTTTCCATTGCAGCCGCTGAGTAAGTTCTGGGCTACGCAGAGACTGCACACACTGTAAAAATCATTTGATGGAGAGTGACTTGCAAATGGATTCGCAGCTAATCGCAGCCCTGTGATAATTGCGCAAGCAAGTAAGATCAGGTAGGAATTAGGCCCAGAGCCATAACTATGGCTGCCTACCCTTCAAAACTCTTCATGCTGACCAGTGCAATGGCTTTTATTAAAAAAGCAAAAACCTTTTTGGTTGAGCAATTTTGCTGTGTCCTCTTGTCTGCTGTTTTCTATGGTCTATGGGTGAGTTTATCTGATAAATGTAATCAACTAGTAAGCTCGCTCGAAGCGAAAGCTTCGAAAGCTATTCTGCTGCCTTCTATGTTTTGTGCATGTGAGAGAAAGAGATGTAGTTTCACTCGCTGCCAACAGATGGCAGTGTTTCAGAGACTCGCGGACACTAGACACATATATATCTATATATCTATATATATCTATATATATATATATATATCTATATATCTATCTATATATATATATATATATATATATATATATATATATATATATCTCTCTATAAAGATGATATGGTAGCTGCAAAAAGACAGATTATATAACATTTACTCTTCAATTTGAGTTCTATTCTTTTACTTATTTATTTGGACTACATGTCCTTAAATGATGGAGCAGCAGTTATTTCTCTGTAGCTTTTCCCCCATTAATCTCAGTAACTGCCAATTCTCAGTGTGCTAGCACAAAATAGGTGGCTGTATAATCACTGATCAGTAATTGGTTGCGTTCCGAATTCATTGCAATACATAGAATTTAATGGGGGATGAGAACCACATGGCCCATCCAGTCTGACCTTTAGAGTTAGGATATAAGGACAAGTTGGCAGAGGACCTTTTATAAAGCATCAGCACATGGCTTGCGGTCCCTGGGTCGACAATGCCAAGGTAGACCGCCACTAGGGCGAAACCTGGAAATGGTCGACATACCACAGGTCGGCACTGGCAGGTCAACACAAGCTTAAGGTCGACATAGACATGGTCGACACTCAAAAGATCTACACAAGTTTTTCTTGTGTAAACCCACTTGGTTTACACTTTACTATCCAAGTGGGCATAGAGTTATAATAGAGTGCTGAGCGCAGCGAGGCGCCATGTCCGCAGCATGGCGAGCACAGAGAGCCATGCTGTACACTGATACGGTGACCATGTTGACATAGACACACAAATAGTGAAAAACTTGTGTCGATGATGCCCACGTCGAGCTTAAGCGTGTTTTGACCTTCTGGCAATGCGGACCTATGGTATGTTGACCATTTTCAGGTGTTGACCTAGTCACTAGTCTTCGTGGTCAACCTAGACATTGTCTACCCACTATACCGTAACCCAACATATTGCTAATTCACATTTTAAATTCATAGAGGAGGGATATTTAACCTGTCCTCCAGCTACTGTGGATCCTAGCAAGCCCTGCCACAATATTGCTATAAAGGCATACTGGGATGTGTAGTTCACTGCAGCTGGAGCTGGAGCTGTGAGAGTCTGGATTGGCTGCTTTGGGCATCTTCTACTCTTACCTCGTTTATCACATCGCAAAGCCGGGTCAGACCCGGTATCTCGAACCCGGATCCGGCACTTTCACATTAAATCAGAACACCAGTTATACAGAAGTTGACCCGGGTTTAACCATTCTTAAAACCCAGGTTGAATTGGCAGGTCAGTCAACCTGGATTATAAGATTTGGTGCTTTCACACCACACCTTGACCAGGGTCGACCCTTCATCGACCCGGGTCCGAGGTGTGGTGTGAAAGGGGTATTAGTATGTAATGTGGAAAAAGTGGCATCTGATTCATTTGGTTATAAATACAGTTTGCCGCTAACACTTGATGTAAAAAAAAATCCCACACGTAAAAAAAAAAAAATATATACTTGTTACAGTTTGTTACCATAACCACTGACGTTGCTTGGAGAGACAGGCTTCATAATTTTGGAGTACTTTACTTAGATGAGCCAGTTAGAAGTCTTATGGTTCTGGTTTCCATCATTTTCCTAAAGTACTGGGCTTTAAGCCTTGAGCAACATCTGCCAACAGCAACATAAATGTCATAAAATGGTCCTATGTAAACACCAAGGTGCAGATTGATAACGCAATGGCTGAGAAAGGAGAGCAAGAGGCCAGATGTTTCCATACGGAATCACTAATAGCTAAACTCTTACCATTCAGAGACGCATGTGGACAGGCGTAAGAGCCATCCTGTTTTGAGAACCGCTGAATGTAGCATACTGCTCTCATGCTTGTAACTTACTAATACTAAAACAGTTTTGCCCAGAGAACTAAACAAACTGATGTGATGAAATATAGTCATGTTCTGTAAACTCTGTTGGGGCGCATTGTGTAATAGTTATAATAAGACAGGGATGGAAGCAGATGATTTCACACGCTCTGGCTTGTACACACATTTACACACACAATGGCACATTCTTAGACCAAAACACGTGTGCACACGTAAATACCAACACAGATTTAGCCATATACACAAGCATACACATACATGCAGTGTATTCACATTCTTACATGTGCCTATGATGGTCAATGGCATTCCGCTAGTAGCGGCTGACTGAGCCGGCGGTGGAGGCGGCAGCTGACTGACAAGTTGGGCAGCGGTGGTCTACGTTCCCACTATGGCGGGCTGCAGGTGAATGTCACGTGACACACGTGGCGGATGTCTGCAGTGTCATGACCTGTACACGTCTCAATGCGCCCCCGCTTGCAGTGTACACTGAGAGAGTAGGTTGCTTCTTCACACGCTGTGTGAGCTTCCTGCTGGATGCACCCGCCCACACTGCTGGAAGCACCCCCTAGCCTGCACCACTGGAGGCACCCTGCAGCCCACACCACTTGAAGCACTTGCCCGCTCCCCTGGACCTGCGGCCTCAGTCCACTTCACTGCCTGCAGCAAGGTAGTTTTACCTCTGTAGTTATTTTAACACTGTTGCATGAGTGAAACTGGTCTTATTTGAAAGGCACATTTTGTTTTCTTTATATACTATGCGAGGGGGCACCTATGATGATTAGCCACTCCTCCCTGGTCAGATGAGCACACCCCTTCCAACCAAAAAGACCACACCCTTTTGTGGGCCCCTGTGAGTGCACTTCCCTGGTGGGCCCTTCATGCCCTAGTCCGACACAGATGAGGGGTAATGGGCCCCATACATCAGCCATCACAATTTATGGATTTCCAGATCCAGGGATTTTTTGGCCAGATAAATGGATTTTACAATCTATCTGACTTTGCCCACACATTACAGATTTATTTCAGTGATCGGCAGATTTTTCCATCTAAAGATTGCATCTTCATATCTGGAAATTGCCCAATCGATTGTCATTTCAGCTGTTCATAATGTAAATAGATGAAGAAGACGAATTGGGAATGCCCACACATCTAAAAAAGATCTGCAGATAATACCAGATTATTAAACATGTTTAAAAACCTGATTAAGCAATCGATTAGCGATTTTGATTGGGATTGCCAAAAGGGGGAGCCCACACATCTAAAATTAATTGTGGCAATCATCTCCATATCTGAAAATTGTCACAATTAATTGCTGATGTATGGGGCCCTTAAAACTTGAGATCCTCACCACTGTAGAGATGGGGGGCATGGGGCAGAACACAGTGAAAATTAATTCACTGACCTGCATTCTACAGAAGAGACTAGAAAAAGGATAAGGTGTAATATCAGGATAGGACCCCATCATTTGGGATGACATTTTCTCTATGAATGCATTGCAGCCAGATTTAAGATGGGTGCACACCTACAGATTTATCTGTCCAATCTATCTGGTGGGAACAAATATCTGGAAATATATGGGAGCAAATGACAATCAAAAATGTTTTTCCCAAACTCTGGAAAACAGTCAGTCATACAAAATTGGTTAAATCAATCTGATATACTGTAAACAAATTTATCCAAGCAATTGTTTTTGTCTATTTTTCGGTGTTTGGGAGGAAAGGTTGATTGTCATTTGCTACCATACATTGTTCCGACCAGACAGAATGGACATATAAATCTTTGTGTGTGTACCCAGCTTTAGTGTCCAGAACTTATTCTGTGTTGAGAAACAATTTGTGTGTGACCTGTAATATAGGTGAATTCTAATAAAGTGTACATTTGTGATTTATTTTAATACTTGGCACAGGGGTTCCCACCTTAAGGCACACTAAAGCTGGGTGCCCATACAGATTTATATGTCCAATCTACAGTATCTGGAGGGAACAGACATCTGGAAATGTATATGAACAAATGACAATCACAATTTGCTTCCAAATACTGGAAAACAGACAAAAATAATTGCTTGGAAAAATTTGCTATATTAAATAGAGTTAAACAGTTTGTCTAACTGACCATTTGAAAAAAACAAGAGTAGGGGCCCGCGCTTCCTATTGGGGCAAATGTTCTTTATCCTTTAGATGTAGGATTTCCTTCTTTATTCAATTAGGTGTCTTTGACCGTATAGGGGCCTCTTCTAGGCCAAACCCACACGTAGATTGGGGGTCACACACTTATTAGACAAATATGCCAGTTCCTTTCACTTCCCTCAGAGATAAAGATATAGAGGGGGAAAAACTCATAGCGTAAAAAGTAAATTTTAATCCATACACATACATAAACAAAAAGTCATTAAATAAAAAGCCTGGTACCATATCGAACCTTATAAAAAAGGCTAGGTTTGGAGCTTAGTGTGGGGTCAGATGTTAAGACCCGGGTACACCCTGAGGAAGACTTGGAAAGTCGAAACACGTTGGTGGATTGGAGGTACCTGGGATCCTTATCTGGACCTGATATTGGGACTACTTTGTGGAGACGACGTGAGGAGGTCTACCAAGGTCTAACCCCGATCTAAGTGTGGTGTTTGGCCTAGAAGAGGCCCCTATACGGTCAAAAACACCTAATTGAATAAAGAAGGAAATCCTACATCTAATGGATAAAGAACATTTGCCCCAATAGGAAGCGCAGGCCCCTACTCTTGTTTTTTTACTGTGTTCTTTGTAGAAGGTGATAATACCAGGGACCCTGTCGCATCCAAGTGGAAGCGCAGAATCTTACCTTTCTTGTACTATAACTGACCATTTGCTTCATACATTTCCAGGTTTTTGTTCCCACCAGATAGGTTGGACAGATAAATCTGTAGATGAGTGTGGGGCGTGGCTTGGCCTGGGACGTGAGCGGACGCTGGTGGGGAGAGCTCCGCTAAATATCTTGATAAACTATCCTGTCACAGGGACCGCTGGCAAACCACATTTACTTTTTCACTCCATGGAGCCTCTCCTGCACCTCCTGTGCCATCTGCAGGTCTCCGGGACGGCCTGTGGGGGCTTCGGTGGCTGCTTGGGTCTGCTGCGCTCCCTTTCTTCCGGACATGGGCGCCTTCTTGGACCCGCTGTGCAACTCCGGCCTGGTCCTGCCTGCTGCCGCACCAGCGGGACACGCTTCAGAGGTGCCGCTGACACCTTCCCCCTGCTGCGCTCTGCTCCTGGCTCCGGTGGTGAGTGCGACTGCCGGGCTGTGGAGCAGTGTGGATGCACCTGCTGAGAGGCCACCATCCATGCTATAGCTTCACATACAGCACATTACACGAGGAAACCCGGTACTATCTTGCCTAAGAGCGGCAGCAGTTTTTCCCCTGCCTGCAAGCTGGTGTCCTTGCTGTGAATGCTCCGGTGGCCATCTCGGATCCACGTGCTCCCTGCAACCATCCAGGCTGACACGTGCACCTCTAGATAGAACTTCTTCTGACTACAGGTAAATGTGCTCACTGCCAATTGTGCGCCTACTGCCACTATCCTCGGTATATCTGGTGGTGTGCTAGCCGCCACCATTGTCTATTAGGGCTCTTTTACAGCAGTCAGATTGCTCTCCTTCAAATTTGAAACCCTGGCTGCACATAATATTCCCATGATTATGGAAGTCTCTTTTCAACAACTACTGCAGGCTATATATGCTTCTGCTGCCTGCAGTAAAGTTTAAATACTGTTCCGACCCTGAGCATTTCATCTATGATGGGCCTTACCTGGTGTCTTCTCTTTTTCCACTCATGAGAACAGATGAGATCCTGGTCCTTGATATCTAATTGTTCCGGTTATTTATCTATCTTTTATCGAGCAGCCGGGAACAACAGGATGCTGGTCTTATCCCGTCAGGGAACAGAAAACTGCCCAGACAAGTGATTTGTTCTAACTTGAAGTGAAGATTCTGTTCAACTATATCCATATTATTTTTCCTGCAGACTATTAACATGTCTCAACATTACATATGCCTTATGTTACTATATTTTATTTTTATTGTTTATTGTTTCTTCTCATGTTTTGTGCTACAAGTGGCTCTGTCAAAATATTTTGTTTGTGATATGGTACTTAACAAGTCCGGGTGTAAAGAGACGGTGCCAGTATGGTCTAACTCTGTGTTTCTGAGGGCTGGTCCCTCTTGAACTTTTCAATGTACGCTTTAAGTTGTTTATCTCTCAACCAATCGAAACATCCTGAGGAACAGATTTACTACTATGGGCAGTATTCAATGAGAATTTTGACGATGTGCAGCGAATCCTGTTTAGGATTCGCTGCACATTCGCCACTGCCCGCCGCGTTCCGGAGCCTCGCCGGCTCCAGTATTCAACGAGTCAGGGGCTCACTGCCCCTGACCGGCAAATTTTAACTCCTGCGGCGATGCCGCAGGGAGCCTGAGGACGGCGGCAGGCAGGGGGATGGAAGTCTCCCTGCCTGCCCCAGAACATTTGTGGGGGGGGAGGTGGGCTCCCCGAGAGCCAGGCAGCACAGGCTGCCCCCCGGGATAGCCAACAGGGGACCGGGTATTCACTACACCCGATCGTGCATATGTAATGATCGGGTGCAGTGAATATATGAATATCTAATGAGCGGCTCAGCTCCCGGCCCCCTGCTGGCTGCTCTGTGTAAAAAAAAAAATATATATATATATTTTTTTTAAATTAAATATATATTCATGTGCTTACAGCATATGAATAAAAATAGCATGCCCCTCCTCAGAATAAAATTCCTGATTTTTTTACACCAAATGTAAAAAACAAAAAAACACTTTATTTTAAAAGTTCACATTCCACTTCACCATAAAAAGATATCGATTGCTACTCGGTGAATCATGGCGATAAAAACCTTGAAATGTATTCGCCATCTGGTCATTGAATAGGATGATTCACCGTTTTAGTAAAAAAATCTCCGTACAGCACGAAAATAGAACAAAATCGCCATAAAACATGGCGAATCAGCCTCATTGAATACTGCCCTATGTGTCATCTAAATGCGGGAAGGCTGGCCTTGTACTAGCAAAGAATATTCTGTTTTTTATGCCCCTAATAATTATCCGTTTACTATCCTCCAATTAGGGTGGGGGAGGAGGGAGGGAAATAGACTTTGGTTAGTCAGCATAGTTGGGTAGAGGTAAGTTATTAGGGATCCAAGTATACCACAATTGGGGTCAGGTCATACAGGGCGGGGGGTTATGGGGAGGTTTGCTTTGGGTTTTTTTCCGGGGATTTATTTTGTTAGTAGTAAGTGGGTTCATTTTGGGGTTATTTTAGTATCCGGATTTTATATTTTGATGCTGCTGCGATGCGTTAATGTCTTTTATTTACCCTTTGCAATAATATGATTAAGTGCTTTTACAGTGTTATATTTGTGGTCTGGCACTGTATGTTCTCCTATCTAGAAAATCTACCTGAATGGCGCCTTCAGGTATAAGTTCCAATTTTAACCTGCGGAAGGAGCAATTTCCTAGTCTAAAATACCACCCTTGCTTGACTGTACACACTCCTCTATTATATGCTTCCATGTATAACTATATATAATATTATCTCTCTTTTTCTTTTCTATCTATCCCTCATGTATGTATCACAGTGGCGAATATGTCCTTGTTATGAAGCTTTGTAACGGTTAAAATTTCAATAAATATTACACAATTTAAAAAAAAAATCTGTAGATTAGTACTAAGCTTAACAGTACAGGTTCTAAGGATAGCCATAATTGAGCACAGTTGACTTAAGTGCTTTGGTTATTTTTATGTAACTATCTGTGCTCAAACATGGAGATCAGTAAAACTTAGACTTAAGCTGGGTACAAACTAATAGATATATCTGCAGATCAATTGATATATATATACAGACGGATCGGGAAGTGTGTTCTCCATTCACATTTCCCGATCCATCGGAACGGACATTACAAGTGGGCGGATGCATTTGCATGTGCCCACCCACTCAGCTGTCAATCACCAGCAGCTCCCTGCGTGGCTGTACAGGCAGTCGGTGAATTGCCTGTACACACAGCATGATGTGCTGATATAGCTCTAGATATAGCTGACATCTGCTGTGTTGCAGAGCCGACGTGATAGTGTGTACGAGCGATGAATGGCATCAATCACAGATCTAGCTGATGGTACATCGATATATCAGCCAGTGTGTATGCCCCTTTTGTGTGCTTTGAGGACTGATGTTCAGATACACTGACTTAGCAGGGGCCATCATTAATGTTAACATAGGAATTAGTTGTCAAGGATCTTGTTAAAACGAATGCTGGTAAAGCTGGCAGATTCTGATATTTGGCTCCAGCGTCATGTGTGTGGTCTAGATTGGCCTTCACATTGTTATACACAGACTTTTACATGGAAATATCAGGCTGAGTTGTTGGTCATTATTCACAAACACATACTGTATAGTAAGTTCTAAAATCTGAAAAGGGTATATGTCACTTCTGTAGGGAACGTTCTTCAGAAAATGATTTTGTTCTACATTACAATTGTATGCTACAGGAGTGTAGGGATGGGGTAGGCTCATGTTTATAATTATACCTAGTCATTATAGCATAATGTGGGGTAATATTGGGGTGCTCTTGTTTCCTCATACATTTCAAAGACAGGTTCGTAGTTTACTTGGCTTTTATTGAAATGAGTCCTAAAAAGTGTCTTATTATGCGGTCATTAGGTTGAAGGTCAATAGGTCAAACACTATTGGTCGACACATAAAAAAGATTGACATGGTCGACAGTAGCCATAGGTCGACATATAAAAAGGTTGACATGAGTTTTTCATGATTTTTTTGTTCTTACTTTATCATCTCAGTGGGCATGGAGGGAGAATATAAAAGTGTGCCGAGCGCAGCACACTATATGATCATGTCGACATCTACCGACAGACACAAGAAAACAAGAAACATTTTGACCTTTTCCTATGTCGACCTTTTGACCATGTCCACCTTTGTTGCTGTGTCAACCAATAGTGGATGCCATAATAGTGGTTGAACTAATTATCCACACCCAAATGTATGTGTGCCCCTGTGTGGTGTGTGCGAATATTAAAACATCTCTAAAAAGTGAGTTGCAATATGTACATTCCCTATAAATATTTGAATAAACTTTAATACTTTCCTCCACGCCTCATATCTCTTTTTTCAAGATGCCCACCGTTTAGTTCTACAACACATACATGGCTGCAAATTAATAACTGGACGTTAAACTCTTTAGTCATTAAAAAATAACAGTTTAATTAGTTGAACAGTAATATTCATTTTTGTAATCATTATAACCTGCTTAAATATGAATAGTTACAGCATTTATATATTACAAACTTAACAGATTAAGTATTCGCCTTAAACAACGTATGATAGAACATTTGTATTTAAGTTATATTTGCAAATCAGAGATACATCTTTAGCAAGTTAACATACCGTACAAAATCAACTTCCTGCGCATGTTAATGCTTCATAAACAATCCAAGGCATATAAAGAACCTCTCATTTTTTTTGTGCTTTTTCCCCCAATGCAAAATTTATATTGCACTATATACAGTAAGCGTGTCTGTGGCCACGAAGGCCACGCCCCTCTTTTGACGTTAAAGTTTTATAGATCCAACCAAGACAATGACGAACATTAAAATGAATGAACCTAATAGAATATGTAACTAAACCTTATTTAATGTTGTATTTACCAAATGTGGTGAGATTACATTTACCTTGATCATTTTAATTCCATTTTGATGTTTAATATGGATGCAGAGGTAATGGTTTGAAGCAAAACAAAAAAAACTTTTTTTAATATGGGTTAAATAGAATTACAATTATCCTGCAAGAAGTATATTGGAAGAAGTGCAAACAGAAATATTTCCCCCCTATCGTCTGTGAACCGCAAATGAAGGAAAACGTTTATGGGCCAGATCTAAGCCAGAGTTATAAAATAGACAGAGATCAAGCACCAGGCAATCAGCTGCTAACTGTCATGTTTGAAAAATGACGAACTGATTGGCTGGTACATGATCTTTATTGTATCACTCACTCTACCTTGCTTAGTACATCTGCCTCCTAATGTTGTATCACAGTTCTGTATTTTGCAACCTACTAACCCCAACAAGTGCATCCACACAGTGGATTTGGCCATCCTGTGAGCTAAACCAATATTTAAATTTAAAATGCTGTTTAGCAATTTACGAGTATCTAACCACAAAGGCATAGGTATTGGTTCAGTCCATAAATATCTGACACCATTATAAGGATAGTGGGTTTACTTTGTTAAAGCCGGTCATGTACTACCAAATCTGAAGGCCTACAGATATTTTTTGTCTACAATTGCATGAAATCGTGCAATGTCGTAGAAACTGTATAGTTTAAAATAGCAAGTATGACTATACTGTAGCTTTAAGTCAGGCGGTTATGGATGCATCCAAATCACTATAGGAAATACTGAGGACCAACCTATTGCTTTGCTCATACTACTATGAAACCATTACATGCAAACCAAATGAAAATTAATAAAGGGTTATTATTTCAAGGGTACAGTGTGTTCACATTTTAATGTGGAAAGTAGCCTTCAAAACAATATGTTTACTAATACCAGAATATTTGTTGGTGGATCTGGGTGTTTGACAATTAATATTTAGCAGTGGAATTTGCCTTTTAAACTGGCTATTTTTAGGCCCAGTCTGTACCATGCAAGGGAACCATTTGCTAGTATGAATGCTTAGTAACATTTGGTAATGAAATACATAATAATGGTATTTTTCAGTTTTGAGACAATGGTTAAACATTGTACCATTGCAGCACTTGTGTGTACTCACTGCCCTAGGTTAAGATCCTCCAAGCAGTATTTTTTTGGGATGAACACATTGAAATATTCTGTCCAGCAACAAGATGGCAAATGTGCTCATTCTATAGAATGTATTGCTATGTGGCTGAACAAAGCCTGTAAATTATTCCTGTAGCACACAAATGATTGTATACTTTTTATCAGTAACATTAATGTGACAAACTACCCAGCTGCTGTTAGCCTATAGCTTCCATCACAGACACTGTGTTTATGTATTGAAATAAAACAAGGCTCAATACTAATCAATGTCCTTTTCCGTCATTCATTGTGGAGATGTATTAAATCTTAGAGAGAGATAAAAGGTGTTTGTTGATGCAGTGAAAAGTTGCCCATATCAAATATTTTAAAGAATGTACTCAATAGAGCATGGGTCTTCAAACTGTGGCCCTCCAGATGTTGTGAAACTACAAATCCCAGAATGCCTTGCCATAGTTTTGCTATAAGGGAGTGTTAAAACGGTGGCAAGGCATGCTGGGATTTGTAGTTTCACAACATCTGGAGGGCCACAGATTGAAGACCCATGCAATATAGATGCTTGAACAAAGCAGATAGGTTGCTCTAGGCAACTTCTCCACTGGACCACTTTTCCACTCTTGTTCCTGCTTGATGCATCAACACCAAAGCACCAACAAACCTCTTCTAGCCTGAACAGCCTGTAAAATGACATTTAGGTGCTGATTGGTTAGTACTTTCTCTCTAAATATGAAGTCAGGTGCAGTAAGCTTCAAAAGCGATAAAATATAGATTGATAAACAACCAATCAGCTCCTACTTGACATTTTTCAAACACCGCCTGTGACATGGCAGGTAGGAGCTGATTGGCTGGCTGTTTGTCACTCTCCATTTTATCACTTTTGAAGCTTAGTGCATCTAGCCCCATGTCTTGATACATATCCCCCTATAACTGCATAGCTATTGTCCCACTCTATTGGTGGTGGTCTATTCGATGATGTGCAATGTACATTCCTTTTTAAATGAAAGTGCTTTTATCTTTTAAGAAAAATCCAGCATGTGTACTGCTGTCTTGGCCATTATGAAATGGTTGATTCAGACTTGGATGTTTTGGAGACTGACAACATATCGCTAACAGTTTGTGAAGTACATACAGTCACAGAAATTTTATGGTTAAGAATAAGAACAGGCGGGATAAACAGTGTCAGGAATGTTAAAAGGAATGCTGTTGTGCAACTGGGCAATACTAAAAAGAACAATTTGAGGGACAAATCTTTAAACGCAGAGATTTTCTGTGGAAGTAAAGCTGTGTACTCACTAGACAATGTATGTGCCTAAAGACATCGCGGGCAACAGAACCTGGCATCGCAACGTATATACACACTTGTCGATACTGGCAGTGACTAAAGACCTCGCTAGTGAGGGCCATCCAATGGTCACACAGTCAGCCCTGTATGCAAGGCCGACTGAGGATGTTGCTAAAGTGCTGCACACTTAGGGCCAGATGCACTAATCTTCAAAAAGTGATAAATAACCAGCCAATCAGCTCCTATCTACAATTTTTCAAAGCCAGCCTGTGACAAGACAGGAAGGAACTGATTGGTTAGCTGTTTATCATTCTCCACTTTATACGGCAGATGCACCAAGCTTCAAAAAGTGATAGTCAGCTACGTAGCAGCCACACTAGACAATGTGCCCGATTTGTTGGTCTGATCCACCAGATCGGATGGCGTGTCGTCTAGTGTGTACTCCGCTTTATGTACAGCGAATAAAGTGGTTTCTGCAAACATCAAAATGGTGTTGATTTAAAATTAAATACCAAATGTATTTAGATTTAATAATGAGATTATATATATTCTACCTCTTTACAAATAATGAGATATCATTTGTTGAGGACCTTAAATGACATATGCAAACGATACTTGGTGAAAGCATTATTAAGGTCTAAAGGAGAAAATGCACTTTGAGGTGTAATAAATTATACATGAGCTGAAAATGGGAACCTTTATTTTGTATATGTGTCCTAACATTATGTAGTGATACTTCTACTCTTTTTCATGTGATGTCACTGCACTGTACATAACGTGTTGGAGTGTGGCACTCTGGGTCTCTGCCGAACATGTGTCTTGTTGCAGTGTATTTAAATTAGGAGTGCTGCAATGCCACATAGTATGGTTTCCCTAGCAGCTTTTTTATTTTCTTGTAAACCAAATAAATTACATTTCTGTATGTGATGGAAGCTTCCCCACCCAAAAATAATGGAAGTAGATCAGTATACACATCAACATATACCCTTTAACTTCAGGAAGTTTACTGCTTCTATGAAAGCACTCAAGCCGGTTCTGTTTGTTTCATAAACTGTACAGTTACAAAAAGAAATGAAACTAAGAATACACACATCATTTACAGTCTATTCCTCATCAACTTCAGCTACAAACTGTGAATGATGTTCCGGAGACTTGCTGTGTGTTTTGCTTAAGTGCAGCTTAACTGCATGCTTGCTGGCAAATGTCCGACAACACAATTTACATTTAAACTTACAGTCTGTATCTTCTTCTCCTGTTACGGACTGAGGTGACCTCTGAACAGCCACCCTCGAGATTTCCTTCTCTACCTTGGTTTGCTGTTCAACTGCCAGCCTATTCATATCTTTCATTTGGAACCCAAGATGGGTCTCTAGGTGGCTTATATAACTGGAAGGGGTTCTAAACTGAGAAGCACAGTCACTACAATAAAACACAGGGTGTCCTTTGTCCATGTTTTTCAGAAATTTTGTCCCACCAGTCTTTCTAAGCTGATACTTTACATTGGCCAACCAGTGGCTGATTGTAGTCATGGAGAGTCCAGTAAACTTAGAAATCTGCATTCGTTCTTGAGGTCCAAGGTCCGATAATAAATATTTACCTTCTGAAGTCTGGAAAAGACTTGAAGCAAACTGGGCTTGTAATATGAGGAGATGTTGAGGATTCCAGTTGGATTGTCTTCCCTTTCTTTTATGCAAGGATGAAACCTCCGTTGAGACTTCTTCAAAGCGCCTGGTATCCATCTCTATTTTCATGGATGCCATTCTTGCAGAAGAGACATGCTTTGGGGTGGTAGCTTTTGGAAGAATTTTAACCATGTCCGCTATGTCAGACAGAGCATGCTTCTGGGGTGGAGAGGTGCAAGACTGGGCCTTAGCCAACTCAACTTTCCTATTCTTAGATTTGGTAAGGTCAATTGGTTGGTCACTGGTTTCAAACAAATAGTGGCTAGCAGACCGTGGTGGAGTTGGACATACAACAGTTTTTTCTATGCGAGTCACAGGTGGCTTCTGGAACATGGTTATTAGACTTGTGGGATTTGAACTGGATGGTGGCCTCAATGACTCTGATGCTTTTCCTAGGTGATTGTTTAATACCGACTGTAAAGCACTGAGAGGATTCACACATGGGATATCAGGGGAATGATTTGCTGAACTATTTAGTGTAGAACAGTCTTCACTACCCAGAGAAGGCTCTATGGGTTCCAGGAATTTTGTCTTTTCCTCACAAATTTGCTTGGTTTTCTCCTCACGTTTTGGGGAGCTGGAGTCTTTTCTTGTTGCCTCATAAAAAGATTCTGTTTTTGGTGAATCCTCATTTTTATCTACTTGCATCACTTCCATCTTTATGGTCTCTTTTGTTGCATCTTTATCAGAGTCTGTGTCCTCTGATTCCTCTTTCACTTGCGTAGATTGAGATTCAGGTGGCGTATTTGAAGGAAGTGGCACAGATTTACACTTAGGAGCAATAGGCCTAAACTTGTTGGAGAAGCTGGGTCTCATTTGCATTACTTGAGAACCAAGGGACACTGAAGGTTTCATGACATCCGAAATTTGGTATGCAGCATGGATGCTGGGATAAGCGCTCCAGCTTGGTGTCCCATTTTGGGCTTTGTTAATAGCAGAGGTTACAGTGTTTTCTAGAGATTTCAAAATGTCTCCACCTTCTTTGGAACCATCTTCCAAATCTTCTTCCCGAAGGTACTGGTATTTGAGTGTCGGGTCTAGGGGTTTTTCCAGAACGTCTTCATGTTCATCACTAGTGTCTGCTTTTTCATCTTTATTAGCATCTTCTGAATTATGCACTACTTTACATTCTTTAATGGTCACTGTTTCAGATGTTGATTCTCCCGAGGGAGAGCTTGCTGATGGCTTTGAAGGACTGTCACCTGATGGTGAATCAGAGAGTGACTGCATCTTTTCTACTGCTAAAGGGTCCAGGACCAACTGTTTTCCCTTCTTTGAGGCTGAATTGGTAACTTTCAAGAAATGTCCAGTGACCATCATGTGTGTTGTAAGTTGTTGCAAAGTGTCATGTGAACTCCCACATTCCATACACTTCAGTATTTGAGATTTACAAGCCTCAAACTGCCAAGTGTAGCTGGCACCATTTTGATATCCATATCGATTGTTGGATGACAGCTGGGAATTTGAGTTCTTCGGCGTGGAACAGTGATCTACAAAGGAACCCGTGGTTGAATCTGGTGAGCATGGTCGAGTCACTTCAAACACCCGTTTCTTTGCAGAGGAGACCATTTTTGATGAGATGCTTGGAATGGGTTCCTTTAAAGGCACTTTTTGGTAGTGTTTTGTTTTAATCATGTGAACACTTAGATCTTGGAGAGAATCAAATGAGTCACCACAAAACATGCATTTTAAGACTTTCTGTGCATCCTCCTTGTCCATGTCCTGAAACGCCCTTTTCCGGGGTTTTGAAAAATTAGCAGGTCTGTGCTTGTCTTTCTTGTGGTTATCATCTTGGTAATGGCCAGTTTCATTCATGTGCACAGTTAATTCCACTAAGGTGTCGTAAGCCGCGCTGCACTGTCTGCAACGGAACCTGCTGGCTCCTGTGAAAACTGTGCCGTACATTTTGGTGTTTTGTCGGTACAACTGAACAGAACTGAAGAGGTTTGGTTTAGAAATAGATTTTGTAGGGAAATTTTGCTGTAAACTTTTAGAGAGTGCATCTTGATGCCAATCAAACTCTCCTTTAGTGGTTCCATTACGGGTGTCGCATACTTTTCTTTCTGTGCGAGGCATCTTAAGACTTAGTCCTAAACTTGTCCAGTATGAGTCAGACAATATGTTGGCATAGGCCATCTTCATTTTATCCATGCAATCATGCGTCTCTGGCTGGAGCCTGGGTAGGGGGTCTGTTTTTTGGTCCTGAGCATCTTTAGAAGATATGCTTTTTACATCAGTAACCTGATCACTGGCATCACTCACCAAGGATTCACTTTCCCCATCTTGATTGCATATGTGACTACCTGGAGAATTTTGGAAACTGATGCTTGTCTTGGGGTCTCCTGCTACCTCTTGTTCTTCATCTGTGGGCGAGTAAGTGCTGTCCTGTAGCGGAGTTGCAGAGTTGCTGTCATCATCTTCCTCCTCTTCATCTTTTATGCTGTCACCCTTCAAATCTTCTTCTTCTTGGAAATATCCTGTAGATGGAAGAGACACAGAGCACACACTTAGTACAAAGTATCTTCATAATCATAGAACACCAAAACAAATGACTTCCATTAATTCTGTTTGCAAAAACACAAACCCTATCTTCCCGTTGGACCTCAATGACATTCCTTATATCACCAAGGAAGTGTACTATGGGCCATACACATGCACAGTCTATCAATAATTGCCTGGCCTGCTAAGGACGGGGGTAGGTTATGCCTAGAAGCTGAAACAAAATGGAGGGTTGTAACATCTTTAGGAGTGGGGACGTAATGTAATTGATAGGTTCATGTAGTTTTCATCCCATACACAAGCATACCAGATGAGACAGTCTGTTGGGTACACTATACAGGTTATACGGTGGGAGATCAGCCTTACACAGACCCTGCGTAACTGCAGAGGGTGCAGGGGATGCAACTTCTATGGGGCCGACCACTTTGGGGGAGGGAGGACACGGCCCAGGCAATCTCCTGCACCCTTCTTTATTTTTTTTTCTCTCTAATATTGCTACACGGGCATGGCTGTACTGCCGACGTGCCCCCTCCTCCCTTCAACAGCTACTACCAGCACTGAAGTGAAGGTGCAGCAGGACACAACAGCAGGAGACAATGCTGGAGACGGGAAACAGGGAAGAGGGGTATTCATCACAAAACACAAACCCTGCTCTCCCTTCTCCTGCGCTCATCTCTTTCTCTCCCCTGCACGTTCTCCCCTCTCTCCCCTGATCTCTTCCACTGCCCTCCCTCACTCATCCCCTCTTTCTATCAGTCTGCCATCCTTCTTTTTCTCTATGCTCACTCCACCTCCATCTCAACTCTGTCTATCTGCTTCTAGTCTCTTTTCCCTCTATCTCCTCCCCATACTTTCTCTTTCCATCTCTCCTCCTTACTCTCCATGATGCTCTTGCTCTCTTTGTCTCCTCTTTCTCACTGACATTCCCTTGCACTCCTCCCACATTTTCTGACACTACGTTTAGCATTTTATATCCATCAGTTGTACTATGATACTATTTGCTTAGAACACAGGTTCTCAAAGTCAGTCCTCACAGAATCAAGTGAAATAATTAGCTTCACCAGTGGATCTTTTAAAATGTGCACTCATTTCTCACCGACATCTGTCGGGTGACCCGGAAAACATTAACTGTGTGGGGTCCTGAGGACCGAGGGCCAGATGCACTAAGCTTCAAAAGTGATAAAATGGAGAGTGATAAACAGCGGCCAATCAGCTCAGGCCTACCTGACATATTTCAAACACAGCCTGTGACATGGCAGGTAGGAGCTGATTGGTTGGTTGTTTATCACTCTCCATTTTACCACTTTTGAAGCTTAGTGCATCTGGCCCCAAGTTTGAAAACCACCGTCTTAGAACGTTGTTGTAAATATGCAACCCCTCAAGTGACCAAACCTATACGACATTTGTGAAACTCTATAGACCAAAGGCTGAACTGCTAGAACTAGGATAAACGTATCATAATTTTGACGAGCCGGAAACAGACAACCCGATTGGCAAAGAAGTGGCCAGTGGTTCTTAAATGCGATTCCTCAAGCAACCCCAACAGTCCAGGTTTTAGGAAGATCAATTAAAAATTTTGGGATGACACCAACTGCCCCGAAACTCATGTTAAAACGGTAATGATATGAAATATACATTTTTTTTGTAAATTTCATACTAATTTAACATGATACTTTATATTAAATAAAATGGAAAGACAATCAAATGAGATATTGTAATAATTAGAGAAAATGTTTGTTAGCCACACAAAGCTAAGTATAGTTACTCCATAGGCATGTTTTCTCCCGCTAGAGAAGCACGCAGTGATGCTTGGGAGCGTTCAGAGTTGGAGATAGGGAAGGATGCATCTTACAGCTTTGAAGTTGCAGCGTATATTCCATTCCAGTTCAGTTTACATCAGACAAATGTTTAGTGTATCACAGAAAGCCACAAAAGCAAGAATTTCATCAATATTTCACAACAGCCTTGGGGAAACTGTAGATTGCAATGCTGTAGGGCAGCTAATGGAATCACACACTAGGGTTTTGTACATTTAAAGCAAGCATCTAGTAAGAGGGAAAAATCTCGTGCACGTTGTAATAGCAAACAAAAGTGTAAATTGGGAAAACATGATTAAATCCCCAATAACATTATTCCATGTCAGTCTGAGAAGTCATTTCAGTAATGTTATTTCTTTTAATACCATTACATTTGTGAAAAGTAACATGGAACACAGTTCAGGTGGATGAATAATTAAAGAGGATTCTTTTTGATTTTTATTTTTTTATCTATCAGAGTGATGATGATTTGTATGTATTTTATTCTCAGGTTTCAGCTGCAACCGGCTCATGTCTCCAGGCTGGAAGTTTTGGGAAGAAGAGGACTAGTATTGATAAACAGTGAAATGTGTTTTGAAGAAACATCAAGGTATGAACAGACCAAAGACGCTTTTATTATATACAACTAGCAGCAGTAAGACAAAACAGTTGGTTGATGTTACCTACCTATAATAGCTCGATCCACCATATCAGCCCATAAGTACATGCGTTTAACTCACTGAGCAGTGGAATTATTAGCAGTTATGTTCCACTCGTGTTTGCTGTTGTTCTTTATGAATATATAAAAGGCAGTGATCCACTGCACTCGCCGATCCTAGATCTGGGGTGCAAGATCCACTGCACTCGCCACTCCTAGATCTGGGGTGCATGATCCACTGCACTCGCCGATCCTAGATCTGGGGTGCAAGATCCACTGCACTCGCCACTCCTAGATCTGGGGTGCATGATCCACTGCACTTGCCGATCCTAGATCTGGGGTGCAAGATCCACTGCACTCGCCACTCCTAGATCTGGGGTGCATGATCCACTGCACTCGCCGATCCTAGATCTGGGGTGCAAGATCCACTGCACTCGCCACTCCTAGATCTGGGGTGCAAGATCCACTGCACTCACCACTCCTAGATCTGGGGTGCATGATCCACTGCACTCGCCACTCCTAGATCTGGGGTGCAAGATCCACTGCACTCACCACTCCTAGATCTGGGGTGCATGATCCACTGCACTCACCACTCCTAGATCTGGGGTGCATGATCCACTGCACTCACCACTCCTAGATATGGGGTGCGTGTTCCACTGCACTCACCTCTCCTAGATTTGGGGTGCATGATCTACTGCACTCACCACTCCTTAGTCTGGGGTACATGATCCACTGCACTCGACACTCCTAGATCTGGGGTGCATGATCCACTGCACTCACCTCTCCTAGATCTGGGGTGTATGATCCACTGCACTTACCACTCCTAGATATGGAGTGCATGATCCATTCAACTCGCCACTCCTAGATCTGGGGTGCATGATACACTGCACTCACCACTCCTAGATATGAGGAGCGTGTTCCACTGCACTCACCTCTCCTAGATTTGGGGTGCATGATCTACTGCACTCACCACTCCTTAGTCTGGGGTACATGATCCACTGCACTCGACACTCCTAGATCTGGGGTGTATGATCCACTGCACTTACCTCTCCTAGATATGAGGAGCGTGTTCCACTGCACTCACCTCTCCTAGATTTGGGGTGCATGATCTACTGCACTCACCACTCCTTAGTCTGGGGTGCATGACCCACTGCACTCACCTTTCCTAGATCTGGGGTGTATGATCCACTGCACTTACCTCTCCTAGATATGGAGTGCATGATCCACTCAACTCGCCACTCCTAGATCTGGGGTGCATGATCCACTGCACTCGCCACTCCTACATCTGGGGTGCATGAACTCATTATCTTTAGGCTCTGTACTAGAGACATAATGGTAGTCTGTGGCTTGCTGCTTAGCCATCCAGAGGCGCTCTGGGATGTACATATGGCACTGCAAGCTTGAAAACAACTTTGAGCATATTCTAAATCAGTGATGGCTAACCTTGACACTCCAGCTGTTGTTGAACTACACATCCCAGCATGCCCTGCATCAGTTTTAGCATCGCCAAATAGTAAAACTGTAGCAGCGTCTGCTGGGATGTGTAGTTCAACAACAGCTGGAATGTCAAGGTTAGCCATCACTGTTCTAAATCAATGCACTGGGTCATCCATTCAATTTCAACAAGGGCAGGATTTAGCTCCATCAATGATGGTTTAAGTAAGAGAAGGGAAAGCTCATAAGGGCCCTGCTTGTAAGAACCTACATTCTAAAGGCCGTAATGGGATTTGTACATAAATGTAAACATCTATCCGCCGCGCGCTACAAGTTGCTTTACTCATAATGCATGGGCTCTGTTCCACTTGGGAGCGCAGAGCTTCTTTGCGTGCTACTTTTTTAAAATTGCAATGCATCTTATTCACACAACTGTGTGGATAGGTCACACAAGCTTCTGCTGATTAAAAGGATATGCAGCATGCCTACATTCTATCTGCAGCTACAGCTGTATCGGCATACAAAATGCTACATTACATTTTTTTGCTGGACAAACACAATTCTTAAACATCACAGCCACATACACTACATAGAAATACAATTCACATTAATGCAAATGTCATACGCTCAGTCAGGCTGTGGGCTCGGCAGACATACTGCAGGGCTGCTTGTGGATAGCCGTTCTGGAGAGGAGTACGTACACACAGTGTTTAAACCTGGTGTTTTTGGACACAAGACAAATTAGCAGCTGATTTGTAGTGTGGGATATTGCTACTGTGCAGGCATTAACCTTATGTGCAGGCAGGAGAACACAGTCTGATTTCCAGAAAGTGACTAGTGTAATAAGAAATGCAGAGTAATAAAAGAGACAGTGTATTGAGATTTGCTTATGGCGATAGTTTCTCTGTGCCCCAGATACCATTACCAGGATACCATCAGCTGCTGCTAGCGCTGCTTCCACCTGATTTAGTGTTATGCACAGGTCAAGACCACAGCTACAGGTTGCCTGATGGGTTATGGTATTTTAGATCTACAATGTCTAGGTCGCCAGGATCAAAAGGCCACCATGAAAAAAGATCGACATGAGTTTTTCTTGTGTCGGCAAACATAGGTCAGCATGGACAAATTGTACCGCGTCCCCTTGCATGTTCGGGCTTGGTGCCTTGCTGCGCTGGGCACACTATGGTATTCCCCCTCCACGCCGTAGTGGATGGTAGGGTATAAAATACCACCTATCATCTTATAATTTTGCTAAAAATTTCATGGCGACCTTTTGACCCTATCGACCAATAGTGGTCGACCTAGAATCAATCTATCATGAGTCCGTATAGTGCCTGATGTGCAATATGGCCGCCACAGTTAGAAAATAAAAATTAGTCAGAATAAAAAGACTTACATTACTACCCTTCCCTCTAGCTTTAATTACTACGAGTTGTGGGGACAATTGCTTCTAATTCAGCTAAGAGACCCATATTGTGCAGTGGCAGATATTATACTATATTTTGTCCCTTGAATTAGCATTTTTAGATTATAAACATATTGTAGTCAGACAAAATTTCTGCAAAAATGTATCCTGCTGCATAGGGCACAATGAAGATACAGGATTTCTGGTACTTGTTTCCTAGCACGGCGCCCACGGTTTTCATCTTATGCCATCGTACCGATTTTTAATTGTACAGGCACCCTGATGGGTGATTACTAGGTTAAATGCACCCCCATTGTTAACACCACCCCCATTATCAACGCCAACCCGAACTGTGGCGAGCGGCGGCGGCGGTACCCGTCCTCCGACCTTTTCATACCCCCACTATCCACGTCGGCGTGGAGTTGTTTTTATATAGTGTGGCGAGCGCAGTGAGTCACCGATCCAGAAGCGTGGCGAGCGCAGCGAGGGGACACGGATTACTTCACATGTATTCCGCGTCCCCTCGTCACTAGATAAAATCAACTCCACGCCGATGTGGATAGTGGGGGTATGAAAAGGTCGGAGGACATGTACCGCTGCGATCGCCACGCTTCGGGTTGGCGTTGATAGTGGGGGTGGCATTAGCAATGGGGGTGCATTTAACATAGTAATCACCCATCAGGGTGCCTGTGCAATTAAAAATCGGGTCTGATCGCATGCCATTGTAATGCGATGCAACGCTATATTAAAATTGTACAGTGCGGGTCTTACGACCCGAAAATTGTGTCCCATCGCATACCTTAATTAGTGGTATGCAATGTCATACGATGGGCGCCGTGCTAGGAAACAAGTACCGGATTTCTTTACCCTTTCAAACATAGGAGCTGATTGGTTGGTACGTATCTCTTTCCAAACTTTGAAAAAAAACTCTCCCTAACTAACAATTTTCAGACACGGCCTGTAAGATGATAGAAGCTGATTGGTCGGTATTTCTCTTCACTTCATCTCCCTCCAAGCTTAGATTCATCTCTCCCCAAATCCCACCTTAGCAAACCCAAAAGATCTTCTGTCATTTAGAGGAGACCAAAATCGCACCATACCAGGGTGAGATGTGGCTGATGTGAATGCACAGCAGCTGTGCCTGCCCAAGAAGGCAGCTTGAATCTTCATCCTTTGCAAATATGTAAAATGCTTTGTGTTCTAGTGGGACAATGAATATATATATATATAAATAATGAATTATTATCATGCACAAATGAAAAAAAAATGATTTTAGTAAATATTTTGGCGCGTGCATGCATCAGACGCTTGCACACATCTTAAAACCTATCTTGTCATATGACTGGTGTTAGTGATATTAGGACACATGAAACACTGTGCGAAGCGATCTTTAATAATATATATATATATACTCATCATTACTGTGCCATGCCAGAACAGTAGACAACTTTATGTAATTTAATGACATATCCATCAAATCTAGATGAACGGATTGCAGGGCAGAGTCGTTTCACACTTTTATTACCTCTAAATCCCTACAATGAAAGGTAATATGTTTTAATTGACCTATAAAAAACGCACAGAATCACCGGCTGTCCTCCAGGATCTTTGATGTGATTAACGAGCTGTCAGAGGGGAGTGATGTGGGATAAGGGTCTCGCACATCCATTGTCAGAAAGAACAGAGCCAGGGCTCATCCGGGCGGCCGGATTATTACTGTCCAAGGCACGTCTGTGCCTCAAAAATATGGTTCATTATTATGATTTCAAACTATTATTTTGTCCAGATTCCCAGTAAAAGTAACACAGAATCATTACCTTGTTCTTCAAAACAACAGATTTTCTTGGTGATAAATACAAGGGAACTCCTTTATCTTATGTTCTGTTTATAACTTATCAACTGACAATGTCTGGACAATATTCTACTTCACTTGGTAATATTGAGGTGGGGGACCACTGTATGATTATATACTATTTGTTTTTTTCTTTTAGCGGGCTGTGCAGCGTATTGATACTGTATTCAGTTCATACTGACTTGCACATACGGTAATTAAAAGGAAAATTCCATCCAGGGTACAGTTTTCAGAACAGAGAGCAGAGCATTCGGAGCCCAAAGTCTGCTATCGTTGCACCACTGACAAGACAACATTGAGGAAAGAATTTCCCTATTAGCAGCTATAAGGCTCCTCAAAATCTGCTATTTGGAGTGAAGAAGATTCTTTACAGCCATCTGCACCATCAACTGCCTCTATGTCATCCTCTGCCTTTTCCCTTCGCCCTTTCCTGTCACTCACTGAGGGCCAGATGCACTAAGCTTCAAAAGTGATAAAATGGAGAGTGATATACAGTCAGCCAATCAGCTCCTGCCTGTCATTTTTCAAACACAGTCTGTGACATGGCAGGTAGGAGCTGATTGGTTGGCTGTTTATTACTCCCCATTTTATCACTTTTGAAGCTTAGTGCATCTGGCCCTGAGTCTCTATCTCTCCCTGTCACCTTTCTCTCCTATTGTCCACTTCTTCTTGCCGTGATCTTTTAAGTCACCCACTTCGACAATCACATGGTTGAACGTGACTAGTTAGACGCTTAAACATAGTCAACAGCTTCTAGATGGACAGTAACAGACTATCCACGCGAGCAAAATGTCGATGGGAACGTGGTCAACAGTGTCCATGTCAACCTATGTTCATATAGACACTAAAAAAACTGGTGGTGACCTTGTCGCTAGTTTGCTTGGATCCATCTTTTGTCACGGTCAATCTTAGACGCTGTTAACTATGTTTAGGGGTCTAAATAGACTCATTCAACCATTAGTGGTCAACCACTAATACCATTGCTATACCATTACCCAAGGCAACACCCTCTCTATATTACCTTCTCCCTGTCACCCACTGCCTATCCATTTCCCACTATTGTTGTCCATCACCTCTCTCCTGTCACCCACTACATGTCACTCACTGCCTCTTCACATTATTCTCTAAGTCACCCACTATCTCCCCCTGTCAATCCATTTGAGGAAACACCCCTTATTGCAAAGATATGCCAATTTTCCCATGCCTTCAGTGCACAAAAATAAGACTTTCGGCATCCCTGTCATGGTGCCTCCCTGTCGTGATTTATAACCACCGCTGTTTACCTATATACTGTACAATTCATAAATAGTCCCCAAAATCTCTATTGCCCTATGCATGCACTCCAGCAGTCTCCATTTTATTTTTCTCTCTTGGGATAACCCTGTGAAGGACAAGTTCTATCCGAAAGTTATGGGCTGACTACTGGTGGCAATTTCCTCAATAACTGCATAAAACCTACATCTTCCAGTATCCCCAACAGACAGATCACTGGCCATACTATTCTTAGGAGACCTCATTTGTAGTAAGGAATTTGCAGTATTTCTAAAATATAGCCAAGGAGAATACAGGATTCCCATACTCAGGGGTTTGTAACTCGCACATAAATGACCTTCGTTGTTTTCAAATGAGTGGACATGGCTCATTTCAGGCTGTCCCTGGCTCTAACTACAGCAGATGGCAGGTCCTTGTATAGCTGCTCGTCCAGGTTTGGGCTACATTTTACCCAGTGAGAAGGTAGAGAAGCATGAAGTTGAAGCATCTAGGTTGATTTTACCTGTAAAACATAATGGAAGGATAGAAATTCTTTTGACGAGACAGCTTGACGAGCGCAAAATATTGTGGACTCAATAGAGTGGAAATGTAGAATAATATTGTATAGAGGTATTTAGAAACAGATGCAGTGACAGCATAATATATATATATATATATATATATATATATATAAAAAATACATATATATTATATAAATAATATTAAAAATACAATAGTACTACTGAGATAGTATACAAAAAACTGAGATAAATCTATAAAAACACTCAATATCGGCAACGATGTTTACTACCGCGCATTATTAATGACCCTCTCCCTCATCCTTCATGCTCAGACGAGGGTGGTCCTCGTTAATGCCACGACCCCCCCCCCCCCCGCAATTGTTCCCTATACACTTGCTGAATGCTGGCTCACCCGCCGGATCCCCACCGCCGCCAATATGGGCATAAATCAGCTAGTGTGTAGGGGCCTTAAATCCAATTATTTTGGTTACGTTCAAACTGGACACAAACTTTAAATTAAATAGTAGATCAATGTTTTGCAGTGATACAACAGAAACGTATTTATTAAGCCTTTTGGAATGCATGATTACCAATAATTATGCCTCTAATATAGGTGACAGCGCAGATATTTCCTTTGTCTGTGTGATTATATATATATATATATATATATATATAAATTAACCAGTACATTCTACAGGTAAATTGTGGTTATGCCATTTTGTGCAAGAGCTGGACTCTCAAGATGGTGTTCCCTTGCTCTTTTCTATGAAAACCGTGGGAATGGGATCAATGCAGGTCCCCCCTCCTCCTCCAGTTCCCAAAGTGTACAGAATCTGGCGGTGTCAACGTCTACCACTGCAAAAGTAAAGGCTAATAAAATGCTCCAATATCTGTTTTAGAACTAAGATTTTAGTAAATTTCACCAAATATCTTAAACCTCAGAGCAAAATGTAACCACCTGGGACCACTAGTCATGATGAACATAGGCCAGGGCCATAGCCGTTCATTGTCACTCTATGTCGTAAATGGCATATTGGCAAGCTTACGTTTCTCCTCAAACTCAACATAGACTGAAAATCAGATCCTGTCTGATATGGAGACTTGGCTACAAAGCACAGATAGAAACTAATAGTAAAAAGTGACACATTTGTTAGGTGTTGCCCATAGCAAAATCCCATGTGAAAAAAATCTAAGTAATTTTTGGCCATTGAGAATATCACTGTAGTATATTGTATACCCCCACTTGCAAATCTAGGCAATATGTAGTGGGTCTAGAGCTGCGGAATATGTATGCGCCATATAAGAAACTGGTAATAAATAAATAGATAGAGCAACTAAAACCGCGTCGCTGTCAATAAAGATTTACATATCCACAAACGTTTTCCACCCGCGAGGTTCTCCCGGCAAAAATAGCTTAATTTAGCTTATCTGGAATAGGAGTCCTGGATCTCCGACGCATGCAGGTATGTAGTGCGTTGGCATCTCTAAGAACTCCTGACAAATGACACTAATGATTAATGAGGAGCGCTCCATCATCACTCTCTTTTGTTCTGCGATCATGTAGCAGAATCAGACTGTAGAAAAAGTCTTGCTTCCTCACAGGGATGAATTGTTATTTTCTGCCACCGCATAAAGAATGGCCACGGAGTGCTGCTCACATTGTGTGTCTTAGACTGAATTATTGACTGTCAGGTAGAAGTCTACAGTAACAGTGTGCGCGTGGCTGTATCTTCCGGGGAAATGATCTGACCTTTACTATCTCCGCCGAGAACACAGGGGTTGGGATGATGTAGAACAAAATATTTTGAGACCGGAATAATGAACAAGAACCTTTTGAGTGTTATGTGCTCATTACACATCTTTTGTAAAATGCCAGCTCCGCCAACTTCAGAATGATATGGTTTTACCAAACTTGACACTTTCTAAACACAAATATTGGCACCATCCATGCAGATTTTGACAGGGCGATCTTGCATTTTGGTCATTGCCTCCCCCCGGTGTGCATTTTGGACATTGACTGCCCCCCCCCCCCCCCCGTGCAGTACAACCTATTAGGAAAGGCGCAATAGCTTGAAAAAAAAATGTCAGCCATTTTCTGGAATGAAAAAGTTTTCTGCCCATTAATATATGAAGAGCTAGTGACACTACTAAAGAATGAAGAACAGAGGTTTTCCTGGTATTAATAGGAGGCCCTCTTTTAACTAATACTGCTGACCACAAAATGGCTGCCTTTGCAGTCACCAAGACTGGGGCTGTGAAAGTTCGGTGAAAAAAAAAATGGTGCTCAGTATAGGCCACAAAGGATTTAAATATTACTTCAGCCAATTCGCAGCATGCCCTTTCTGAAATGAAGGGGTTAATTGTTACCAGTGAGTAAATGATGAGACAAAAAAAAAGGTTAGGCCATCACGTCTTGTTTTTCCATTTCATAAACGTGTTTGATAGGAATATAATTTCTTTAAAAAACAATATGACCTCATTTGTAAAGCAATATACACGGGGAGTCGGTCAGCTGTTAAAAGCATCTAGCAGTTTGCATGATGATGAAGCCAAACTAGAATTTCAATTATTTTCCAGACACATTTAAAATTATAATATTTTACTGGGTTAGTGCTGTAGTTCATCCACATTACTCACAAAGTATCATATCAATCTCACTAAACTGTGTGTGGCTTGCAGATCAGGGAAGGTAGATGAAATGAGAGAGGGGGCACAGAGATAGTGACCTTCAGTCTAGTGCAGTGTTCATAGTCTTCAGACACTGCATTGGCGATGCCAATGATTAGCAGCCACTGCTCACAGCCATATGTATTCAGCGGAGACAGACGTGTGGCACTGCAATTGGGAGTCACATAGAACGCAAGCAATGAGGCTAACTAAATTGCCTCTTATTAGGCCATAATAATAATTATTAAAAAAAGGCTGGTGTGTGAATGGGGTATTACTGTGACTGAGTGTGGGGGATATGTACCAAAGCTTAGAGAAAGAGAACGATAAAGGTGTCAACCCATTAGTACCGAACCATCCTTTTTCAACTACAGCCTGTAAAATGATAGGAACGGATTGGCTGGTGCTTAAGATCTGTATATCTGTGACAGTGATCACTCGGTTAGCATACACTCTACCAGTCAGGATTGTTTCTAGACAAATTGGCTCCAAGTGCAAGAACACAAAAAAAGGGTGTGTGACCTAACTGCAATGGGAGTGGTCTTGCAGGAAAACACTACCTTACACCAACACAATAGTGCCCTTTGCATCAGATTATGCCACACATAGTAGGGCCCCTTGCCCCATATTAGCATAATGCCCCACACAATAATGCCTTTTGTGCCTTTATAATAAATGTCCCTCCTTTAGCATTCTTCAGAAGTGTATTATTTTGGTTGGGACATTTTCAACATTATTCTATGTGGATGGCCAAAACGTATGGAATATTGGGCCAGATGTATTAAGCCTGGGAAAGTGATCAATTGGTGATCAAGTGAAAGGTGATAACGCCACCAGCCAATCAACTCCTGTCATTTTTCAAATGCATCTGATTGGCTGGCATGTTAACACCTTCTACTTTATCATCACTTTATCACTTTACCAGGCTCAATACATCTGCCCCATTGTTTTGGGGGGAAAAAGTTGTCATGGCTGAAGGGACCCCGAAATGGTGTGAATCTTCTGTATTTCATATCGTTGTGTCTATAAACTGCAGATATGGTGGGATGGATCAGAGATATTGGTGTATCTATAATAGGTGCAACCCATTTAATAATGCTCACCTTTCCGTAATCATTAGGAAAATTGGCTTCTGCGGCCATCAGAGACCAACAGTAAGAACATTTATCCTTATATACTTTAGGTTGTAATGTGGAGTATACATTGATATTTCAAACAATTTTTTGCATTTTTGAGGCTCTGCAATGGACACTAGATAGTAACCACTGAAGAGAAGACACTGTGCTTGAAATAAAATCTCTCCCAACACAGAGCTGTAAATACAATCCGCAAATGTAGTTTTACGTCCCATAACTGCACTCATCCTCCTGGTGTTATTAATGCCTGTCAGAACTATTTATCCACAGACTGCTGACAGCACCGTATTTGCCATCTAAATTTACATCATAAATAAGTCAGTAATGCAGTGCTTTAGTAAACCTTTTGCGGTGATTGGAAAACACAGCTCGGGTAAACAAACTACAGGGACAAGGCTTTGCAGCTAAAAGTAAATGTTTAATATACCTGAAACAAAGCGCAGCGGCTTCTACTGATGGAGGACAGGTTAACACAACTGAGAGTAAGCTGATTACGGGGTGCCGGACGGGGTCCCGACAGTCGGGATTACAGCCATAGAAGGTAAAGCAGCACACTATTTACAGTTTGTAGGTTACTGAAACCTTTTGTCAGATGAGGTGTGTCATGTATGCACATCACTTACCAATCATAGTAAAAATAATAATAATTGAATACAAATTTGGAGACTTTTTTTTTTACCTATTTATTCAATTTATATGATTAATGTATGATGGCAAAGAACTGATAGCCTGAATCAGCTCAATCCACAATAAAGATGCATACGCACTGGGCGTATTCACCCATGAGTGATGCTATGAAAATCGCTGGACAATAAATTGCTCATTCAATACACAGTGGGTCACCTGGCTCAGTGATTTCCACAAGGGGGGGAAACTCTTCCCACAGTAGGAGACTATGGAAAGTGGTTTATCTGGCCTGTAATACAGGCCGACGGGCAGCAGCAGCCGTCGATGATGTGGGAGCATGCATTAGTGCTCACTGCTCATAACTCGCCCATACACACTAAGTGATTTTTGAGAACATAGTAGCTCAGAAAAAGTGAGCCTCTGCAAAATACCCAACAATCAACTACTAAACTAACAAAACATACAAAGCAGGAAGAGGGGGAAGACTGGAAACAAAGAGACTTTGGCCCACAGCACCAAGTCCAACACAGACACCATATGCACGATAAGCCATGTGCTGGGTCTTGATGCCAGCCGCCAGCCTCCATCCCAGAGGTTTAAACGACTTCATTAATTACTAATCATTCACCTTCTCCTACCTGGAGAAACTTAGCACTCTGCCTTTGTTAAAGGGGATAAGTATAATAAATATACATTAAGGTTGTGCTGCTGGGGGTTGGCGGCTGTCTGTCACAGGATGTCAGCCGCCCACCCTGTTCTCGGATCTGGACGCCGCAGGTCTAGGTTTGCCCCCGTATTCTACCTTGTTAATGGATGTTAATGCGATATATCCATTCGCAAAGCAGCGGGGATGTTCGAAGCCGCGCCGGGTGGCATTAGAAGGCTCCGTAAGCAGCGATTTTTTGCTTCTTAGTGAGTCAATCAGAATCACCCCCACAGTGCAATATGTTTCCTTAAGCTATTACACAGATGTCAGTCTACGTTTCACTGCAAGATGTAACCGGGATCCCCCCACTAGTGAGCATCCAGGTGAGGCCGGTTATCTATGCAGGTAGAGAATATCCATGAACATGTTAACCACTATATCACATAAGATCATCAGTGAGAATATCACAAGTCTCCGGCACGGCAAAGTGAGGATAATGCGATTCCTACACATCGCACTTTCTCTATGTTTAGATTACAAGGTGGCACCCTATTTAAAGGGAGCTACATCTTTAGATGGAAAACTGGGGGCTTTGTCTTTAGAGGAAGTTATTTGTTTCTTTTTTATGGTTTTACATGTTGAACCACAATGAATCATCTAGATTATATAACAGCATGTACAGTACAATAATTAGATGCTTAGTTCAGCATAGTAATATCTTAATTTAGTAGTGTTGCTGTTGTACTGGGTGCATAGCAGAGGAGCGGAGGGCAGGTGCATAGCAGAGAAGCGGCGCAAGAGTGCTCCCTCCAAGCCCCACCCACCTGTAGGACACTGGAGGCCCAGTGTGCCGATTTTGGACCTTGCAAACAGTACTGTATCATTTCCAGGAATTTATCTGAACCAAGTCTGGTCATTCTGCAGCAGCCTCAGATAACTGCAATGTGGCGGCCTGGAACATACATTAACCTGCTCCCTATCTACAGGCGTTTAGGTGAAGAAATAATTCCTCACCCTTCTGCCCAACATTGTGTTTCCGATTTGTGTATCTCTTGCAGGGTAAATTGTATTACAATACTATAGATTTTCTATATTGGCTGCAGGTACCTGTAAATCACAGCTCAGGAAGGGTTAATGGCAGTGACTGACAACCCTTCTGTATGATTTACAACCTGGTGCCCCATGTGAAACGACTGCTTGATGGATGATCCCAAAAGTCTGCAACTGCCCATAAATCATGTCTTTGAATCATTGACAAAGATAGAGGAGATGCAGGCACAGAGCTGGCATTGACATCCATTTTCCCAATAATGTGCATTGACAACTTACAATACAGAACCTTAATTAAAAATGTGAGATCTGGAAGGTTTTTACCTTTTCGCTTTTTTTCTCTCTCTCTCTTTATATCCATAGTTTACACCATGATGCTGTTCTCAATGTCCTTAACCCTTTAACAGCAGCACATGACTAATCCGTGCAGATCATATGGTTTAGCGGTAGTAGATTTGTGACCTTTAATTCTCCTTCTTATGTGTTACTGTTCCATTTTGAACGAAGTTACTTTACTGGACCTGCTTTGTGACTAGATTTAGTGACAGTTGCATGTAAGGCAAACAAAATATACATTATTTCTATCTAAACTACTATCTGTAGTGGTAGGACTCTCTCAATTGGATACCTTCAAATAATGTAACAATGCTTGCTATGCAGGAGCAAATATCTCCACATGTAAAGATTGAGAGTTGAGATTCCCCTGCACGGCATGCTGAGAAGTGTGTGGTAAAAGTACACGGGACGGGAGTACAGATGTAAGTACATGCATTTCCTGTGCACACAGAAGTCAATCAAATGAGCCTGCCTCTCCCTGCCCCAAATACATTAACAGAACAATGGTGGAAAGAACTGTGATAGCCAATGGAACTAAACTACTCATGGTTTTGATGAAGACAAATTTTATTCCCACTCCAGTACTCACTGTCAGATGTGTGGTACTGTCCAAATGTAACTCTCTCTCACATGGTTTTTCCCATTTTCCAAACAAATTTGTACTGCAATCAGATCTGAATAAGGGCCAAAGTGTTGTTGACCAAAAGTGCTCATTCTTGTTATTCCAAGATCCTTATTTCAATAAGGAAGTCTGCATCCTTTGTATTAATTATAAACAGGAGAGGGTGTTGCTCCTTGGGTGAAGCAGCACCCCACATTCTCATCTTCCCCGATGGCAGGCTAGACCTGATGCTGAAATGCTTTATTCAAAAGTAGGCAGGTATGTGTCACCACAAAAGGCAACACAGGAAGCATTGGATAAGTGATCTTTGCAAGTGTTTGTCTACATGACCGTAGTCCAGTCTTGAAGACATTAGCTGTGCGGCTTATCCGTTGGCTAAAGCTCAGCCCTGAGCTATTCAATTAAGTCTTGCTAAACACCTAGGTAAGCCACCGAAAATGTGGATTTCACAGCCTCAACAGCGGAGAAAAATAAAACTGCATTAAATACACATTTTAGGGCTTACGACTTGGGATAACCCATAGAATCCAGGCACTTTATTCGGAATCGATGGATTGCGTCAACCACCTAATGGCCTAATAGCTCTGGGAGATAAACTCTGTGCTGTAGCCCTGTGGTAAACACAGGTTCAGGTTAATTGAATCTGCCCATCAACGTAGGCTAAAATAAACGACACATACAGTACGAACTTAAAAAAAATGCATTTAAAACTAAAATGATAATACAGTGATTTGTAAATCATTGCAATTTCATCTGCCGTCTTACAATGAATCAAGTTTTACATTTAATGTAAAATTCACTTCTTTCCGAAAGATTTATTTTTAACACGACTTATCAAAAAAAGATTTGATGAATGAAATATCTGTAGCAGTTTAAAAAATAATAGACAGCTCTCACTTGCGTGCCAAATTTGATACTTGGCTTGAGTCGACAAACTATTTTGGCATTTTCATCCCGTGTGTTGGGCATATCTTTACTAATACATATGTGCCCTTAAATGCATCTGTATGCCAGATATATCAAAACTCATACTGAAAGTGTCACAAAGCTGAAAGAAATACATTTTCCTGTATTAACGATTTGGAACAAGACATTTAAGTAGATTTAGTTAAAGGGACAAAATCATAATGGACTAAAATGGATCATCTATATATATGTCTAGTGTCCCTAAGTCTCTGAAACACTGCCATCTGCTGGCAGAAAGTGAAACTACATCTCTTTCTCACACATGCACAAACACAGAAGGGTAGCAAACTAGCCTTGGAAGCTTTTGCTTTGATCGGGCTTACTTAGTATGTAATAATAGGGATAACCTACAGTCAGATGTAAGTCTAAGTTTTCTGGCAACATCTGATCATACAGCTGTTGGTGAACTAACCCAACAGCTGAAAAGGCATGCAGAGACTAAGCAAGATTTAGTACTAAATCAAACTATGCAATCTTCTTTCCTGTAGTTTAGGTTACACAGAATGTGCATGTTATAAACAAGAAGGCCTAGTTGAGCATTTGGTAAAATTATTTAATTCAGTGGTCACCAACCCATCGCTCAAAAGCTAATGGTTACTCACTGCAGCAAGCCGGGTAGCTCGACCACTGCTGACTGCTCCTCCAACCACCCGAACCGCTCCTCTATCTGCAGGCATCCAAGAAATGGATGCCTGCCTCCGGTAGCTTGTTCCATCAGGCCAACGGAATTCTATAGTTGGATAGTAGATGACCAGTAGCTTGGATTGCCAAGGGAATTTTGTACTGGGCTTTCAAAGTGAAGTAATTTTTCCTCAATTTCCTTTGAACCTATCTTCTTCCAATTTCGTTGGATTTCCTATTCTTCTTTACTGCGCTTTCCATTCTCTGCTCAAAACTATACATATAATGATATTTCAGTCTTTCCTTGTAAGTTATGTGCCCTTTTTTGTTCAGTTTCTAATGTATTAATATCCTTAATACAGTAGAGTATTTCATATGAGGCCATACTATGTACCTATACAGTGACATCACAATTCTTTCTTCCTACTATTGATTCCAATCCCTATGCAACCAAACATCTGACTTGCCTTCCTCATTGCTTTGTTACATTGCTTAACCGAAATAGTGACTCCTAAACTCCTTTCCTCCATTATAGATTCCATTATAGTACCCTTGATACTATGGGCTTCTGTGACCAGAATGCATGATTTTATTTTCATATTAAACTGTAGTTGCCAAGATAGTCATTCACTTTCACTTCAACACCATTTCCAATATCACCAACAAAGATATTAAAAAGCACTGGACCAACTACAGATCCCTGGTGTACTCCACAGGTAATCTTGCCATCTTTAGACTATTTCCATTCCTGCAACCAAGTTTCTGTATTTCAAACATCTTAGAATACAGTACCATATTTTTTAGTTTATTTAGCAGTCTGCAATATGGGACCACATCAACAGCCTCACTAAAAGTCTAGATTAATTACATTTATGACCCCCCACCCCCACCCCTTATCTGTTATTTTAATCACACCGTCAAAAAACTAAATAATAATAATGTTTTTATTTATATAGTGCACTTTCTCCAACAGAACTCAAAGCGCTTGACATACATAAAAAATAATGCACATTACACAGAGAATTTAGGTAATACAGCAGTTGACAAGCCACACAGACATACAAAGAAAACCTTTATTGCAGTTAGTATAACAAAGGAATGGTGCAGCCATTTTGTATAACTACCACGGGTTGTGTATTCCACCCTAACAAGGTACCAGGTGAGGCTACTTCTTGGGTGCACTGCATAGGATTACATTGAGTGGAAAAGGTTACTCCTTAGAAGAAATGACACAGCATGGAGTGTAAGATTTGTTATGCATAATCTCCCCTGAGTAAATCTATCTTGAAAGTTGCTGGATTTTAGATATTTCACAACTTACTTATAATAGTTTGTTCATTACTTTCTCCACTATTAATGTACGGCTCAATAGTTGATAGCTATTTGCACCTTCCTTGCTTCCACTTTTGTGCAGTGGGTCACCTATGTTATTTTCCTGTTCTCTGGAATTGCTCTTGTTGATATTGACTGGTTGAATAATTATGTTACCAACACCCCTTTAAGTGTTTTTCCTATTCTTGAATTTATTCCATTTGGCCCCATTGATTTATCCACATCAGGTAGGATATTCAGGGTCTCAAGAATATTATCTCAGAATATAATACATTTATATAGGTATTGAGATAGGGTGGTAACTGTAACAGTGGGGCATGTCCTTCCCCTCCTTGTGTAGGTCTGTGATGTGGGCCTCTATAAATCAGCCTGAAACATAATGGTCACTGCGGAGTTTATTGATGGCCTGAAGCATCTTGGGAAGACAGATCATTAAATGATTAATGATATAAAATGTTAATGCCAGCTGGACCTGGGCTTTTCCTAAGAAAGTGATGACTTCAAGGCCTCTTCCAGCTCTGTAGCAGAAAAAGACTATTTATCAAGTCAAATCTGGTCAGCCATGAGGAGTGAGGGGAAATATAATCCTTCAGGTACTGGGCTACAGTAACATGAAAGGATCCTATCTAATCAGGAGACCCCCGGTGGTCTTTCCTTCATCCTCCCACTGGGGAGGTGGCTACTCAGTCACGCACACTCATACTTACAGACATTCATACACACTTAGTACAATGACCACATACTTGCAGCTGCTGCAGAAGACCCAGCTCCCGACGTTGGATGCATAAGACACTGCTTCTTATGGAACCTTGGTGAAGGGGGCTATGAAGTCTCCATGTATGAAACCTAAAAGTGCTAACGAATATCAGGTCTAGACTCCATGCCAAACTGAGCAATATAGGGATTTTGAATATTGACTCTGGAACAAAGACTGTAACACTATTATATGCAGCACAAATCCACCAGGGTTCAGGAGTAATGTGTCCATGATACAGTTTTCAGTGTCACCTCTCCTGGAAAACAACATTTTACTAAGCAATCAGCCTAGATTAAGGCATCTCTTCTATTGACCACAAAATACTCCAGTACAATATCCCATTACAGACACATTACCCAGACACCTACAGCATTTTCAAGGGTATGTTATTGCTGCAGCATAAGGAAACAAATTGCATTTAGAACGTATTTGTGTCTGGAATAACTTTGTGATCTGGTGTGTACAGCGATTGTGTCTCATCCCTGGCGGGTACATTGAGTTTGTATTGCTCACGCTCTCACATGGTGTATTTTGAAGAGAAGTGACACTGCCATTCGTTCTGACAGGCTGAATGCAAGGCAAGATTAAGTGGCAGTGTTCAACATACTAATACTTACAAGAGGCGGAGAGCAGGCAGAGCCATTATATATACAGCAAATTCTAAACCCAATCTTAGCCACCGGGGAGTGTACAGAAAGCCGATGTGCACAGAACATCGAGGTCATGTACTTGTAAAAGGATCTCTTTCCAGCTGATCACATTATCGCTACTGAGTGAGTTTCTGCCGCACAAGAGGCTTATTGCAGGATTCGGCAGTGATCTCTGCCATTCTTACTTCTGAAAACATCACCCTCTCTCCGAACTGTATTTTGAATGAAGTCTCTCACTGAGGAGTTAAACAGCTCAACCCCTAAATCCTGGCTCTTGTGCTTTCTCCAACCTCTACCTATCACCTTAAACAGAAGGCAGGAAATTAAATTTGTTAGAAAGTCAGATGTGTTTTATTTAATCAGGTCTCACATAACCATTAAATGTTCACTTTTCTGATCATTCTTAACCATTCTATTTAGAGTTGCAATATCAGAACAAACTAAGCTCCTGCCCTGGTTTGCCCACAAATGTACAACTAACCACCCTCGTTAAAGGTCTGCAGATCGGGATAGTTTCACCAAAATTGGGGCAATTCACTACCTTTACTAATAGTTTTCTTTTTAACATATGTTAACATTATTTATTATCCATTATTTTTATAGCGCACACATATTCTGTAGCATGCACCATGAATAGGGATTTGAATACCAGAGCGCAGTGCTATTTTTCAGCAGGAACTATGGGGGTTATTTTGGTTCACTCTTTCTGGCTAGTTCCTTCTTAGATGGAAAAAACCATGTGCACTGCAGGTGGGGCCGATATAACATGTGCAGAGAGAATTAGATTTGGGTGGGGTTTTACTTCAAAGTGTGATCTATATTGCAGTGTAAAAATAAAGCAGAAACAAAATAACTCAACCAAATCGAATTTTCTCTGCACATTTTACATCTGCCCCCCTGCAGTGCACATGGTTTGGTACTTCTTTACTTTCACGGCGCCAGCATGGCGCCGCGCGTCAGAGTCCCCTTGCGCTACGCTCGCCACGCTAATTAAAGTCAACTCCATGCCAACATGGATAGTGGAGGTATGAACTATCCATGTTGGCATGGCGTTAACTTAGTTTATTTTACTTAATTAGTGGCGAGCGTAACCCGGAAGTACGCGCGGCGCCATGCTGGCGCCGTGAAAGTAAAGAAGTACCCATGGTTTTGTCCATCTAAGAAGGAATTTGTCAGAAAGAGAGTTAACCAAAATAACCCCCTAAGTTCCTAAACCTCCTACTTTTAATACCCCTTTTCCACAAGCAAATATAACCCAGGGTTTTTTGCTAGTGGAAACGTGTGCTTGCTAAAAATCCGACCCAGGATTTCTACCCCGGTAGTTACCTTGGATGCTCCTGGGTACAGGGGTAGTGGAAATGCTACCTACCTGGGATATTTTAAAAACAGAGCTGATTGGAGCTTCTGGGGCATTTTAATGTGCATTTTGTGCATGTTTATGTGCACTTTGTAGTATACCTGAGCCACTGGTGTGCCTAGAGTTTTCACTAAATTATTACAGGTCTTGTGTGAAAACACTTTTTTAAAGGTTTCATATTGAATATTTGGGACTAAAATATATGTGTGTATGATGTGTATATATCCCAGAGACCCCCATAAAGATGGAGGAAGGAAAATGTGTTTCAAAATATCCACAAGTGAGGTTGTCATAGGACACGGTACCTCCAATGTTTACTTTGTCATGGAGACCACAATAAACACACATAGGTAAAATAATCCATTGTCTGCCAGCCTAGTTAATGGAACCCCTCTGGTGCCAGGAAACAGGAGCCATGTTTCCTGGGCGTTTCCATTGGGGGTTCCAGAGGGGTTCCATTGACTAGGCTGGTGGGTCTCTGGAATATTATTGGGCAAAAAATAGTACTGCCCAAGATAGCAGGGTAGCTGAGAGAACAAGACGGGGAGATGGACAAAAGAGAGCTGAACTACTGTAGTAGGTAATAGTAAATCAAAGTTTCCTAAACTCTACCATTACAGCCATTTTGGACTCAAGCATGCTTAATCTTGAAAACTGAACTGCAATGGCAGACTTTGGGAAACTCTAGCTTAGGACAAGGCTTTTTATCCCATCCAAAAATCTGCATTATTCATTTGTTATAAAGAAATAAAAACACAATAATTTTAAATTAAACTTTTTCATTGATCCTAATTCCGATATAGGAGCTTGGTGATCCTGAAATCCCTGGATTACAAAATGATTTCAGGATTGGAAATACTGACCAAGATTTGGGGAAAGTAATGTGTTGGGGGGGGGGGCTGTCAAAACACTTTAATAAAATTAGCTGTGGATAATTCACAATTACCAGCGTAGGCTGCCCCCAACCAGGTTGGCACTGAGGGGTGTGTGGTAACATAACTGCATCAATGTGGCTCAATGCCTTAATTACAAGGACTGTGAATTGGGGACTACCAGCCATACCGGTAGAGTGGGCAAGTATAGGATGACTGCAAACAAAATTTGGCACATGTGTCACTTAAAATTATTATTTTGAAAAATACTATGTCTGTAGCCCTGTAGCATTTTGGGATATTTTATTGTAATGTTTTGAAATAACTTGGGTCACAGTTTCAATTACAGTATTTTATATGGTAAAAACTCTGAAGATTAAGTAAATATAACAATGGTCCTACCTCAGTATGTTTTATTCTTTACATTTAGTTGGTTATGGAAATCCCCCTGCAGCTCATATAAGACCACCCAGCTTGCTGGGAACAACATATGACAAAATGATACTCCTCACTTCCCCAACTCATTGTACTGTTATTCTTGGATAAAAGGTAAAGCAAATAGCAGCCAATTGCTCAGTGCAGCGGAAACAAAGGCCATCAAGTCATTTATCAAACCTCAGACAACCAGTTTGCTTTCAACTCCAACCTCTCCCCTGTTAGAAGAGCTTGAAAGCGATAACACCCAATAATATTCTAAATGACAAATGTAACCGCTGCATCTCAGTCCCCCGGGCAATCGATACAACTAAGAGGCATCTGGAGAATATTGACAGAGACCTGGAGAGGGAGGGTGCCTGGAAACTGCAATCTCTTTTTAGTGGTTTAATTTATATTTTCTTTAATTGTATGTACGGCTGGGGTAACCTGTTCTGGGTCCTCATAGATAAGCAGCCGTGAGAAAGGATTATTAAGATATACAAATGTGGTATAAGAAAAATACCCAGTGGCCTAGGCAGCCAGCACTTCTCTCTGCACATCTTGCGTTCTAACTCATCTTGTATTTCATCCCCTTCTATGATCTTATATTAGCACCCCTGGCAGGCCATGACTATACTACTAAGGCTAGTGAGGAACAAAACAGGTCTTGTGATAGCGATGCTGTAAACATGTTTTCTGTTGATGATAACCAATGTCCTTGAGTTAGACAAGAAACAACTGCAGAGAATAGATTTGAGAAATATGTTGATTTAGTTAAGTAAGCTACACTGCGGTGACTAAAATACTATTTCATGACGACGATCTACAGCTTCTTCATTGTGATGTATCTTTTATGTATAGCTTTCTATTATATACATTAAAACCTCTCCACCCACAAAACTAACCACAATAGTGTTCCCTCTAAGCTTCTTTTGCAGGGTGTCGCACCCTTCCAGTTTTTAATACCTCAAAATGCACCCTGCCCTTTTTGTGTGTGGCACTGTGCACCCTTATGCTGCCCCACACAGTGTGAACATGCTGCTGAGAGCTTTTGGTGTGTGCCATCATGCGTAAGGGGTATTACGGTGTGTGGTATAATGTGCAAGAGGCATTACAGTGTGTGCCATAATGTGTAATTGTCATTACGAATATGTAATGGGCAAAAGAAAGTATGACAATGTTTAATGGCCGTAATCCTAGTGCAGTGTGAAATATATATATATTTTTGGGGTTTGTGGTGTCCTCCCGATTGAAAAAAGTGCCCTGTCCGGTGGTCAGAGCCCTACCCTAAAAAAATCCTAGAGTGAGCACTACACAATACTGGCTGCATAACCTGTATGGTTACCGTATGTCAGCCTCTATACTGTACTAAGCTTGATTCCTTTTTTTTTTTTACCAGTGATTATAAAAAGAAAAGAAAAAAAAAACAGTAATTTGTTGCTTTGTATACATTCCCTTATCTACACATATCTGGGGAATGGTTATTAGAAATTTGTCTGATGGTATGTATATTCCGTTCAGTGTTACCTCAAACGCAGATGAGCCTGGTCTCCATAAAGAAAAAAGTTTGAGGTAGACCAAAGATTTGAGGTCGACCAAAGTATGCCATTATTCTGTAATCCTTAATGCAGTAGTTTCCCCAAAATTGCATTAACTATACATTCCTACTGTTCTGCAATATACAGGATGCTCTCCTCCTCACGTCTCAAGAGAACAGGCCTGCCTCCTGCACTCATCCGCTTCCTGAGTGAAGTGGTTGGTCCAGGGTATTGTTGTTACACAGTGAATTGTGCTGCCGTGGCCCCAATTCTTGACCGATGCAGGGGGGTATGGACAGAGGCAGAAAGGGAGGGGGTGGGGTGGGTGCTAACTACCTGGGCTCTGACTGCTGGAAAGGCCCATTTGGGGGCACATGCAATTTTTCAAGCCACTCCCCCTTACTGGGGCTCGCCATAGCTCTCTATGTCCATGGGTATGGATCATCCACACACTAGTTACACAGAGGCATCCTTTCACCTTGCTCTTTCCTTTATCAACTTAAGAGCATTCGAAATAATAATAACAAACAATAATCATAATCAGCAACTATGTAACACATCTGACAGGATACGGCAAATCCAAATGTAAAAGCCTTCAATCCACAAGTTGAGCCACTACAACAAACCTGGCCCCGATAGATAGTACCCGCTCACCTAGGGGCCGCGTTAGGGGTCATGGAGCCCTTATGCACAACAATAAAGGCTGCCCCCGTTGCCCAATTTTATTATATGCCCTCATTTTATTTTTGACTATTTAAATATAGTAAAAATGCCATGAACTATGACATTTTATTTTTATGCATGCTTATTTACCAAGTAGGACAGCTTACATGGCAGTCATACCCATGTACACTCCACTCAAGATGCCTTATGGTTATTGGTAAATTTCAGAATGCTAGTAGTAAAACAAGCACCCAAGTGCTGCACCCCCCCTCCCCCTACAAGTGCTGCCCATAGGCACGTGCCTCATAGGAAAGTCACCCATCTCAGCGGCCCTGCATGCATTTCTGCAGAGGGTCATTCATACTTTCGAGAAGCCCCTCTCCTTCCTAACATGTAAACTTCCTACGGTGTAGAGAGAGAGATAATCTGTCGGAGATATGTACTAACTGTAAGTGTAAAAATGGTTAGTGTCAAATAATGGCTTAAATTGCCCTTTAACCCTTTACCAGCACAAAGGTAAATAACTCCCATTCTACCTGATGAACATGGTTACAATTACAAAGTACAATGCACTAATTTCCTCCCTCCCTTGTTCCACACGATAGGCTCAGCTTAAACCAATTAATTTTAAAGCCATAATTTGTAAAAATGTCCTACCAAAATGTTAAAGGGTATTAAACTCCCTGTTTTATAAACATAACACTTAATTTAGAGGGAGAAAAAAAAGAAAACATTTACTAGGTAATGTATTTAGGGTAAGTGCATGGCACATGAAAATAATTAATGAATTTTTCCCAGTTTAGAAAATGAATGTAATTAATTAACATTTAAATTACATTTTTAATTGCAATCATGCCCTCCCAGGGGGCTCATAAGGGACCATAATTGCAATTAAAAGCATGTGGATTTGATAATAAAAGAATTTGCAGTGTCTGAAATGCGCGATTTAGAACAGAAAGCAGACATTGTTATCGGTACATCTAACTTAATTGTAGCTATAAAGCAAATGCGGTGTACGATATAAAAATTCACATACAGGAACATTTAATTCTCCAGTCTCTTAAAGGGGACACGCATCGTAGCACTTCTTATGACAGGTTCCATTTGGAGAGATGGCTTCAAGGCCTCTGTTCCTTTTAATGTTTTTTACAATATTAAAAGCTGAGAGGCCCTATTAAAAAACACACAAGATCATATTTAAATATGACGTTGTAAAATGTGCCTGGTAAGGATCTGTGAGCCATCATTATACCAGACAAAGGAGTACTGTATTATTTTCTCTTTTAATAGAATGGTTTCTGGGACGCTCTAGTGGGAGCACTGTATTGCTTTATTAGATTTTAATTGCATGAACATAGTTTTTATGTAGTTTTGATTGAAGCAGAATACATTCAAATTGGAATCTTAAAAATAGGAATGCAAGTTAGGATGAGGCTAAGTAGTTTTGTGGGGGAACAAAATCGCCAACCAAGTGCTTCAAAATACCCTGAAGTGCCAATAATCATGAAATGCTCCTTGAACCAATTCTGGACAACTTGGGACAGATGACATGGTGCATGAAGTTCACATATGGCTGCAGATGGTCTCCAAAAACTGCAACGCACTGTTACCGGTCAATAACTTATTTAGGCAAAACAGTGGACCCAACCCATGCCACATAAACACAACAAACACCATTATGGAACCTCCACCAGCCTGTTGACAACTGTGGTCTATGGCCTCATGGAGTCTATACCACACTCGAACCCTAACATTAGCCCAAAACTGGAACAGTGAATTAGAAGACCATGCCACAGGGTCCAATTAGCAAAGTCTACAGCCAAAGTAAGTTGTTTGTGTTTAATTTCATAGCGTTAACTGCGGCACTCTGGTGAGTTTTCTGCTCTCATATCCCATTGAAGCTAAAGAACACTGCACTGAAGTGTTGCTTGTCTGGAACCATGGAGAATTCTGGCCATATGCAGTTGGTTATGATCATTAAGCAAACTTGGTGGGCCACTGCACTCTGGGGTAGATTTATTAAGCTCGGTGAAGTGATAAAGTGTCTGGTTTTTATCACCGCCAATCAGCTCCTACCTGTCATTTTTCACACCAAGCCTGTAACTTCAAAGTTAGGAGCTGATTGGCCGGTGATAAAAACCAGACACGTTATCACTTCACCATGCTTAATAAATCTGCCCCTGTGTATGGTGGGTGGAAATTCCATGAGGTCTATCCGGTACACACATGACACTGTAGAACAAGGAATGTTGAATGTGTGCACAACTTTGTAAATGGAATGTCTGATGCATTGGCCACCCACTATTATTCCTCATTCGAATTCCAATAAATCACATTGCCTTGTGATGAGCTGCATAGCTGATATTCAAACTGATATCAAATTATGTCAAAGTGTCAAATTACAACTGGTGCAAGTCTGGCCATTTCCAAGACATCACAGTATGTTTCACCACATACAATTATCTTTATATACCACTATCCCTTCACTTTTGGCACCTTAGTCTAAATTTACACAATTTTGATTATTCGTCATTCAGTTTACACTATATCAAATAATTCATTTGTTTGCACTTCACTTGTAAAAATCCGCAGTGAACAGTTCTCCCCATCACCCTCATTAATTCCAGCTCCCAACTCTCTCTCTGTGCCACCACCTGTACTGGGGGAGAGTACTTACTGCTAATACTCTGACTTTCCTGTTGTTCAGTATATGCCCTGGAGAACTGTATGGACTGCATCCCGCAACTGTCAATCAAAGAAATGCAGGTGCCCACTAGTTATAACCTCAGAGTAACCATTACCCTTCTAGCTGACAGTGCAAGCACCCTCAGCAATACAGTACAAACTGTTTAAACCTCAACTGCCCTCACTCTATTCCAGCTGTAGAACACGAGTCTCCATTCAGATGGATGTTACTGAGCCTGTCTCACTGTCAATGTGCGATTATTACAGTTCATAAAGTTTGTTTGCCGAGTTGTGTCTGAATAGGAAACAAACACTGAGAAAAACTTTCCTAAGATGCCTTGCTTTGGCTCAGAATTGATACGTGCGCCTTTCTCCAAACACCCGTAATACTCACTGACTAAAAGCTGAAAGACTTTAATGTTTTTTCCCTACATTAGCTTTTATCTTCCCTCTAAGCCATAATTTAAACCTCATCTCAATGAAACGTTTAAGATTGAAGAGCTCCTGAAATAACAGTACTGGTCCTTTTTGGGGAATTTTTGTCCGTATAAAAATGGTACGCAAGAAATGGCTGCAATTCACTATCTGACAGAGGTAACCACTCTGCAAAATTATGAAAAGAGACTTATTTACCATATAATCCACATTCTGATATAGAAGTACATAGTAACACTGAAGGGTGATATAGAGAAATAGGTCTGTAGTGCTTAAAACACATATTTACCATGAGGAACACACAGGAATGAGAGGGAAGTTTTCTTGCGAAAACTATTTATTCAAAATATATAAATGGAGGGGCTGACTACTATACGACGTTCAGCCATCTCCAAGTCTATTATTGCAGAAGAGTGGTGTACACCTAACCACATATTTCAATTGATAAATGTTTCCTGTCTCTGATGGAAGGTTATTAAATCATAAGCTTCAAGCCTTGATTGTCCTGAAATTCGGCATTGTCAAATGACAGTCAATACCGATTGAAATCTAATATTAAAAAGTCTATGTTAAAGCCAACCTCAAAATGGTGATGCTCTAGGATAGTGGTAGCCAACCCTAGCCCTCGAGAGCTACCAACAGTGCACATTTTCCAGACAACCTAGCTGCTGCACAGCTGCACTCATTAATCACTGACACATTTTAAAAGATCCACAGATGGAGCTAATTAGCTCACTTGTGATTCTGTGAGGAGACCTGCAAAACATGCACTGTTGGTAGCTCTCGAGGACTAGGGTTGGCTACCCCAGCTCTAGGAGGTTCAAGGAGCATGGTCATAATTAACAAGACAAAAGGCCAAGTCACTGCCAGCCAGTGGCGTAACTACAACCCCGCAGAACCCGCTGTGGCGGGGAGGCGCTAAGTAAGTGTGGGCACCTGTCTGCGGGGCTATGGTCACGCGTCTGTGTCCGGGTCTCGCCTTTGTGTGCGGTCCCTGCTTTCCATCTCCTGGCTCAGTCTGCTGACCAGCAGTGCTAATGAAAACTGCTTCACACAAAATGGCTTCCCCCATACAGGGCCGGTGTGAGGGCGCCCCGGCGCTCCACCGGGGGTGGAGGCGGGAGATGTGGGGTAGAGTAGCTCTACGTGTGGAGGGGGAGCAGTGTCTCTTTCCCAGGGGGGCGGGTGTTTGAGATGGGAGCGGCGTCGGGAAACGCGGCGATGGGCGCTCCATTGGGGGGGGGGGGGGGGGGGGAGAGGGAGATGCTCACCTTGACCTTGATCCGGGGGGGGGGGGGGGCTGCTCCCAAGTGGCCGCCCTCCAGTGGCCACCCTCGGCAAATGCCTAAAGCTGCCTAGTGGTGGCGCTGGCCCTGCCCCCATGCAGCAGACAGTTTTTCAGGAATGCTAGAGGAGGCGGCGGACTCCTCTAGAATCCTTTAAAACTGTCTGCTATTAGGGGGCAGCCATTTCGTGATGGTCATTTCTCATTATCACTGCAGCAGGAGACGGAGCCGGGAGGAGATCTGCGCTGCGGGTCCCCAAATGCGGCAGCATGCGGAGGCGTAAGGGGGGGTTTACCATTACTTGGGAGGTGGGGGCGGTGTTGCCGAAATCGGCAGGGGGGGGGCGCGCAATTTTCCTAGTTACGCCACTGCTGCCACCAAAGTGCTCCTGTGTGCTCACTAGAGTTGTGTTTATATTGCAATCCCTGAACCACAAGACTCCCTGGCCAAAGGGAGCACTGGACTCCTAAATACAATGGAAGCAGCCTTATTGTGGACTGAGCAAATACACACGGCCTATCAATTTATTAGGAAGCACTGATATCATGAACCATCTAGTGAACAATTATTTGATAGACAGGAATATGGATCAGCCAACAAAATAGCTACTTGTAATTTCTATAGATGAGATTTCTACTACAATAATATACATGACACTTCACGTGACAATAATTCTGGTTCCGTTATCGTCACAGTTTTTGTGGTGCTAAAAATCATTGTTAGAACTTATAGTTGTAAAGTTGCCCATACATGGTGCGTTTGCTCAGTGCGATGCAATGCGCACTCCCGCAGGCATCTCATCGCACAGTACAAAAAGTATGTGTTGCAATCCAGCCCATAATGGGTGCGATCATCACACCATGTATGGGCACCTTTAGATCTTTTTTATATAAAGGGGGCACAGATAAAAAGGTCTATAAGATTATTTATTTAGGTTAACTAACCATTCTTTTTAAAGATAAAAATTGAACAAAGAGTGGATTTCAACACTAATATGGTATTGTGCGCAGAGCAACTTTAAAACAATTTTCTGACAATGTATAGTAAGCCCATCCACAAGAAAAATAATAAATATACACAAAACATTACAGATGCACAGGTCATATACAGTATTATATTGACTATGGCTATACTACACCTGTAGCAGCAGAGGGCGCTACTTACTATAAGTCTCAGGATCAAAAACACAAAAACGTGATGCATGATAAGTGTGTAACTGAAGTGCATTACTCTCGTGAGAAGATAGGACATTCCTACTACCAGCACAGGATGGTAGTACATAAATATGCTTCTGAAGGGGGGGTAAAAATAAAGACCCTCTTTGATGCTGTTGCCAGAGAGTGAGCATTCCTTTCCCTGACATATGGCTATATTGACCCAAAAGACACAATTGTATTTTTATATCTTTCTTTTGTAACATTACAGACAAAACTGCCAACCAGAGTCCATCAGTTATATTCGGAATGTCATTTATTGTGTAGCCACTGTAGAGGGGAAAAAAAACAGCCGGTATGTTTAGCTCTTGATTTATGATGTATTTTCTAAGCAAAACTCTTTCTTATCTCCAAGCGTAGGTCAAACACAGAAAGAATGCAAGGAAAGGCACTATTTCCAGAACATTTTAAATGGTGTATAATGTTCTCTTCGAAGCCCCATGCTGTCAACAAAGCCTCTGCTGGCTCCACACAGCCCTGGAAGTTTATGATCTTTCAGACACAGTAAAATTGTTAACTCTGCCTCTGCTGATTCACATATAAGCCCCCCAAATAACTACATGGTCACATAATGACATTTTGGTAAATAATACAGAATAAATATACCGAACAAGTCCACTTCTGGTTACACTAGTTTATGAGATCTGTGCTTTTTAGACTGGAGAAAATCTAGTTCCGTTCAGTGTGCTTGCTCCACATGCACCCTATTATGCCATCAGATATCTTCTGTATGCCAGCAGACCCCTTCACATGACATTTACTCTGAGAACCTCAGATGCCCCTTTTATGCCATCAAACCAATCCAGATACTCCTAACAAATAAATCCACATACATCTATAATCAAATCGTACCAAATAGCCACTGTTTCGTACACCAGGGACGTTAGTATTTAGCTGCACCTAAACTCTAACCCTATTTACCTAATACACTTCAAGTGACTTAAGACACAAATCTGAGGGAAGAGTAGCACACTGGAGGAAAACGTATATAATCCAGGGTGTAAAGGCAAAATTCATGTCTGATACAAAATGACTAGTATATTCTGGGCAGTATTCAATGCCTTTTTGCGAGTTGGGACAGCGAGCAGTGCAGACTGCTTGCAGGTCAGTATTCAGCGGCTGGCGTGGAGGTTAAATGACGAGGGTCGCTTGTTTTCGCCGTTCCTCGCTGTTTCACCCACTCGCCGGCCGCATTGAATACGACTATATGAGAACTAAGTGAAAATACCAAATTAAGAAAAAAAAGGTGACAGAATTGAGGTAAAAGCAAAAACATGTACCTGTAAATGCCACCAGACCCGTCTACATATTCCCCCATTTAAATATTAAACTATAGCATTACAGTTAATGCGATCATATCAACTGCATACTATATGAATTTAGAACTGCCTGTGTGTTCAGTGGATAAGGTCTGGGTCACTGCAAGGGCCTGTTTCTGACTAACTCTGTGACCTCTTACTCCTCGTCCGTGTGAACTAGCCCATATAGGACAATGGTCCTATTTAAGATTCCCAAGTGAATGAAAGTTCATTTAAGGTTCCCCAAGTAAATGGAAGTGCTTGTATGTATGGTAGAGAAGTTATACTGTAATCACCCCTGGGGCAGGGGCTTATGTGAACAATTGCAATAAATAAAAGAACATTAGTGTTAATTAAGTTGTTAGTGTAGTCATATATTATTATACAAGAATAATCGGGGGGGGGGGGGGGGGGGGGGGGCAGGAAACGGGATTTAAAAACAAAACACACAAAACATACAGTAGAACTTGTTCGTGGGAAGAAAAGGGAGTGACAGGTGAGGAGAAGATGCAGATACATTAGAGGAGATCACAACCATAGTATAGACACATTCACACAACATAAGCTAAAAAATAACAGCACACAATCGGGGCTTGCTCATTGTTATGGTGAACTAGGTCACTGGAAATCACAAATGCCTTATCTCCAGACTCCGCAACTTGTCAACTTGTTCCTTCATGACCTTACTATCCACTACCACAGTCACAATATTGACTAAACCATATGCAGCAAATACATTTCAACTGCCCCCATTACCTCCTGTACAGGAACTGCCTACACAGGTTCATGTAAACCTGGTTACAAACGATAGGGGCTTCTAAGGCACACAGCGGCCCTGCACCACAGCCTGTATCGGTTGTAATTGGTCTTCTAGCTGGACAAGAGGTCTTCAGCTTTAGTTCTGACTTCTGACACCTGCAATGCTGCACTTTCTTTTGAGACATGCTAAATTAATTAAATTTACTGACAAATATTACTTTAAAGACGCTAAAGAATACAACAGTGAATTCTGCCTACTGAAAAGATCACCACATAGGATATAACATCACATGGGCAAAGATCTCTCCATCAATATTAGGATTTCCTAATTACACTGAATCGCCAGGCACATGGCCATCACGGGGCGCAACTCTTGGAAAGTTATACCCTACATGAACGATGACATCTGTACGAGGTTTGCTTTGTGTTAGGCTGAGCTTGGAGAGTGTTGGATGTACACATTGGTAGCAAGCATCTGTATGGAGTCCTCTGTTGTTCCCCGATTGCTACACCAGCAGGAGATGGATGCCGCAGTGGTGTGGTGTGCACATGGGGACGCTGGAGCCACATTTGAATTGGCACAATGATTAGCGAAGAGAAACACTCAGAAAAAGTAAGAGTGAGTGGGGTCATGTAATGATGGGATGGCTGTTAATAACAAAGAGGATGCAATAAATTTAGGCTGGATAGAACCAACTGCTGCTCCACACAGACGCAGATGTCAAGTGGCAGTGTTAAAACAAATGGGCCCTTACACTTCACTGCATGAAGACTAAGGAACCCTGACAAAGCTTCTTCTGCCAGAGAGTATGCAGTTGTATAATGTATGCTGCCAGCTGAAACACAAACCAAGGAGTTCTTAGAGTACTCCTGTCTTCCGGGACACCATAAACACCCCATTCCTCTGCTGTACCCCTAAGCAGCTGTGGTTTCGGAGCCTAGATGTGTAGCTCGCCCTGTGCACTTATGCAGTGCCAGGAGGACAGACAATACATGGATATTGGCTAAGCAGGTGTCTGACATAACCACACTGACCAACTGTGAGATATGTGCTCAGGTCCCTGTCTCTCTGAGGGACTGTATCCCATGACAACAGGGGTAGATTTATTAAGCTCGGTGAAGTGATAAAGTGTCTGGTTTTTATCACCGGCCAATCAGCTCCTACCTGTCACTTTTCAAACCAAGCCTATAACTTCACAATTAGGAGCTGATTGGCCGGTGATGAAAACCAGACACTTTATCACTTCACTGAGCTTAATAAATCTGCCCCACAAATAGATAAACTACTGGGGTTAAAAGAATAATAAGCAGCATCTGAGCCTCATAAATGGAACAGTTTTAATTGTAGATGGGCATTCAGAAACAATATCATCTTATTTCTCTTCAATGACCTGGTTAAGTGCCTTCCACAACATTGGCGATGGAGCTGCTACATAGTACCACAATATTCAATTATACACAATCAAGACGAAAAGGAGGGATATATTGAATATATTGTTCTGTGTGGTAATGTGCAGTTCACTATGGAGACTGACAAACATGCGTTCCAGATTCATTCTATTCTTGTATATGTAATATGTAGTGCTCATTGTGCTTAACACATATGCAAATACCATATACTGTATGGATCTGTAACTTCTGTATGTCTGTCTCTTGTACAAAACATTCTCATGGTTAGTTGAGGCACATGTTAGTGTAAGCCCCCTAAATTCTCATCATGGAATAAAGCATTTTGTAATTAATGGTCCCCAAATTATTTTGCTGCATGCTGCTCGCAGGACTGTGCAAATATATTTTTCCAATAAAACAAATATAGAGAAATCACCCACCAGATTATCTGAGTTGTGGGAAAAAAAACATTTGCTCTGATTTATTACTGAGACTTTATAAGGCCCCAACATATTCCAGTACAGTAACACAGTGGGGTGAGTACCAGAGACTCCTCAGCCATTTACCTCACGTCCCTGTAGTAACATACACTATAATCAGAGGCAAAGGCTGCTGCCTGCTCATACAAGCTTCAATCTAAAGGCAAAGGGAACATATGAGATGTGATGAAAAGGAAGAGCAGACGCTTCCCAGGTTAAAGATGGTTGATGTCTCCACAAATCAAGAATAGAGCTAATAACAGGGTATACATGTAATTTGATTTAATTAGGAGGTGTAATGTGAAAGGAGAATGTAGCAGGGTGGGACTCCAGTGAGGAGCTTGAAGCCAGTTGTCAGATTAAGTCTATTCATTGTACATTGCCCAAAAGGGCAAAGGTGCAGCAAATGGGTACAATAGGAGCCAGAAGAGTTGCAACTCCAATAAATGCGTTTGCGCCTGGTATGTGATGGGTATTGTGTGGCGCAGCTGCAGGGGCTATGACGGAGGTTGGGCCATCCAGAGCACAGCATCTTAGCTACTGCTGGTGGACCGTGAAACCACACTCATCTATACTCGACATGTGTAGGAGGGAACCTGGTAATGCCTCTGCTGTGTGCAATTGTCACTCGAGACAGGGCTATAATGTCCCATGAAAATCGTTTGACCTTGGGGGATGGATAAGTGTGTGTTACCGCTAGAGGGTGGGGGATAATTGTTATGGAAACAGATTGCCACTGCAGGTCAATTTTTCCACTTGGAGGTGTGAGGTAACATTACAATGGGAACCTATATAACAAAAAAAAAATTCAACTTATTAAATATAAAACAAGTTCAAGAAGGACAATTTACTAATCAGGTATGTGGTGGACATGGAGAGGTAAATTATAGTGGGCAAACACATTACAACCAGTCTGTGGGGTCAGAATAAGAGAGGAGGCCATCATGGCACCCTCTGAATCCGCTGAGTCTCTGAAGTGCCCTGCTAGGCTATACTTTTAGAGAGAAAGGTGGGATTACACCAAAAGAACGATAGTTCCTAGAGAGAGAAGTCTCTGAAAATAAACAAGAAACTGTAGCGAAAATGAACAAGAGAAAACAGGAGATTTAATATTTCAAACTTAAAATCAGTTTATAGTAGAATACCAATGATATGTTCTTTGTTGGCATACTAGCTGTTTACAAATTTAATTTACCTGAAGGATAATTTTGTGGTTTCTGTCTAGCAAATAACAAAAACTCATAAATTATACAAAAAATAAAAATAAAAAACTGACAGTGTACAACTACCAAGTGGGGTATTCAATTTCCTGCGATCGTTGACCGAAACAAAATCCCTGATAACCACCTGCTTTTCAGGTCTGTGATGGCAAAAAACACACTGGACCTGGGTGTTTTGGCCCAAGAGACTTAGCGGGCATTTCAATCACCAATGATGGTGACAGGGGGCCAGATATATCAAGCTTCAAAAGTGATAAAATGGAGAGTGATAAACAGCCAGCCAATCAGCTCCTACCTGCCATGGGTTTGAAAACGAACATGTAGGAGCTGATTGGCTGATTGTTTATCACTTTCCATTGTATCACTTTTGAAGCTTAGTGCATCTGGCCCAGAGTCTGTTAGAACAGTCAGAAGAAAGCACATCCCTTATTTAAATTATTATTTTTTTTAAATGGTTTGGCTACCTAATAAACAGTAAAGTGCCAAACTTAATAGTGGCACATTTCCAAGAACAAAATTGCCCATTTACAATAGGTCCAGACATAATCAAATATTTGGGTAAATCATGTGATACAGTTATACCGCTTTCACATTGCACTTTTAAAACGGTATATTGCCGTTTTTTCCCCATTTTAAAACGTTTAAGGCTGCAATGTGAAAGTGCCAAAGTTGATTTACCGGTTAAAGATAACCGGTATTTCAACACGGTTAAAAAGCAGAGTCCTACACGTTTTAAAGCCGTTTTTTAGGCAGTGTGAACAGCTCTATTTCAATGGCTTGAAATGTGTCCCTTGGGGGTTAAACGGGTTGAATTTTGAATGGTATTAAATGATTTTTAAAACGGTTTTCACCTGCAATGTGAAAGGTCTCAAGGCTCAGACCCGTTTTAAAGTCCCATTTAAGAATACCGTGTCATTACCCATGTCTGCAATGTGAAAGCAGTATTATTAAAGCGGTGAGAAATATATGTAAGCATAACAGAGAGAACCTATACAAATATCAATATACACTAGAAAATAATATTTTGAAATGTAAATAACGAGTACAATATATTTGTTTAAATTGCAGAGATTAAATGTAAGCACGTTCCATTCTATCATGTTTTACTTTAAGCCAAATGACTGAGGCGATTCTTTTATAAGTAGCCGTTTGGTGCACAGTTTCTATTAAATGACGACCCACCAATGAAGGCCGCGCAATCTTTATAGAACAGTAAATGTCGCTTTTTAAAAATCTATGATTTGACGCCATGAGTACTGTACTTCACATTTTGCACGGCATGACAAACAATCCATATTTTAGCATGTTTAAATGAGAGCCAAGGTGTAATCCTGTATCTCCATTTAAAAAATTGGCTGAGCCGCTGATGTTTAACTATCCTGTATAAAATATGGATCCGCTCGACTATGTGGCAATGCAGAGCATCATCATTAATAGCCCTGTTGTTGTTCCGCTGCTTATAGGAATACAGTTTACACTACTATATCAATGCAAGAGTCTCACAGGGCTCCATTAATATCCAAAATTAATATCCTGTCCAGAAAAAAATGAGATGTGCTGAAAAGGAAAAGGCTTGTTTTCATTCTGCATCTACAAGCGCACCTCCTCCCTTTGTGCTGACCTGCATTTACTTCTTAAACCAAATGAGAACATGCTAATTATATTTAAGTTATTGCACCTAGTTGGAGATGACTTATGACTTCCTGGTAGGGAATAAGCTGCTGCCCCCATATCTAGGAGAAATTTCAGTGCCGTAAGAATTTACAGCTGACAGCTTGTGTGTTACAGATGTACATTAGACTCCTTGGCCCAGTACATTCTATGCTTTCCAATGGAGGTTATACTTGAGATATTCGGTGCTCACCACAAGCATTTAATGGGAACTGGGGTACAATAAGGGGACGGTCGCATATTACAAAACGAGAAGAAATTGAATAGGTAACACCCGGGAATTATTAATATTCAATCGGGGATGAGAGAGATGAAACACATGTGTGATATACAACAGAAGCTGAAGTGACCAGGAAACCATAGGGAGCTAGAATAAAAAACTGTGCAGTTCCTCTACCCTGCCTGGGGTGTCTCTCTCTGCTGTGGTGCTTCTAGCAGAGTATGGTCTGTATTTCAGCACTGATACGCAGACGAGACCTGTGCTAGAAGCACCACAGCAGACTAGTAGTAGAGCGGTGCACCCTAGAAAGGGAAGAGGAACTGCATGGGTTTTGAAAGATGCAGGGTGCTAGAAGGAACCCTAAAACCATAAACATCCATTACTCAACATGAATAACTGTTGAGTTGTTATATATTACAGGTTGAGTATCCCTTATCTGAAATGCTCGGGACCACGAACATTTTGGATAACGGATTATTACGGATTTTGGAATATATATTTTTTTACATACTTACCTGGTTCCCTGACATCCACAGTGTCCCCCGGGGACCATCCGGATCTATCTTCAGCGGCATCCCTGGTCCCAAGGATGCATTGCGCTGCAGTTCCGGTGAGGTCATCTGCGCACCCGCGCAATGCATCCTTTGGATCGGGGATGCAGCTGAAGATGATTCAGATGGTTGCCATGGACACCGTGAGACAAGGGGAGTATAAAGAAAAAGGCGGTTGGGGGAAAAAAAATCTGAAATACTATGAAAACCTACGGTTTTCAGAATATTTTGGATAAGGGATCTAAGGTTAAGAGATATTCTACCTATATATTTATATATACACCTTCTTTACCCCTACTCCCTGAGGAAGGCTCCAACATACATTGGAGAACCAGTTTCCAGACACAGCCATTAAGTCTCCTCACCCCCGGGAGTCAAGTGCATGGAGGCAGCTAGGTCGCGGGGAGGGGCAGATGGATCTCGGGATACTGCTAACCCAGAAGTCGCACACCATTCAACTCTGTGGAGCCGGGGGTGACAAACTTGCTGCTCTCATTAGCCGCAGCTAGCGGGAAGAGGACTACAAGGGACAGTCTTAGGAGGAACCCATAGGAGCCACAGTTTAGAGGTGTACTGCTGGAGGGCCAGGACGCCAGCCCCCCGCAACACCATCATGTGCACCCACAGCGTTATGCATCCCTTGTTCATCTTGCCCCATACCCCAGCAGGAGACATTGCCCAATCAGCAGTTATCCTCCAGGTTACTGCTCCATATAGAAGTTTCACATTTGATCTAATTAGTGCGCTTTTGGCATTGTGACCAATAAATAGCATTACTAACACATATCTACCTTCTGTCATTTTTACATTTATATGTTTTATTGTTACATTGGAATATTGTGTTACAGTAGATTACTGTGTTACTATCTTACCCCATTCAGATCTACACCCCTAAGTTAGCCGCATTCCATCACACAAATCAAGCACAGGTTTCTTGCAGTTCCCTTATCATATAAAACTATACAGTCGTATCTAAAACACAAGGCTATAAATGTGGTCATAAGTTCTTCATAATTACCAATAACGGTTATTTATTTTAGGAACTAAATGTTTCATCTGCAACCCACCAGAACCGCACTGCCGACAGGAGATTGATGCCTCCAGACTACGCAGCCTAGGCCATGCATGTCCTAACTATGGCCCTCCAGCTGTTGTGAAACTACAAGTTTCATCATGCCTTGCCACAGTTTTGCTTTTAGGGAATGCTAAAACTATGGCAATGCTAGGCAATGCTAGGCACAATATTTAGGACACAGTGAGTAATAGAGGTAGAGAGAAGGACCCGGCTTCCATTGGTGTGCAGTTCCGGCCTCCCGAGAGAGGTAGCAGACGGGTCCCGGCAGTGCGCCGCCTCCGCGAAAGGTGGCAAGCAGGTCCAGGCTCCCAGCAGAGAGCGGCTATGGTGTCCCGCAGGAGGTGGCAGGTGGTTCCTGGCTGCAGGTTTTTTTTTTAAATCTGCTAAATGACAGGGGGGTACGTGCTGCCATCCGTAATAGGTGCCACCCGTAGGTCTGGCACTTTCGCATGAAAATTGGGTGCTGCATTATATAGAGGGGTACAGGGGTTTAGACCTTCTTATACCCCGGGTCGAATTGCCAGGTTGGTCATTATTAGATGTGGGGTTTTCACATGCACCTCGACCCGGGTTCATACATTACAAACCCAGCAATAACTCGGTACAAGGTGCTATTTGAAAGGGGTATTTAACAAATAGGACTGCAAAAACAAGGCTATCAGGAATTCAGTTCCCCTCTATATCAAGTACTAAATATCAGGGATATGTTATTAGTATATAAACTAAAACAATTTGCATGGGCTAGTCCATGGACGTTACTAGGACACACTGGATTGAAAAATGTCACTTCTAAATGTCCAATGACAGACTGTACTCCTCGACTGAACTGTAATGCCTACTGTCACCCGGGGAGCTGACACTTCCCTCTAATGCTAAACCCCTACAGCTCCAGACAGCGAACAAAATACATAAGTACCTGGTCTGAATGGGAGTGTAGTCTGAAGTTAAGTCATTATTGCATTACTATAATTTATATAATTTAAGTGCATGTTGATTTTCCACTTGTAATATACATGGCTGGGTCACAATCATTTAGCACGGCGGGGGACCCAGTCCGTGGAAATGAAGCACGGCAGGGTACATCGGTGCTAAGTATATGGAAGATTGACAGCATTAATAGCCAACAAAAAGGCATTTCTCGACAATGTCAGGACTTTGCCAACTGGCTCACAGAACAATTACGGGCCCTAAAAGTAATGCAGATCAATCAGACAGGAGCACTCAATCCGTGCTCCTATCAGTCCAGCATTTTATCAGCTGGCGTTTTACTTTCTTATATGAGGCTTTTTGTTTTTCTTACAATATCATTCGAGCTCTGCGAGATGAGAAGAATAAAGACTCCCACCATCTGAGCAGTATCACAGCACACAGCACCTGCCACTTCCCAGTAATAGCACTGGGTGTTACTATGCTGCTGCAGATTTATCAACAGCCCATAGTCTTTACTCAAATGATGTATCCGGTCATTGGGTCCACCACTGACTGACGCGGCTCTGGTTAACAGAGTTGGAATGTCGACACATGCATTAGTGCGACAAAAGGTTGACATGATTTTTTCACTTATTTTGTCACGAATGTCGACATGGACACAGTCTAAGTGTACCGCGTCATCTTGCACTGGGACGACGCCACCCTGCGCTCGACACACTATTTTATTCTCCCACCATGCTGTACTGGATGGTAGGGCATGAAATACCGCTTGTCGGCACATGTCGGCTCAAACAAAAATTGTAAAACTCTCGTCTACCTTTTGACTGTTGACCTTGCCATTGCTGACCTAATGCTTGCGTCGACCTTAGCAATGTCGACGTATTTCAGGTGTCGACCTAAGCCCTGTCGACTTCAGTGGTCAACCTATTGATTGTCGACCTGGTGACCATATCCTGATGTATTCTAGATCCATGTTCCACACCTGCATGCTGGGACTTGTAGTTTAGCAGCTTGGGAACCACACCAGCCCTGTGTCCTCGCTAGAGGAAGAGTTAATAATAATAAAAAAACACACATAATAAAACTGAGCTCAAAAATATATAATAATAATAATAATAATAATAATAATAATAATAATAATAATAATATAAATACTGTTAAAAAGCAGTCTCTCTTTCATACACCATAGGTATTATGCAGTGAAAAAGTCCCATTCCTATATTGACCTCATTTTGAGGAACAGTTTATGAATATTGTGCAGTCCAGATATCAAATTCTAGACACTCATTTAATGCCCTCCTACCTTTTGATTGTCTGTAAATACCCTGTTTGTTTTATCACGGTCTCCTTTTGTAAAGCGCAACGTAATATGCTGCGCTGTATAAGAAACTGTTAATAAATAAATAAAATCGGATCCCACATGGTGCTCAACTGGCACGGAGTAGGTGGATGTCCATGGAGTGGAGGTTTGCTGGTAACTTGCACTGAAAACTTCACGAGGCCTGGTGCGGGTAGGCATGAGCACTGCTGGAAGCTTCTTGTGTTGGAGAGTGGTAAAGGGATGACAATCTTTGAGAATAGAGACCACCAGTGCATCCAACATGATCAAATTGTCCATAGCCAATCATTTTTAAAGAAAGGGAACTGCTCGCAGTGAGGTAAAAGGATAAGGTCACTTTACTGTTATTTACAGCTGTGGTTCTGGTCCAGGGCCCTTGTTTATAGTGATCTATTGTATGTATGTAGTAGAACTGTGTATTTGCACATATACACAAATACAGCTGTGTAACGGTTTTGCTACCGCCGCAGAATCCTTAATCCTGCATATTTATCTTTCCATGTAAGTAAATGTATTGTTTTGAGTGAACAAGTTAAGCTGTACAGGAAATACAACACTTATTCCAAAAGAAACCAAGAATTTCTGAGGGTATCTGAAAGTCACAGTATTCGCTAATTGGGAGATTTGTCAGAGCACTCCCTCCTTACTGGAAAAGATTTGGAGTGGGCTAAAGAGCAGCGACTCTTCCGGACCGAAGTGACGTGTAACAGACACCGCTCACTAGCTGTGTGTGTGTGCAATACTGAGAGCGCTGGCAAAGGAAACAGATTTGAAAACAATAAAACTGAAACACAAAGTGCGAGGAGAAAATATTTTTTAAACGTTTGGATGGAGAATGAACATTGTTTGGTCTCTTCCTTTGGAGGCCCCTGTGGTACCATCAGGCTTCATGTCTGGTTCTTTCCACTGATTTATTAGAGGACAGGAGATCAAATTCAAATCCTTCAGCTCCTCCCTGGCTCACTCTTGCCCAGGAGTTGTACAATGCTGCGGAGACGGCTCTGGCTAAGAGAGACGGGGGTCCTGGGCTCGCCTCAGCTCTGATCATTAAACAGAACAAGTATGAAGAATACATAGCTGACCCTAGAATCAGTAAAGTGAGGGTTTTGAGGGGAAGATAAAAAATAACTTATTCAGGTCTGTTTGCAGATAACCTGCGTTCGCATGGGGACCAATGTTTTGTTAGTGCGCATATGTATACGCATGATGCGTGCATGTACCCAACACAGCGGGTAGGGGACGGAGAGGGGTGTGGGGCACCGGGCAGCCCCATTACCATATAGGAACACCCAGCGTTTCATGGACATTCTCATGCTAATCACCAGATGGCAGCTTGCCCACCCATTTCCTCCCCAGCATGCGCGCATATGTAAGGTTGCTCAGCAACCATCGAAAGATGTGTAGCATCCATTCACAGGTACCTGCGAGCGGGTGGTGGCAGCCTTGCGAATTAACCAGAATAACCCCCTTTGTTTCTTAAACTGTATAGCAGTCATTTTTTTTTATGACCTGTTTAGTGAGCCCGTTTTTGATCGTTCAATCCAAGACAAGCCCATGCAGGCAGCAGAATGACTAGAAGCCCAGATTTGGCATGATTTATATATTGTCAGGATAACTTCTTCAGAAAAAAGTACATTCCTTGTTTGCATTGTTTTTGTTCTTGGTCAATTATGAACAGCTTCACCCCAAACATCAGAGGAGGTGGCAATAGGTGCTGTAAAAGTACCATTGTGTCACCTAATGCACTCCTGGGTACTGTAAGTCACTTTCCTCAGAATTACTGTGCAGTGTTCCCACACTATGATCCAACTGTTCATGCACAGAGTAAGTGTCAATATGGGACTCTACAAGTTCCAGAAGGTGCCAGAGCAAGTGCTGATACTGAATTCTGAAGTAGCTGTAGGTCAGCATTTAGCACATCCCTATATATGTGAACATCTTTAGTTGCTCAAATTATGCCCCTCCTGCTTCTAAAGCTTCCTATCCATCCTCATAAACAAGACCTTAAAACACTGGGACTTGTAGTCCAACAGCCGCTAGGAAGCCAAGAAGTATTGCCTTAGCCTTGCTTTAAAGCACAAAAGGCTCTCGGAGACAGCTCTGGCTACAAATTCCCTACGGTAAAACATAGTTTTGCTCGATTTTATTTCACTGTTGACAGTAAATGTTATCCCGCTGCACACAAATTTTTACTAAAGCCCCCCTTTTTAATGATCTGGAAGCCCGCAGACACTGACTGCTTCCAAAAAAATTTCCATCCTTCCCACAGTTTCCTCCAGCACGAGTGATAAATGACACCTGTCATTCTGTCACAGACAAATGGCACAGATGGGACGGCAGTGATATATGGCTCTGCATAACAGGAAATCAGACCTATTCTTGTTTTTTTTTTTTTGTGTCAGCACGTCAGGGGGACTGACCAAGACATTCTCAGGAGTCTGTTCTGAAGTCCTGCTTGTTGAAATACAAACTACAACAAAGAGATGATGTAAAATAAATAGAACTGTATGGAGGAGTTGAGGTTAGCGGAGACACGCAGACCTTCAATAAATAGGACCATCATGTTTATGAAATGCCGTTCTCACAGAAGCTAGGTCTACTGCTGTTTGCTGTATAATTTGCCACAAAGTACCAGATCACAGAAAAACTGCAGTTCGCCTTATTAAGCAATACTGTCGGTAGTCAGCAGTGTAATGCTAGGTACACACAAGAACGATCATGATGGTCGCATACCTCCCAACTGTCCCGCTTATCGCGGGAATGTCCCAGTATTTTGGGACATTCCTGCATCCCTCCCACCGCCGGCAGTGTCCCGCTGTGGTGTGTGTGTGTGGGGGGGGGCATGCTAGGCATGCCCCCACTGCGGCGAAAAAAGGGGCGTGGCTTCACAGCAGCACCGCAAGCATAGACCATGCCCCCAAAAATTCCCTTCCCGGCGTCTACGAAAGTTGGGAGGTTTGTGGTCGCACGATCTGTTGGAGCACACGATCTGTAACCAGTTGAAGGGATCGTTTACAAATCCTGACTACAGCAGGTAGGATCTCCAAAACAGACAAACGACCGGAGGGGACGCGCATCGGAATCAGATTTAAAACATACAAAATCATGCCCAATTTACATACAACAGGGTTGCCGACTTTGTTACGGGAGAAGCCCGGAGAGGAGTTTCCCAGCAGCCGTTCAGGGGGCGGGGCTTAAGCGTGACATCACTAAGCCCCGCCCCCAGGATACAAAACCAGTAAAATTTACGTATCCCCATGGAGGGGGCGGGGCTAAATGACGCGATTGTGTCATTTTAGCTCCGCCCCCTCCTCTGAGACCCGAGGATTGCGGCATTTTAATGCCGCGATCCGGGGGACAGCGGGGGTGCCCCCTTAATCCGGGAGGGTTGCCCACCCTTCCGGGAGCCGGGAGGGGGGACCCGATTTTCGGGAGACTCCCGGAAATTCCGGGAGGGTCGGCAACCCTGACATACAATCAGTTTAAATTGCATTGAAATTGACGGGATTGAGGCCAAATTCGTTCTGGTGTGTACCAAACATAAAGCTCCTGTAGATACACACTTGTACAATCGTAGTACTTTCCATGCAATTTTACTTTCAATATCACTAACATTCGGAAGACCAGATCTAAGTGGTGATTCCTGCGTACACACCTTTCCAATCCCTGAAACTCCTCTGTCTAAAATATTGGAAAAAGAGATTGTAAAGCGGGGTGCACAGATGATGTGTACCCAGCACAACATCGCGGGTCATGGCGAATGCATTAGACAGCATGGCTCACACTAGCGATGTCCTCCGATTGCCCTGCATGCAAGGTCAACTGAGTTTATCATTTACGACGCGCGGGTGCGTGCATCCTCAGCAACATAGTGTGTACACACTGAACAATCTCAACATTTTGACCAGCTGAAATTGGCAAATAAATTAAATTGCCTAATGTGTACCCAGTTTAACACCATACACACTGTACAGGTCACAAGATACACCTATCCCAGGTGTAAGCATAATTAGCATATTGGGCTGCAAAAGGGATGGACTAACAGCACATAAACATACATACAGGACTAGAACTGGAAGCATCACAATTTACAAATACAGTAGTGCCGAGTGTAGAACAGATTGAATGAATGTAATACAGTACAGAAACAATGAAGTACAAAAACATGGCAGTATTAAATATGCTGAATGTGGTAAGCTTTAACAAGAGTAATTAACGTAGCAAGCTACATGACAGATTTAATTATGCACGTCCATAAAGTCGGCGCCTCTGCTGGAGGAGCACTGCTAAAAGCATCAAACAGAGCAGTCGTCAGTGCGAACACACTTCACTTTTTGTCCAATATTGTACCAATGGATCTGATTAAACTTAAACTGTACCTAAAATGTTACCGGTTTTCTTCCGATAAAAATGATTGAAGGTGCGTACACATTCTTAAGTTAAATCGCATGAAGTGAATTAGCAGGCCTTTTTCCCTGATTTTGGGTCAGTTTTTGCACATGCCATTTGGAGAAAAAAAAAAGAAAAAGGTATAGGCGAAAACATACTCAAAAACGGGTGAAACTGCATGCACTTCTATGTCAGCACACATGGGTGGCAATCTCTGTACTGGTGGCCATTTTCTATAGAGCCAATATATGTTTATCTGAATAATTGACCTGATGAAAGGTCAATTCATGCACCTCTACAGTGCTAATTGCACTGTAGAGGTACATCACCTGTCTCTTCTCTTCATGAGGATTAAACAATGTGATGGCTGTGGTACACTAATTGCTAATTAAAGAAAAAAAATTATATTATATCTATCTATCTATCTATAGATATACATAGATACACACACACACACACACACACACACACACACACACACACACACACACACACACCCATTGAGATTTTTCTTTAAAACAAAGCAAATTTAGCACCTGCCTATACTATAAGTAACCACACCTCATGTGTGTCTACTACCTTCACAAACATTACCTATGATTGATGTCCTGGCTAATTCTGTAAGTAGGACAAATGCCATAAGGGAGCAATGTATATTTATACTGTGACAAATGGGTACAATATGTAACTCTAAGCTGTGTCTGATAAAAAAAAAAATACAGAAAATATGACAAACCCTTTAAATCACCTCTATATGAGATGCTAATCTGTCATCTACAACTACGGCTGAAGAGATGGAAGAGCCAAAGGCTGGAACATATTTAAAATACCACATCCACATCATATATAGCAACAGTGAAGAACTGCCTCACAGCAGAGGTGGTAGATGCTACAGTTTAAAGCCCCCAACACACTAGCCATTCCCTGCCGATGCGGATATTGGATGTGGCTGGGACATATACACTTGACGCTGCTGGCTCAGAAGGGAGCGGTGGTGGCGGTGGAGCAGGGACCATGATGCAGCTTGGCCATCATTAATGAGGACCTCCCTCTTCTGAACATACAGGACGATAGAGGAGATTGTTTATAATGCACAGAAGTGCGTATCGTTAATGATATTGAGTGTAAACACTAGGTGATATTGTGAACACTAAAATGTATCAACTTGGGTGCAGTATTTCTGACTATGGTATCCTTGTAACTATTCTGGTTCCTGCAAGCCACAAAAAATGGCCTTCTGGCCCATTGTTAACTAATCTTCATGCTAGGCTATTTTAGCTGTGCCTACCCTGTTAGCGGCTGGACTGATGCTGCACCAGCAGGGCCACACAACCCTCCTGACCGGCTGCACCCCCTTCCGTAACAGCCAAGGTGCATGCGGCTATACTGCCCCGCGACTCTGCTCCCTGTCTGCATAATAGTGGTAACCACTGACAGAAGACAGACTACGTACATTAGTCCAATTTTGATCACTGCAGATACAGACCATCTTTTCCAGTTGCAAAAAAGGAATAATTTTAACCACACTCCTAACTCACCAAAAGAGCCCCCATTTCATCTCAGGTCTCAACCCTCTTTACATTAGGCCATGCCCCACTCAGTTGTTGGAAAACAATACTGTTGGCAGCAGGTACATTGCTACAGAAATTGTCAGCACTGCATAAATAGTTGGCTAAATTGTATGCCTCCCCAGCAATAAGTGTGAGCACAGGCTGCTCCCCCATAGGATGTGTGAGATGCACATGCCAGCTGTAAGACACATTCCTGTCCTCGCTCCCAGCCTTATTGTTCTTGCAAACCTCTCTGTAAATATATTACAGGAAATAGCCCAACTTGTTCCCTGTGACTAATAGTTTCTCTGCACAACAGATCAGCCGCTCATTGCTGCATACTGCTCTGCATTGTTATGTATTATACATCTCCAGCCGCCTTCCTTGAGAGCAGCATTTATTTAAAAGCTCAGCGATCATTTCGCCTGACAGCGGCAATGCCTTCTGATTAGGGCCGATTTGATGGGCTGCTCGTAGACAAGCGGATGGCAGGAGACACATTCATGTTTGGTCAATGGGGTCTTTAGGCCAGCAGAGGCAATAAGGTCCTTGTGACCAGGACTTCCGCCTGCCTTACACAGAAGCTAGGTCACATTTCTCACCTGGGAGTCCACCACATGTAGTACTGTACACCTCTTTTTGTTTTTGTAAAGTCAACTAAATGAGTAACTTCTGCTGGGTCAGGACCCAACTAAAATAAACAATCCAGGTTAACGCCTTTCAGAGACAAAAACACAAATACTTGGGGGATGTGCACTATACACAATGGGAACGGTCAGGGATGAACGATGTAATAATTCTATTAGATATATCGATATTAGATGAGCTATATCTTCATTGAAAAACAATCTTTTGAAATGAAAAAAAAAAATCTTTCAAGATTTTTTTTATGTTTAACTAATAATGATATTATTTTATGTATGTAATATACAAGGGATCCATGATATTGTATAAGGGGAAAACAAGAGCGAGAGTAGTGTTGATGAATTTGCCTGACAGCACGGGTAGTAATGACCACAATATAATGAGACCATATGTTTACCTAAATTAAATAGAATACCAGCTGTACACATCCAAATCATTTTGGTTAAGTAGGGAAGGGTGTGGTGTAGAAGGTTGCCAGTCAATAGGTCGACACAAATGGTAGACGTGCATTCAATCGACAGGTACAAAAGGTTGACGCATGAAAAGTTGATACTTTTTTTTAACTCCTTAATTCGTTCAATGGCACCTAACCCTAGGTCTCTGCCACCTTAACAATGACTTCAGTGTCCTGTCCCATGATGCAACTCTTTATTTACCACGTACTTGTCCTCAATTGCATTGTACTGTAATTAGTCATTGTCTTGTTTTTGCTCATTGCTGCATTCTGTTAGGTGACGTGGAACCATTGAGACGCCATATAAATCAAAAATAATAATAGTAAATTAAGGAAAACATATTTAAAAAGAAACATATGTAGACCATGCATGTACCAATCAACTTAATGCATGTCGGCCATACTATGTCAACCTATTGATTGTCTACCTAGACATTGTAGAGCTGTCATCTGGACACTTAGAAACAGGCTCCTTATTGTTTAAGTATGAAATCCATTTGCTATAGTTGCAAGGCGGCCCTATTTAGGAGATATGCATAGTATCAGTGAAGTGAAGCAACAGGTACTAGATACAAGGTTATTAAAGGGGAGAACAGGGGTACAAGAACGGGTATTTGCTCCTGGGGATGTTGCCAAGCCCTCAGTATGAAGCCCACACACACACACAAACAAAACCATTGTGTATGACTAAACCATATGTCCTGAATCACTAAGAGTTATGTTAGTACTAATGTAGTGAGATAACAGACATGTACATCCTCAGAACTATTTGTCATACATTTGGAATCTCCTTATATATTTATGAATAGATGAGCCCACCTTGGTGCTAGTTTTCCCAAATATAGCATTTCCTGTCTCCGCACCATCATGACAGATTCTGAAATTCCATTTTAAAAGCAGTAATTTTTGAGTCAAGAAATGTTGTCACAAAATTCAACACACCCGATCCTGGATTTGGGTCAGAGGAGGAAGGTTTTTGGTGCGTTAACTATCTGCTGTATTTATACAATGTAAGCTTGCGAGCAGGGCCTTCCTACCTCTATTACAGTTTATTTACCCAATTTTGTTTTATCTGTGTGTCCAAATCTAAAGCAAAACGGAATTTGCTGCACTTTATAAGTTAACTGTTAATAAATCAATTAAAGGGGCCTAAATAAAAAAAAAAAAAGTTTGCAAAATAAAATCTCTATGTTTATCGTTATACTAACAAAAAAAAGTAATAATGTTGGGTACTATAGGTGTTCGTATTTTAGACAGGCTCTCATCGAAGTATACCGGCCTACCTGTATAGCAATCTTCACTGCAAGCCTTGAGCATGAAAATAAGGGACAATGGCAAGGTTAAGTCCAATGTCAAACATGCTTGTCACACTATATGTACTCGTACATATACACAGGATGTCTAGATGTAGATGGATTTGTATTCTACAGTGGCCCTGTACTGTAAGTCAGGTGTGGAAAGAGCAGACAGAGGACAACACTGGCTTCTGTCACATTCTGTTTCCCTCAGCCACAGTGACTGTGAGAGACAAATTGGAAGAGGCCTAATCCATTGTGATCTAATCCTGAAGTATCAGATGGACGGTGATGTGTTACCCTCAGTATAACACAACTGGATGTGACACAATGACATACAGCCCGACGTGACAAGATGGTGACAGGAAGCACTTGTGTGCCAGTTAATTACAGATTTTTCTGTGTCGTGTATAAAGCACTCACTGCAAGGTGGAAGATGAATTATGTTGGTTCAAGAGGACAGGGGTACAATCTAATTAATTTATGTGTATAAAAGAAGAAGAAGGCAAGAAACTCTCAGTAATGTTTACTATATATATATATATTGCAATACATATCATGACTGTGGCGTTACAGGAAGTTCTGACTGATATTATTCAGATCTAGAATATCAAATATATTATCCAGGTTTCAAAAAACACAGCACAGGCAGCAATTCTGTTGCCTGAACCAATATTGACAAAACTGCAGTCTACCCATTCACCAGGAACCTGAGGCATGACTGAGAATGCATCCATTCAATTCACCAGGAATAAGGAAATGCTGGCTCAGCCAGTATGCTATTACCCTATTCACTTATAAGAAGACACAAAGAATTGTATATATAAAATGCACACGTAAAATGTGGGTTCCTCCACTCAGCTAATGCAGTGCTTTTAAATGTGTCATTTCAGTCTGTGACTAAAACCGCGGAAAGAAAAGTTATAGGCCCAAACTCCCAATGCGATATGGCTACTATGGGTGTGATCATTTGTGCCTCTAGCCATGATCTCCTTTGCTAAAGTTAATGTTCACAAACCTCACACAAGGTGGAGGCAGCAAACTGAACATCCTAGACAGAAAGAAAGCAACGATTTCACAAGAGACAATATAGCCAAAGGGGTCACTTAAGAGCTGTACATAGGTTGGCCACAATTTGGAAGCACAGAGAAAAAAAAATGCAGATATTGTCCCAAATGGAAAATGAAACGTATCTATGTGCTCACTACTCCCCAGTGAATCCGCTTGTTCAAGTAGCCATCATCATTATCATCAGTGAGCACTTTCAAAAACCCTGTATCTGGTGCTAGATGATCCAGCTCTGCATAAACATTCCCTCAATCAACCTAGCCTGCATACAAATACCCCATCGCAAACCAGCTACACCCACTCAGCCGTAAGTAGAGTGGTTTACATGCGCACCTCCCTGAATCTCCTGCAGATGTGTGTGCAGCTACATAGCATGTGCAGTGACAAACTAAAGTAGCAAGATCATACTGTTAAATCGGACTTACATGCAAGTCTCTGTTGTGGCCTCACAAATCAGGGTCCAGCAAGCTGGTTTTGGGATAGGGGATGTCATATTTAACAATATGAAACGAGACCAGATACAGATGATCTTATCATCTTCGTATCATGTTGACCTTTTGACGTTGACATTTTCACCTAATGATCGCATCCAGGTGCCACAGGGGTTCTGCAGCACCTAACAATACAGCAATGAGCAAAAAAACAAGAAAACTAAGTACAGTACAAAACAATTGAGAACAACTACATGGTAAATACAGTTGCATCAGAGGACAGGGAATTGGAGCAATTATTATATTTATGTATATTCTAAGCCAAGCACGTGACCCAGCAGTGCCAGTTTGACCTCATGAAATGCTGAGAGCTTTGCTCAGAGCTAGTTAAACTGGCAAATTGTCTGGAGAATTAGAAAGATAAACTGTATCCTGTACTAGATCACTGGAAACAAACAGAAGAATACAACAGGCTTTGCCACTATCACACTGATCCGGCTCAGCCAGGATGAGCAGTAGAATACCCAGTAGGCCTGTCAGGAATCTCCTTTCTGTCTCTCAGCTCTTATCAGCATAACACGCAGTATACAGAGCAGACTCAGGCATGTAGAACAAGGCCGCTTCTCTGCGCTCCTATCACCATGAACCCATCATCAGGCGTGACACAGTGATCCGCACAATACGTGGAGGGAGCAATGAGGTCAGCAAGAAGTTAACTAAAAGGATTAGACGGGCCAGCCACAATGCATCAGATATATCCTTCTACCATCATTAAATACTTAGAGAATAGACTAGTACAGTGCCGCACACAGAACACTTACAGCTCTATTCTCAGGAGTACAAAGCAATAGCAGGAGACGCAGTATATTAAAAACAAAGTTGTCATATCTCTAGAACACAAAAATGTATTGAGTTTATATGTATTTGTTACACTGCTAGATAATACACTGAAAATAGTCTCTTTGTTGTAACATTATTTAGAGTAAAAAGAGGTTAAGAGGTATGAGTCACATTGCAGCTATAATGGATGTGGGACCCGCTGCCCATGTAAGAGGCACAATCCCCAGTGAGCCTGTAAGGGTGACAGGCCCATGTGCTCCTATGAAAGCAGCAAGAGGCCTGGCCTAGTTGTAGGAGACCAGGAGTCAGACGATAAAGGAGCACTTGCCCATAGCAACCAATCAACTTGCTAGCATTCATCACGGACAGTCTATAAAATGATAGGTAGAGTCTAGGGATGCCAAGCCCGGGGCATTTTATCAATCCCGGGATGATTGAAAAAGCTAAACCCTGGGATTCCTGGGATTGGCCTCCATAATTAAAAAACATGCCCCCCAAACTGGCCGCCCCGCACATTTACTTACATAGCCGGGCAGTGCAACCAGGAGTGGGGTAGGTGGCAGCAATGTGGGGATGATGCCAGGAGGGGGAGGGTGGCAGTGGTGTGAATGTGTGTGGCCATCTGGCTGTGCAATGTGACCTCTGACCTCTGGCAGAGCCGCATACCGGGGTTAGGAACAGCGTCTGAGTGGGTGCTCCGACGCACGCTGCCTGGAATTAGACTGTGCATGTGCAGTCTTATCCTGAAATCCCTGCAAGTTTAGGGCCAAATCCAAGATCCTTCCGATCCCTAACCTGGGATTAGCCACCCTAGTAGAGTCTGATTGGTTGATCCGGTCAACTTCTTCACTCATAAACTATTACACAGCTTGATAAATGATCCCCTAAAATCCTGTTACATATATAGCCAAGTCAACCATAGCCCCCCTGGACCCCACGCAGTCTCCTCAGCCGCCTACTTACAGAGCACAAGTTGGTGGACTCTATGCACATTTTAGCCCCGCCCTGCTATACAATGCCTGTTTTACTGCGCTGAATAGTGGGGGCTGTGTCATGATGATGCAATGGCCAACCTTCCCAATGGCCATGCCCCCTACGCACAACCAAGCTTCCCCCTCCGGAAGAAAAGTACGCAGGTTTAAAATTGCAGAAAATACTCCTTATTTGTGCTAGTACAATGAGTTGGCGCCTCACAATGTAGTATGACAAATTATTAAACTCATTGCCCATAAACTGCTTTACTAACAGGTATTAATTGGAAGCCAACCATTATTCTAATTATATTTTTATATATATACACACACACACATAAACAAACAAACACACACGCTTGGGTGTGCATGAATTCATACTACACTTATAAGCTGGGTTCATTAAAAAGGACGCCTCCGTGTGCAGGCAGCCAAATGGCTAAACAGTTAAATCTGAAACTGTCAACAAAGCCCTGTCTTAATATAACCAAACTTGAGGCTTTTTATCCTGGAAGATTTATGAAGTAATTTTAAGGAGGCCCAAGCAAACATCTGTCAATAAATTGAATGCTGGCTGTAGGATTTATACGCAAGACAAGAATTTCTCATTAAGTGCACATTAGCACTGTTGGGATCATAAATAGTACAAGGGCAGGATGGTGAGGCTCTCAAGTTGTCATTAAAACACTATCTAAGAACTAATGAGGAACTGATGGAAGGATACTAACGATCCTTTAGGCTCTGCAGTGAGAGGAGACAAGGATTTATCAGGCATTTGATCCCTCCCAGCTCAAGAGGTCTGAGCTCATGTTACCTCCTACAAAACACTTAAAGCAGTCATGAGCAACTTGTGCACAGTGGGACTGTAAGTCCCAGCATGCACTACAAGCCTGCATGACATGTGATTACTGCAACCTGGCCTAAAGGCAGCACAAATGAAATCCCCAAATAGGTCTTGTAGAGTTGATTGTAGTCGCAAAGCAATAAAGAGTTCACACTCATTATTTAGTCATTTAAGGACAGAGCGGGAACTCCACTGGAAGCGCTACGCTCAGCAAATTAGTAATAAATGCATTTTGTACATGTAATCCACTTGCAGCAGCATTGCTTACAACCCTATTCTTGTGGCAAATCAATCAGAAGGCACATTTCAACGCTGGAAAAACAAACACTGTATAATGTTACTGGGTAACCCAATATACACTAAATTAGCATCAATAACAGGCTAAAAGGGAATAGAAAAGGGTAACATTGTAGCGGGTTATTGCTTTCAAACCTGTCCTTTAAGACCACTAACAGAACATTATTTTAAGTTGAATTATTTACATAAACACAGGTTGTGATCAATTGTGCTTTCTGCTGATTCCTAAAGGCTATACACACACACAATATCATATTTTTAATATGGAAACTACATATGAAAAACTAATGTCTGGGAAAATGTACTTAATAACTGAAAAAATAATGGGGAAGAATGATAGAGATTGATTGGGGGGAGGGGGTGGGTTTACCATCTGCCTTGACACTTTCTCTCCAGCCTGGGGACACAATAAAAATCCTGGTGGCTGGTCCACGCTCCACAAATCAGTCTGATACATTCCTCCCCTCACTATCCAACTATCAGTAGTGGATTTCCCACTAGGCACTTGCAGGCAGCATGCAGTTTGGGGCAACGGTCCTGTCAGGTTACTGCATGGAGGTATGTCCTGCTTCCCACTGATTTGCTTGTGAAAGGGACACTGTGCATATAATAACCCCTTTCCACCAAAATTCTGGGTCAGACCCGGGATTTTGTCGGGTGTCACTCTCCAATGTTCTATTTCCATGGGTCAGTATTCCCAGGTTTTTCCTGGGTAAACAGCTTTATCCAATGAATAGGTAAAATCCTTACTGAATAGGACATCAGCTGCCAGAGCCCAGCAAGGACCAATCAGTAGCCTTTGGGAAATTCCCAGGTCTAAAACCCCGGGTAAGAAATGCAGGTCACGGGGTAGGTGCGCGTTCATGTCAATGAAAAAAAGAGTGTTATGGTAGAGCACGCAGAATTAAACTGTGTATTTGCAGGGAATGGGAACAGGTTACCCTATGCATAGGTGCCAGAAAGAGGGGCAGCTCCCCCAATATTTGAGCAGTGCCAGTCAATGTACTGGATGACCAAGGGCAGTGTCAGGACAGAGATAATCTCCCTTTCAGCTGCTCCACCTCCAGAGATCTCCTACACTCTGCACCAAGGTGCAACCCAAACAGTGTGGTGCTAGTTACTGTGGGCTGGCCCCTCCTCTGTGACCAGCCCAATGTCTTTCTTCCCTCCCACTTCATATGTTGGCCCCCTTTCCCATTTCCCATGTGCTAATGACTGCGCAAACTCAGTACGTCCACAGCATAAAGTAAAGTGATGACATTTCACAGGAATAGGCTGCTTTCATGGGAAAAGGTCTCTGCATGTAATTTTTTTAATACATCTGGGTGGAAATTATTTTCTTATTTCTATTCGAATACAAATACAAAAACAGATATTATATGCATTTCCGTTAGTGTTCTCGATGCTGTTTTTTAACATAAATGTGGGCGTAGCTATAATTGTAGACATCCCAGGCCGAATAGAGCCACGGATTATAGGATTAACTAACTAATGAGTGATTGAAGGCAGGAGCAAGGCATAAAGAGGGGGGGGGGGGGGGGGGGGTTATATATGTTCAGAGAGATACAAATATTTTTGGGAGGGTGTGTCCTAGCCCAAACCTATATTGCAAAGCAAAAGAATTATACATATATATATATATATATATATATATACACACACACACATTCACACGTGGTTCACACGAAAGATCATGTCAATAATCATATTAAAATGTGTTTGTTTAACAATTTTTACATTTCTACTATGACCAAAACTTGTTACAAAAACAATGCACCTGGTTCTGTTGCATTTGTATTTGGCGTGTGACTTCTATGGGGTTAAATAGCAATCGAAACAGAACATTTCCATATAAAATCCAGAGCAGGGTTTCGTAGTATGATCGTTAGACGTACACTAAGTATCTATATTCCTTTTCAGTAATCAGCCATTGAAAATGAGCCTTATTAAGAGCGTACACCCACATCCCCATCTGCCAGGACAGCTGTGAGGCAAGGCGAGCTCCTGCTAGTAGCCTGCCTTTCATAAGCACTCTCTCTCTTTACACAATTTAACTGCTGATTACAACAACAGATTTATTAGCCGTAATTAAACAAAACAAATGGAACTTGCTACTCTTATGAAACTACAACAAACAGATCAAATATGGAGGCCCTTCAGAATTCATGAGATACGACCTTTCCATCAGCCACCAATTTCCTTCACTCGTGTGCTCTCCTTTAGTAGCACCCGCACACCAGAGGTCAATAAACATGAAATTCCTCCGTGGTCCTTCAGTCCACCGGGACTCTTTCCTGTGGACCCTATGGTCAATCCGCCTGGGGATACTCACTAAGTATACAGTGACTATGCGAGCTGTGAAGTGCCTTCTGTGTACATCAGTAGACTATGCTAGTCCAACATTGCTACATTTTGTCTTCACATCTGTGGGCGCAAAGGAAATTTAGTAATGATCCTGTTGGTGAAATGTCTTCCCTGACCTCTACGGAACACACTTTCCAGCAATCACATGTAGGATTTGTTCAGTTCTGTATAACTTGCAGGTGCATCATATTTCTCTGCTATGTATCAACCAGAAGGCCTTTAGTGCTGGTCTTGCTCTAGCATTAACTTTTTTAATAGAGAAATACTCAGACACAGGAGTATATTTGTACAATAAACTACAAAAATAAATGTTGTTTTCAAAGTCACTAATGTTTTAGCAAAAATTACCCTTTAAGAAGTTGACATTAACAAATTGTCGGGAACAGTTTTTAATTATTCATTCATAGAATGCATGTGTTAGATATTTAAAACACTTTTCAATCCCCCATCAATAGACACAGTTTGCTTGTAAAGCAGAGAGGGAGAACAGCCTAAGGCTAAACTGCCGCTAATCCCAGAGTGGGAAAACCTGCAGGGCATAAAGGAGGTGAAGACGAAAATTAAGATTACTGGGCTCTGCCTTCTTAATAAACATGACTGCATTCAGTATTGTTCTACTTGGCCATATTCTAAACATGAGGCTTTTTATTCTTTTGCCTATTGTACAGATGAGGCTACGGTAGCTTCATCTTTGCAGGGGCTGGCGATACTTTCGCCAGCCCCCGGCTCACGTGCCCCGTGGCAACGGAGCTTTCCCCGGGTCCCTGCCGCTCCCCCATGCCGCCCGACCCCCCTAACCCTGCCCATCTCCCTGAAGCGGAGACGGGCAGGATGCTGCTGCCCCGTTGACAGAGGATTGAGATGCACGCGAGTCCCAGGTCAGTGTAGCCCCTATCCGCTCGCACTCGCCAGAGGGGAGGCTCTGGCGAGCCCCAGCCAAAGATGACAATGGCTACATCTGTATAGCAATTTTATGAGACATACATGTCAGCAGGCTCAGATTTGGTCTTTGGTCCATCAAATGTTCTACGGAGCACATACTGTATACAGAGAGTCTGCATTATCAGTAGAACATAACTGGGCCCAGATTGCTGTGCATTTGTAGCATCTAAATATTATACATCAGAATAGCAGATAGACAGAGAGACTCATGTAGATCTAATATATGTGTTTCCACACTGTGCCTGTATAAGTACATTTGTGTGCAGATTCCTGCGTCTCCACACAGAATGAGACCATAGGCAGAGTGTAATAAGATTGACTTTTATATACAGTGCATCCGGAAAATATTCACAGCGCATATCAGAGCACAAACCAAGCATGAAGTCAATGGAATTGTCTGTAGACCTCCAAGACAGGATTGTCTCGAGGCACAAATCTGGGGAAGGGTACAGAAAAATATCTGCTGCTTTGAAAGTCCCAATGAACAGTGGTCTCCATCATCAGTAAATGGAAACCGTTCGGAACCACCAGGACTCTTCCTAGAGCTGGCTGGCCATCTAAACTGAGCGATCGGTGGAGAAGGGCCAAAGTCAGGGAGGTGACCAAGAACCCAATGGTTACTCTGTCAGAGCAACAACATTCCTCTGTGGAGAGAGGAGAGAGGAGAACCTCCCAGAAGGACAACCATCTCTGCAGCAATCCATCAATCAGGCCTGCCAGTCGGAAGCCACTTCTTAATAAAAAGCAAATGGCAGCCCATCTGGAGTTTGCCAAAATGCACCTGAAGGACTTTTAGACCATGAGAAACAAATTTCTCTGGTCTATTGGTCTATTGAGATAAAGGTTGAACACTCTGGAATAAATGCAAGGTATCATGTTTGGAGAAAACCAGGCACCACTCATCAACAGGCCAATACCATCCCTACAGTGAAGCAGAGTGGTGGCAGCATCATGCTGTGGAGATGTTTTTTTGGCAGAAGGAACTGGGAGACTAGTCACGATAGAGGTAAAGATGAATGAAGCAATGTACAGAAATATCCTAGATGAAAACCTGTTCCAGAGCGCTCTTGACTTCGGACTGGGGCGAGAGTAAATTTTTTCCAACAGGACAACAAACTTAAGCACACAGCCAAGATACCAAAGGAGTGGCTTCAGGACAACTCTGTCAATGTCCTTGAGTGGCCCAGCCAGAGCCTAGACTTGAATCCAATTGAACAACTCTGTATGGCTGTGCGAGGCAGCACTTGGAGCAGACGCTGTTTCCAAGTGCTGCCTCCTTCACAATGTGAACAGGACCCCCACCCCCAATTATGCGCCGCTGCTCTGGCCTGTCTGACGTCAGCAACCTGGCTTATTACTGGGTCACTGTGGAGGGCTAAATGTCTCAAATGCTGCATCGCTCCCATGGCATTTGTGACATGAAAGGGATATTTTAGCCATTTTCTTTCTTTTATTTAGCATTATCTAGGCAATGTGGCCAATACCAACATTGCTACACCAGGGCTCTGTGCACTATGAACAGGCCCCTTCTGCTCTGAGACATGAAATAATGGCAATATGTGACCCTGAAAGAAGAGGCAGCCAGTTCCACCATATTCTGTAGGGCCCCAAGAATCAAAAGTAACCAAATTTCTAGCAGTGGGGGTACATTCGACAAAGCAGCTGAAAGGTTTTTAGCAATAAAGAGCAATGAGATATGTACAGTAACTACTGTTATCAACTCTAGGCTATGTATATGATTATATTTAAAGAAAGAAAAGTAAAGTTCTATTGAAAACTGTCACAATGGTAATTGGCTGTCACAGTACCAAATAGCATTCTGCAAAAAACAGTCCATTTCCAGCTCCAGTCAGATGCTGACCCCTCTGCTTAGCATGTAGAAGACAGCAGAAATCAGTCTCTATACTGGTGCAATTTCACGTAGAGTTAGGGGTGTATTCAGAGATCAGAGAAAAGACGTGTTTTGCAGTAAACACAGGTTTTCTCTGCCTAGTGCTATTCAGAGCGTGTTTCTGTAGAGACTTCTCCAGCAGCACCCCCCCCCCCCTCCATGACCGAGCGCAATTCATGATGCGCTTCACAGATGGAACGCCTCTTAGCCAAGGCTCCCCAAAATGCCCCCCGCTGGCAAGCGCTGGCGGAGAGGCGCTCTATCTGACTGGGATGTGCCGGCGTCTCACATGCATGTGCGTCCCAGTTTTCGGGCAGCAGGGGACACGAACCCCTGCCCATCTCTGCTTCAGGGGGATGAGCAGGGTTGGGGGGGGTGCAGGGAAGCGGTGGGGACCGGCGGACCGCAAAGGGGAGGCAACGTGGAGCTCCGTCGTAAGCGGACGTGCAAGCGTCTTGTGCATGCACGTCCCCTTCCGGTGGCTGGCGATTGGCGATCCGACCGACAGACCCCCCACAGAATGAGAAGGGCTCCATCTGTGTAACAAAAGCTCAGTGTCCCGCTTCTCCAGGGAGTTCATATTCGCCATCTCAGTATGTACATCCTTGTGGAGATGACAGGGAAATTCAGTTGCTTCCCTGCTTGCCACTGGCTCCATTCCCTTGATATCCCAGCAGCCCCTGCATCCTCCCAGGACCTCAGCCACCCGCGCATGCACAAAAGAGAACTGCCTCCTGGATACCAGATCACATTGCCAGAAAGGTAAGTATCCCTTAATTGTTGCTTATCTAAACTATACTTCGTATTGAACTACCGCTCATTTAAACATCCAATATATTTTAAATTTGTCAGCGGGTGTGCACCAGAGATATGTCTGAACTACTTCACAGTATTATGTGGGCGCTGTAACCCAGACAATGGCCGATATCTGCAGATATATCGGCGCATTGTGCTGTGCACAGGAAGGTCAGCAAAAAGTCTGTATATTTGCTGTAGAGGTCACAGCTGACTGACATCACAACTGGAGATGACCAGCGGTAAGTGTGTATGCACTCACCGATCATCAGATAGATCAGCATGTTGGCTGGACAGTTGCCCGACAGCTAAGAGTGTAACCAGCATTGCATGCCTGTGCAGACTGCCAATAATCCCAAGTTTGGGAAAAATTGGGATTGTTTGTTTGTTTTTATATATGTATTCCAAGGACCCATCATCTGAACAAAATGATGCTAAACTTGTGTGCAAATACAAATCACTACCTAATATAGAAAATGGAATACAGGTTAGGTCTCCCTTATCAGTGTATTCCAAAAACCGTGGCTTTCCACAATATTCGTGTTTGTTTTTTTCCCTGCCCCTTTTTTTCATACTTACCTCATCCCCTGATGTACACGGCAGCCTCGGGAATCCTCTTCAGCGGCATCTCCAGTCCCAGGGGTGCATTGCGCGATGTCCCCGGTGCACCCGCGCACTCACACAATGCACCCTGGGAACGGAGATGCCGCTGAAGAGGATCCTGAAGGCTGCCGTGGAAGCTGGGGTACACGGGGCCATCGGGGCACCACCAGACCAGGTAAGTATGGAAAAAAATATATTCCAAAATCCGGAAAAAAAAAATCCCTCGTGGTCCAGAGCATTTCGGATAAGGGATACTCAACCTGTACCTCCGTTGCATGCAGATACATTCTACAACTTACCAATTTCCGTGTTAAATTTATATAATAAAAAAAATAAAAGACTTTGGTTTGGCTGTACATTCTAGAGATGATATTGGTCACAGCGACTTTTATAAACAAAGATCACTTGGTTTTTCCTCACAAAACTGAAATCTTCATATGAAAATCAGCAATATTATTATTTCCCACAGAACTGGCCACAACACTTGTTTAAAAGTTATGATGTGAAGCGTTGGAAATGATCAGCATGAAGTGCCGGGCAAATAAATGCCTCATGACGACTGTGAACATTGTGTTCCTCAGTGATGTGAGTGTCAGTAACGAGGCTCTCTGCAGTGAGGAAGCCATCACCAAGTTAAGTATCTATTTCACTTACAGAGAAAATTATGCAACTAGCTATCGAGCACTTGGCAAAATACAAATGTATTTCAGTTCAATTGAAATTGTAGCTCTCTCTCTCTCTAGAGCACTGGGGGGGTCCTTGTCTTTAGATATTTAAACGATAAAAGAGTTTAAGTAATCGTTGCCGTATTACAAAATTACCTTTAAGCACAGAAAACACCTTTACTTTGTTACAAGATGCAATTTACACTTTTTGTCTAATGGCGTCTCCGCTCTGAAATGTTACACTAATGTGATTTTTCCCGTCCTATCCTTTGTGTTGCAAAATGATATGTTATATTATCTTGCCTTTTGTCAGTTTTCTGACGCCATTTAATTCTAAGTACTTATAGTAGTATAATTTGTCTACATGTCACAGAACTTTCCCAAAACTTTATTTTCCCCCATTGTGGAACACTTTTTAATAAGGGCTGACAAAAGCACAACCAGATCCATTTCAATTATCTATATAATCTAATTTTTCTTGACTGTAACCCAGCAACCCTACAAACACTGACATGCAAGGATGATTTTTCACTGAACATTTTCATCCTTTCCCCGTCTCTATAAAATAATTTTTTTTTCTTCTAATAGACGAACAGAGTGATTGACAAAAACATACTTTTGTATATATACATGTAACGTATATTGAATATATTTTCCAGATATATCCCGCACAGTTAAACATAGATCTATTATCCGCTCATTTGAGAAAACATTATATTGAAGGCGTGTCTATCTGTCAAAACCCTTTTTACAGAAACTGAACTATTCTCTTTTTTTCCCATTTTATATTTGCAAATGAAAAGGCGTATTAAACGATTTCTGGGTATTTTCAACATACACATAATCAGACTCAGCGGTACCTTTATACGGATATCCATTCATTATTTTGTGGCATGTTGAATATTGTGAGTCAGTTGTAAAAATTTACAAACGTTCCAGTAGCATAGAAACGTTTTCATTAGCTGTAGGCTACAGTATGAAGGGTCCCCCCACATTTCCAGATACCTTTAGCTTCATGAAGCGCTACAGATATCGTCACCACCAGCCCTCCCTCCAATGTGGCTTTAGTCTGCACTTTCCTACCATGGATAAAACGGATACGAGTCTTCACATTTCATTTTTTCCTGCCAGCTCTTTTGAGTAATATATGTGAAGAATAGGAGAAGTTCAGCATCAGTTGCCATCATAATTCTATAAAAAAACAAATGCCTGGACAGCCCATATAATAAAGGGCTGCCCCGTGTACGAATCTGTATACACATTCCGCACATGTGAAATAAGTCACAATTTAATTCCATTGGTTCTGCGCATGTGTAAATTTACACACGTGCATATAGGAGTGTACCTACGGTGAAGTTTGACTGTAGGAGAACCCATGGCAACACTAGACTTCGCTTAATAAGCAAGAACAGAACGTCTCTTTTCCAGCTCACCTCCATTTCAGCAGGCGTAAAGGGACACATTCACTACCATCATCTAAACCCCATATATTTGCTAGGGTTAAAATTCAATATTAAAAAAAAAAAAACAAACACAGGGAGAACATAAAAATTCTACACATATCATGGAATCGTATACAGAGGTTTCTTTGTACACCTATCCTTTCTGTGCCATAGGGCACAACTTAAATGACCATGAGTTGCAATTCCGAGACTTTATTTACTTTTGAATTTAGCATCTTATTCCTATCATACAGTAGCTGCATAAAAAGGGGTGCCGGACGGCTCCCCGACAGTCATTACTCCGACGTCTGAATTCCGACTGCTCCCTTGTGGGGGTCCACGACCCCTATACAGGGAGAATAAAATAGGTGGCGAGCGCAGCGAGCCTGCAAGGGGCTTCATTACGCTCCCAACGCTGTGCAGTTGGGATTCCGACGTCTGACTAATAACTGTCGGAATCCCGGCCGTCGGGTATTTATACCACACCCGTAAAAAGTTGCTTTTAGTGTACTAGGCAGTTAAGTACAGCACAATGATGTATGCAGACGCTAATGTTTTTGTAGTCTTTATTCTTTTATTAGGTTACTGTATGATTTGCACACAGCAACTATGTGGAATGGCAATGCTGGTTTCCACTGTAGCTATTGCACCCTTGTTGCATAATAATGCAAATAATAAGCATATTTTAAGCATAGCTGTTGGATGCATTGCACAGCTAAGTTGCCAAGTCTAAGGTGTGCCAAACTGGCTATTTAGCACAACTTGGAAATAGGTATATGCGGACTGTTCGCTGGGTGCATGCACCCAAGGCTGCGGCCAGGGGGCGTGGGTAGCAGTTGAAGGTCACGTCAATGGGAACGCCCAGCGTTTCATGGGCATTCCCATGTAAACACTGGAAGTTCCGATGGTAATCGGGCTGTGACGTCGGTGCTAGGGGCGGACAGCTGACCGGACAGGGCAGGTTCTGGTTGACTTGCAAGGGTGCAAATTCGCAACCGAGCAAATCAACCAGAATAACCCCCTATGTGCGTAGATACCACTTCACCGCCATATGAGTGCTTATACACCTATCCCTCTTTACTTTACCACTCTCTAAGGCTAAAAGTGAGAACTATGGCACTGACTGAGAGGATAAAATGGAACTTGCTGGAGAAGCTGAGGTGTCCCTGGTATGCTCTCAGTAAGTGACACTGGCTGAAACATCTTGAAGAGTGTTGTTCCTTCTGTGAGTGAGAAAAGATGGATCTGAGCCACAAAAAAAAAAAAAAATTGGAAATGTTGCCATGCTTCAGACAATAGAGAGCATGTAAAGTGTACATGTCTGCCACCATTCAGCTGGAAGTGTGGTCCGGAATAAACGGGACCCGTAAGCCTCTTTCTTTCCTGACAGGTATTATCAGACTGCAGTACAGTGTGTGTTATAGCTTTAATGAGCAGAGTGAGGAAACCTTCGAGCCAGGCACATGGCACTCATGAATGAAAACCATTATTTCTTTATAAGTAACCAAAACGGTTTCTGTTCATCTGGGAACTTTACATTTTTATAGAATGTAATTTTCCTTCTCCTGAGAGGGGCACAACATTTCCTCTTCCAGACACAAAAGATTATAAAACTGCAATTACCGAGTACATACAGTAGTCTGGCGGGCCCTGAACACTGATCTACAATGTCTATCCGTCTGCATCTATGAAAATCCACCACGATGGTGAGGTCAAAGTGCCTTTTTATTTTCTGTAGTCTTTTCTCCTCTCATAAGCACACAGGTTTCCCTGTCAGAATGTAACTACTTCCCCCTTTCATTAATAAGGAAAAACTAAAATGTTCTAAATTCTCTTCTTTTTTTTTTACACATGGATTTTGAAAAGAATTTTGTAGCCATTACCACAGATGCTACCATGTTTTCCACCCCACATAGGCTGGCAGATCAGAGAACTAGGTCAACTGTAAATTTATATATCTACAAAAAATCTGCCCTGGCATTTAATACGCGCAGGCCCACTTTGGTGATGGCGTCTGCTCTTGAGGTCCTCGCTTTGTTTCTTAAGTAGCTCCTAGCCTCCCTAAACTGAACGAAGCATTGTCAATAAGTCAATCTTGCCTTATATTTACCACTAGTTAAAAGCCCATCAAAATGATGGCTTAGGGTGGGATGTACTAAGACAAAAATGCGGTAAACCCAGCGTTTTACCACATTTTCAAATGTACTAATACCCGGCCGCCACATCATCGCAGGGAAGGGTATCGCCACCGAAAGGCCTATGGGCTTCTGTCGCCGCCTACTGTCCACCGCAGACTTCTACCCCCCTCCCCGTCCTGCTCCTCCTCCCCCAGCATCATGTCACAGCCTTCCGGATGTCCTTCCGGCTGCAGGGGGGAGGAGGAGATGGCGGGGACCGTCGCAGAGCCCAGGAGGTGACGGAGACCCCCCGCACACCACATCACAGGGGGCCTCAGTCACTCCATATGCTAGCATCACGGCGAGGGTGTGGCGAGGGGCGTTGGTTTTAGTTAATACATCCCATCCATAGTCCCTATCTGTTCCTACAAAAACATAATTTGCTTTCACTTTCTGTTAAGGAAAAATACGGTCTATCAAATGGCCTCTAGTGGTCACTGGCGGTACTTCACTTTAGAGGTGAGGAGTAGTTCACCTTTAAATAATATCTATATTTATCTATGTATCTATCTATGTATCTATCTATCTATCTATCTATATTTGCCAGATGACCAAACAGGTCATAGTCACAGATGGTTTAAACTGACACAGTTTCTCGAAGTTTTGGGTAAACAGAAATGTATTATTTAATATTGTTTTCCAATGTATCATAGAATTTTTTTGTTTTTACTTCAATATTATATGTTAATTGTGCCACTAGTTGAAACAAAGTTCATACATACAATGTATTTCCTTATGTTGCATTTATAATTTAAAGTAGAATAAACCTATATTGTTTCTGATAATATATAATAAAATATATGAAGTAGCACAAACCTATATTGTTTCTGATAATATATAATAAAATATATGAAGTAGCACAAACCTATATTGTTTCTGATAATATATAATAAAATATATGAAGTAGCATAAACCTATATTAGAATAGAATTGTAATTTTGGCATTACTCGCAAAACTGCAACTCCTGGCGGCAGCATTCGGGGGGCTCTCCCCCAGCACAGGGCAAGGCCGTCCAAATGTCGAGTCCCTCCCCGCAAAGCAATTGCAAAATCTTGTATGGCTACTACAGTGTGTGAGCGCTTCGCTAAACAGTGAAGCACTCTCATGCTAAATGTAGTCCTCTGGCTGCGCAGACAAGCTGTGAAGCCATTTGCCTGGCCGCCATGTTTCCTATCGCAACGACTGCAGTACATCACACAGCCACCACAGCAAATCCCGCAAATTCAATACACTCCTGCATTGTCCAGACTGTGCCCCCCAACACTGCGTCTCTTCCTTAAAAATGCTGCCCCCCTTAAAGGTGTTCACATTTTTCCTGAAAATGACCACAGTTTGAGTTCCCTGGCATGCACCATTTAGCAAAAATCCCTGCATTTCAATTTTTAGGCCCAGTATACCTTACACAAATCTGGTTGGGGGAGCATCTCCTGTCACACAGCACTACTAGCTATAGGTAATCTGTGCATGCTCTAGAACTGTACGGAGGTGACTTCTTATAGTTTACTACATAATGACAGGTGTAATAAAGTGACTTTGTAGAGTTTAATACATACAGACCAGATACTTTTTTGTTGTTAACTTTTGTGTAGAGTAACCACTTAAAAAGTACTAAATAGAAAAATAAACAAACATCATTTAGCACAGTCCTGGGATAAACACTCATTAAAGCACTACAGCTACTGTGCAGGTACCAGAGCAACGAAAAAGGTAAGCTGTATAAAACCGAAATTAGTACCCAGGTAATTTGAGGTGGACAATGCTATTAATAAAACTAAATAAAATAAACCAACATATTTCAATTTCTTCTTCAAACTTAATATTTGTTACCAGTTATTTATATATTACACACATAATGGACCAGAATCTGGTTCACTCGCAAAAGCAAATTCCCTCTTTCATGGACAAATCCATGTGCACTTCAGGAGAGGGGTGGGGGGGGGGGGGGGGGGGGGGGGTGGGGGCAGATGTAACAGTTAGATTTGGGTGGGGTTTTTACTTCAAACTGATATATACAGTATATTGCAGTGTAAAAATAAAGCAGCCAGTATTTTCCCTGCACAGAAACAAAATAACTCCCCCAAATCTATCTCTCACTGTCCATGTTACATCTTCCCCCCTGCAGAGCACATGGGTTTGTCCATTCGCGAGAGAATTTTCTTTTGCAAGTGAACCAGAATCAGGCCCAATGTGTAAAAAGTGGATATGCGCTTTCCATGTGCTTTTCACTCCGTTAAGCATAAATTTATTATAGATATATGTAAAAAGAATTGTGCATTTACGCATCACTTATAGAACAAGCTAGTGTCTGAACCCTTCATTGCCGCTGACCTTTCAGAACACAATGGTTTTATTGCATCTATTTTAATGTGCTTTCTGAAATAATTGTTAACAAGCCCTCCGAGATCTAAGATAATTGCCCTTACCCAGCAAAACCTTCATAATCTCAGCAGAAGGCAGTTTCTGACATTAGCCACAATATAAGTACAGTCTTTCTGATGCACAATGACAGAAATTAGTTAACTAAAGATTCAAAATATACAGCTGAAAAAAAATAATTGATGTATATTGAAATGTTTCAATCTGCCTTCAAGTTCCCTCGACTTGGCTTTTAATGAATGCCGTTCTTTTATAACCAGCGCCAGGGACTTGTGAAGAACATACTTATTATTGAGACTACAAGAGACTACAAGAAGAAAAAAAAAAAAGAAAATGTAGGAATGCTTGACTGGCATCAATCAATCATTCTTTCCCTGGATTAACTGATCCCTCTTTTGTAACCCAACACTTCATAAACAGTCTAGAACATAAATATGTAGATCCGGAGGCAATTAGAGCCTGTACAATCCACACAGCCGCATATGGGCAGATTTAGGGTAGATGTGCTAAGTACACTGTGGAAAAACCTCTAGAGGGGACTTGGTTATATGTAGAGAAAATCTTTTGCTAAGCAAGGCAGTAAAATCAGGTTGCATGGTTTCCAGAAACACTGTATGGCCATTGATTGCAGTTTCCAGGAAATTATGGGGTCAAATATCAAAGCTTTGTGGCAGCAAGTAACAACACAACTGTAATTGAGAGTTAGTAACACAAAATATCAATCAGCTGTGCCTAGACCAATCGCAGGGCACCTTTCCTCCCCAGCTACTGAGGAACTATGCCCTTTTTGTAATTGACCACTATCTGGAAAACCATAGATTGCTTGAGATTGATTTAAACATATACAGAAATAAGTCCAGTATTTAATTTGTATTTATAAATGCAAATATATTCAGATACTGTATGCCTATTATCAGCATCATCACACACAAAGAAGGTGTGGTACACTGAACGTTTAAAAACCCTGGGCCACTCATTTTGGTTCCATCCATCTTGGTCTGCAAAATTCGATTTTTTAATTACTCTGGGCAACAGAGTCCAAAATATCTGTAAAGGCAGCAGGTTTGAGCGTCTTTCAGCTTAAAGCCGCCCAGTGTGTATGGCCCGGCGATGAGCGGTGAGCGCTGCTGTGCGCTCCCGCAACATCGCCAGGAAAGCCGTTCGTCTGCTGGTTATAACAGCAGATGAGCGGCTTTCAGGACGGCTTTGCATGGCGCTCCGCTATGCAAAGCCCCCCCCCCCCACCGGCGCCGGGCAGCGGGAAAGCCACTCAGTGTGTATGCATTGAGCGGCTTTCCCCACAGCAATGAAAGCTATCATCGCTGTCCATACACGGTGGGCATAGTCGCCCCGTGTGTATGGACCTTAAGTCATATTTTATTAATCTATGCGGGATGACAGTCGGAATCCTGGGCTGTTTTCATTGTAACTTGACAGTCAATGTTCCGGCTGTGTCAGAAATTCTGTAGATACAGTAGGTGAAACGCATCCAGTTTGTCGAAAAACAGCCACGGATTTGACAATCCACGTCCGTTTCTTACAATACAGACTCGCCTCCATACGGAGGCAGTTCTGTAGTAGGTGAGTTCCGGCCGGGATAGAATACTGAACTGCCGATATTTCCAATGTCGGAAATATCAGAGATTGAATAAAGCCCTTTAATAATTATATATACTGTACATATATTATACACACAAACATATATACATTGCCGGTCTGGCACTCCTAACATGGAATTATCTTGGCCCAATGCCCTCATAGATATAGCATGTAGAAGACAGAGGTGCGGCACTCAGAATGAAAAAAACTCTCAGAACGCTGGGTAACAAATTTCAGTTATGAAAAACGGTTATTTGATTATATTTATATAATTTGCTTTGCATTTGTGGGTGTATGTCAGCATATGTATGAAAACACTGTGCTCAGAGACCATGCATTGCTTTTACAACAGCTATCTCTATTTTGTTTTACTAATGCGACTTTACATGAGATCATTTTAAGTCAAATGATTGCTTACAACGGGCCATCTGCATAGCTTGATGGACAATATCAATAGCGAGCAACCATTTGTTTTACTATTTACTACACAACAAGCTTCAAAGCACATTATAAAATGATATTACATATATCCCAAGCATAATTAAAAATAATTAATGTGAATGGTATAATTACAGCATACCTAGCTCTCAGCACCATGTCATATAAGCCTCACATGTTTTCTCCAAGCAAATAAAAATAAATATATTACAGTGTAGTAAGTATCATCATCCACAAGAAATTGGAAGTGTTTCAAGGAGGACGGAAAAAGTAGAATTGGAGGACAAGGAAAAAAAAAAATATATATATATATATATATATATATATATATATATATATCCTATTGTGTTAGAAAATATATACAGACAGATGTCCAACAAAAACTGTCGCTATTATTACATACATTGGATGCACCGATTTGGGGCATTACAGTACTGTATGTGCACTTATTCAGGGGGCTGAAGAGTTGTTCCGTACAGCACTGCAAGGGTTATGTAAACGTGTCACATCTTGGTAAAGGATTTGAAGTGCTTGGTAGTAAAAGGATTGTAGGTATTCCCTTCTCCAGCAGAAAATGGCATGTCATTTTGGCACAATTCAACGTCTTTAAATGTTGGCTGGATCTCTGCATAATGTGCAGAAAGGCCTCAAGGCACAAACAGCCCTTTTTACCAGACTCTGGAGACAGTGTAGTGTGTGTTTTATAAGAGAACCTTCACATTTATGATGTAGCTTAAACGGGGCTGGATTGTGGCACTGTCCTGGATTCCTTCCGACATTAACCCCTGCAGTTACTGCAGTTATGGAGTGACTGCAGGGTCCTTGTACAATAATGGTTCCATCTTGTTTTATCTTCTTTAAACTTACATTATATTTAGATCAGGGAGTGAAAACGACAGAGGGTGTAATTATTCACCATTTATGTCTGGAACACCATTGTCCTACATCACAGGTCTTCAACCTGTGGCCCTCCAGATGTTGTGGAACTACATGTCCCAGCATGCCCTGACAGTTTTGGCATGCTCTTATAGGAAAAAACGTGGCAATGCATGCTGGGACATGTAGTTTCACAACATCTGGAGGGCCACTGGTTGAAGACCCATGTCCTACATTATACACACATACTGTAGATCACACATACATTAGAAATGAAGTAACCAAATACGGACTATCATAAATAGGATGTGAATTTTTATTACTATTTTATTTGTGTATGAGAACTGGGGCTATGGCATAGCTGGTATCCGGACTTTCGGTCGACAGTAATAAGATCAGCAGTCAATAATATTTTTTACTATTCTCATTTTTAGAACTTATTTATACTTTGCCATCCAATGCCGCTTTCACATGGTGATCCTGGGACCGACGTATTCACATTAAACCCTGATCGGCCATTATACAGAGGCGGGTTTGGATCTTCTTGTAATGCGGGTCGAACTGCCAGGTTGCTCGACCTGGATTATAAGGGTCGTTACGCCAGCAACCTGACAATAACCCAGGTCCAAGGTGCGGTGTGAAAGGGGCCTGAGGGGATTACGATTAGGAACGATAAAGCAGAGTGAGGTACCTTGTAGGATACATGGTGAGAAAGGAAGCCATGCAAGGGGACATGGTACACTACTTGCGGGGCCATGTGCTAAAAAATTTCGTCACCTCAAAAACTAAAAAAAAAAAAAACGTCAACATTTTGCTTGTGTCTACCTTTTTGTCATATCGACCTAGATCCTACCTATCTAATGAATCACAAACAGCAAAGCTACAATGTGTTAATTCATTAGAATGAGGCTTTTTCTGCACAAATGCCTTATGAATTGGCATGGCTCCAATGTGTGACTCTTACTAATACAGACCACTTTATGAAGGCCAGGCGGAATCATATATAAACCTATACCCCATCATATCCCCCAAACTATGATTACACAGTAACAGTATATACGAAACTAGGACAATACAGATCACTTTAGATAATGGATTTTTAAACTCAGAAATGTTCTTTACTCAATGTGAGCTTGGTACACGGGACAGATGATAGGCAAATATATATATTTTTTATATTAATAAAGAATAATAAAAATATTCTCTCATTGAAAAGATGACTTGGGAGATTTATTATAGCACACATCCTGCTTCCCCCCCTTTATTAATGACATTCCAACATGCGATGATACTTTTCTTGTCCCAAAGCTTGGGAAGTGGAGAGAGAGATAAAACTATCAATCAACCAGCTCCTGTCATTATTCAAACACAGGGAGAGATGTATTAAGCCTGGTGAAGAGATCAAAAGTGGAACATCATAACGCACCAGCCAATCAACTCCTAACTGTGATTTTTAAAACACAGCTGATTGGCTGGTGCGTTATCACCTTTTACATTGTTTCCGCTTTCTGTCTTTACCAGGCTTATAATACATCTTCCCCTATGTCTGTAACATGGCAGTTAGGAGCTACAGTAGCTGATGTGTTCTTTATGTCCATCCACTATTTATTGCCATGGCTTAGTATATGGACCTTTTTTATTTCTCTTCAATTAATCTCTCTCCATTGACATATATCCCCAAGTACCAGCCAGCCAACACCTGCCCTGTTGAAGGCTGTGTTTAAAAAAAATGATTGGTTGGTACTTTTTCTCGCTACATTTTATCTTTCACCAAGGTATGATCCATATTCCCCATTGTAATACAGTCCTACTGATTACAATGTCATACGGTGTTCCTGTTGCTAAACCATTTCCCCATAACAGGTATACTGTAAGAAGCTTGTCACATATGATGATCATTAGTAGAGTACAAAGCCCATAAGGGTAGTCTAAAACAACTTGAACTTTGCAAACAAATGTAGAAGTACTAGTATATAAGATAGATAGATACGGTAGATATGAGGCCCATACACTTATGAGATATTGCATCCAATCATTCAATTTCGACCACATCTGTCCTTTATGATAAAGCGCATGATTGTATGTACATTTTATGTACCATACGACGCGATGCGCAGGCACGTCAGTCAAATCTCGCATTTGGAGGTCATATACGCTGCACTCAATATTTCTCGGCTCATACGTGCGATCGCATACAGTTTTATGCAGATTCAATTTATCGCACTTTGACATGTGATAGGTGAAGATTTCTGCTCACTTCCTGGCCATTTTTCTTCCACCCACTGTGCACATGACTACAGCACTGGCTACCAATGATTACCTACCCACCATTATACTGACCCACTGCCCAAAATGCTGGTGCACTGCAAGCACCCTGTCCACCATTATGCTGCCCCACTGCAAGCTACTGGCCGCACCCTGTCCAACATTATGCTGCCCCACTGCAAGCTACTGGCCGCACCCTGTCCAACATTATGCTGCCCCACTGCAAGTTACTGGCCGCACTCTGTCCACCATTATGCTGCCCCACTGCAAGTTACTGGCCGCACCCTGTCCACCATTATGCTGCCCCACTGCAAGTTACTGGCCGCGCCCTGTCCACCATTATGCTGCCCCACCGATCATCTGATTTCCGGTCGTAAGAGGCATGCGATAAATCAAATGATTGTAGGCACAAGAAGAAGCATTTTCGATTAGATTTATCGCAAGGTGAGCTTCAAGGGAAATTGGGCACAACATTGTGTCAAATGCAATCGCACAAGTGTATGGGCAATAATAGATATATAGATCCCAGATATTAACCTATGAAGCTCACATTCAGTTATCTGTAAAGCTGAGAGGCTGAACATTTGCAATTTGAGTGCTGGAGGTTAAACTATATATAATAAATAGATTTCAAGCTCCCGTACTTATAGTAGAATGACAGAGATCAAGGCAGATTTCTGTTTTTATGTGTTCTTTAGAAGTATAATGTATTCCCAGCTCCCACCATCAGAATTCCCTGAAGTTCTAGTTCATATCTAGCAGGGTCCATGGAGACAAGTACAGCAGGTTAACTATCTCTCGCCTTCCCCCTCCATCCATGTCAGTGTCAACAAGCAACAAGAGACAGAGCGTTATCTGCTGCTTGAACTATGGGGTAATTGTTTTAGAATTGGAGCATTTATCACCAGTTTTACATTTAAAGGCAATTTTAGAAGTCTTAGAATAACAAATAGATAGCGGTGAGACACACAGAAAAATGATTGGAGCACTGAAATAATGTGGGAAAAGTAGATTCTGCGTCGGATTGTTCTCAGGGGAATAAGATCTTCTAAAAAGGTAAGCATGCATCGAGAAACACTGCTGTCCTAGCATCCGCTGTAGTCCTAAGGGGCAGCCTGCGAAGCGGAACCATACTGGGACAGACCCGTGCTACATCTGATGGACATCATAAAGTAAGATGGATTTTCCTGCATCACTTTTACCAAAATCTATTTTCAAGTCCGACATCAGACATAAAGCATACGAACGGCTCTGCTATTAGGGATGGAACACAGCATGGCTGGATAAAATGTTTTCCTTAAAAATGAGGCTTCACTGTGCAAGCCATGGCCAACAGCCATACAAGAGGGAGCCTAGGGAGAATAACCGGACATTGACAGGCCTCCACTGATTCTTCACCCGTAGAGGTAGCTTAGGGGAGTTTTCTAGACCATTGAGCAGTCAGTATATCTCATTCCATGCCTGGCTTCAAAACTGCCCATGTTTTGCTGTTGACATGTGGCTGCAAAGCCCCACTACCACCATGTTACTAATGTGCCCCTCCCCCTATATTTATTTACAGTTCTTTATATAGCGCAGCAAATTCCGTTGCGCTTTACAATAGTAATCTATATTCATAAATTATAATAAATTCAGCAAACCTGCACAATGGGAAACCAAAGCAACAGTATCAGTGGAACCTGCTGCAATATTCCAGTCACATGAAGGGCCTAATTCAGACCCGAAAGTGCAGTTGCTATTATGCAGAACCCTGCGAGCAGGTATAGGCAAGCTATCACCATAGAATGTTTTTTTACAATGTGTGCAGTCTGTGCGCAGCCAAGAACTGACTTGGCGGCTACCGTAGAAACAGACGGATAGGTGACGGAGCTGATGCCACAAAACTTTCCTGAAAACGCTTGGACACGCCTATGGTTTTTGTCTGAAACCACCAGAAAACAGCTGGTTACCACCCCTAAATGCCAGCTTTCTGTCAGTCACCAGCAATCAAAAAAGTAGCAGGATGGCCTTGCGCAGGAGTACTACAGGCCATCCGCATGCGCAGTCAATCGATAATCACCTGGCCTCCTAACTCACATCCATGCAATCAGGTCCCAATTGGACCCAAAAGATGGACCTGTAGGCTGCAAGTTCCTGTGGGAAAGTTCTATTATGGATAAGAGAGCTTCATTTGTCACTACCGTGTTCCCACAAACATGATTACAGTATTCCTGCTTTTAGATACTGATTGCCATGTGGAAAAAGGCTTTAAGGCCAACAAACTGTACCGTTATGAAAAAAAAACATTACTGAACAAACAGCAAATGTATTGCAGAAATAAGAACTTTGCATACAAGCCCCACTGTAGACGAGTTAATGTGTCCTAAACCATTATTGCTTCAATCATATCCAACAGCCCCCTCCACACCTAGGCCCTTATTCTGGTCGGTGCGGATATATCCGCGTGCGTTCGGCCCGCCGATGTTTTGTCTCTGCGCATGTGCAGAGGCGTGTCTGCGCATGTGCGAGTGCGGCGTACGGCCAAATCCCGCATGATATGTGAACACTCCGAACAGGGGGTGGAGAGGGGCGTGAAGGGCTATTTGGGCTCATTACCATATGCATACGCCCCGCGTTTCATGGGCGTTCCCATGCAAACGCTGGGCGTACGTATAGTAATGCAGCCGTGACGCACGTGTAGGGGGCGGAAATATGACATTGCCGGATGTCAGCTGCCCGCCCAGATCCCTGCTTTTGCACGGAAAAATGTCCGTGTGGTCTGAGGTTGCGGGAGCTGGTGGAGCACTCGGTCCTGCATTCGATGGTCTGCGACCATCGAATGATGGGGGAGGTTCCCTTAGATGTAGGAGGCCGTATTCCGTGAAAAATACACGTGCGGTCCGTTCGGCCAGCTTCTTACCGCGTACGGACGGAGTTGGCGATCGGATCCGGCCGCACCGATCAGAATAAGGGCCCTAATCCGGATGATAGATCTACAGGATCATCTATACCACACCCCATGCCTCGAGTCCTGTTGGAGAAAGAGCGCAAAAGGAATAACATGTATTATTATTCTTACTTGGGAGGATTTGTATTTGTTTTTAAAGTGATGTGATGTACAATATTATTTTGTACACACCTTAAAAAAATAATACACAAATAATGACATCAAGGATACAAGAGACAAGAGAAAAGGTATTATATAGTTGTCAGTGCATACAGAGTATAGGCAGGTGAAGAAGAAAGCACTCTTTTTTTTTTTTTGTGGATCTATAATAAATCTCTTTTGTAATCAATAATCCAAATATATGTGGTGCTAGTGCGCAGATATTCTTTCCCATTCCCCATTTGAGAAGCGCATACAGAGTACCAGCAGAGTATAAAGGTGGTGGCACTGGGTAATTATCTGTAAACACGTAGAGGCTGAGGGCTTTCCCGGGTGATGGGCTTGCCCCCAAGCGTGTTGATGGGCGCTGTAGGGTCCCGGCTGGCGGATTTCCAGCCTCTGCATCTGTCACCCGCCAAGCATTTTGGGGGTCAAACTGCCGGGTTGCACCTGGGTCCAAACACCCGGGTGCGACCCGGCATATTTGGTATAAATGAGGTATAACATAGAAGATAATTTTTCCCTTTATAATGTCAAAATCTGACCACAATTAAAAAGAAAAAAAAAATTATCCATAGCTCTCTGGAGCAGCAGTTCCCCATTACCGACACAGCGCAGAATGAGCAAATATTAAGACATTATTAATGATGATCACTGCAAAAGATTCATTACACATGGTGGATACACTGCTCTGAATGATAGATATTCCTCAGCAGAGAACAGAATTAATTACTAGGGAAAATCTCAGGCAATGTGATTGTTGCAAGGATCACTGTTGCTAATTTGAATTCACTCTGCATTATTATGCAATATTAATGATAGCTCTCTGTGAATGACCGGGCTCGATAATTACAAACAATAAAAATAGTATTGACCGTGTTCTTTGATAAAGTTTCTATTGGGGAAAGATTGGAGGGCTGAATACATAAAATCCATTATACACTCCCAACCTATGGCCATTGGAAAATCATTTTTATTTTTCATATTATTTTACATATTCTGTAGAGTGCCAATGTACTGTAACTATCTCTTGGTCATCCTGGATTTTGATGTCTCTTCCGGTGAGGAAACAACTGATACAATTAGAAACATAATACATTATTATTATTATTATTATAATCCTTTGTTATAACAGTGATAAAATGGTATTAAAAACACACCATGACACCGGATCAATTTAAAAGAAGTAAATTACTAATATAATATTTCAGTAATCTTTTACTAATCTTGCCCAAATCACCTCTGCTGTGACACATATACCGCTTTCACATCGCTATACTGGTTTGGACCTTGGCTCTTGGATCCGGCATTTTTACATCAAATTCGGGTCTCCCATTATATACAGGGCGACCCGGGTTTAGCATTTCTTATAACCTGGGTTCAATTGCCGGGTTAGTAGGTTATAAGGTTTGGTGCTTTCACACTGCACCTTGAGCAGGGTCGACCTGGCAGCAACCCGGCAATAACTGGCGTTTGAGGTGCAATGTGAAAGAGGTAAGAGTTACACAGGAAAATCAGCAAAGACTGCCTGTCACACTTAATGGTAATGTGCCGGGACAGAAATCTTATAATGTCCAAATGCACATCGTTCAGAACTAAATTTCCTCACCTGTCACAGCCTACAGGTATCACTGTATACACCCAGGTGTTTATAGGTCATCCTTAGGTTCAATTATGTGGTGAAGGACAGCATTTGTCTGTCCTCAAATATTATGAATTGCAGCAACAAGCACTGTTTTTACCTATTTACCTATTACATTGACCATAAATGATGTTAATTAGTTGTAGGCCACCAATCCAAGGCACCTCCAGGGCACAAAGTTTGGGAACCACTGCACTACATAAAAAATTAAAGGGGCATAGTTATCACAACGATGCGCTAAAAATCGCCCCAATCTGCAATGCAATTAATGAATACAATGAGGTAATTGCCCTTATTGCATGTGCAGGGACAGAGATAGGCTATATAAAATGTGATATTCAGTGCTATATCATCTAGTGCTATATAATCTAATTAGTGACCAGACATCAGAGAAATGTACTGTATTTTATGAGGCATATAAAGAATGTATGGATTTGGTGTAAAAACATCACAATCGGGTGCTAGGATGGGGTGTGACGCGGAGCTGCTACTAAAAAAGGGAGTACGGGTCCCTTAAACAGAATACAAAACAGGAAAAATAGTAGCGCTAAACATTGATAAATTAAAATTGATGTAATTTAATGATAACCTAACATTAATAAACACATGCACATAGACATAAAAATTTACTTTTGAAGTAAAATGTTATGTCTAAGTGCATTTATGTTTATTAATGTTATCATTAAAATTACATGTATTTTAAATTATCATTGTTTAGCGCTACTATTTTTCCTTTTTCTGTATGAGGCACATGGCAGAGTAAAAATCTAATAGAATCTATGAGGTCACGAGCTACCAACAATATTATCGGTGGAAATGTACGTTATTGATAGACTACAGTATATTCGCATGTATATATATGTTCAACCAACAAAATCCCTGTCTCCACTTATACTGCTTTCAGGGTATAGCAAGTAGAAAAATTACCAGCCCCATCCTGGTAAAGAGCATTTGTTTTAATACACTTGATTCTTTCTTTTTCACACTTGTTTACTATGTTTTAATATTTCAACAATTTTTTTATCCATAGTTAATAAAAGTTATATTTTATAATTAATGCGGACATCCAGTGCACCCCATCAATACTTTCTCTCTCTTGTGTAATGGTAGCATTTGTGTTAAAACCTGGGAATTTCCTTAACAGTACCTGTGAAAGGGGGTATTAGTGTAGTCACGGATGTAGGCCATATTCATCCTACTCAGACATTACATTGATCACAAACTTGTACACATAAACGGTACCAAGCTGCTGTGAAGGAAACAGCATTCCTTCATCCTGTTAGGTTATCAGGTCACAGGACTTCCAGGATGTCATTAGCACACAGCATATAAAGAGGTTTTATAATATATACAAGGCGGGGCAGACTTATGCTGGATAATACAGTTTGTCTCCTTTTGTTGACACTGGAAACTACCGTATTATTCGATGATAATCCTAATAAAAGGTTTACCCTTGTAAAAGAACAGGACTTTCCTGAGCATGTTTGGGCAGAACAGAGGACTTTCAGGAACGCCAGAGGATAACAGGCACCACCTCTGGGGAAGCCATGTTACGGATATGCCAATGCTCGTGATAAGAGTCTGATGATATGGCAGGAGCAGTGGGAAAGGAGCATGACAAATGGATTTATGTGATATCCCTTACAAAGAAAAAAACATATACATCAAGATCTTCATCTCACTTTTATCTACAGCAAGTTATGATGGGTGATAAATCACATAATACCTGTACTGAAAACTGTCTACATTGAGCAATACAGTAATGACAAAACACAAACTCTTTCATGTATCAGAATGATCTAAATACTTACTGTACACTATAATCACACTAAGCTCCCATAGAAGTGGAGGATTCTGGGTAATCATACAAGGCAAAATAACACCTAGGAATTTGGATCTGCCTTACACCGCATACAAAACTACCATTCCTTCATTCTGGGCAGGAGCCTTTTTCACATATACTACAACAACATACTAAAGCATGTTATTTGGCAACAGTTTGGAATATTAGTTTGTCTCCTTTCTGTGATTAACTAAGAAACTCTGTGGCAGATGTAGTAAGACTAAAGAAGTGATAAAGTGCAGGTCTGACTTCCGGATCCCATCCAATGTGCAAAGACCCGCTCATTGGATCGGATTAAATGTCAAACGCATCCGAATTGGGACGGTTTCTCTGCCCGATCCATCAGGATTGGGTCAAATTGGACTGGTGTATGGGGGCCTTAAGCCTTCAGTGCTGCTGCTTCCAGAGAGTCCCGACATGCAGTATGATGCCAGAGATGCATAAGATGTAGCCCCTTGAGTCTGGATTAACTTGGTAACTGTAGGACAGGTCAGTCTGCTCATTTAAGAGGGCTCTAGAAGTGGCAACCAGGAGACTATTGTCCTGGGATTTGCTCACTCTGCTACCCAGATTTGGATCTGTTTCTGAAGCCAAGATTTGTCCCCCCAACAGAGAACTGGAGGACGTTCTAAAGAGTTTAACCCAGGGTCCCAGGCATGCATTGCGCGGGCAGGCCGTGACGTCACTGGCGCACCCACGCAATGCATCCTTGGGATTGGGGATGCTGCTGAAAAGGATTCCGATGGCCGCAGTGGATGCCAGAGGACACTGTGGACGTCGGGGGACCATCGTGTTCCCGAGCATTTCAGATAAGTGATACTCAACCTGTTCTGTTTAAATGTTTCACAGGGCCATCAACGCTGTTACATTTTCAGAAATGTTGTCACCAGTAGAAAACAGTTTGATGTTTAAAGAAATCTTAAAAGCATATCTCCAATAGCACATGTCACCCTTCATCAATTTTGCACCTCCAGTCTCCTATACAGCACCCCATGTGGTCATTTGATTCTGGAACATTTTACATTGCTAAATTGGGATTATCAGCAACCTTCAGTATTGCATACTGTATTGCACACCAGTATCCTGGTTTCACTATGCATAGAACTGGTATTATTATTGTCAGTCAGTAGGGAATGATGTAATAAGCAGAGAATCAGTAGGGAATGATGAAATAATTACGTATCAGAAATAACATAACCAATCAGAAGATAATGGCAGCACCAGACGGTATGATCTTGCCACCCATGTATGCTGCCAAACAGGAATCCAATCCTGTAATCCAACATTACGAACGTGTTAATTAATAGGATTTTATTTTGTGTTAATTATGTAAATATATATTACCAGATTCTCTTCAACAAATTGCTCTAGATTTGCCCAAATTAATTTAATCTCAAGTAGCGAGCTTTACCTCATGAAGTCTGTACATCCACGCTCATGTCCTACTATACCTTCCTGGCTTGCACTTGTTTAGCATCAAATGGTATATATACATGGAAGTATCCCGATCTATTAGTGCTATGAAGAATTACAAACTAGTTACTAAATAAAACGCCGCAATATCCAACTTAATCCAAAACAAGAGGCATTGGGTTAAATCAAGAGGACTGCCACTCTCCTTCCTGGCTCCTAGACATTCCAATCTATGGTTTGTAAAACGCAGGACACCATTGGATCAATGCCGGAAATGACAACTCGCAGCACTTTGCTGCATGCGGATATAAGGAAGCTCTCCTTTCTTGCATTACGGAGTACATTTTATCTTTTTGGATTATGAACACTTTTGACACCCTAGCTAGCATCTCTGACAAAGTCTCGGAACAGTTACCATTTTTCAATGCTTTTTTTTTTTTTTGTACCCACACCCTTAAACTTCTTATCTGTAGCTGGAAGTTACAACACATTTCTGGAAAAGATGCTGTGCAATTGAACAAAGAGAAAAGCCATTGTAGAAAACAGTAAACTCCCACACGAATCTTGGAGTGTTGTCAGTACCACATTGTGTAATAATTACTCACAAATGAAATGGCTAGCTGCTAACACACAAGCTGTGTCATAAAACAAGAAATGTAAAAATAAAAGTCTCAGACATAGTTTTCCCGTCAGTTGGGAAGAAAAAAAAACACACACCTACGTGTTAATTACAGGAAGCTTGAGCTGTATCTCTTTGTTCCATACTTAAGTAAACAATATGAGTTTCACGAGACCTGGCTGCTCACTCGCACCAGCCATGTTGCACTACATGTGGATAAAGGACAGTTCCATTAAAGAGACATCCATGCTAGATATTTGGTATTCAGAACATCAGGCCTCTATGAAGCGAATTACCACTTCTGACCACCTTGACGGACCAAATTACTCCTTTGTGTGATAAAACATAACAGAACATGACAGAACAGAACATGAAAGCAATTTTTGCAGGGACACTGATCCGTTTCAAACTTGCTGGATATGGAGAAGGGGAGCTGTGAAGACAGATCTGAGCTTGGAGCAGAATGGGAATGCGGTTAAGAGTTTGCCGTATAACAACGGTCACAGCTGAAAGTGAAAGAAAAAAACTGTCACAGCTCAAATTGAAAGTACATTGCAGAAGCTGGCATGTTGACAGGATTTTAGCTAGTTTATATATTAATACTTCTCTGCAGCAGGTTACTATGTTAAGAGTTAGGCGCTGCTTTTAACAGAGCACACAAACCATGACACTGTGGGCAGAAATATGTGCATTTGCAAATTCAAATGGAAGGTGTGTCCAGTGATGTCATAGCAACTCAAATGACTGCAGCTCTTTGACCTGTGTCGGATATAGAAGTGTTGCAGTGGAATGTCATGAGCACACTGAACAATGTATTTATTCTCCACAGTTCATATCTGAACACTTTCCTTTTTAATATTATTTTCAGTTAACCCCTTTGGAGGCTGCAACGTTTGCATAAAAGATATAACAAAAGGGCCAAAATACCACTATAAACAAAGATAAAGGACAATTATGAATTGCACCTTGCAGCACAATACAAACTACAATGGAAAACCGGCAATTGGCGCTCACTGTAGGCGTATAACTTTTAATCAGAAAACAAATCACTGCTTAAATAGCATCTTCCCTGCCAGATGGGATGTCTATGTCATTCCAAGTCCTATCCGTCTTCCACTCATCTCTTCTCCAACCCCCCAGCACAGACGGAAGGGGTACGATTTCATAAATCACTCAACGATTCCTAGTCATCGATCATAAGGGCTTTATCCTTCACGTGTGACAATAACGGATGTGCAGCTCCATTCCAAACCATTATACATTCTAAGCCAAGCAAACAAAAGTATGGAATAACACATTCATCCTCCTTTACAACAGTATATGTTCAGAGCCCATATGGCATTTAAAAAGAACATGGCCTCTTCAATTATGATTGATGACAATCCTCGCTCTTTTAAGAGTGCGAGAGAAAAACTCCTGTGAGCACTGGATTTAAGTGTTAAAAAAAAGCTTTTAAGCAGATGGCAAGTCGCCCACCCGGTTCCTATTTTATTAAACTTATGTGCATGGGAGTTGCGCAATATTGTGTAGTCTATTGTAGCAATAATGGTTTCAGGATCACTATTTCCAATGTGAAAGCAGACAGGGCTCCTCTGCAGCTTTCTATTATTAATGTACTATTCTAACCACCAACACCTGAAAAGCACATTAGAGTTCTAACAGTATTTTAAATCACAGATTGCGGTTAGGAGCTATTCCGTATGCATTTACAAAAGTGGATGAAAAACACATACTTCCTGGCTACCCTGAAACGTCCGGGAGGCTCCAGAAAATTGTGTGGCATTCTTGGCCACCTGCAAGAGTGGTCAATGGTCAAGTTTTTGAAAGCCGCCAGCCACTTGGCTGTTCACTTCCTGAGTGGCAGCACAGAATGTCAATGAAGTAAACTGCGCTATTGTGACCCTGCCCCCGCTTTCGATACAGCAAAATTGTCTAGCGCAGGCATGTCCAAACTATGGCCCTCCAGCTGTTGTGAAACTACAAGTCCCATCATGCCTTGCCACAGTTTTGCTTATAGAAAATGCTAAAACTATGGCAAGGCAAGCTAGGATGTGTAGTTTCACAACAGCTGGAGGGCCACAGTTTGGACATGCCTGGTCTAGCAAGACCATAGTGATGCTATTGTGTCATCATGCACAATCCCACACACACACACACACACACACCGTCTGCGTACTTTTGCCATGCACCCACTCAGTGCCAACCTCTTACTAGAATTGGCCGCCCAATGGCCTGCAAGTATTGTAAATACAAATGCTTTTTAGCCAAGCATGTACGGGAACGATCCATGAAGGCTGCATACAGTAGTTAACACAAAAAAAGGCTTTAAAATTTGCCTTTGGGAAAGTTCAGAAAAGGAAAGAAAAACTTCTAAAGTAATTTGTTCTATGTGAGATGCATAAAGGAGAGCAATTAAATTCACGCAACAGCGTGAAGCAACCCTGGATGGTAAATGATTCCCACTGGGCAGTAAGCTAGCGACAAGAAGTTATTGTGTTTCTGGATGTTATCTAAGTTTGTGAGAACTATCCTACTAGTGTGTCCATGATAACAGAAGACATTGCTGCAGTGCAGCAATAAAATCTGCTAAGTGCTGTAATAAACTGTGCTATGGTGCTACTGTATACGACTCTGTGAGTGAGGTGCAATGCTGCACTTCACTGCTGTTATATACAGTGCAACGCTAGTATTACAAGCCGTAATGTTGCTAATAAAGTACATTCAGTAGCAGTTTAAAAAAAAATGGTTTCACTGAAATGTTTACTGGAAGCAAATCAATTGGTTTAGGTGCACACAGCTCCCGTCTAAAGTGACAGGCGTTACTCCACTGTTTGCACTACCAGACCTCTGCTGGTTGCAACGGCCGCATTCCCATGTTCAAAATACGCAGGACGGGCCGCAGCAAACGGCTCATCCTATGCTAAGAGCCAGATGGGCTGCAGTTAAGGCATGTCTGGCACTCACGCCAACCCCCAAAGTCCTGTCCATGTATTTATGCTCCCAGAAACCCTAAAACATTTGAAAAGCTCTTGTTCACTTTAGATGGGAGCTATATTTTAACCGACTCCGACATAGGCCAAATAAACACAAACATGCGGCTAGTCAAAATTGACTTGCCTGCACTGTCTAGATCGCTGGGCGATAGTGATGCAATGGGGCTTCCATTTGCTATCGCCCTCCAATTTTGGCTAATCCGCTAGGCGATTTTGACTATCTAGTCAAAATAGCCGGGCCAAAATTAACTATGTGTATATAGATTTAGACCGGAGATACAGTATAGCAATAAGTTAGTACTGTAAATCAGAGGAAAGAAGGCATGTCCTCAGACCCATATACCACGTCACCTGAACAACAATATTATGAAGGCGTGCCTGCAATCACCCCATTTTGCGCATCACTCTGGCGATAAGCCCAAGACACCAGCAGTGACTTGGCTGACCCAGACTCCACCGTGCACTGAATGGACGCGGCACAAGTTTCCCCGCCTTTACCTGTCCTGCTAAAACCGGTATGATACAGTACAGTGCAATTGGAAGGCACGATAATGTGTTGAAAGAAACTGTAATGATGAAGTACTGTATAATGCTATATTTTGAAATATAAAAGTACAACCTACTGTATTTAAATTTATATTTGTGGTTTACATCACAAGGCCTAATTAATCACCTAGTCCTCGCAAAGTTGAGTCCTATGATATAATACATTTATTATCATGTGGCAAATAACACTGATCACATTTTACTTTGCTGCTTTTTATGCAACATAAAAAGCCATCTATGATTGTGAAGTCCAGTACTACCGTGCTGCTTCCCTTCGCAACAAAGATGCTAATTGGACCTTCAGGAAATGCATCCAGTCAGGTCTGTGTTACGACCACATACCCCCAAACGTTCCAATTTCAGCAAGACGGTCATTATTTCACTGCTCTGTCCCTCTGCCATGATCAGGACTGCATTATCATAAAATCTATATTTAGGAGTCTATTCCCATTGCCAATACAATAAATGATAAAAGTTCATATCCTATAAATGTATGGGCACCTTTATTTGTGACTGTCCTGGTGCTGCAGTTACTGGCGCCTGCAAATAATGAATCTTTAGCAGCGCTAGCTTATACCCCTTTCAGACAGAAAACAAAACCTGGGAATTACCCTGGTCCAGGAGGGTAGACCCGGGCTTTTTTCTTTCTGAAAGGGTCAACGGTCTAAAATGCCAGGGCTTTTGACCAGAGTTTTTCCCGGGTCTTAATTCCAAAAACCTGGGTCCCCAGCTGTCTGAAAGGGTGCGACCCAGGTTTTGGGGATTATTATACAGAAAGGCACTGTGTAGATGCACGTCGGGGAGGAGGAGATTGGGGGGTGGGGGGGGGGGAGCGACAGTAGTGGCAGGGAGCAGGTGATGGACAGCATGCTGCAGGGCAGAAAGGTAGCCTGGCACCGGTGAAAAGAAGGCTGGATGAGGCTAGTTAAGAATGATAGTAGCCTCCTCTCCTCTTCCCCCCACCTCACTCGCTCTCTTGCCACCTCTTCACCACTCCCCCTGTCACACCCTCACCTCAACCACCATCACCCTATCTTGCCCCCATCCCTTCATACCTTCTCACGCCCCCTTTCACCTCACCTCTCCCTTAATCAGGCTTCTGTGTGAAAGGGGTCGACACAGGAAATTCCCGGGTTTTTGTGCTGTGTGAAAGGGGGTCAGAGCTTTTAGGTGAGGTGTACCTGTGTTTTGGGGGGGTTTTCTGTCTGAAAGGGGTATAAATCAGGTAATGAAGTGACCAGAGCAGGCGGCTCAGCTCCTGTATATTACATAGTAAAGCAGTTCTGCACCTTTAACAGTGTAAGAAAAATGAAAGTAATTTGCAGCAGTTTGCTAACGCCAGCATTGGACAGGAAACTGCCCATGTAACCACAATCTGATAACTTCCATTGTGTAATGTGAGGTAAGCAACCTGCAGCTGTGCAGATGTTCTGGAACGACATAGGTTACCTTGCCTGGTGTAAGTGAGACTGCCAGCTCATTTCTGCACTACATATAAGGCATATAAGGATAACATGACCGCTACATAGAGATCTGGGACCTTGGAGAATAACGTTATACATTCTGGACGAGTGTCTGTGCCCCAACCGCGGCAGGAAGAATTAATTACAGTCTGCATATTCCATGAGATCCACGGCCACTTAAAGAGGAAGTTATTTGTTTGTTCATTTTTCTGGACTCCTGGAAGGAAAATGTGCCAAGAAGAAAGGGAGGTGACGGTGTTTATGAATGAATATAAGAAGGAGGAGGATTGGTGGAGCCCACCCAAGCCTCAGGGACCACCATGAAACAGCTAGATTGCGACAAATCAAGGAATATATTAATATACTATAGATTTTACCGTACACCAATGTACTGTATTACCATATGATACCAAATACTTTCCTCAAATCAACAGAACTATAGTTCTGCTTAATGGCACAAATTCTCACAGCTTATACCACGGAAGTCCAAGCTGTGGCCTACCTTACCAATAATTTATTACCATCCTATATTAATATGGCGCCACAAAGGGTCTGTAGCGCCGGAAAAAGTACAGATACAGTATGAACAAAACAAGAAAAAAAGGTGAGAAAGTACAGAATATTGCAGGACTTGGATGTGGTTTATAAACATTGCAGCATCAGCGGTCATAATACCCAAATAGCGATTTGGGCTGTTTTTCATCCATACCTCACAGAACGGGCCGAAAAATTGGCCCGAATCGAATGCCTTTGACGTCTCCTCGGGACTGATGCACGGTCCCCTGTGCATTGCTCCGGAGTCGGAGGTCAGACCCTTGTGGGCAATTTATGAAGATTAGAGTTCTATTTCGAATGGGATGTTATGGGCAACCAATCAGAAGCGACCTCTTATTTATTTAGCAACTTCTAGAAGATAATAGATTGTATCTGATTAGTTTCCCATAGCAACATCCCATGTGAAATAGAACTCCCATCTTAGTAAATTTCCCCCATTATCTCTATAATGATATAGTAATGACTTACTTCACCTTTCTAAACTATAGTTATTAAGGAAAAATATCCAGATATGGGCATCCTCTCTGAGTTTTATTTGTGCGAGGGTGATTTCTGCGCTTCTAGAGAAAATGTGCAAGCAATAAAAACTACCATTTGAGAATAAAGAATATAAAATAACAAAAATAACAAAAATAACCGCATTCTGGACAGTCCGAAAACTCCATTCTTTTATAGGCCGCCCCATTTAGCAATGCAGACTAGATATCCGTGTTTGTTATTTGAACAGGGCCACAACACAAGGTGACAAAAGTCTTTCAAGGCCCATTTTCTTTTCTGCCAACGACGAGTCTCTCTGTGTAGCTGAGACTGAACTTCACAAAGTGTTACAAGCAGACTCTAATGAGGATGCATGCTCTCCTTAGCAACCTCCTGCTATTGTAAATGTGGTTATCTCTGAAGATCTCATTAGCTTTGGAACACATTAGCAGACGGGAGAGGTGAAATCTTGACCTACTTAATTTCTTTGTCACCACTAGCACAGTGCTGCAAAGAATATCAAAGCCTCAGCTCGGAATAGCCTTACACAGCAGCTTTGGTGTCTGTCTCATGACCATCAGCTGAGCTGTGATTTCTTTATTTGTTTGTTTGCATCTAATACGAATAGCACTCAGTGCAGAGGAGTATAGGATTTGGGGTGATGGTTCCAAAGATGCTGTAACAGTTAATTGACTGGAAGTCCGATAAACATCAAAAGGATGCTACAAAGATCTACATCTACTGTATACAATACCTAGTTCCATATACACAAAATGGAGAGTGATAAACAGCCAGCCAATCAGCTCCTACCTGCCATGTCACAGACTGTGTTCGAAAAATGTCAGGCAGGAGCTGATTGGTTGTTTATCGCTCTCCATTTTATCACTATTTGAAGCTTAGTGCATCTGGCCCTAAATGAGGTAGTGGACCAAAACAAGTAAAAGCTGACTTACCACCTACAGTATGTTAAATAGAGGCAAATTGGTAGTATCTGTAGAGGAACCACACAGAAGCCATAATAGATTTGAAAATAACACCTCTTGGTGTATTCAATTATCTGCAGGGTTTACCACAGGGAGAATTGGTGGCCAAAATCCCTGGCTATTCAATTAAACATCCCTTTTCTGCATGTGTAAAAATTGGTATTCAGGCCCAGAAACACACTGTGAAATCATTGGGTGTTTTCTGAAGGCAAACATCCAATTTAGTATTTCTTTTACTTTTATGTCCGACATTGGGGATTCACGCACATAGTGCTGATTGCATTGCTCTGTGCTGATTAAATACGCCCCTCTACAACAGTCCCTAGGCTTCAAGATAGAGGCGATAGCAGTTTATTGAAAGCTTCTATTAGTGTCTAGAGCAGGGGTTCCCAATCTTTTTTGAATCACGGCACCCTAGAATAACAGAATTTTTTCGCGGCTCCCCTAGGCTCCCCTAAAAAAGCAGAATAAATATAATGCTAAATATATTGGGTTTATATTTGATTCTTAGGGTCAGTCATGTGGTGACGGGCAGGATTTGCTTCTGATTTTACACATTTTATGATTGGCAGCCGCCAGCACTGGTTTTGCCCATAAATAATTAGCCATAAATTATTTGAATTGGTCCTGGACCACCAACCCAGGGCACCCCTGCAAGTGTCCCAAGGCACCCCAGGGAGCCACGGCACACAGTTTGGGAGCCACTGGTCTAGAGCAAATGTACGTGTACAGATCATATTAAAAAAAAAAAAAAAAACCAGGACAAGACAATTTTGCAGCCTGAACCAGTATTGAAACCACTAATCTACTAAGAAATGATGACAACACTGCAACACTTACATAATACATTTATATTTATCACAAGCATCAACCTTATGACATTCCTGTCTGGGAAGTCTGATAACCCAAACTGCCATCTTCTAAACAGGAGGTTGTCTTTTACAGACACAGCCCTGGATGCCCTAGTTATACCAAGTTGGTCTTGCAGAATTCAGGAATCCAGAAAAGGTTGCTGGTGTTGCGGAGGGATAATATATGGAGCCATTAGGATCCAGTGTTCAAGATTTGTCCAACATTAGTGGGGCATTGGAATGACCAAGGCAAGGGTAGGTGTTGAAGCTGGAAGCAGTTGACTGTTAATCACCCAGGTAATTAAGATCGTCTTTAACTTCTGTCCTTCCAACTCAAGATACAAGCAGCCCAAGTGTATAAGTTGGTAGCAGGTTTTCTGGATAGAGGAAGCTGAAGAGATGAATAATTAAAAAGTATAGTTTGTGGCTTTGTGTCTGTAGGATTTCCGCCAGGAGAGCAATATCTTAGGATGTCTCTAATAGTTAGGCAGGCGTGATATAAAATGCCACCCTAGGAAGTGTAATCAAGCAGAGCACACATTGGACAGCGTCCAGACATTCCTCACCCCAAATCGCTCACACACTCCACAAACCATAACACTATTAACTCCTTCCCACACCGTCTCCTTTACTTACATTTCAGGAAGTACACGAAATCTATACCAATAGGATTCAGTGTGTCACTCTATGGGCTGTGCATGAGAGCACACTCTAGTCCAGCCTACTACACTAGCTTACTGAGTACACACAGTATACTATTATTAACTGTCAGGTTCCTAAAAGGTCATTTATTTACTGCATCTAGTTAAAATAAAAACTTCAGGACAAAGTTCATATTTACTATAATCGCGCACAGTTGACATTATACGGATGTGGTATAGGTTAGAATTTTCAGGGGCAATTCCTTTTTTGGGGGATCATTAAAAAGGAAAATAAAGTTCCCTTATATAAGATCAATGAATAACACCTTATATAATAAAGGGCTAGCGCTGATCCTCACCCCTATAGGGGGAATTCAAGTGCCCATTCAAGTGCTTCTGAATTCAGACACGCAATGTTTTACATTAATGTTGTGTTGTTCCGTCATTTTGAAGGGCTAGAAACTAGTCCACAAATATACATATAGAAATATTCTCATCCTGTGACAGAACATGATGTATCTATACAGCTACAGGCAAACTGCTATATAAATACAGATGTGTCACGTACATCTTGGTTTTATTGCACCATGCATAGCACAATATGGCACACCTTGGACTCTGCAAAAGTCACGCTTTGTGATTTTTCTAAAAATTTGCTTCTCTAATCTATTACTTTATACAAGTTCTACTGCTTCAGAAATTTGTTAGACTCTATCTACTTGCTACATTTGGAAAAACAGCTAAGCCGTGTTTTACATGTTGTGACAAATTGAGAAAAAAAGCCAAGATGTATGTGGACACATCTGTATGATGTGTCCACATCTGTATGATCAGCCAGTATTTGGTAAATGTGGAGTGCTGCAGTTTGATTATTGACAGGAAATCTGTATGGTCTAGGTAATATATCCCGGCCGGAGCTTTAGTGCTAAGACCTTCCATTACAATCTGCTTCTTTTGGGCGGGATGTACTAAGCCGAAAATGCGTTAAAACCCCCGTTTTACCGCATTTTCAAATTTACCAAACCCCATCCGCACCGTGGATGGCGATACCCTATAGAAGCCTATGGGCTTCTTATCACTGCCTCCACCGCAAAGCCGCCGCCTCCGCCGACCCCCCTCTCCCCCTCCCTCTGGCTTACCTTGCTGCAGGTCCTCCTGGACCCGGAAGGTAAACCCCTCCTTCCCCTAGCAAGGCAGGCGCAGGGGGGAGCAGGCGGCGCCTGGGACAGCCTGCTTAGCTGTCCTGGCATGAGAGGAGGAGGAGGCGCACATGGAGGTGACTGAGACCCCCCCGCACACCACATTACAGGTATCACGAGGGGCCTCCGTCACCGCAGTGTGATGCTAGCCACATATGTTAATACATATGCGCTAGCATCGCGGCGGCTGGGCGGCGATATATATTAATACATCCCGTCCTTTTACACATATCATGTATTTGCAAAACATAGAATTTGATCGTAGATAAGAACCACTTGGCCCATTTAGTCTGCTCTAAACACATTCACATTAGGGTTCTTTATTGGAAAGCCAACTAACCTACCAGTATATTTTTGAATTTTTGAAATTTTCGCACAAGAGGGGTGTTGGGCAGCATTTACCTGGTCTCTAGGCTGCAAACAGGTCTGAATCAGGCCCATAGTTAGAGCTGTGGTGAGAATGAAACCCAGGCCCTCAGTGATGCCCCATACAGTGAATTTTATTTGTAGCAGTTTTATATGAAAACAACAACTTTTATTTTTAGTTGTAGCCTTTCAAATTGAATACAGATACTTTGATTTTGCAACACCAGGGCATGATCTGTCTGCCTCAACAATTCTCAACACCCAACAGATGCATGAGCATTGTAGTCTGTGCCTAGCATGCGGAGAGGTGGAGAAACCATAGACGGAGGATTGTAGAAAGTATAAACGTCGCATCAAAGTCCAACCTCCTACATTAAAACTGCCTGGACTCATTCATGGCCTAAATAGCACAAGTGTGAGGCGATATCAGGATCGTCTTTACTGTATGTGGAACTTTTGTGTGTTTCAAAACTCCATTCCTATAACTACAGGAAGAGGCTTGACCATCTCCGGTGCAAAATTCATTGAGGTAAGTAAGATGGTGTGCACCTAAACCACACATTTAGCAAGGGCCGAAATATAGTTAATTCCTTCACTTTTAGCTTATGATTTTGCTTAGCAAAATAAAAATCCCGTGACATCCTGCGCAAATGGACAGCATATAATCTACTGTGTACCTAGCTTATACCTGTGCAGAGATACTGTAATTCAATGATACTTCGGTATCCGATACCAGTCACACATAATTAAATCTATGGATGAAACTTTATTTAGCCCTTGAACAACAAAATCCCAGATCCGACACACTGTTCCAAGCCAGGATTTTGGACCACATTGTGGTGCCGACCCACAGAGTAAATGGGGGTGGCGCTTGGAGATGACATCATGGTTAGAAGTCCTGTGTAAAGGGACACGGGTTAACCCCTTTTTACAGTGCCGCTGACCTGGGTTTTTGCAGCGGTACCCTTTTTTTGTGGCGGTGTAAAAGGGGTATTATGTACGTCCATGTGTAGAATGTTAAAATGTATTCTGTTAATACAGTTTCCCTTTAACTTGCAGTGCTGTAAAAAATTGTTGCCTACGTTCCATGAAAAGAGACATGAATGCGGATGTGGTCATGCTGATAGCATTAGATTGTCTGGAGATGGGATTACGCAAAAATGTGAGTCCATGGTCAGACGGAATGATGGTGCATTAGATTGAGTTTAAGAAGTTCAAGAGGGACCTCTCCTCCGCCTGCGGTTCCCTTGTTCACCAAATATTTTCTTGGCCCCTATGTCCTCCCTCATGAAGTGATTCCTGACAGATACAAAGTCCAGGCCAGCAGCCGGTCTATAAGTTGTAAATATTTTCTGGAGGCGCAGAGCCCATCAGTGCTTATTTTCTGCTGCTGCTGGCATCCTAGTAAAGAAATAGGTCAGCGGGTGTTTATAGTGTTGTACCGCATTACAGATCAATGACAAGAGCTCACCTAGATGCTCACTTCTGCAGACCTGAGAGCTTCAGATCGCATCAGAAACCATTACTCGGTAAACACTCAATTTGCGGAAATCACATCAACTACAACTGAATCATCCAGGACATATTCAGCTGCAACAATGGAACAAAAACATTCAGACTGGCTGAGACAGGGTTGGCTTACAGGCTTTTATAAAGCGTTTATAAAACTTTTAATCAGTGGGCACCAGGGACCAAACAAAATGTTTCTCCTGCACTATTATATATACTGCTAATGCCTCTGTGAGTCTATGCTTCTGGTAACCAGGGGGATAGCAGCACTTTCTTACACTAATTCAAGGATCATTTGGAACTATATACTAAGCCTTGGAGATAGATAAATTGGACAGAGATCTAGTACCAGCCAATCAGCTCTGAACAGCCACGTCACAGGCTGTGGTTGAAAAATGACAGTATGGGGCAAGTTGGTTGGTACTTCATAAGGACGTGCAGAAGTATTTATGCTAATAACACTGTATTTCTAAAATGTTCACTACAAAAGTGCCATCCATCACGGTTTATCAGACTTCGCATTTGATTCAACTGAATATTTTAAATAATGATGATGACAAATAGAAATTGGATCACACGTGATCCCGTTCCCCGCTGCTGGGAGGTGGTATGAGTACGAGATCGAACATGCACCAGGTCCGACCTCAGACTCCGATCTGATGCACATGGTAACGCATGAGGAATTGGCCCCTTTTTATCAGATTTCCTTAAAATAATCCGTCGGAATTGGGTGAAAAGTGGCCAAATTGGGCTAGTGTATGGGCACAGTTACCCAGACCTACTGGTGAACCTATGATTGCACATATCAGACCTTGCACCCTACTCTTAACACCTATAGGGCCCCACCGCATTGATGCTAGCACATATGTATTCGCATCACAAAGCGGTGACGGAGGCCCCCCGAGATACCTGTGATGTGGTGTGCGGGGGATCTCAGTCACATCCCCCCCCACCCTGCAGCCGGAAGGACATCCGGCAGTGACATACTGCTAGGGAGAGGAGGAGTTTGATGGAGGACGGGGAGGGGGGTAGGCATCTGCGGTGGGCGGCAATATAAGCCCATAGGCTTCTATAGGGTATCACCACCCAAAGGTAGAGATACCCTGTCCATAGACTCTGCTAAAGACAAATATAGCAGCGGCCTGAATCTGTCAGATCTACAGATTTCTTGTCCATCCCTGTATGTGTACAATGCATTTCACTGGTGACACTGACTGACAACAGTGTAATAATTGCAAATAGTTTTACTTTTGTTGACTTTGCATCTAAACGGCTTCAATGTCAGTTATAGTATAAATCTACTGCTAACATATAACCCATACAAGAAAACAACAATCACGTTCCCCAGACATCTGACTTAACACAGTATAATCATGCACAGTACATATACACTGTTCCTGCTAGGAATTGTCAGTAAAAGGATGCAAATGAGGATCTATCAATGTTTTGCTTCCTTATTCATTTACTTTGAGATTACCCAGAATCCATGGCTGTAGTGTACACTCAGGGAGTAAGAACCTTTTGTGCCAAACAGGTTTTTGGATCTGACTGGAGCATGTGGTTGTACTCTTAACTGTTTGTTTATAACTTTATAAAGGCATTTGCCAAGATACAATCTTGGCTATAAATCGATTAATATGGCTGTACAACTATTATATTCCTTTGTCACTCTTATAACGTGAGGTTTTAAAATGAATGTTTACTATATTAGCATGGAAATCAAATCGCTTTCAATGATATATTTGCACAGTATCAGTTAATAAGTATCAAGTAGTTGGAGGCTTATACTGTACACATGAATGAATCCACTTTGTCGGCCTGTTAGTGTACAATTATTATAAAACATGACTTATTTGTAATACAATGCATGTTCACAAGCTACATTACTAGTCTGTCTCCTCCTCCTCATTTCATAGAATTCCCTTATTAAGAAGTACTTTGGTTTTGGAGGTACAAGCTCAGTCTCTGTTCGTCTCACTCTCTATATGATGCGAGTCATTACAGAAACAGTAAGAGAGGCTGCTACCGGTACTGTAATAGCCGTGCCATTGACAGTTCAGTTTAGACGAAAGACATGACAACCGTTCATTTTAAAGAGGATTTTACCATAAACCAATATTTTTATATCTTGTAGAGGATCGTGGCGTAGCAAACCATAATTCTACCTTTACGTACTGCACTATGCTATATAGAATTCTCAATGTATGTCTCGGACTACTAAAAAAAAACGTCTATAGTGTATATTTTCTTACAGTTCTCAAATGATTAAATGTCACACTTTAAAGCTTCAGTAATTAGATTACATTTTGGTACAGTCCTTGACCAAGTGGAGCCCAGATTGAGAATTCCCTAAAGCTGAGTTTTGAAGTACCTTTGGTACGCTGAGAACGTCATCTCCGGATTGCCGGTTGCAAGGCATTCTGGGGCACACTAACACGTGATGCTGGTAGTCACAGACCGATGACATTACAACTAGGCTTGCCATTGAAGAGGAAAGGCTTTCCTCCTGCACACAGACCACCTAGTCCCATCAATATGCCAGGAGAGTCTGGTCGCACGGGATGCAACCAAGTCAAGGAAAGCCCACCTGTCTGCGGTCACATCCTCTTTTTGGGAGCGCAGGGCTCTGATGTGCCAGGCAACCGCACTATTAGCCTGTGCCTTATTCGCAGTTAGAGGCGGTGATGGGGGTGAGGGAGGCAACAACATGAATACAACCTAAATGTCTGGGTATGGGTTATTGGGTTGACCCTATTTAGGTCGACCTGCATTGGTTTGACAAGTCACCAGGTATTAGGGCGACACCTGAAATAGGTTGACGTGGGATTGGAAGGTCAACACAAGCATTAGGTCGACAATGGGAAGGTTGATGGTGAAAATGTCAGCATGAGTTTTTCAAGGTTTTTTTTGTCCCGAATGTCGACATAGTCAACATGGACACCATCAAAGTGTACCGCTGCACTCACCAAGCTTCAGCTCAGTGACTCACTGCGCTCGGCACACTATTTTATTCTCCCACCACGCCGTAGTGGATGGTAGGGCATGAAATACCTCCTGTAGGCATATGTCGGCTCAAAATGTTTTTAAGGTTTTTTAAAGGTGGGACATTGAATCCCGCTTGCCGAGCTAACGTCGAGCTGGTCGAGAACATAACCGGGTCACGGCTCTAGCCCGACAGTCGTAACCCCAGATTGAATACACCCCTTTTAGAGCTCTTGTCTAAGCTTTGCACTATTCCCAATGGATTATTTGGTTGATAACAGGAATATAGTACTCAATATGATTAAGAGTCAGATGATTACCTAAAATTATAAGTCGCAAGTGTCTCAGGGTAACATTTAAAAAGAAAAAGGAAAACCTCTAGACTAATTACAGTACAATAAGGTGAACGTGAGACAAGGGCATGGAATACAGTCCCAGAGTTGGCATCTGTTACAATGCTCCATTTCCCTGCATCAATGTCAGAATTTAATATATACCATTTTAAGTTTCTATTATAGAGAATAAAAACAGCTATCACTATACAAGCAAAAGATCTAACGGTAAAACTATCAAGATCCATCAGGTTTCACCTCAGATCGCTCTCAGTCTGGCTCCCATCCATGACGGAGGTCCAAAGATTATTGCGCCAGGCGTGTTGTGAGGATGTAATACGATTAGCCAAATTTTAAAGCTTATTTTTGACCTCCAGCAGAAAATTGAGCACATACGTTATAGAAGTCAACTGGGACTAAAGAACATCAAGTTGATTCATCAAATTAGCTGAAACATAATTGTGCTGCATGAGTGGCTGTGCAGGCTGTCATGTATAAACCTGTCAGAAAGCCATCAGCTTTAATGTTAAATAGAGACACCAAGTAATACAGCTCAGAATTTGACATTCAGCGGACTTAAGCCTGATAAAGATGCGATTTGCTTTGGGTTTCTTTTTTCCATGCCTTAACCCCATCAGAACTGTCAAGGTTTTCTGCTTTTTATTTTCTCAACTGCAGATTTTTTTATTTTTTATCTGTGCAAGGCCAGTTACCCATTGGCTCTGCATTAGTATCTAACACTCAAGAGCAGTGTTTTTCGACACTAGTGTGCCTTGAGCTGCTCTCAAGTGTGCCCCCAGATCTAGAGATGCCCAAACCAGTTTATAGCCACCACCAGTTCAACTGTTATTTACTGGTCTCTTATTTTCATGTAAAGGGCCAATGTATTTTATTTTTGTTACCTGTGGGGACCAGTGTGATTGTTTTTATATGGGGACCAATAGGTTTTCTTTTTCCTGTGGGGGCCATTGTGTTTTGCCCTGTGGGGATCTTATGGTGTGCCTTGGAAATTTTTAAATCTTATTTAGTGTGACGCAAGGTAAAAAGGTTGAAAATCACTGCTCAAGAGAAACAGCATTCTGCACTTCTCATTAGTATTTGAAGCACCACAATGCATTGATCTGCAGAAAACCTATTGTTAGAACATGGAACAATACAAACACAGATGCAACCAGCTGCAGATGCATGGGGAAAGGGGATGCTGGAAACAAGGACTTCTACGATCACAATCATTGAACACCTAAAGTTGCATAGAATGTACACAGTAAATATTTGTAGGCCCACCAATACAGCAGGAAATCTAATCATCATTGAGGTAGGAGGCACAGTAACTCCTACCTCTCTGGTTTACCACTGGTTAGCATGGTAGATGTGCATAGAGCGTAAACGCTGAATGACCATGTGAGGCAACATGAATACTCACATGTACAAAGATCAACATACTGGATGGGTTTATCAATCTATGGCCTGACCACACTGTGTGTGATGTGGGCACTTCTGGATGGTAACTGGGAGGTGACCATGTGATAGACCGCTTCTGGGAGTGGACGCAGACTTCCATACTCGCTCACAGTGTGCGCACGGCAATGAGACATCTGTTCAGATGTAGCTGTTAAATGTCAGTCCAGATACTAATGAGGACAACTGTGGATGTAATGGCAATGGACGAGAAGGCCTTCCACCTGGAGACACACGGAGAAATCGGGTGGGTACTAGAATTAGCATAAACTAGTAAGTAGGCTGCCATCACCAGACAGAAAAGCAGATGCATATGTCTCCGAATCAGGCAGAACGTGCTTACATTGCTGCCTAAGCTGGGGAGATTTCTGCCAAGTCTGTCTGCCAGTCACCTGATTCATACCTGAATGGAGGATTACACAAAACATTAAACTTTGATTCATGTAATAAAAAATAAAAAAAATTCTAAAAGCAAAATACGACACAAAACTAAAAAATATTTAGGGAGCAACTGCATGATGTGAATGAATTTATACAAAGTACAAAAGAGACTGTAAAAACATTTACTGCATGGGTAGGATATAGGTTACGGCGGAATTATGAATGGGTGGAGATGGTTAAATGTCAACTCTCTCCTATATCTTTCACAGTTTTTTGCAAACCATTTAACTAGTCCGGCACACTAATTCTATTGAATACCACAGTAGAAGACTCCCTACTCATATGTGACAAACAGCTGAAATGATAAAGCATAGCATACTGATTATGCCTTATATGAATTTATTGGCACTGCCACTGTGTATTACTTCACAAAAGAGCACATTTATCACACTTCCCATTTACAATGCGGGTGTGAAAAATATTTTACAAGTAAAGTCACAATGTGAAAATTAATGTTTTCACTTGCATTTACTAGGTTTTTTTAATGCCAAGAGAAGCGCTATATCCCAGCCAAATGGGACTGACATACTGGGATCAGGGGGAACCCTCTCCATAAAACATCTGGAGATGCGGTTACATAATGAGGTAATCTATTGTTCGTCCAGTAGCACATGAGCACCCATTGGTACCTATTAGGGCTGCTGGAGACTGCAGCAGATCTCGGAGTTGTCTGCTGCAATGCCACCATAGTACATCTGGTGGATTTATAACTATTATTGAGTCTCTTTTTGATAGCCGAATTATCTAGTATAACTATTTAGAATACTGGATATTACCCAAGTAATTTCTTAAACATGGCGAGCGAAGTGAGCTATGTGAGGGCATGCGTTACGATAATTGGGGTCCATGTCGAACTTTTGACCCTGTTTTGACCTTACCAATTTACTGTCTATCTAATAATCTACACCCTTACAAACATATAAGTGCCTGTGTGGATGTTTTCCACAGTGCGAGAACACAGCATTCAGCCTACATACATCTCCTCATGTGCAACAGAGCGGAAGTACAAAATGGGTGCAAATGGTTTTCTGCGCATGAATACAGAGCAATCGTACCTAAAATTACATTACGCAAAAGGTCCCAGATCTCGCTCTGCCTCAGCCACAGTGTATAGGCAAGCAAGATGGGCAAGAACAAGCAAGATGGGCAAGAACAAGCAAGATGGGCAAGAACAGTTGACATTGCTTGCATCATGCCATCAGCATTATTACCAGGGAGTCAAATATCTCTTTCTTTTGCCGAATACACTCAATTTATTTCCCTTGTGAAATCTGTGTTCTTCCATTTCTATAGTGACTGAATTACATTTTGGTTGTCTAATTTATTTTTGTTTCCATAAGAAATGTGCGATTCTTTACATCCCAAGATTTTAGCATATGTACACTACAGAGGATAGCATCACATCGCACTGACAGTGATCTCCTTTAATGTTGCTGACAAGCACATTATTAATCATTAAATCTGCTTCCCTCTGCATAAAATATCTGAAAAAAAGAATATAATAATAAAATAAAAAAAAATAAAAAATAACACCCACATCAGTGGCTAGCACCAACTTGCAAAGGCTCCTTCTGTCTTGGTGACAAGATCCTGGCAAGTTGAAGATGGAGAATTTTCCAATTACACATGTTGTTTTTGTGACTATACAATATCTCGGAGAACCCACACTGTAATTATGTGCACTGTGCTTCCTGTAGCCCCAATACAAGCTCAGCATTACTTACCGCATGACAATCACATATTAATAACACGCTTGCACCTAAGCCTGCATGTTTCTTCATTACCACTTTAATATTGCTGTGTCAGAGCCTATACAGGTAGATTGCCGCGCTCTGGGCTCTCTGCATAGTGACACATTTAAAGGTACAGCGATTTCCATGATGGTAAGAGACTTTATTGCCACTGTCCCTCAAAGATAAATACAAGAATAAAGACAGTTCCATTATGCAGAACTACATATTGCCAAACTCTACTTCTTTCTGTTAGGCGACTCTTTTTCCCAACCGTAAAGTGCTGCAGACTATTCTGACCTCATAAATAAAAAGGTATTAATACTTTATACAGCACTTCCTGTTTGTCCAATCCAAGGTCTTGAAGGATCGTTCCAGAAGATTTAGTATGGCAGACACTAGAGGGCATAGCCGTTTTAATGCCACCACTTCTTGGTGGATATGGTCTCGAAATTTAAAGCACCCCTGATATTAACCCTTTGAGTGCCGACATCTCTGTGAGAGATGTTCAAAATATCTTTTAAAACCGCCAGCGTCGCTTACATTTGTTATATAAATTCAAATAAAAAATGTTGAGTAAAAAAAATATTACATTTCCTATAAAAAAGGTAAACATTACAGGTCATCATGATGATTAAAAACTTTTGCTTGCCAATTTTAAACACTTATTTTGACAAATAATGCAATAGTGCAAACAAACGGCTTTGTGCAGTAATTTTAAATAAAACTAAATCTGGTAAACTTTGGTCAAGTGAGTCCAGCCAATAAAAAAGCAGCATACTGCTCAGCGGTAATTCAATGACATCAATGAGGTATTACAGTCTGCTACGCAATGCGAAATAAATAATTTTACAGTTTGTGCATAACTGTTACATAACACATCTTAAAGGTGATGAGGGACAAGAAATACATTTCATTATACAAAGCCAGTTAAATGAGGGGTTAACACTTTTCAGGAACCTATAAAAGGAAAACAATCATCACTACTTGAGAAATACTGCAGGACATTTTGCTCTCCTAAATCTGCAAAACAGTAAAAGGTGAATAAAGAAACAGACTCGCTTCTCGTGTTTTATTTTTGTGTTTTTTTTGTGTGTGTTTTTTCTTACAGGTCTTTTGTCTGAATCTCTGGGAGCAAGAGCTTTATACACAAAGAAACAAAAGCATTTGTGTCTCGTATGTGCAAAATGTTCTGTTCACAGAGTCATGTTACAGAAGCAGGTCAGGATTGATAGTGAGAGCTCCCAGTCTGCCTCTCATGTAACATCTGCTGTTTTATAAATCACTTGGCAATTCTTATCCATTTTAAAAGGAACACCTGAAGGAAAAAAAAAAATCACAACAGGGGAAAGCAGTTTTTGAATGCGCTGGTAGCACCTGACACAAACAAGGTGCAACATTAATAAATGATGGCTGGGAATATTCTGTTCTGATGTACACTGGCTAGATGCCCCGCCCCCCCCCACCCCCCACCCCAAGTCTATCACAGAACTCTGATACATGCTAGAAATCTTTGTAAAAACCCATTGGCGTTTATCTAATAAACAACTCCTGGTTTTACACTTAATAGAATTGTTGCCTTAAACTCACATAGGGGGTTATTCTGGTTGACACGCAGTGCTGTGACGTTTGCAGCACTGTGTGTAATTTTTCACCTGCCGCTTGCAAATGCCGCCGCCCCCCATTACAGGTGGAAATTGGCCGCATGGCTGCGAATGGATGTTTTACATAAACATCGAATTGCAGCCTATGGTGAAACACCCACATCATTCAATGGTCGCCGACCATCGAATGATGTGGAGGGTACATGCAAAACTAAAGGTGCCCATACACGGTACAATTATTGTATACAATATCTCATCTCACCGCATTGTGTAGGTTTTGCAATGCAATGAAATGAGATGAGAGCTAGTACAACAAGTATGTGCAGAACATACTTTTTAAGCTGTACGATGAGATGTTTGACGGAGCGCGCATCTCATCGCACATAACAATTGTACCTTGTATGGGCACCTTTAGACACACTATGGTGTCTTAGTTTCAAGTGTATTCCTAAGGGGAAAAAGGCGGCAGCTGACATCCGGTGATGTCAGCTGACCGGCCCCGGCCCCACGTCACAGGGTGATTTCCATAGGAACGCCAAGCAGTTTCATGGGAACCCCCATGAAACGCTGGGCATTCCATGGGCACTACTACCCGCCGCCACCCCCATACCCCCTGCAGCAATGGCACTCTGTTCGCTGTGGCCGCTCGCACGAGGTGCATGCGCATTTAAAAACATTGCGCATTTGCCGAGTAGCCGTTTAGTTGGTGCCGTATAGTGACCAATTTATGCGCAAAGCATTTCCCCGCACACGGAACAAGGGAACCGCTTGTTACCTGTGTGAATAATCAGATGGTTGACCGCTTTTTGCTTGAAGCTCTTCCCACATTCGGAACATAAGAAGGGCTTCTCGCCCATGTGGATCCTCTGGTGTTTGGCAAGGTCGGACAGTGAATTCGCATTCGAGCGTACTAACCAAAATAACCCCCATAATTCATGGCTCCCTGGTTTTTAAATTAACATTTATTGGTACTCATGCATTTAGCAGTCATACAATGCCAAAGTTATGAGCGCCACTAGCACACCAGGCACTCTAAGGCTGGGTGTACACTATATTACAAGCTTCACCGCCTATATTGTTAACGATATCAGTGGTGCTCCCGGATGAATGATCCAGTGCAAACAAAGTGAACGATATTGTTCACAAAATCGTTTAGTGACGTGACTCAGCCCCTCGCTAAACATGCAGTCATTGACAATATAGGCAGATTTGACTGCATGTTCGGACGACAGCGTGGGACGTAAAACCATTTATTCTATAAGCTGTCTCTCCATGCGGTAAGAAGTACCAATGGCATCACTAAAGCAGACTGTGGAATCTGAGTGTCTTGGAATGGTCAGCACTTCCCAGTGACCATACCAAGGTCATACTTACTAAGGACCCATCTACCCAATGGACATCCATCAATAATATGTGACAGGCAAAGTTTATCTTTGATTAAGTGAATAATATAGTGTTGGTGACTGAGATTAGATGGAAAAGTAAAGAATTCCAGAAACTAAGCTCTGGTAACTAGAACCCTGTCACACGCATAACAATCATATTACATTGGGTTCCATTTCTCAACGAGTATTACAACTAATTGTGTATGATTGAACATGTTACATATGATAAATGGTGCTCCAGCCAATCAGTTCCAACCATCATTTTTTCAAACACATGGCAGAGGAGCAGATTGACTGAAGCAACATTTAACATATGCAATGAGTTTTATCATTCACAATGAGATTTAAAGCCATATACACATTATACAATATATTGTTAACCATATGAACAATATATATCGCTCATATGGTCTAGTGAGTACACTTAATATCATTAATGATGCTGGCTCCCGCAGGTCATTCATGATATCTTCTGTCATATGTACATACAATGTTGACTACATAGTCAGCCGAGTGATGTTACTGAATGAGATTGGCAACAATATCATTCAGTGTGTGCACTATAACATTTGCCCCAGTGCTCCACCGATATAATGAATTGCAATTTGCGCAGCATAAAATTGATCATAGCTGGACAATATGCCCAAAATTACTCAATACAGGTATAACAGTACCGGCAATTAGAAATTGTGTTTTGCCTATCTAATAAACATTACTCACTTGATATACAACCAAATATAGATTTGCTTTGTTTCAGATGCTACAAAATGGCTGACAAACTGGTTCTAACAATTCGATCTTAGTAATTCACAAGTTGACTCATTTATTGGTGCAATGCACACAGCTAGATTTAGCAATATGAAGGCCATACAAAATCGTATTTGTTAATATCGGTTACATCATATAAGCTTGTAAACAGTGGTCCCCTATTTAAGTACCATGGGTGTTAAAATTGAATAAGCACCTTTCTTGTCATATAATGAGCAGGTAATTAAACATGATGATAGTCTCAAGTTTTCCAGAATTCCCTACAGACATTAGAATTGGTGGGATCTGCAGCAGTTACCCAATACTCCTGGCACTCCCTCGGTTATGGTATAGTGTGTAGACAGTCACTAGGTTAACCACCAATGGTCAACATACCAAAAGTCGACAAGCCAGAAAGTGGACATGGTCAACACTCAAAAGTTCGACATGTAATCACGTTTTTTTTGGGTGGCTATGTCGACATGATCTGACATGGACACCGTATAAGTGTACCGATGTATTCACCATGCTTTGGGCACTCGGCACACTATGATATTCTCACTATAAGCCCATTTGGATAGTAATGTATGAACCAAGTCGGTCTACACCCAAAAAAAAGAAAAACTTGTGTTGACATTTTGAGTGTTGACCGCAAGCTTGTGTCGAACTTCTGTTAATGCCGACATATGGTATTTCGACAATTTGGAGGTACCAACCTAGTCACGGTCGACCATTAGTGGTCACCTAGTGACTGTCGACCCAGGGACCGCATACCACTCCCTCACGGGGAGATGGGTTACCTCTGTGTGTTGAATTTCAGTTTATCCCAAAAATTCAGATGAGACAGAAGCATAGTTCAGTGACAGTCAGCCGCACTCACCAGGAATACTCTCCAGGATTCAAAGCCCAGAAAACACCTCACATATATAATGAGTATATACGGAGCACTGAGTATTATTCAAGACCGGTGTTCTACTTCAAATATATTTTTACCCAATTTTATAACATGATGTACAGATAACTTTTTTTCACTTTACAGCTAACATATGGTAGAAAAATAGCATTTATTCAGCGTCTGTATAGTGTTAAACGCTAACCATATGCAAGTATGTAGCAGCTTGGCAATAATAAAGGTAATCTTCTGAGTCTTGTGGAGGTCTCTGTAATGGATGAGTTTGGATAGACTTACTATTATTTTCTTAAATTTAATTTAGAAATGCTGACTCTATTTTTATCAAAATTAAATGTTCGGAAGTGCTGTATTTCCATACTAAAGCAACAGATGAATTAACAAGTTATTCAAATATTACTGTACTAATAGAAATAGGGAAAGGAGGAATTTATGTGCAGTTATGCCACACATTGCTATAAAGTCCCTAAGCAGGTCAAGAGCGTGTTCCACTGCCAAGTGTCAGTATGACACTAGAGGAAGTACTGTCATAGCATGTACTGGGTGTAATAGTCACGGTCGACCATTAGTGGTCACCTAGTGACTGTCGACCCAGGGACCGCATACCACTCCCTCACGGGGAGATGGGTTACCTCTGTGTGTTGAATTTCAGTTTATCCCAAAAATGTAAATCTTCGTAGATTACATTTTTTTTAATATATATTATGCTTTATTTATATGGCACCACAGGGGATCCACAGCACCCAATTACAGAGTACATAAATAAATAAGCAAAACAGTGACTTACAGTTGAATACAGTAGAGGACAAGTACACGGTACATAACCATAGCTGCATCACCAGAGGACACTGAATAAGGTATCAAGGTGGCAGAAAACTGGAGGATTTGGTGCCATCAAAGATGGTTTAAGTAAGAGAAGGAAAATCACATTAGGAAAGAGGGCCCTGCTCGTGAGAGCTTACATTTTAAAACGGTATATTTACTGTATATTACTATCCGGGCAATGTGAAATCAGCCACAGAAGATCAGCACTACATGATTATTTAGTAACAGCGCTATGAAGGCTACAAATGCCTCACCTGCACTCAGACACAAACAGCCGTAAGTTTTGGCCTTTTAAAAAGGTTTCTTGAGGACAAAACATATAAATGCTCAAAGCAAATCTCTAGTAAACAGCTGTGTAAGAGAAGAGAGTTAGGCCGCGTACCTTGCAGGCATGAAGCTTGTCAGTCACTCTGTATACCCGGCTTGTGCTGATCATACACTCCCGAGAGTCCTGTCAGATATTCCATACACACCAGAGGAGCCACATCATGACATTCACAACTGCATCATTTTATAAAGATGTACTGTATGAAACTCCTCTTACCCACCATGCTACAATCCCATCAACTGCAATGGCCGTGCTGAACCAGCCCACAACTTTCTGATCATGTACAAATATTACAGAACGTATATAAAATGCTAGATATAAAATTTGAGTCCGTCCGTGTAATTTTAACAGTAGTGTCAGGTAATCTGTGTGACTGACTGCTGTGGAAGTCGCAAGCTTCTGGCTGGCAAGGCATGCTTGGAGTTGTAGTCCCACCTCAGCTTGTATGCCTTATCTAAGGGACTGTATAACTAGCTTCCTAAACACTTATTTTAGTAAGAAAGGTCGGAGAGTGGTAAAGTACCAGGAAATCAGCTCCTAATTGCCATGTTACAGGCTGTGTTTGAAAAATGAAAGGAACTGAATGGTTGGAACATTATTTCTCTCCAAACTTTGTTAACTATCCGTCTAGTCTTTTGTTGTCTGCAGTGCTAGTTCTCTGGCGCCGTCCCTTTAACAATCTGATCTCTTCGCTGTAAATAAAGGGCAAAGTACTTTTGACATACAGATTGAACAGCTCTCAATGGAGCTTCTCCTGGCGATAGAAACACTAATCGACGCTGTGTGCCATCCAACAGAAGAGGGCACACATGCACGAGATGCTCACACGCCCCATTCTGTCGGAGCCTGCCGCTGCCCTCCCTGAAGCGGAAACGGGCAGAAAATCTGCTCCCCACCACCATGCACCACCATGCTGACTGGGATGCACATGGGTGTGAGACGTTCGCTCGTCCCAGTCAGAAGGAGCACCTGTCCACCAGTCTGCACCAGCTTAGAAGTTCTGGCGATTCTTCAGGCTGGCTCTTAATCTGTATTAGAAGAGCAGTCTGCATGTAGCGTTCGTTGTCTGACCACCACGATATTTCTGTGAAAACCTGTCCCACAATGCTAGGCACTATTACTAGACTCCCCTATTCTCAACAGTTTGTGTGACAGTAGCCTTGTTTTCTGTACCTTATAACAATACACAATCCCACTATTCTCTGTAAAAGTGCTGTGGAATATGTGTGCGCTATATAAATAACTGATAATAATAAAATAATGTTTCCTTGCACTCAGCATCCAAAACATAACAGGCCACTTCGCTATCATTGGTTAATAATGGCTACATGGTCATACAATTCACATCCTACCATTTAAATAGTTTTACTGTAAGTGGGTGTACACACGGAGCAAATGTTTGCTATTTTCTAAGCAATCTGACTAGATTGCTTAGAAAGTAAGCACAGATCTCTCCGTGTGTATGCTCCGAGAGATTAAATATCTCTTGCTAACTAAGTCAGTGCATGCAGTCAAAATCTAGTCAAATTGCTTAGCAAATGACTGCAAATCTCTGTGTGTGCAGAATGAGAGATACTGATCACAATCTCCCATTCTGAACCATTACCCTGACTTTTTTTGCTTAAGCAAAATTGCTTAGAAAAATCGCTTAGCAAAATCACTTAGCACAAATCTCTGCATGTGTATGTGCTCCCCATGGGAGATCTTGACACCAGCAAAATTGCTTAGCAAAATAGCTTAGCAAAATTGCTTAGCACAGATCTCTACGTGTGTATGCCCCTTAAGATTTGTGTGTTTAGTGTATTGCTAAGAAAGTGTTGGTAAACATATCTTATTGCATTATCTATGTCAGGGATAAAACATGTATTGTGTTTAAAATAAAACAATTAACCTTAAGGCCCATACACACTAGACGATCCCAGCCCCGGCCGATTTAATGATATCGGCCACGGGTGGCCAAAATTTAGTGTACACACTGAACGATATCGGTAAAATATATTGTTCACCGATGTCACCGGACCCTATGACTATACAGAAAAGATATGTTGGTTAGATACGAATTAATATCACTTTTATAATAATTTTGTTTTTGTTTTGTTAAAACCCAAAATCTAAATGTTACAATTTTAAGACAGGCAGATAAATTAATACTGTAACTGCTACTTGGTAAAAGCTGGATTGAAACCAAACCACAGAGGGCTGCAAACAAGGGTGGCAGTGAACTGGTTACTTTGTGCTATTTTGGCATGGATATCATTCCGCTACCTACTCAGTATCCACAGGACTTGCCAATCAAATTATTCATCGGCGAATAATTCTACCTCCTCTGCTCACCAGGAGAACTCTGCGTGCACTGAGAATCAGTCATTTCGGGGAACAGCAAGCGTCACCGTGATAAATCCGCAGATCAACAATATCGTTCATTTCAATGATCAATGGTAATATGCTTTCACAAGTACACGGCCTGGGAAAACAGCTTTGAATGCAGAAAGATTTAAGGTAAGCACAGAGATGTCACTTATATCATAGTTTACATGCAAATCCACAAGGGCAGCAATTTAACCCCAGATACATGATACATGGGTGGCCCACATCTATTAGCCGATATGAGGACACAGGCAGAGGGCAATTCACTTACATTTAAAATATAAAAAGCCTTGCCTATACATGACATGGTTTCTAGAGCTTGCTGTCATAATGAAAGGAGAGATTTACCTCAGTTCAGTAGGCTTTCTACATTTAAAGTTCATTGGATCCCCCAGTCAAAAATAGCAGACAATAGCAAACAAACAAAAATCCAGGCATCCCAAGCTCCATCTGGGTAAAGGAACTCACATAGAATAATAATAAAATTCCTCATATAGGAGTCCATCCCTGCGATATGTAAAATAAAGTGATTGCTGATATAATTACTTTAATATGTTCTGCAGGACACACGGTGGACAACTACGCATGCATTGTCATACGAAGCAGTGATCCATAGGAGAAGTGGCCCATGGCCACTGCTCTGTATAATTTTATATTATGCAAAGTCTAGATGTTAACTAGGTGCTGATTGGTTGCCAAGGGCCACTTCTCCTATGGCTCACTTCTCCTCTCTTATCAGTTCTTCATACATCTGCCTCATAGGACCATAACCCACCAACAACTCACCCAAGGGACCTCTTTCAGAACCTGCTGCTTGCCTCCATGTGGCTGCAGTTTTCTTGTTGTCTTACTATGTCTTCCTGAGTACAAGTATTTATTAGCTATACAGATAATAGGGAAACATATTCCTGCCCCTATTTACTGGGAAGTTGGACAGAACTTCTTAAAGCACAATTCTGACATAGCTACAGGAATTCACAATTAATTTAATCTTTTTAACCATATAACACCAACTGCGCACCATCATCCCCTCATTTTGGGCCAGCACTTCTGCTCTGTGTAAAGGTTTCAGCTGTGAAATGATCTGGTCACCACTGTTTCTTCACTTTTGAATAAAGTGAAACTTTTTCTAATAAGCAGGTGAAGAGCACTGTTCTTTTTATAAATAGGACTTTGGGTTCTGTTTTATATCATGACATAATAAAAGGAATCCCCATTCTTCCACTTGCCAGTGTACAGTCAAAAAATGACTGTACGGTGAGAAGTCTACTGAATTCACAGTTTCCAAACTCCAGTCCTACTACATCCCCACTCAATGTTTATAGGACTTCTTTAATCATACACCATACATCTAATCTCTGAACTGTGGGATCCCAGATGTTGAGATTCAGAAGACCAATGTCAAGGGTGACACTGATGGGATCATGATCCCGCCCCTGCAGAGCATCATCACACTCATTTCATGTAGAAAAGGGAGGAATGCAGGAGCATGACCGGTTTACCCATTGGTCTGTTGGGTCTAACCAAAATCCCAAGAGAGCAGTAAAGTATATAATTGACAGATAACCTGTTTGGGTTGGGGGTTGCATTAGATCTAGTCCTGGGAAACAAAGATGGGACACTTTTGGTCAGTCAAGCCTGAGCTGGACTATTAACCCACACACCATCAAACCAGCTGTACTGCTCACATGGCAAATATCTATCAGCAGCTGTATGCATACATTGGAATACGCCAAGACCTCACAATAATGGTAATAATCCCAATGTCAAACACAATAAAAAAAAAAAACAATGTAAAGAAATGGCTTCTTTTTAGCTAGACAGTATTACACTGAAACTATGAGCCCGATTCAGACCTGTTCGCTAGGCTGCATATATTCAAAGCCTAGCGTATATATATTTGACGAAGTCCCGCAGTAAACACATCCTCTTCCATGCGGCTGCAAAGAGGAGAAAACTTTCGATGGTCACTCACCATCAAATGATTTCTCCTGCCTTGGCTAAGAAAAGTCAGCCTGGACTGACCTTCAGCCCCCGCTATCCGCTGAATTCAGGGCGGACGCTGATGTCAAGTTTAGTCAGCCGCCCAGCCCAAGCAGTCAGTCATTGACACGCCTGCTTCTGCAGGGGTACACCCAGCTTTTTGATGGTCACGCCCATAAACACTGGGCGTTCCCCTGCTTCTGCCCCATGAACACCCTCTTCCGACCCCTGCACATGCGCATAAATCACGCATGCACAAACCCCGACCAAGCTACAAGTGGTGGTCTGAATCAGCCCCAGTAAAGCAAGAAGTCTCCATTCAAAGAGAGTGGTAAAAGGGTACCGAAATTTGCCACATGTCACACCAGATTTACTGAAGGCAGATATCAGCTGTTCTAAGCTATACACGCCGGAACACTGTAAGGTGATCTTTTCATTTTTTATTTTTTTTAACATGTAAAATAATTAAAAACAGGTAAGAAGTAGAAAGTCTGCTGCATCTTTTATTACCAGTAAGACTATAGATGATTTATTGATTCAAGTCAGCGACTTGGGACACAGTTTCGGGATAGGCATCCATCAGACTCAAAAGCGCAGGACCACTTTAAAAGAATACTCTTGCCGAAAAACAGATTTTGCATAATAAGGTGTCAATGATCAAAAGAACCTTAAAATTTGCAAACATAACAAAAATAAAAAAATATATAATAAAAAACACACACTGCCATGTGCAGTACAATATAATACGGTTATAGGGAAGGGGAAAAAAACCAACGCTGCAATCTGTTCAGCTCTCCCTGTTGTGTTCATTATTCTTGTTGCAGAAGACCAGAGAGAAAGAAAAAAAATGGCGAAGAATCTTTTATGGACTGTGTCTATATCTATGTAAACACATATATCATTTTATTCCAACTTATATATGCTGCATGCGTGTGCAAAGTCTTCCTAGAAAGCTGCTAGTGAAGCCAGGATATATTTTGCCACCGATAGCACATCCCAGGTCCCCAAGATGAAATATTAATGTTCAATTTGTTTATCTGCGGGCTCATATCTTTCCAGCACTGAGCTGTTAATTTTCTATCAGCACAGACAACGGATCAGTCAGTCATGAACTCTTCACAGCCATTACGCGGAGACATTTTGATTAAGTATGCCTAATGTAGTGGATAGGAAAGAATGAAAACACTCTGCCTGCCAACTTTTGATTGACCATTAAGCCACTGATGAATGTGCCTGTCAGGGAGGAGACAATTACCTCAACAATGAAGAAAGTCTTGTGGAAGGCTTATTCCTGCATAGGGCTGACACATTTTACCAGATTACAGAACGAGCCCAGTTTTCGAAGCGTGTAAGCCGATCACTGAGGAATCTTCTCAAAAGTTCAGAAGCAATGCTTTAAAAATGTGTTTGATTTCCTTTTTTATTTGTCTTTTAAAAAAGATAGCGCTCAAGCATCTTGCTACTGTACCCGGAGCTGTCAAGGGGTGCATGTACAAATAAATTGGCACCGATACACAATCACAGGACTGTGTAACTAAATCTAAGCATGCCATTTACAGTGGATGACTGCATCCTTGCAGCAACAAGAAATAGTCCTTGCGCTGCTAAGGAGACTTCCCTGAGGCCCTCAAATCTTGTGGGTTTAGATGGCCGGAAATTCTAAGTGGATCTCTCCACATACCGTGACATTCTACGGAGTGCAACTCAATTAGCAAATTTGAAATCATGGGCACAGTGATAGTGGGCAGGGGGGTGCTTATTGCTCTGGCTTATTAGTGGGGCCCAGCCAGCTGGCGAGGGCAAACATACCTGTATAATATAGTAAAACTCAAAAAAACGAAATTAATAAAAATTATAATTTGGTGGGGGTGTGGCCTTGCATATATGGTCACAACCTCGAATACCTTGGATAATATTTAGCTCTCAATGGCAATTCAATTTATGGTATTGGCTGCAAGGTGCTGGTTTTCTGACACCGTGCACCACCAGCATCCATAGGTGCCCAGGACAATTCACAATGTTGGTGTACCATAATAAGAGGTGATATTAGGGGGGGGGGGGGGGGGATTCAATTGTTGACACATTCCTTCAGCTCTGGTCAAATCAGTGTGGCGCCTGCCGCACTTCATGGCAGTGAATCTCACACAAACCTGTTCATTACGGCAGAGAGTAGTGAGCATTTTTGGGCAAAACAGGCATTATGCCCATTATCGAAAAGAGGTTCCGTTTAAACACATTGATTTGCTAACATGCGGCAATAGCGTTAAAATCGGATTTATATTTACTAGTTATTTCTAATTATTTTCCTGCTATAGTTATCCAGAAGAATTGCCCACAAGACTAAACAGATAAAAAAAATAAAAAAACAAGTAGGCCTCAAACTTACAACGGTCAGAAATGTTTGGAAGCGCAACACGAACAGTGCTTGTATGCGAATGCGATTTACAGATCTCTTTCTGCGCAGGGGAATCTTTTCTGGTCTAAAACGTGGAGGGGTTAAAACCCAACAGTTCTCCAAATTCCCCCTCATCTGGATCTACTGCAGCCACAGTAATAAAATTCGATGCTGTGATCGCCTCGGTGTCATCTCGCCTCCACCACTGCCCTGTTTCCTCACGTTGATTTGGAAAAGGAACAGCCAGGCTTTTTATCAAGACAATGTAGGAACAAAATTTGACAATGCAACAGAGCTTAGGGGAAGCCTGGCGCATGTTTTATTTCTGCGTTTAGCTCGCGGAGGCAATATCAGATAATACATTTATCTACCTGACAGCCTCTCTCCTGCAGCTGCTATTGTGCTGAGTCAAACACATTTTAACCGGAGCTGGAGGCAGCTGGTAAATATAATTTAATGTGTGTGTAACATAAAGAAATGCCTACATATATACATAGAATTAGATCTCTCTTTTCCATATATTAAGAAGATATGGATACAGTATATGTACACACACCACAATCAGAACTACATTATACATAAACTAAAAAAAAAAAATTATATATATATATATATATATAATTTTGTTCCAATGGAATTCATATAAGTTTCATTAGCTTTATTTAGCGAGCAGTGACATCATTTAGCTTCCTACAACTCATGAATTCAGACAAACAGAAAAATTTCCAGCTGTGAATTTACATTTATAGAATAGGTTATGTATTTATAATGAACTAGTAAGCCTGCTCGAAGCAAATGCTTCGAAAGCTTGTCTGCTACTTTGTGATTGCCTCTGTGTTTGTGCATGTGTGAGAGAAAGATGTAGTTTCACTCGCTGCCAAAAGATGGCAGTGTTTCAGAGACACACAAATAGACACTAGACACACACACACACACACACAGATATAGATATAGAGATATATATCTATATATCTCTATCTATCTATCTATCTAGATAGAGATTATATATATATATATATATATATATATATATATATATATATATATATGTATGTGTATGGGATGCGGTCAAAATACCGGCGCTGGAATCCCGACCGCCGCAATACTGGCACTTTGTCCCTCTACGGGTCTCCACGACACCCACAGATGGAGAATAAAATAGTGTGCCGAGCGCAGCGAGGTAGGGGGCCCGCTGCATGGCGAGCGCAGCGAGCCCACAAGGGGGGGCAATAGACACCCCCCCTTTTCGGCATTGCGGCGGTTGGGAGATCTATATATATATCTATATATATATATATATATATATATATATATATATATATATATATATATATATAATAGTTTGTGTACCTTAAATTTTTTTGTATTGATTGGTAAGATGTGCTTAAAAACACACCCATCATTTTAATATCACATGATGTTTGACCTTATAGGAAAAAGATAAAAACTGCAATTAACTACCACTACTTGTAGACTATTGACTTGTACCCCATAAAAGGGCTTGAGCAGTAAAAAAAAACTAATTATTTATGTATGTAGGTATATGAGTGTGTGTGTGTGTCCTCACTATTATGCATCACAGTGTAAGGTACTTACTTAGCGCACCAATAGATCTCTATCATAGGCAAATGCAGCGCTTGTGAATGCTGCAGGCAACATTGAAGATGACAAGAAGAGAACACTTGTCAGGAAGGCTGTGTATGGGTCCTTTTACTCACATTATTTTTTGGAGCCCCGGTGTCAGAAAGCGTTTAATAGGCATTTGGTGATGAGCGCTGAGTACTTGATTTGAACGTCCCTGTGTAGAAGGCCTAACAGATATTTCACATCAGGCAGCCCGGGATCTTTCAGCAACAATACAAAGACTGGACATGCACACAGCTGTATAAATACTGTAATAAATGCCATGACTCCAGACGTATCACTCTCAGATCTACAATGAGGATGCAGGATAAGATGAAGCAGCTGTGGTATTCAATTCTGGACCCTGCTGTAACAAGTTTTATGTATGAATATCATTTCACATAATCAGCTCAACAAAGGCAGTCTCGAAAATGCAACACAGAGTTCTTGATGAGCGGGGCAGGACTGCGTTCATGGAGCGCTTAATATATCAAATGTCCCTTTGTAGTTCATATGTGGTAACGGGCATAAATCACTACTTATGATTGGAAGGAGGCACTGACACTAGACAAACTTCCATAAAAAAGGATAGTATGCTCATTTTAGGGAAGTATTGAACCTGTACTCAGGGCTTGATCCAGAGCAGACAGCAGGTCCCCTGCAGAACGCAGATTCCCGATTATCTGTTACCACACAGACTTCCTGGCCTCGGAAGTCCAGGAAGTCTGGCCATCTGCTTGGTCACTATGTTGGATTAGGGATGGACATCGTTGCCATTGATGGCAATTCTGCAACTTGCCATCGATAGTGCAAAACTATGCTATGGATGACCATCGATATTTTTACATATCGATGGTCATCCATTGTGTTTGTTTGATTGTCCTGTGGGCCAATCAAAAAACGGGGGCGGGGCTTCGCGGATGTCGGGGGTGGAGCTATGCTCCGTGTCCCGGCACTCAGAAAAACAAACAAAAAAAAACATTGTTTTGCTGTTCCATCGATGGAGGGAAACCATCTGGTTCTCCCCCATCGATGGCTAAAGTATTCGACATCGGCCATGAACCATCGATGATTTTGAATCATCGGTGGTCGATGGCCATCCCTATGTTGGATCTCAGCTTGAAATGTCGGTCGTGGTGCCGAGATCGCAGCCACATGCAGGAGGTGTCCCTTCTACAGCGCCATCCCCTGCATATCCCTCCTTCAGATCAGATGGAAATACAAAGGTGCTTGCATGCAGCACTGCATTTCCATCTATCTGAATCAGGCCCTCAGTTGCAAGCTTTACAAATAATAGGTCTCATTTACGAGTGAAATTTACAGTAGATTACAAAAAGGAAATGAACTTCTACGGCAAACTATACAATGAAACAATTTGTCTTGCTGGTGGCTTAGTGCAAATTATGAACCTACAAGGAAGGCCAGTAAATTATACCTATTATCTTCCAGCCACACCTTAAGTCAGTGGTTCTCAACCTGGGTCCTAAAGGACTACCAACAGTTCACGTTTTCCAGGTCTCCACACAGAAACACAAGTGACGTAATTAGATCCATCTGTGGATGTTTTAAATGTGTCAGTGAGTAATGAATACACCTCTGCACCTGCCGGGTGACCTGGACAACATGCTGTTGGGGGTACTTGAGGACCAAGGTTGAGAATCACTGCCTTAAGTTATGCAAAAGTAACATAATGGTGCATGACATCAAATCTGCAACTTTAGGATCTCCAGTTCTCGCTCACCTGCACATTCCATATTCCGGCAAGTCAGAGGACTTTCTTTTATGTAGTTTTCTACAGTCACACACCCCCTTACAGCTCACTTTAGCAATTATAGGATTAACCCAAACAGAATTAATCTAAGTCCTTTTTAACATTAATTATCTTTTCTTAGGGAAGATTGACAATCAAACAGATGTTGTGCACATACAATTTGAGCATCATGTCCCAAAATGAACCTCAGCATTGCAGCATCACTGACAGAGCTCTATTTATAACACAAACCCTTGCCCATTCCCCAGGAGGCCAGTAGAGGAGTGTACACACAGAGCAATTTTGACTAAGTGATTGTGACTAGATGCACCAGCGATTTTGACTAAGCAATTTCGTTTATGGGCGATTTTGACTATACTAGAATTAACATACTGGGGGAAATTTACTAAGATGTGTATTCTACTTCACATGGGATGTTGCTACGGGCAACCAATCAGACCTGACTATCTACTAGAGGGTGTTAAATAAATAAGAAGTATATTCTGATTGGTTGCCCAGAGCAACATCACATGTGAAGTAGAATACACATCTTAGTAAATTTCCCTCACTGGGTTGACATTTAATGGCAGATCACCTAGGCCCTTATTCTAATCGGCTCGGTACGGCCCGCGTGCGGCCGTACCGCCGATGTTTTTGTTCTGCACATGCGCAGAGGTCATTCTGCGCATGTGCAGCCCCCTTCGCCGCAGACGGATTTCGTCCGCCGCAAAGGGGGCGTATAGGGGCGTGAGGGGCTTCAGCCCCTCATTTCCCTATGTGTACGCCCCGCGTTTCATGGGCGTTCCCATGCAAACGCGGGGCGTATGCATGGTAATGAGGGCATGACGCCCTCATTACCATGACATGGGGGCGGAAAGCTGACGTCGCCGGATGTCAGCTTTCAGCCCCCTTTCAAGCTCCCACACGGACGATTGTCCGTGTGGTCTGAGCTTGCGGGAGCTGCCGCGGCGTGCGGGCCTGCCTTCGATGGTCGTCGACCATCGAAGGCAGGGGGCAGCTCCCACCATGGTGGAGGCGTAGCCTCCACCATTTTTGTGCGGATCGCCAGCCGTCCGTGTATGGACGGCCGTGGCGATCCGTCGGGTGGGCGGCCCTTGGTTTGTGCGGTCGGAGCCCCGTGTGCGGCTCTGACCGCACCAACCAGAATAAGGGCCCTAGTGATTATCGCCCTCAGCAGTGAATAGCAGCAATTTTGACTAGACAGCCAGCGATATAGTGAAAATTCCCTTGCCTGGCAACTCTTTTTTATCAAGCGATATTCACTGAAGCAGGGCCCCGCACCGCTTTCTCCCACATGGCGATTTGTCTAACCTTGTCAGTGATTTTTACTAACCTTTTAAGCGATTTTGACCATGTAGTCAAAATCGCTTAGAAGGATCGTTCTAGGTGTACACCCCTTAAGAGTCACACCACACACCTTTTGCATGAAAAAATGTATCTTCTATATGTCAGCTACAACAATTAAAACCACTGACAGGTGAGGGGAATTACAATGCTTATCTTATTACAATGGGACCTGTCAATGCAGCTGGATATATTAGGCAGCAAGTGAACTATCCCTTCTGGAAGTAAATGTGTTGGAAGCATGAAAAAAGGGCAAGCCTAAGGATCTGAGTGACTTTGACCAGGCTCATATTGTGATGGCTAGATGACTAGGTCAGAGCACCTCCAGAATGGTGTTGTGGTGTTTTCCTGGTATGCTGGGCTTAGTTACTACTGAAAGTGAACCAAGGAAGTATAGGCCCCTGAGGCTCATTACCGCGCTTAGGGAGCAGTGGCTGGCCCATTGGGTCCGGTCACACAGAAAAGGTACTGTAGCACAAAGTACTGAGAAAGTTGATGCTGGCTATAATAGGAAGGTGTCAGAACCCATACTGCATCACAGCGTGCTGTGTAGCTGCAGTCTGGTAAGAATGCTCATGCTATCTCCTGTCCAATGATAAAAGCATCTAGTATGTATGCGAGTGTCAGACTGGACAATGGAGCAATAAGATGACCTGGTCTGATCAAATTTTCTTTTCATTATGTGGATGGGCGGAAACTTTTGTGTCATATACCTGGGGAAGAGATGGCACCAGTATGCATTTTGGGAAGGCGGCAAGCCGGTGGAGGCAGTGTGATACCCGAGGCGATGTGTTTTGCTGGAGGACCCTGGGCAGCGGCACTTTAAGAGAGGCGGAGACCCATGTGCAGCCTTCTCTGTTTGGGCCCCTCCTCTCTTCTGGCCGCAGTGCTCAGTGCGCATGTGTGGACCTTAAAAAAATGGCCAGGCGGCCATTTTTTCAGTGATTCTGGCAGCCCTGCTGCCTTTTTCACTAGACTATCGGGAAGTTAAGTATTAAAAATGGGTGTGTGCAGTGTGCGGCCCCTGGGACTCAGAGGCCCATTTGCACTGTGCACAATGCACCATTATAAATACGCCACTTATCCTGGGTCCAGTTATATAGGTGTATGTTCCTTGACATGTATCTCCTACCTAAACATTGTTGAACATCAAGTACACTCCATCATGGCAACGGTATTCCCTGATGTGTGGCCTCTTTCAGCAGGATAATACACATTGCCACACAACTCCTGCAGGTAACCACTAGTGTTACGCTTTGTCAGTTTTGTATTATTACCCTTTGAGGGTCACTTTAGCTTCCTAGACAATTAACTGAACAAAATTATCCATGAAACTGGACCACTTCGCTGTGTGTACACTTAATGCAATAACTACAGGGTGCTGCTGGGGTAAATGCAAATGCCCGCCAAGCTGTGACATCTGGACGACACATTGTGGGGATGATAGGCAAGTGTATATGCGAATATGGATTGGCCGTTATGTCAGCACAACCACAGGTACACTGGCGTGACGTCCTAATGTGTACCCAGCATTATATACATTTTACCCTTAACTAAATGCTTGAGTACGGTTACTAAACTGAGAGAATCCTCAACAGTGAGCATAATTCCGGTACGGCGGGCACAACACGAACATCAGGCACGAAAGAAGCTAAAAGCATTACTATTTTGACTGAGGGTTAGATATTATTCTCAATACCAGAACAAATAGTTTATGATATGAGCAAATGAATGAACATTAGTTTTGTATAGAGCGCAGATGATAAGATACAGACAGCAAAGAAGATATTTTTACACCTCCAACCACAGAAGAAACGAGACACTTTACGAGCAGTCCTTGAACCTCTTTATAAAAGTTAAGCACATAAAGCATCTTAATATCACACAGAGCATAAATCCCCCCCACCGTGTTCCCAGTCAATCTTACTATCGACAATCTCTCATTTCTCCAAAGATTTATAATGGCGACGCACTGTGAGCACCTCGCAAACACCTGACATCAGACACCCTGACTCATCTCCCGGGGTGATGCCAGCGACAATCATTCCTGGAACATTTTGCTTGTCAAACAGTGAAGTCACATTTATTTGTCCAGTAAATCACTGACAATGGTGCACAGAGCTGCAACAATATATGTATTGTTCTACTGCTTATAGGACCTGTGCTACACTTTATTGCAGGTCTTTTAACTCGTTCCGTGCTAGTAGCGTCTCCAACTCTCTCAATTATTCCTTAATTCCTATGTCTGTATTGTTATCGAGGACTGTTGGGACATTTTCGTAGTATAGTTGTGAAAATAATTTTATTTCACTAGTGCCATTTAGAGGGGTGTGGATAGATCTACAGTAATTATATAGACTATCATTAGTTCGACCCCATATGGTCAACACTTGTAATGGAGGACCTTTTAATAAAAAGGTTGACAAGGTTTTTGGGTGTAATTTTATAGGTTTCCTCATCTTTAGCCACAATCAGTGTAAGCGTGTTCCCCCGGCACACTTCAGGCAAGGAGGCTCAGTGCACTACTCCCAATTATAGTCCACGTGAGTGGTAAATCAAGCCAAAGCTAAAAAAAAAGTGAAAAACCCTAAAAAACATCAACCTTTAAACCTGTTGACCTTAAGCCCTACCTACCTTTTACCAGTCGACCAAATGCATGTCAACCATATGGGCTTGACCTATTGGCAATCTATCTAGACTTTGCCTATGTACACATTGCCCACACGCGAACTGGGGTGGCACCACTTATGTATCAGCAGCTGACTACTGGAAACAGCATATGTCAGTGACTACCTGCCTATTATATAGAATATACATCTGCACCTTGTTGCACTTGCATTATAGGTCTGATGTGAGAGAGACAGACGGTATTATTACACAAAGGGCTCACAAACAATTCACTTGCTTCCCTGCTTGCAACAGAGGTGGCAGATCTGGACTGTAACTTCAGTGAGTAGGTGGTAATCGAAGTGCAGGCTATGCAGAGTGGGGCCTAAGCACCCAGGCATATCATATCCTTCAACTATATGGCGCAATTGTGCACAGATAATGGCAATCAGCGATTAAATCTTCTAGATGCCGGGGACATGCTTGCGCACCACAAAAACGTGAACAGCTCTACACATGCAAATATTTCTGTGCACTCAATACAGGATAAGTTATAGTCTGTGTCCAACTCCGCAAGGTCCAGCTTAAAAAAGTGTCCTGAAATCAAGAATTAAATCAGCCACATGCCAAAATTCTCATGGTAAATGTGTAGAAAACATTTCACATGAATCGATGTGATTCTAAAACCAGATAATTACCGCTGATCTTAGGTGGTCTTGAGCTTAAGCTAAAATCCTTAGGGTATTTACAATGACTGGTCATACGGATTATCAATAGAAAAACATAAAAATAAAACAGTCACTTCACAAAAAAATAAATCTTCTTTACTAATGGCAATGATGAAACATTTAACAAAATTGTAGTCTTTTGTGTTGTATTCTTTACACTTTGTATGTGAAACGCCAGGGCCACAGCTTTTACCCGAGATGTACCTAGACACAACATCCTACCAGCCAGCGAATGGGACGGCCACCTCACTATCACTGCCAAGCATAGATCATCTTCGCCATCTGCCAGAGCATCAACATTTGGAACTGATGGCTACACACAGTACAGTTAATAAGGTGACAGCTGTAAGTGCCATTAACCATATGGTTATGAGCATTAGAAACTGTCTACTTTCCACTGTGAGGTAACACATAATGAAGACTGAGGCACACTGACCGTATGAACCGAAGATTATTTTTTTTTCACGTTCAATGGCTCAGCCTTATCGTGTAGAACAATAAAAGGTCTATAAAAGTGATTAAAGGTTTCCTGGTGCAACCTGATGGCAGATTCCCTATGAAAATGCCCTATGACCACAACCTTGCGAGAGGCTTCTAACATCTATTCTGGGTCACTACATACACCTTCAGTACTGGAAAAGTACAGACCCACTGTCTAACAGGGACAGGGAACCTTTCTCCCTCCAGCGATCATTGAACTACACATCCCAGCATGCCCTGCAATCGTTTAAACATGGCCAAATAGCACTGTAATAACCTGTAGCAGAGCATGCTGGGATGTGTAGGTAAACACAAGCCTGAGGGCTAATGGTTCAACATCCCTGGCTAACAGGTGCAATAAAAGAGTTTTCTAAGGAGGAGTAAGGAAACTGCTGGAGATGTGTATCCTGGGCATCTCAGCAATTTTCATTTTGAACACAGAATCTCCATTCACACTTTCCACAAACTACAAATCTCCGATTCCTAACCCAACACTGTTTATTTGCTCTCTGTACATTTACTGTATTGTAAGTTAGGAAATGAGTTAACCATAAAAAGTAGTGGAGGTGTTTACTCAGCTTTTTTAAACCAATGACGTGTTTTATTGTGAACATTTTTACTAGAACTCCCGGGTAGTATCAGAAATTCAGCCTTGGCGGCGGAAAGTTCAGCAGACAGAGGTCCCATAAGCTGCTACGTGCAGGAGTTTTTCTTGGGGCTCCATGGTTTGTTGCACAGCTCTGGGTGAAAACCGGGTCTGTTATATGTAGCAGAGGCAAACTGGGAGCGGAAGGGTTAATAAGAAGCCATAAACACAAAGAACATCTTATCTCCTCTGCAGATGCCTATTGCTAATTATTATTATTATTATACCTAAATGCAACCTTAAAAAGATCAACAACAGTGTGGCGCCATATAAATAAATAATAACAACAACAACAACAACAGCCATCCTATTTAATAAAAGGCTTATGCTCCTCCTCACTTTATACAGGATATAAAGGTGCAATATTATTATTAAAGGCAAAACATCTGCTGGCCCCTACACTGCCTATACTTCTAGCAATCTTAAAAGCAATAAGCAAACCTTAACCAGTATACAGCTTTTTTGCTTATTTTACTGTCCAAAATCTCCTCCTTACCACACTTATGGGCAAATTTACTAAAATGTGGAGTTTTATAAGACGCAATAGAGAAACGATTGCTAGAATCTCATTGGTTGCTATCGGCAACATCTCCATTTTTTCCACGTGAAGAAGCTTTAGTAAATGTACCCCTCAGTATCTGCTTCCATTACCAGTTACTGGACTTATCTTAAGGCAAAACCCCATAACCAGTATTTCTGTGTGAATGGATCACGCAGCCCCATTAAACACATTCCCATTGCAGTCTGGCTGGAACTTGGGGGTTAATCTGGTTGACTCGCTCGGATGCGTTGGATCTAAACTGTAAAGCGCTAACACGAAATGCATGTTATTGGTTTAAAATGTTATTGTCATTTACAATTATTATGCAATAATAATAATAAAATAATAATAATAATTATAAATGTATTTTTCTATATCATACATCCAGCCCTTCTCTCTTCCCATACAAACATTCGTTTTCAAGTTGCATATAGTCATTGTTTGTTTTGGAAGATTGATCGCATCAGTCATCAAATATCAGCTGTAGCATTGCAGATATAGGCCATGTGTATTATTTAGCAGGGTTGCTACATTTCCATTAATCAGAATGCTTCTTAATGCCAATGCTGAACAGGTGCAACCTTTTCCGGCATCCTCCAGGTGAGGTTCTGCAGTGTATTATTTAAACATTACACAGGCTTCTCAGCAGCAGAACCCACCAGACAATATCAGATTTATAGCCATACAAAGTGGGACAGCTGTTTATAAACAAGGCGATAGCTTTGCCATAAACTAAATAAATAAAACATTTCATAATTAACTCAATGGTTACGAGATCATCAGATTTGTGCGCACGCTATGATTTGGTTTACAACACAGCACATTAAGACGTTACAAAACTTCAGAATGTTCCTTAGAATAAATAAGACGAGGGTAGCGAGCTTCCACATCATTTTAGCTATAACCTAGAAAATAAAGAGACCGAAGTTTGTAAGTATGATGAGCACAGAGCCTTTGCTAATTGCACCATCAATGTGTCCATCCCCGGGAGATAGGAGATCGCTCAAGGACATGTATATTCTGTTTTGTTTTGATTAGTCCCCATTCTTCTCCCCAGATACATGGTCCCAGAGGAGCTGTCACGAGCATTCTAACATTAGGAAGGTTTGTCCAAGGTTTGGCACCTTGGGACGGAGACAGATAGTGGAGGCAATTTTTAGGCGGCAGTGTTATGCACTTGCTGAACTACATGGAGCCACTGCTGTAAGAGTTGTGTCCGCCAGCCACCTTGAAATGCACAGTTGTGCAGAATTATCTTTTCACAGGAAAAAAAACAACCTAGCACTGGTGGAGATCTATACACACACACACACACACACACACACACACACACATACAATATGTTACAGGGATGGGGAACCTTTGGCACTCCAGCTGCTGTTAAACTAAATATCCCAGAATGCCCTGCTGCAGTTTTGCTCTTTAACCATGACCATTGCAGGGCATGCTGGGATGTGTAGTTAAACTACAGATGTGAGTGCCAAAGTTTCCACAACCCTGCTATATAATTACAGAGTGTATGTACATACATAGAGTTTGTGTATCAATACCAGACATGCTTTCTGGGATGTAATAGGGTTCAAGTTCGCTGAAGGCACAGGATGCAGGCTGAACTCAGTAATTTTTATAAAGTGCCGATAATTTACAAGGTAAAACCATGCTTTGCAAAGGATTGGCGCTTTAAAAAAAAAAAAAAAAACTTCCGGGTTCGGCTGGCATCCCGTCCCTTTGGTGAACGTGGATGCTACCACCAGATACCTTTAGAGAAGAAGTTATGCCAAACAAAAACATTCCCTCCCCCCCCCCCCAATTATCTCTTACCACGTATGGTAGAACCATGCCTGCACTCGCAAACAAGTGGTATGTTTTTTAAAGATCAACTTTCAGTTTACATTGTAACATTTATTAACACACAATATTTGATCGTAGTATATATATATATATATATATATATATATATATATATATATATATATATATATATATATATATATATATACACACACACACACACACACACACATACACACACACACACACACACACACACACACCTACCCGCTTCGAAAGCTAGTTGCCTCCGTGAGAGATAGAGATGTAGTTTCACTCTGCAGCGTTCCAGGCTGGTCACTTATATCTCCCATTGGTTCTGGTATCAGAAAATTGCTTAAAGATGGAGCCTCACATACTTTTTATTTTTATTGTTTCATACCCACACAATATGTCCAAACGACAGGACAGGCTTAGAATACACTATCCTTTTTAAACACTAACATACACTGACAACTACATGTAGCAAACAAAACAAAAGTGGTATAATAGTGTAGTAGGATCCACCTACATAATGTAGATCTGAGCACTAGATCTGAGCTGTCCTTTAAAGACCGGGACATCAACAATTATGGTGAACAATGAGAGCAAGTAGAGTAGTGTATCAATCATCTCTAGAAGATATACAGTTTGGAAACAATGGCCAGGGGGATTTCATATCACATCTGGTAGGTATGGAACAAACCCAAAATATGACAAAGTACAGCTCACTGAGTGCCTATGTGTACTTATCGAACGTTTGATATCTTTTGTTCATAAAATGCAGATAGAAAAACATACTTTGTTGATTAAGACTGGGTCCAGACTTCAGACATGTGGATGGAGCCGCCTTGCACACAGAGCAGTCCATCAACATAAGTGTATAAACTTACTGATCGGCAATCTGATTTTCAGTCCTTAGAATGCAACTGGGTGGGCAATGTAACTGCCCAGCTGTGATGTCATCCCCTGCCGCAAGTGTATGGTAGACTACTTGTACAAAGGGCATGATGTGCCGGCCTATGTGCAGATAGAGTATTGGCCATCAGTTAGGCTGCAGAGCCAACGTGATAGGTCTATGAATGATGTTCACAGCACTGGTACACACCCACCGATGCACACACTGTGTACACAGCATAAGTTCATAGTAAAACAAAACAAAAATATCTTAGGTCTATTGTACTAGGACCTGCTGGAGTCTAAATAACCAAGATGACAATGAAACAAAAAGTATTAACCTTTATATCTTCATCGGTTGCTCCCACTACAAAAAGCAGTATTTAGGTTCTTTAGATTTTCCCACCCTACAACAAAAAGTGCAGACTGTATGATTCATCAGCAGCAACGTGTCAGATGTATGTGATTCAGAGGGGCGAGTGGCGATATTCTTCCTGATAGATCCCAGATGGACCTAAATATTTCCTCCTCTTTTCGGCAAACTCCGACACGCCTATGTACTGTACAGGCCATTCATCATGAAAAGATACAGTTTCTGTAATACCGATTTATGCTCGGAGCAAGTTACATTATTGTCTACAGGATTAAAACAATCTTTTTGGAAGCACAAAGGCCAAAAGCCTCCCCCAGCCAGTATACTACTATTGTATAAGATATTGTTACCACTTACAAAAAAAAAAAAACCCACGGTCATATAATGTTCTTTATTTCCTACACTCTCATGTAATGTCAGGTCATTTAGGAATACAAAAGATCAACCTCACTAGATTTACTATTTAGGTTCCATGGCTAACAATAAACTAATGTTGTAATACAAAAAGGTGTGTCCATATGAAGCACAATTAGTATGTAGCTACGAATCCCAGCCTGCACAGGATAGGCTCTGCAACAGCAGCTGGAGCGACCAATCAAAATAGACGTAACAGCAAAAGCTTATACTTTCCTACTACTACTTATTATGGGTTGGGATCATTTGGTCTACAGCATGATGGTCGACAGTCATTAGGTCGACATGATTCTAGGTCAAAAGGTCATTAGTTCGACAATGTCTAGGTCGACAGTCAAACGGTCGACATGGTTTTTTTCACCTGAATGTGAACACAGTCAACATGGACAGAGTTTAAAGTGCACCGCATCCCCTAGCGATGCGTCGGGCACAGTACCTTGCTACGCTCGGCACACTATTTTATTCCCCCACCACGCCCTTGTGGATGGTAGGGCATGAAATACCGCCTGTCGGCACATGTCGACTCAAAAAAACAATGAAAAACTCCATGTCGACCTTTTGACTGTCAACCTAGACACTGTCGAACTAATGACCTTTCGACCCTTTCCCATGTCGACATTGACCCATGTCGACCCTTCCCCGTGTCGACCTAATGACTGTCGACCAAATGACCGCATTCCCTTATTATATGCCCACTGGTATTGGGAAATGTGTCAAGAATTGGAATGAGCTAAAGTGGAAAAGTTGCCCCAAGCAACCAACCAACCAGATAGTCAGTTACTGTATTTACTACAGTTTTGGACATACCAGTTAGAAGACGATTTGTTGCTTTAAATCACTTCTACACTTCATCTCTCCCCAAGACTTGATACATACTCCCTTATTCTCTGAATATTAGCAAAACTCTGTCAAAATCAGAATCTGTTCTCCAGTTCAGAGAGGGTCTAGCATTGGCTGTTTAAGAGAAGGGACAGGCCATGTGCACCTGTTGCCCTTGCCAGTGCATGTCCTCGGTAGAATCTACAGTGTGGTGTGTGTTAACTGCACACAATACATCCATTACAGATATGCCCATGGTGTGCGATGCCAAAAAGGTCTTGGTGTGGGGGAAGGAAGTGGAGCCCAGGAGGTGGAAAAGAGGGACAGTTTAGTGCAAAGGGTTGCTTACACCTATTGTAGACCACACGAAGACAACATGGGTACAGCTTATCTCTAATGATGGGCATACACTCTCAGACCTACAGACATTTTATCTGACACTGCAGATATCCGGCACATACAGTGAGATCTCTCACAGTGTATTGTCCATAATATTGGCCCTCTGCCCCCATGGAGCAGGCATTTCCCTGTTCCTTCACATATGAATGAACAAAGTAAACGTCTGCTGGTCAGTCACGGTAGGGCATACACTACCCAATACAGCCGACCTGCCACTTAGAAAATATTGCATCATACGGACATGCAATTATCTAACCAATCCGCCAATCTGCAGATAATCTTAGCATGTATTCCCATAGTATTTATTAATGAGCGATTCATAATTTTCTAGGTTTTGATCCACTTCAGACTAAAACCAAATAATCAACATGTATGTTTATTACAACAAGGAACACACATTTTGCCATCATAATGTGGTAATATGGAAGAGTATGAAGGAAAGTGCACACTGTCAATGTGATGTAGACGGTTCTGTAACATCTGTCTCGCTGCTCTACATCCCAGCATGTATCTGCAAACAAGATGTACATCGCCACAAGGTCTGTCAGACACAACAATAAATATGTTAGCGGATTTCTGCTGGCACAACGAAATCTATATCCACTTATATAATTATTCACATATAGCTGAAGAAATGTAGAAATACATGGTAATATTTTAAAGTTGCGGATCGCACATCTTGTTTCTCCAATACCCCCTCCACACATGCCGATATTAAGGCATTTTCTAAGTGACTTTGCTTAGCTTGGCAAAGTCGCTTAGAAAATGCTCCTACATCGGTGCGTGTGTAGGGGCAATAGCGACAGTAATGCGCGTCCCCACGTGTCACTGTCCAAAATGGATGGTCAGTGAACATCAATCTCGCTGGTCACCAGTGTTTTCCACTGGCGCTGTCACCTCGCTCAGCAAACATCGCTGAAAGCTTGCGCTGTGTGTGGGCTGACAGCGCTGTGTTCTGAGCAACAGCGCTGTAGTAGAGGCCGACCTAGCATAGCTAGGAAGCCTTTACACATCGGCATGTATGTAGGGCCCATAAGAAATCATGGACAAAAGTAGTCCTTTCATTATATGCGTATATGTAAGGCTTGCTAAGCAACGCTCTTAATTGGCCAATCACGCATGCTATAAAAGCTAACCAATAAATCTGGATATGTTCCAATAGGATGATTAGCTTAAAGTGAAGTTAATGTGTACGTAAGCACCTTAAATATTCATGTTCCAACTAACTATTCATGTCTAAGCATCCAATAAGAAACTTGGAACCAGTGAAAGCGGGCCACACACTGGCAGATAGGACAGCCAACCAGCTGACACACAGGATGATTGCAGACACGGGACTTACACTGCACAATTTATGGAGGCCATACCCATTCATATTACTAAGTAGGCTGAATGATAGTCTGGTGAATCAGACAGATTTGACAACCAAACCAAAAGGATCAAGGCCATTTTACACCATGAACAAAACGTGTTCAGATACATTACACTGAACAATAATTGTTGTTTGGTCAGCTGGTTTATTCAACTCCCAGTGCTATATAAAAACCATGCACCAAAAACGCATAATGGTGATAGACACTTGCCATAGCCCCTGACCAAACTAATGTTTACTGGGAGATTGTAGGAGACAGAGCTCAATCATTAAAGGCAGGAACGTAACTTGTCACAGCAAATCCATAACAATGAAATCTATTCTTGCAGCGCCCGTGTACAATGTTTTATGTATGGTTACACCCAACCTAAGTACATGAGTGGATTTGGAAATTGCTTATGGTAAATAAAAAGCTCATTAAAACAAGATGAGAAAATGATTAAAGTAGGAGGTGTTTTTAACACTGCTCTTACTTTTCTTTCCATAAGCTTACAGTGCAACTTTATTAATGGGATCTATTTCAACGAAAGCTCAGATAAATAAAAGGTTCCATGGAATCTGAAGACAATCTCTTCCAAGGAGTGCCGTGAAAGATCTAAGGGGTCAAATCAATTAGGTGCAAGTTGGGTCTTGAGATTCTCGGGGCGAACAGGCACTACAGATTATGCTTAAAATTCAATACCAAACTCGTTACTGCAGATGAAATTTGTGGGTTTTGTGTGCGCACCTCCCTGAGCAGGAGAAAGGGTAGTGGAAAAGCTCCTACCTGAGCTGACCCCTAAGAACCTGGGCTATAGCAGGCTGGAACAATACATAAACATGCAGTAGACAAAAGAAGCGGCAATCTCCATCTTCCAATATTCAATAGGGTTTATTTTGGTCACAACGGGGTCAGAACTAGGTATTTCATGCTATATGAAAAAAGGACAAGTTAGTTCATCCCTTGCATGGGTCTACAAACAAGCAAGCAATGGTACAGGTCACAGGAACGTGTGATACATAACGGGACTGCACAGGAATGTAAAACCATCATCAGACTGTCCACTAGATAACAGGGATAATAGAAATGCCAAGTCCAGAACAACATCAAAGCACAACAGAACTGCACATGAAGGGGGATATCCTCTTATCCTTGGTGCAGCTTTTGGTGGATAAAAATGGCCGGATATCCCGATTAATGACCATTGGTATTGTCGTGCTATCAAATTGGCTACAGTTTTATCAGCCGAATCAGATGAAAACACATTGGAACGGGGATAAGTCCCCGAACTCATGCGTTACCAGTGGCTGCTTATCTGGGGTTTTACAAAGCATAAATACCTGATAACAGTGGGCAATGGGAGGAGGGGCCCACCATCAGGGCAAATAGGATAGCTCCTGCCAAACCTATTAACAGCAGTGATGCACCATTGCTAATAGGATATCACCCAAAGTAAGTAAGTTTAATTTATATAGCACACTTTCACCAACAGGACTCAAGGCGCTTAGATGTATGAAGTAATGATAAGAGGAGAAGTGATAAAGTGTCTGGTACTTTATTACCAGCCAATCAGCCCCTGACTGTTAAGTAACAGGCTGGGTTTAAAAAGGAACAGTCAGGAGCTGATTGGCCGGTGATAAAGTACCAGGCACTTTATCACTTCTCCTACCGTATCACGATTCATACATCTACCCCTCAGAACCAGCACAAAGGTAGCAGCCCTGGGAATCAGATTGTTTCTTCTAAAAATGTAATGTGAAAAAACATCTTCCCTTTGTGTATGGCCCAGTGGAATTCTGTTAGCATTGCACACAATGTACACTGTATAAATAACTAGGACGCGTGCCAGACGTACTCAGGGTGTGGCCCCAGACAGACAATTGGCTTGTCAAACCTTAACCTAGAAGTTAAATAAGTTACCTTCAGTTTAATAAAGTTGGAGCAAATATTGTCAGTGACCCTAAACGGGATTAACTGGGCAAGAGGGAGCATGGCAGCGAATGTGTATGCAACATACAAAATACCAGGTTTATCTATAATACTGCTCCTCAGATCCAGATAAGACAGAACATAACTGCATGTAATTCAGACTGAAATTCTTGGCAACTCCTACTGCAATTATACTTGTTTTGTTTGCTCTACAAACTTATTACATTGTAGCAATGTTTCAATGTTGTGCCAGAGTTCAAAAACCAGGTGATACTTGAACGTGTATTCCGCATGTGATCTATGGTCACGGATGATGCACAGGAATGCAGCAGAATGTACATTGTGCAGGAGAGACGCATGCATACGGCAGCCAGTTATTATATAGCAAATATGTACAGTATTAAACCGAGCGCACACTGTAATGACTCAAATATGAGAAAAGGCGATAATATATACATAACAATCAGGTGCTGTCAATCTATGAATTGCTTTCTCAGATGTGCAAAATGTTACATTTTAGAATCTAATAATAACCACAAATGATGCAAACTGGCAAATAATAGCCGTAAACCCAGAATAAACGTGCGACAACTGGTAACAGCGTTTTTCATATGCTAATCAAGGTCACCCTACAGTAAAAGGACAATTATATCCTGTTTGTTATGTTTGCTTTGGAAGAGAGATTTAAATGCAGGAATTGCAATTAAATATTAGCTATAGACTCCAAGAGATTCCAAGTTCACAGACTTTATTACTACACTGCTAATCATTGTATCATGTTTTATACAGAATTACAAACTCTATGTTCATTCACAGGTAATTCAAATGTTTTTGGTTTTTTTGTGCGCCGAAAGTATTGGACGCCCATCAGAGCGATCAATTGCTCTGAGCGGGAGCATTTGACTTTTTTTAAAGGGCTAAAATTTACGGGATTTAGCTAATCCAGACTAAATTCCCCCACATTTGGGCACCTAAACCATATATTTTTTTCATGTTTCTTTTTGCCACCTCACTAGAGAGGTCGCTCCAAAAGGAGCAACAATTGAATTGCTGAGTTTTGCACCTGCTAGTGGTAGCCACTGGTGGAATACAATTAACTCATACAAATGCACAATGAACACTGCACTGTGTAAAGTCAGCTTTTAGGGCCTATGCAATAATAACCATGGTACTGCCCAAATGTGACCAAATATACAGTACACTACGTCATTGCAATTAGATCACAACCAGCACACCTTCTAGTAGTTCACCAAACAAACAAAACCACACAAATGTTTTTTTTATAAAAAAAAAAAAAAAACAGCACTACAAGATATGGAGACTAATCGGGAAAAGTTTAATGCATGGACTTTGTTTTCTATAAAGGCCTAGTTAACACCATAATCTGACTGCAGCCTTTTGTTCAGCGTGTACATCACTACTCGGTACTGTTAGGAACAATATCTGTGGTTGTCAGGTCACCTCCATGATGATCCAGCCGTCACATGTGCCCCTGTCCCCACTAACATAATACCACAATATGTACACTCATCAACTAAAATACTCTGAAAATCCTGATGTGGTCCCACTTCAAAATGGTGGAAACTCAAGCCAGCAGGAAGTTAAGATAAAATAAAATACCTTAAAAAATTATATAGAGCATTTCAATTTGTCTTTCCAAAACAATACATCCAAGAAGAGAACAAATGAAAAATAATTTAGTTTGCCAACAGAACAATACGATATCTGTCAAGGGTATGACCAGACACAAGTATTGGTCCCAGTTTCCAAAACGTAAAGACAATCAACATTTTCAGTTCAGTACAGTACAATATTCACCTCTTTCTGCATGTTTCCCAGGTGAATTTTGTTCTAAAGTGTTGCCAGTCCTACCCTAATCATACTTTGCTGCAGACAGAACTGATTCTTGTCATCCCAGTTCTTTTAAAAAAAGACTATAAATTCCACAAAATGTACATTTACAATTACATCACACAGTATTACCAGGACATCTCACCTCAGAGAAAAAGAAATGTTACTACGCATTACTGGAACTATCCAGATGACAATTTTTTTTTATTCCGTAGAATGGAGCAGTAATTATGCTATGTTTTAAAACTCTGAATAATCAGTTTCTAACTAAGAGAAATCTAATGCTTTTACAATTATGTATCAAAATATTCCAGAAGTGCTTTACAGCCGGCATGTTTTATACAGTAACAAATTAGGAAACAAACCATAAGTGTAGGCAATAAGTAGTATGGTGCATTTGTAACACAAAACCAGGCAACAATTTGCCCGCAACAGTTACCACAAGTCAACACATACTAATGTTGGTCTACGGAGGAAGTGCATCTGTGTTTGTACATTTCCAAAACTTTCTCTAGATTTTTCATTGTAATAAATTTCTCACGAATTCTGGAACAACTTGGAAAAATTACAGATATTATTTAATGCATTGCTACCATAAAACATGGCTCTTGTGAAGTCTTAGCGACAAAATAATATAGAGAACCGGAGAATAGATATACATGAAGTCTTACTACTACAAAATGTAGAATTGTATTACCAGATTTATATTTCTAATTTCCCTAACATTGATGCCAAATCATTATTTCTAAAGAATGTACGGACATGGTATTTTAGCATATAGAATTATTCAAGAAATATAATTTTTGAAGACTGTTGCCTGGTTTTTGTGTTTTTTTTTTTTTTTTCCTTCATGAGCCAGATTTTGATAAATACACTTACCCATTAAATAGGCCTTTAGGGAGATGGGTATTCTCAGCCAAAATACTCCTTATAATTTTCAATGTCTCAGGAGCGCAGTAAAAATATTTGTCAGTAGGTAACAAGCACTCAGGAGAAAAAAAAATAATACACTGTTCTTTTTCATTAAAACCACTTCTATTTAGAAAAATAGAAACAGATTTTTTTTCCTGCACACTATTAAATTGAGCTCTACGCAATTACCATTGTACAGAATGTGCAGGTAATTAAGTGACATGTTTCCATTGAGTTTTTAACCCATTATTTGGCAGCTGGACAGATTTTATTTGCTCTCCTGGCTAACTACAAAGTTCTAAAGAAAATAAAGACTATTCTAATTAAGTTCAAGAAAAAAAAAAAAATGTATGTTTACAGCTCATTTTACATACCCAACCTTCTGTTCCTCGCCATGTCTACCACTTCCGTGTCACCCCTGTCTGTCTAACCCTCCCCTTTACAACGTAAGCTCTCATGAGCAGGGCCCTCTCTCCTCATGTGCATATGTGTGTGTGTGTGTGTGTTGTGTGTGTGCGCTCCTGTTTTCAGCCCCCTACTTCCGCTGCCTCTTCTCCCGGCAGTGTGACATTTTCTGGTCGCTGATGAAAACGGAAAACACTGAGCAATACGATTGCTGAGCAATATATTGCCAGCGATCATATTGGTCCGTTTCCACACAGCTTAATTTGTTATCTTTTGAGCTCATTTGTGTATTGTTAGGAAAAGCGCAACCTTTGGGGCACCATATAAATAAACGAGAATAATAATAAATATTAAATATGTACAGTATATGATAATGGATACAAAGCGTAGGTTGTCATACAGTAGCTATGGCAAGTGTGATGCAAATATAGCCACACTGTCCTAGCCTAAAAAGTCTGTTCATAAGTACTTAAGATATACATCAGGACTATTGCATAATAGCTAGCATCACCATTTTTAAGTGCCCGTACCATACTTGTAGATGTATAGATAGAATAGTCATATTCATTGTAGCTGCAACCAGTTGCGGTGTGATCCGCTTTTCACGCGCGAGTAGATTTGCATCAGCAATCCATAGGCAACAATGAATGCTGCTACATCTGTTAGGGCAGTCTTCCGTACACCTTTTCCATAGTGGACGTGTTTTACACATTAATGACCATACTGTAGATGCATATAGATTTCCCATTATACAGTACATACAGAGATCGTGTTTGTTGTACATTGGAAAATATATATTTTACAATTACTTTCGGGCAATGTGTGAAACCCCAGAACCGAAAACTACTCCTTAGGATGGGACTACTTTACACAAGGCTAGAAATAAGAGAATGCATTAGATCATATTCTTTAACCAAGGGAAGCCATGCAGAGACAAAGGTACTTGTTCCCTCCTGCCATAATTAACAGATATGACAATGAAGCAGTTGCAGAGTAGTAATTACTTTACTCTGTATTCCTGCAAATGTGCAGAGCTGTATGTAATATCAGTATGTGCTTGGTCTACTAAATGCCGTCATTTTACAAAGTGTAAAAGATATGCTTCCTAACAGGTCTATACCCTTGTGTGCTGGTCAGGTTGGGGTGCATTCACGTGACTATGCTTTTATGTAACTTTGTCCATGACACCCCTTCTTAACCTGGTTCCAAATCTCAGGTGTGAATGTAATCAGAATGTGTCCGACTCTGCAGTCTCACACGTACGTTTGCCCATTTTCTGAGCATGCCCAGAGCAAAGCCACAGAAGATAAGCAACAGAAATGGTGGTGCCTTCATTGCTACAGTAAAACCTCAGCGTGACCTCATGCTGAGGTGGTCAGGACCCACAGTTTCAGAACCGCTGCTCTAAATCATCCACTACTGGATTTACACATGGGTAACCATCCAACAGCCACATTCATTCTCCCATAGTGGCCATGTGTTAAAATGCCAAAAAACTAGTCACACAACACTGCAGTATTAGAGACATATGCTACAATCAGATAAATCAACTTTTGACAGAAATAGAAACAAAAAATGTGATAGTCACATTTGCCCAGTTGTGTGATGTAAAACAAATACTTAACACTGAAATATGTTGTATCGTTGAGCTGCACACATCACCTTGGACCACCTTCCTCCATACATTACCAGGTGTCAGGTTTATACTAGTTCTTTGATTGGGGCCCACAAATCTGATTTGACAACAACAAAAGCCTGTCATGCGTTGCCTCAGGAAAAGAAAAAACAAGGGCCGGATTAAATGCAACATGGACTGGAAATGATGAAGGGGGCCTATGAGGAGAAGCTGTGACTAGTGCTAAGTTGACGTGGCCAAAGCCATATGGGTGTGTACACCTCAACCCGATCAGCAATTTTGTGAGGGCAATAGGAAAAAATTACGATTGAGAATAATCCGTAACACCATGGCTCATCATGATGCTGTCGGACAATGGACCTAATAAATGTTTATACTACTTGCATACAGGTCAGAACGTGCTAGAAATAACACAGCAGAGAGCGGGACCCCAGGCAGGAAAGAGGAACAGCATGAGTTTTGAAAGGTACAGGGTGCTATAGAAACTACTATTATGTGGCCTGGAGATGTAGTCTGCTGCATAATATAGAATCTATCACTGCATCTTTAGGGTGAAAACAGAGTTGGTACTTGTGTATTATCACGGCGGCCGATTTTACTACGTACGCAAACGTAGTGAAATCGCATCGCATGGCATTATTGTATGGCATGCGATTTTACTTGTTATAATGGCATTTAATGTACTTTACCATTAAATGACATGTCATTTATTTACGCCCCTCCTCCCACTCAGTATCCACGTCATCACGAAGCGTGGCGAGTGCAGCGAGCCCCGCGAGGAGCGGTGGAACGCGTCCGCCCGACCTTTTCATACCCCCACTATCCACGTCGAGCTGATTATATATAGTGTGGCGAGCGGACACTTATTATGTTTCATGTATTACGCGTGCGCTCGCCACACTATATAAAATCAACTCCAATCCGACGTGGATAATGGGGGTATAAAAAGGTCGGGCGGACGCGTTCTGACGCCGCTCGCCATGCTTCGGGATGACGTGGATAGTGGGGGGGGGGGCCTAAATAAATGACATTAAATGTAATTTAATTGTATAGCACATCAAATGCCATTATTATACAGTATGTCCGAATCGGAACCGATATCTGATCGCATCGCATGCCATACAATAATGGCATGCAATGCGATTTTTTATCGGACCCTATTTTTGTAATGTATTCACTGACAAGAGAGCAGTGAAAAAATTACATAGGAAAATCGCAACGCATGCCATACAATAATGGCATGCGATGCAATGCGATTTCACTACCCTGAATAGCTCACTACGCAAATGCCATAGTGGGCGCCATGATACACAAGTACCACAGATTTTGAACACAAAAATGTTTAATTCTAAAAGCGGACATACAGTATATAAACTTAGGTCAGCTGGCACTCAGTAATAATAGAAACCACATGAAAGTACCTTCTCTGCTGGCCACTACTTAACAAGAACAAGGTAGCCCACCTAAGCCTACATGGCATAATAAGGTCATAAAGGACGAACCTGCTTGTCTCCAATGAGGCTTCAGCATTATGTACTTTACATGTACAATGGAATAAACCCAGATTACCAGCACTATTTACAGATGTATTTTAGAACTGAGCAAGTGTTTGATAAAAGGGTTGTGTAGTTCGCAAAGTATTTAATCTTATCCTATGTATACTGAACTAAATTCATCATAAGCTGTAGGATCTACATACGATCAGCTTGATCCCCACAAGTTCCAGCACTGTTGTCAGTAACCCTCCATCTCCCGGGAACACCAGCCTGGCTCTGAACAGGCACAGGAAGTGCGCTCCTTCAGACACAGTTCTACCAAATGTATCGGCTTATCTCCCGAAGACCAAAATCTTGGATACAATTCTCAAAAGGAACTATTCCATTTCCAGAATCAATTTAACATTTAACCAAGTAAATTCAGAGAGTAAAAAAATCAAACTATTTTCCATTTAAAAAAAAACCACAAGACTTAAATATACCCATACACAATAGAGTCTTCTCTGCGGGGAGAAGTCACCCACAAACCCAGTTGAACTGCATGGGAACCGTAGAGGCAGCAGGACTATACAACATATGCAGACCCAGCTAAGCCTGCCAGAGACAATGAGGTATATCGATATATCTATAGTGCAGCCCATCTTCAGGCTGCAATGCGATGAACATGATGAACTGCATCGTGTGGGACCTGCAGAGATTTTGACACTTTCCATCCGATTTCTCCCAGGAATCGGATGAAATGAGCCCAAATGGCAGTGGAATCGCCAGAGTATATGGGCACCTTTAGATCTAGGATGTTTCTTTTAGAAACTCTTCTTGGTCATATAGGTACAGGTAGAAGACATGTATCAGCTTTACATAAAAACCACTAACAAAAAAAAGAAAAATAAATAAATAAAGGAATTTATTTTAAAATATTTGATTAACAAATATCACAAAAAATAGGGGAATGTTTAACTGAAGCAGAAATGGTTACACATTATGTTGACAGGGAAACTGAACTGATAAAAGGTACAACACTCTTCTAATATAAAACGGTGTACAGCAGCTGCCTATTGTTTTCTCAAAACTCATTATTAAAACGTATATCCACCCACACACTCATTTATACTTATCAGCTCCCCTCCGCCCAACCAGCAGAACCATTAGATCCACTGCCAAGAAATTCACCCCCCAGCACTGTAAGAGATTCTTGTCCCCTGGAAATAACTGAAGCAAGGGTGGTTACCCAAGCAAATGAATAGACCAGATGGCATTCAAAAGATGATGCAGTACCACCGCAACTCTAACCGCAGATGGAAGTGGGTATAGGGTCATTGGTACCAGTAGTTTCCATCCCCATACACATTTACGTGCTTTCAGTGGCGTTGGAAAGCTGTAGCAAAAACATGACTGGTAACGCCAGTGGGTAACCAGGATAAGGCATAATGCAAACAGCGCTACTGTACATACAGACTTTAACACAGAGCACGTCCAATCACTGCTTTTGTTACATATTGGTGCAGCTGTTTGGATTACAACTAGTCTTAACTTGTTATCTGAATAAAAAAAAAAGATAGGCAGCCTAATGAGAATAAACTTCAAAGTCAGCACTCTCCATACATTTCTTACTTAAAGCCAAAGGTCATACACCTTTCCCACAGGCTTCAAAAAGTAGGACATACAGGACAAACTTTTCATCAGTAAGGGGCAAACATGAGACTCTGGTTTGCCCTGGTTATTAATGAGATTACTACTGTTGCTCCCTGCTTTCTGCCATATTTCTTTCAAAACATAATACAGGCATATTTTCTACTCATACACAGCACATTAAACACAGTAAGAGAAGAGATCATATCTGCGGTGTTCAGCCAAGGCCACGATGCTTTCACGCCATCAACACACATCACATACAGTGCCACATATAAATCTTGTATATGTCTGTATACTTACACGTATACATTTACATATACTTCTTTTCAACCCATATCCTGGAATTCTTATTTCCTTACCAGTGTCTGTGAGTGTGGCAAACAATGCAAGCATCAAGGGAAATTCTCAGAAGCATTCTGAAGTGAAATATTCTGTGCATTAAAGTCTACCGTAGGACTTTGTGCCCTATTAAAAAAGGTACTATTTTATTATGTTACAGTTCACTGTCCCTTTCAAAACACAGTCATATTCAGGTTTAATGTGATCATTTGTTGCAATTTATGTAAATGCCTAGCACAAACCAGCCAGGAGGCTGCGTCCTTAATAACATTGTAAACCCTTCAGAATTTATAGATTACATATGATGAAATCAAGGCATGTCAATGAAATTATGTGTGTAACCATACACACATTAATATATATATGCCAACATATATATGTTATATATACGCCAACATATATATGTTATATATACGAAGTCGCACTGCACGCTGTAATACCTATTATGCCTACACACGGCCGTGTGATTTCCTCTCCCGATTGTAGGCACGTAACCCCCTCCTCTCTTGCTCTAAATTGTTACTTTCTGATACACTATATCTGTCATAAATCTGCTATCATCTAAACAGAGAATTTCTGCGCCCATCAATTCTTTCATGTGGAAAATTTAAAACTGATTCTAAACACCAAGGTTACCCAGCAAACAAACTCAGCATAAATTAATAGTAAGTCGTGAAACTCGCTGAGGAAAAGCTATTAGCAGCGACAGCTGAAGTTATTTTTGAACTCAGAAATATATCTTTTTCACATCCTTTATTTAAGGTTTTTTTTTCCCTCATTCTGTTCTTCTGTGATGCCAGTGTAAAGCTGGGCTCCATTCCAGGCCAGGAAACAATCCTTCACAATATACTTTCAAAAATAAAGGTTCTTAGATGGATTTTCAAACGTTACACTGAATCATATAGCGTTTAACTGTAGCAAGGAGTCAGCTTCTGCGGCCTGATAATGGTTAAATCCAGCTACAGGTGTTATATCCTTAATAACAATACTACACATGTATTTAAAATAAAAAATAAAAATGCATTGGTAATGAAGCATTTCGACAATTAGTAATGGGAAGATCTTTCCTATAGCTGAAACGGTGAAAAATGTATTGATTAACCGAAAGGTCTTCTATAAATAAAAATAGGATTACAGCCATGATCACAGAGGTGAAACACTGATGTGGTTTTGGAGAAGGACGAGTAAAAATTCATTGTAATTACATTTTTACATCCTGCTGAAAATCACTAGTCAAGTACAGAGTACATAGATGAGTACATGCATCAGTACCTATGTACACACACATAAATGGAGGTCACCAACCCAGTACTTTAGGAACTTATTCCTTCAAAGATTTTTAGTGTACTACATGTGCTCTGAAGCCATAACTAACGTTTATAAATTATCTAGAAATCACACATTTCCTGATGGTTCCTCATTAACATAACAGTTTGGGATAGCGAATTGAAAGGTATATTAAAGAAAACTGCAGGTACAACATTTGCATTAAAGTTGCTAAGAGTGATTTAACTCCTGTTACTTTCAGATGTAAAAAGTGATCCTTTATCTGCCAGTGTAACAGAACCTGTCACTTTCTGCTGCACAAAACAGGATGCAAGAGTTAATTCCCATCTATGCCCCAATAAAACGCACATGCATTTGTATCAAGATGGCTCCAACATAGCTGCATAAGGCAGTTACACATCTATCATTTACTAATCCACTGTAAGTGGCCTATCTCTTCTCGCTAAAGTGTTTAGCTTTACAATTCATAATCTGACTAAGAGGGTAATACTCCGCTCTTGATACTGAAGATTGATAGATGAAAAAAAAAAAAAAATCAATAGCTGACTTAAAACAGATTTGCTATAGAGCTGTCTTATTCAATCATTGGTCACATTGAAATGATTTGGCCATATATGACTTACTGCAATCTAGAAGGGAACATTTGGAAGTGCACCATCAATTTTCCCACACAAAATTGAACGAGAATACGCAATCCTGTTGATGGAGTGATTGTGTGAAGTAAGGCCTCTCTGTTTAGGTACAAGTTTATCAGATGCTCTCTGACCTTATTTATTGTGCAAGGAGAAAAAAAAAAAATCTGGGGCAAAACAGTCAACAGTCTAAACCAGGCAATAAGTGTCCCTCTAGCTCATGCAAGACTACGCATCCCAGAATGCCCTGCCACACATTTGCTATCAGAACATGCTAAAACAGTGGCAGGGCATGCTGGGATGTATAGTTCAACAGCTGCTAGAGGGGAACTAATTGCCTACCCCTAGTTTAAATGGTTGATAAAAACTGTCCATAGGCCAGAAAGACATCCTCTGGGCCTAAAGTACTGTACACAGCCAAGATGAAGAGAGCCATTCGTCTTATGAGCCTAATCTTTACCAGGTAACACATCTGTTGACCTCACAGAAAAAAAAACATTAAAAATAACCCATTCCAGATTGTTCCTCAAAATAACAATTCTGTGAACGATCCAAACTGAAAATTTATCCCCAGATTAAAATCTGCCTTTCCTAGAACACCACTGTCAGTGTGCTCATTCAACAGGTCAATAACCCATTGTTTGAACATAAGCTTTTTTCTGTAGCATTTTTCAATGATAAACAAATGTGGTGGCTTCACATAAAACAAGATGGATATGTAGGAGTTGAAATTAGTCAGCTGGATAATGAAGCGATGCACTTCCTGTAAAAGCTCAGCACTGAGCATCCTGTATGAGAAACACTTCACACCAATCAAGCACAGCCACGATAGAAATTGGCATTAGCTTAAGGCGGCACATCTGAGTTCAGGTGGGAGTGGGGAGGCCTGGCATGCAGCTAGAACACAGGATACAATAAAAACATTGTAAACATGTTTCAAGTAGGATTGATCTGTATACGTGCACATAAATACTAGTTCCAAAAGTGCACTACTGTATGTACAGGACAAATCTACCGCCTGGTACCCAAATCACTATGTATCGAAGTTTCACCCGAAATAGAAATACAGAAATATTTGATTGCCGTATAGGTTTATGTTTGCAAAGGCTAGTGTGGGAAATCAGTAGTACCACGAAAACCTCAGTTAGATAGACAAACCAAGTCACCTATATAAATCACCGTTGCAAATCTAATTTGCCATCTTTTAACAGCAGCCAATGAGTGTGTTACATGATATGTGTGTCTCTAATTAATTTTTGTTTGTTTATTAACATTTTCTGGACAAAAAAAATGATTCTGGTTCTAATTCGGGGGAGGGGGTAGATTGGCTCAGTAACCCACATTCCCGCAATGTAAAAAAATGACATATATAATGAATGTGTTATGGTATAGCATTTTCTGTAATAATATTGTGAATAAATGTACTATAGTCTATAATTAATACCCTGCCGCTTATGTATATGCACTTTATAAAACCGTCGGCCCCGTCTTCCTCTGCAGATAGAAATAGATTACGGCTTATAATGGCACAGAGCAGTATTCTGTGTGTTAATGAAGGCATCTTAATTATAATGTGTCTGGTTATATGCAGTGTACACTTCCCATCACAAGACATATTGCAGGTACATTATGTTTCACTGCACCCACCAACCCCACCGATGAATGACAATAATCACTATTCCCACTGGAATGGGAAAGGAAGTTGCAATGTATAAGCATGATATCTCCTGGCAGTTAGGGGGTTAATACATAACTCTCCCCCAGACATGAAGTTGTCCCCCTTTTTTTTTTTTCCTTTTCTTCCTTGAAAGTACCTCATAAAATATTCACAGCATGAACACTGTGATTTTAGCTGTGTGGTGTTTGCATCAATTTACTTCAGTGGAATAAAACTAGCCCACTGCGTGAATATATTTGCATGCGTTTGTGTAATCCTGAAATTATAGGCTTTAGGTTTTCCTGACGTCACTGTAAACAGGGATCATTTGGGCTTTGAAAAGGTAGCAGCTGTAATATTCTTCTGGGAGGGACAAAAAATAGAACACTTGATATTAGCATATTATAATGTTAAAATGTTCAATTGTCAAAGCTTTAAAAAAAAAAAATGAAATAAAAATGACCGAAAAGATCAAGTGATCACAACACGTTCAACGCGTTAAGATGTCGTATTTTTTCCCCTGTACGAAGTCCGCCGCCATTGTAATTAAAACCACAAGATCTAATTATAGGGTGCTCTCTACATTTCTCACAACATCAATTAAAGGACAATATAAAAAGGTCTAATTTACACCATTCCGGCGTAGAACCTCGCTAACCATCGACGTAAATGTCTTGCTTCTTACACCGTTTGCTCAAACCTTTAGATTACTCATTAATCAAATGACAAACTTGCTTCTTCCAACCCTGTTACTACGGGCAGCTAGGCACTCCATTTAAATTTGTAACCAAGTTAACGACAATAATGTCCGTTCAACCTTCCTATGTGTTTGTCATTTATTACCTGGTCATTTAATTCAAACTTTTCCGCACAAAACAAATACGTCTGTTTAATAAAAAGAAAGCAACATATGCTCTCAAAAGATAATAAGTAAAATATTTAAACCTGTTTGGAAACAATAAAACATTGTCAATGCTGTTTCTTATTAAACGTGTTTGTTTACACTGTGAAATAAATCTTTGCTATGTGTCTGTAAACAGCCCACTCTGCTCTCAATTCAGTTATTGTAAAACATGTTTTATCCAAATACTATGATAACAGACTAGAATAACGAGAACAGAGGGACAGTCGTAAGCAAAGATTTTGTAATCCATCAATAAATAACAATACGAACATAAAAAAAACAGGTCAAGTTACTTTAGAATTGGCTGGTGACGACCAAGAAGTGGTTCTGCAATTCACCCCGGCTGCCCGCTGCATACCTGAAACAGTATTCCTTTATCCTGGGAAAATAAGGCATCAAACCGTAAAACTCATCTTTTGTTGTGCAATTAACGACACAGCCATGTTTCCTCCAGCCTGCTAATTAAAACCAAGTTGCAAAGAGCTTTTTGAACCACAGCAGAAAGAAAAATCAAACACGCCAGGATGTATCCACTTTACAATTCCCCCATTAAAATAACATGATCAGCATAGACAGTTTGCTACCAACTTTTTGAATGGTTACAAGATGGGTAGGTTCAAAATATAGGACATTACAGTTTTCTTTATTCAGAAATATCCGATATTACTGATCTGGTGTGACGGAAAGATTTCTATAGGTTTTGGGCAGTCACAAAAATGCAACCTCTTACTCCTGCGGCCTTGAAAATTATGATTATTTTTGCCAATAAGATTTCGATCGTAGAACCATTGTGGAATTGTATTAACAGATCTGCGCTTGCTGAAAACTCCTTCCATATATATACGCACGTTTTTGAATTACGTTTCCAAGTACTGTATAGTTTATAAATAATTCTAAGTAACAGTATAGGCCTGAGGCTGAAACGAACAGATTATGGCACTAAAAATAAATCCGTGAAAACATGACACCCCCAAAAAAGTGTCTTAAAAATAGGTTATAACAAAAAAAACACATTGTTTTGGAAACTATAATAGCAAATTTCTATTTAAGGGATTTTAGTGAGGACAAAAAGACTACAGAAATCACATACACAGACACACAAAACTGACACCCACATAAAACAGACAAACAACGTAATAATTGTACGGGTCTGGATGAGAGAATCTAGAGGGCAGAGCTTGCGTCAATGCCTCTCCAGTTACCATGGCAAATAATGTATTGATACCTATCAAGAATAAAGAGATCAAACACTGCCACATGACAGGTGATCAATCATGTGTCAAATCAAAGATGGCAATCATCTGGAAAGCTGAATTTCCAGTGGGTGCGGCGGGCAGGCAACACACACACACACCAACAAAATAAAAATAAATAAAATGACTCCCACATAGGACTTCCCAGCAGCGACCAGAGCAGGGGAGAAGAGGAATAGAGCAATGAACTGTCTTCATGGGAAACTGTAAGGGATTTGCTGCTCTCTGTTCCTATCTGTGTGTGATAGGCAGCTTCCAACTCCTCATCTAACTTGCAGGACTCAGAGTCAGAAGCAAGTGCCCAGTATATAGGGTATCATAATAATACTATTATATACTACTACTAATAATAATAAAAAAAAGATTTTTGCTCATCAGGAGCAAACCCAATCTCTGTAAAATCAAATGTGTTTCCCTGAGTGAGTGTCAGTCACACAGCAAAGTGACTATACACAAATCACATTTATTATAGATACACTAATGCAAACAGGACAGTGTCAGATGCATGCAGCCAACACAGGGCACCCTCCTCCCTGCTGTCACCCGTCTCCCCCCAAACACACACACACATATGGGCTGCAAAGTTACAAAGTCCTGGGAGAAAGTTGGAAAGTTGCAGGGCAGGGGCAGCAGGGGGCTGTATGGGTCCTGCACCATCAGGGAGGGCAGGGTTGGGGGTAGGAGAGGGTGGGGGGGTCTGGGCAGATGGGTGTCATATGGTGGGTGCCAACCAGAGCCCTTACCTGCTGCCCGTTTTGGTGCCTGCTGCTTCCTCCTGGGCATCTCTCGTCTGTCTCCTGCCAATGTCTCCTCTTCAGTCCAGATCGCAGCGAGTAATTGGGGGAAGCAGAAGGAATACGAGAGGGGAGAGTGTGCGTCCTCCCCGGGTTCTCCCCCTGCTGCAGCTGGCGCCGCTGCTCTCCGCTGTTCCTGGATGGATGTGGGAGCTCCTCAGCGTCCTGATCAGCAGCCAGCATGGGAGTGAGCTGGGCAGGGAGAGCTCGCACTACACACACTGATGATGATGATGGTTGTGGTGGCGGCACAGGAGGAGGAGGAGGATGGGAGGAGGGAGACCCCCTCTCCCGGGTGCGGCGGTGCCGGGGGCGGGCGGGCAGGGTGAGCGGAGTGTTGCCAGCCGGGCACGGTGAGAGCCGGGAGAGAAGCCGCCGCCTCGGTCACAGTCACACACACAGGCAGCAGCAGCAGCAGCCACAGGCGGGGGAGGCGATGCCAGCGATCATCGATCTACAGAACAAACTGAACATTAGGAAACTCCTCCTCCGCGCCCTGGTGACAGCGGGAGGACCCCGGGCAGCAGCCGCCGAGCATCACCGCTGGGAGCCTGCGCCCTGCTGCTGCTGATAGCACAGAGGACCTGCTCCCGCCGGGGACTGAGGGGTTAACGACATATTAACCCTTAGCTGCCCCCGCCCGGCTGCATACACTGGCTGCCACGGGGTCACTCCTGCCGGGTGAGGGAGAGGTCAGGTCCCACCCCGCAGGGATCATCCCCAATAGCAGTGCTCACTACAGTGGTGGGCGCTGTTGCTGCTGGCACAGGTAGGGTTACATGTTCTACACCTGCTCAGGTTGTCACATACACACATAGATATTGTATATACATATACACATGCATACAAGGAGAGGGGCAACTTTTTACAGCAGCTGGGGAATGTTTTAGGGTGCATAATGTGGTGACCTGCATGGCTGGCTTCTGGTTGTAAGCAATATTCACATTTGGGGGGGGGGGGGGGGGGGGGGGGGGGGGGGGGGGGGGGGGGGGGGGGGGGGGGGGGGGGGGGGGGGGGGGGGGGGGGGGGTTGGCACAGCCCTCTGTGAGCAAAGGTAGCAGCTGTCGGTACACGGTCGTCAGGTCAACAAACTAAGGTCCACATACGTTGGGTGGACCTCTGAAGGTTGACACATGCATTAGGTCGACATTGAGAGGGTCAACAGTCAAAAGGTCGACATGGGTTTTTCACCTGTTTTATTTTTTATTTTATTTTTTTAGCTGGCATGTGCAGACAGGCTGTATTTCATGCCCTACAATTCACTAGGATGTGGAGGGAGAATAGAATGGTGTGCCCGACGCATGGGGAGCACACCAAGCCATGCAAGGGGACACGGTAAACCGATACGGTGTCCATTTAGACTGTGTTTCGACATTTGTGACCAAAAAACGTGAAAAAGCCATGTCAACCTTTTGACTGTTGACCTTCTGTCTGTGTCGACATTAGGCCTGTCAATCTTCAGTGGTCGACCCAATGTATGTCGACCTTTGTTTGGTCAACCTAATGACCCTTGCCCTCAGCTGTCTGGGTGTTACATCTATGCACGGTAATGTAACCTGAACAGGGCCACAGTGGTGGCACTAGGGGGACCCTACATGGGTGTCACCCACCAAGATGTGACACCAAAGTGCAGGCTACTGCTTAGTGATGGGAGACGGGTGCTGCACTATAACGTTAAGTACAACATCTGGCTCCTGTCAGTGTGTAGGAGCCACCACTTGCAGCCACAGCACTCCCCAGGGGCAGCCGGCCAGCCGCACCTTCCAGACTCCTTTAGTGACAAATCCTCATCGCCTATAGCACGGGGAAAGATTTTAATGATTGCAATGGGTGTTATAATGGCAAGTAAAGCCCCTGCAGGCAGCACATGCAGTCTCAAACACAGAAGTCCAGTAACTGGCAGACACGGCAAAGGATAGCTCAGATAAATGTATGGCCGGAGAAAGATAAAGTACTAACTTAACCAATCAGCTGCTAACTGCTGAACAGCTAGTTCTAGCCGTGTTTGAAAAACAAAAGGAGCTGGTTGGTCGGTAGTTTATCTCTCTTCCGCCTTTGATAAATTTAGAGCGCAATGTGCTTCAGCATGCATCGCTTACATATTTATTCAGGTATGCTTTCCTGACTATTGGGATTCCGACAGTCATTTCTTTGACATCAGAATACCGACTGTCAGTATTCTGGGAGGGGGGCAAGCGCATCGGCGCCCCTTGCAGGCTCGCAACCTGGTCTATTCTCCCTCTATGGGGGTAGTGGACCCCCACAAGGAAAATTAGCCTTTGGCAGTCGGGATCCTGACTGTCAGATGTTTCTCCATCGGAATCCCGACTTTTGGAGAGTCATCCAGCACCCATTTAATCACATATTTAGCTGGGTAAATACTCGAACAATGGGCCTTATTTTGGTTCATTCTTTCTGACAAAATCCTTCTTAGATGGGCAAAACCATGTGCACTGCAGGTGGGGCAGATGTAACATGTGCAGAGAGAATTAGATTTGGGTGGGGTTTTACTTCAAAGTGAGATCTATATTGCAGTGTAAAAATAAAGCAGCCAGTATTTTCCCTGCACAGAAACAAAATTACTCACCCAAATCTAATTCTCTCTGCACATGTTACATCTGCCCCCCTGCAGTGCACATGGTTTTGCTCATCTAAGAAGGATTTTGTCAGAAAGAATGAACCTAAAATAAGGCCCAATGTATCATGTACATCATATAATTTGTAGCCGCGAAAGACAGTGCGTGCCCAGCAACCGTTCTCTGGGTTGTCCCGTCTGAGGTGCTGCTCATCATCCCAGGGATGAGGACATGCACTTACATGTACTGATACATCACACACCATATGGTAGATCGTGCAGTGTGTAAAGCAATGTATCGTTACATCGCATTGCTCTCTGCTGGGACACACATTGTGTAGTGTGTACTGAACCTTGGAAGTCAACCTGGTAATTTGCTGATTTACGCAGGTTTTTCTTCAGTGTAAAAGGGTCAACCCGGGTTGCAAATCCCAGATCGCCGACCATGGTAAAAAGCAGGGTCAGCGACCTGGGAGGTAAGACCTGGGTTGACCCTTTTACACTGAAAAAAGTACTGGGTAGAACTGCTTCAACTGGTAATTTGAAGTTCAGTGTAAAAGGCGTTAATCACATATATTGGGTCATTAATTATCTCACATTATTATACAGAATTTTCTGCGCAGTGGAAAAAAAAATCATTCGATGTTGGATGACTGGATTTTCCACTATTCTCCGATCTGCGATATTTTCACAGCCTTGCACAGGACAGGATTTCCCTCTGGTAGGGCAGCGGCTATCTGATGGCAGGGCTCTGCAGGTTAGCAAAGAAGCGATCACGTCTGAATAACCCCCTATGTCAGGACTCTTAGGCAAAAAATGTAAACTCTTGCTTATGTCTACATTGATTTGGCAGGTAAGCAGTGCAAAGTTGTTTGTGCATTTGTAGGTACTTGTTTCCTAGCACGGCGCCAGCGATTTTGATTGTATCCATCGGCTCCGAAAAAAATCTGGTCGATCGCATCGCATGCGATTTTTACATTGGAACCAATGTAAAATGGTTCCTGAGACCCGATTTTACATTGGACCCAATGTTAAATTCCCCCCAGACCCCAATTTTCATTGTATACCCACCCTGATGGGTCAAATGTCCCCCCATTGTTAACGCCACCCCACGATGAACGCCAACCCGAAGCGTGGCGAGCGCAGCGAGCCCGCATGGGGTGGCGGTACGCGTCCTCTGACCTTTTCATACCCCCACTATCCATGTCGGCGTGGAGTTGATTTTATATAGTGTGGCGAGCCACCGAGCCCGAAGCGTGGCGAGCGCAGCGCATTACTTCACAGGTATTACGCGTCCACTCGCCATGCTTCGGGCTCGCCACACAATATAAAATCAACTCCACGCCGACGTGGATAGTGGGGGTATGAAAAGGTCGTAGGACGCGTACCGCTGCGCTCGCCACGCTTCGGGTTGGCATTAATCGTGGGGTGGCGTTAACAATGGGGGGGATTTCACATACAAATTACCCATCAGGGTGGGTATACAATCAACAATCGGTATGGTGGGCCATTTAACATTGTTCCCTATGTAAAATCGGGTACATCGCATTGGTCGCATTGTATGCCATTATAATGGCATACAATGGACCCGATTTTACATAGGAATTGAGTACAATACATACAATGTAAAATCGGGTCGGTCGGGTCCCATCGCATACTTAAGGTATGCGATGGGACCCGATGGGCGCCGTGCTAGGAAACAAGTACCCATTTATATTCTAGCCCTTCCTGAGTGCCCATAAAAAACCTTTGTACTGTATGCATGCACACATCTGCTATGGTAAAGTGCATATTCATTTAGCCGTGTTCACCTGTGTATATGGCCTAGTGCAGTTAAATGCAACTTAACACGACAAGCCACATGTTTTTTTCCTCTTCAGTTGACCGGGCAACTTTAAGGGCCCAGACTCCTTTCAGAACCCCTCTCCCTGCAGGTGCCCATTCATACACACTGCCTATATGGTCACATATTACAATGCGATCCTGGCCGGTAATATTCCACCCAGATCGCATTGAATATGTGATCCGTCATAAATATGTGATGGGGTGGGTGGCTGACTTCACATGGCATCAGCGCCCTCCCTGAATTCGCCCATCTTCGTCGGAAATAAAAGGCTGTCTACACTGACTTTTATTTGCGAACGGGGGAAAAAATAATTCGACCATCGAATGATTTTTCACTCGTGCAGCTGGAAACGAGGGGATGTGTAAGCGTACACATACAGTATCCCGGATACGGGATGGTGGGGGGGGGGGGGGGGGGGGGGCGGTCAGGCAATGTTTACCGGGCTGCAAACATACACAGCCTAGCAACCACGTCTGAATCAGGCCCCTTGTTCAGAACGGTACTTGTGTATTATCACGGCGTCCCCGATTTCCATCGCAGGGCATTGTACAACCACAAAATCGCATCTGGGTGCCTGTACAAATAAAAATCGGGTACAATCGATATGATACGATTGTACCCGATTTTTATTTGTACAGGCACCCAGATGCCTGATTCCTATGTTAAATGCCCCCCCAGACCCGATTTTAGATTGGACACCCACCCTGATGGGTAATGACTATGTTAAATGCCCCCCCCCCCCCCATTGTTAATGCCACCCCACTATCAACGCCAACCCGAAGTGTGGCGAGCCCGCGTGGGACCCTTTTCATACCCCCACTATCCACGTCGGCGTGGAGTTGATTTTATATAGTGTGGCGGGCGCAGCGAGCCCGAAACGTGGCGAGCGGACGCGTAATACTTGTGAAGTAATGCGCTGCGCTCGCCATGCTTCGGGCTCGGTGGCTCGCTACACTATATAAAATCAACTCCGCCGACGTGGATAGTGGAGGTATGAAAAGGTCGGAGGACGCTTAAAAATCGGGTCTGGGTGGGCATTTAACATGGAAATCGCGTTGCATCGCATGACATTATAATGGCATGCGATGCGACGCGATAATAACATTGTACACTCATCCCGGGGAAAGGCTCAAATCGGGTCCCATCGCATACCTTAATTAGTGGTATGCGATGGGCGCCGTGATAATACACAAGTAACTTCAGAACCACTGGTATAGCCCCCTAACGACTAATTGGGCACTTCAGTTACCTTATTTCGGTGAATTATTCCATGTGACTTTGTAGTGATATTCTGCAAATTGCAGAATAATGGGTTAATTGATGTGGGACAGGTTTATGGTGTTGTATTGATAAGACAGGTGTTTTTAGGCATGTAGGTAGAAGTTACAGGTGTATAACACATTTTTCACAGTGGCCCTGGTTAGGGACAAGGTCGTAGATCCGGGTCTGTGCCCTGAATAGTTTTCCTTCACACATACAGAAATCCCGGATTGATAGGATTTTATGTGTATGTGAAAGGGATATAACATGCATTTTTATGCACCCCTTATTAATCTATTGCATTTAATTTGTGGAAAAACAATATTATAAAAAAAAAAAACCCAGCATTGTTACATTTTGAAGGCCAAATCACCAAGTTTGCACTTTAGAGGTACAGGCTGATATTGTCATGTTTATCACAGCTAATATCAAAGGGGATACGGTCGGTTGGTCAACCTAAAGATGGTCGACACCACTAGGTTGACATACAGCAAGGTCGACAGGTGTCTTGGTCGACATGGCAAAATGTCGACACTAACATCAGGTCGACATGGTCTAGGTCGACATGGGGTTTTTCACTGTCTTTTTGAGCCAACAGGCGGTATTTCATGCCCTACCATCCACTAGGGTGTGGTGGGAGAATAAAGTAGTGTGCCAAGCGTAGCGAGGAACCGTGCCCGAAGGATGGCATGCGCAGCGAGCCATGCGAGGGGACGCGGTGCACTTAAAACTGTGTCCACTGTGTCGACGTTCGGGTAAAAAAAACAGTGAAAAACCCCATGTCGACCTTTTCACTGTCAACCTAGACAATGTTGACCTAATGATTGTGTCGACCTAATGACCTGTCGACCTTGTGCCATGTCTAGGTCGACACAAGCATTAGGTCGTCATGGGTAATGACTATGGGTAATGACCCATGTCGGCTCACTGTTGTTTGAGCCGACATGTGCCGACAGGCGGTATTTCATGCCCTAACATCCACTAGGGCGTGGTGGGAAAATAAAATAGTGTGCCCGAAGCATTTCGAGCGATGCGAGGGGATGCAGTGCACTTGAAACTGTGTCCATGTCGACATTTAGGTAAAAAAAACAGTGAAAAACGCCATGTCGACCTTTTGACTGTCGACCTTGTCCATGTTGACCTAATGCTTGTGTCAACCTAGACACATGTCGACCTAGACCCATGTTAACCTTGCTGCCTTTCAACCTAGTGGTGTCGACCCAATGCTTGTCGACCTAGTTGGTGTAGACCTAACAACCCACACCTTAATCCATACCCTATCAAAGATAGATACTGCACGACCACTTTTTGGAATTGAATTGTACAGTAACTGGGAGCGTAGCTGCGCTAGGTGAAATGACGGCGCAGTAGAGGTGTAAATATACAAGCCATGCTTTAATCTCACACTGTATCCAGGAATGTAAGAACTCAGTCGTCCCTCTTTTTCATGGCTGTGCCTGCTGCATTTCTGTTCAAAAATGTTTATCTGCAATTTTGTTTTTTTAATCCGGTATAGACGACTTGAGGCTTTATTCAAGCATTATAAAGGGATTTATGAAACCTTAAAATCATTTCACATTCCTAAACACATTCCCAGAACAAAGGAAATAAACATCCACAAGGTCACCAATAAATGTCAATTTACTTTTAAAGCAGTGTTCCCAGTTAGTCGGTCAGTTATCATTGGGCTGCTAGTTTCACCAAAGTAGAGCCCCAGCAGCTGTATGCTGAAACAGTTTTAATGGGACCAATTCTGTACTATCACCACTATACAATGGCGGAGGAGTGTGCTGGTATGGTTCTAACCAAAACAACCTGCTATCTCTGGTGCCCCAGACTGGCAACTTCACTGATTTGTTCTGTCACCGTGAGGTAAATGTAATAGGGTCCGAGATGCTGGACCTGTGGGACTCTGGGTGATCAAATATACAAGGACGTTAGAGGGACTGGCTCCTGACAAGGCCTGGCTGAGGGGTTCCAAGGTGAGGCTTAATTAGCATTTTGAATAAACAATTGTAATGACATCTGAATATAACACATGAAAATTTCCTGAAACAAATTACCTTCTTTTATAACTGTGATGTTCCCGGTAATGATGACTGATTGTATAAACAATAAATGACTTTTACATTGTAACATATGGCAGGTGGTGATGTGACTGAAAGTACAGCATGTCATTTCAGAAGTCACACAAGGACCCAGTCTGGGGTAATGAATTTCTGCTATTAACCCTGTTGGAGCCATTCCAGGAAGAGAATATTGCAGTTATCAGATTTTCAGTATTAACTCACCGCAAGCAGATAAGCAGAATATATTTCCTTTGCTCTATAAGGCAGCTCCACCAGGACACCACCTGGAAGGAAGATTATGGCATCATATTATAAACAGCTGCAACTTGAACTGTCTATTAAAACAGATTTACAATTGTCAGAACAAGGAGAAAAATGGGATCCGGATGATACGACAAACCTGTATGTAACATGGTCAAAAGGATAACATGTACAATGGTTGACACACATATTGCCAACACTTAAAAAAAATATATATATATATATTTTCATCATTTCCCATCCATGTGGACTACAAGTGAGAATAGTAACCTTGTCCAAAGTGTGACGAGGGGATGCGTTGTCAACATTTCACGTCAACTTTTTGACCCTTTCGATTCTGTTGGCATGTTGACCTAATTAGAGTCACGTAGTGGGGAATACAGGGGCGTTTTAAGAGGCCTGTGTGTAGCCTTGACATTTACGCTATTTACTTGCACATTTGCACAGGGCAGTTTTTGGTACTTGTTTAGTGTCACGGTGGCAGATAAATTGTATGCGATGCGATCGGTTGCGATTTGATGCGATTTTGTACCTGTTCATAACCCCACTACGCATGGAGTTGATTTTATATAGTGTGGTGAGCCACCGAGCCCAAAGCATTGCGAACCCCGCGAGGGGATGCGGATTACTTTACATGTATTCTGCATCCCCTTGCGGGGCTCGCTGTGCTCGGCACGGAATACATGTGAAGTAATCCGCATCCACTCGCCACACTATATAAAATCAACTCCATGGATAGTGGATAGTGGGGGTATGAACAGGTACAAAATCGCATTCAATCGCATCGCATACAATTTATCTGCCGCCATGAAACTAAACAAGTACCCAGTTTTTTTACTCCGCCGCTCACCCGCTTGCTGCTTCCACTCTCCTCGGCAGTCCTGGCACCTATACAATGTAGATGGTAGGCATCGGGATCAGTGTATGTTTTGGTATCGGCCTTGGTACTCCACAAGTGCATACCCCCCGCTTCAGCTGCAGCACATAGAAGCCAACTCATGGTCCCGGCGCCTGTACAATACAGATGACAGGCACCGGGACGGCACATGCAGTATTGACCTAGGTACTGCACTTAAGCATACCCCAGGTTCTTTGGCTGCAGCCCATAGAAGCCAAAGAGGCAGCCCGGAGGGAGGGAAAAACCTCCCAATGGCACTGCCTTGGGTACTTGCAGGTCGGACTGCCAATAGAAGTCACTGCCAGTCATATTGAAGCCAGTGTAGTCTCACGCACTGCATATGGCTTCACTAAAACAGAGCACAGTGATCAGTTTTACCTGGGGGAAGGTGGGCAGCCCATAGGTAGAAACCACCCACAATCAACTGCAAATTTGCAGATGAGCGATCAGGTCTAAATCATGCCCTACGTGTTGAAGTGGCTGCGCTAGTCATGATAATATGAGTACACATAATTATCGTTCACACAAACTTAAACATATGCACGATAATATCGTTAATGATATTGTTCTCTCTCATATTGTTTATGGCATCGTGTGTATGGGGCTTTAGAATATACAGTAGGACTATTCACCCAGTTGGAGTCATTTAGCAGATTCTCTTTATTATTTAGATTTTACTACCTATACTACTTATACTAGTATTGCTTGTATTCAGCATAGTTGTTGCTTGGCTGAATATTGCAAATATGGAGCCTTATTTGTAAAGAAATAGGTAAATAAATAATATTTACGATCTGCAAAGCTGAGCAATTATTAAACTTCTTTATATGCTACAAAATAAATATTGACACCTCAAAAACTCATGACAACCATTTTCATGACAACCATGTGTGTCGACATTTTCATTGTTGAATTTGTGCATGTCAACAATATCTACCTTTTCAATGTCACTCTAATAAATACAACTTTTTTTTTTTTTTTTTAACATCCAGCTCAAACATGGAGACAGTGGGCACAATTTAGGTTTGTTTGCTGGGATGCGAATTCGAAGCCCAGACGATAATCGGAGGACAGCACGTGCGAGCATAGACTCTGAACGCCTGTGCTCACAAGCCACTCACTGACAGCAGGCAGACATTTAGGGGAGCACCACCGCCGCTTCCTGAGAGTTATCTAGAAAATGTAGGCATTCTCTGGCTGTCGGAAAGTAGGGCCGATAACATCATCAGTGGCCTCCTCCCCATGGCCTACGCAGCGCAAGTGAGTCCTGGCTAACTCACTGCTGCGAGTGGGGGGGGGATCATTAGATTCCCATGTGCACGGCTGGGAGTGCGGGGGCGGCTACCTGCTTCCTTGGCTCCATATACTTGCAGCCCAGCAAGCAGGACTGACTTGCGCCCAGTATAAACATACTCCTTATAACATTGCTTCTGTAAGGCTTTACCACATGTTAAATAATTAGGGGAAAATTTACTAAGATTGAATGGGTACAAATGCACTCATTTTCACGAAAGGCAAGCTCATCTGTATTTGGCAATACAAATGAATAGACCGTCAGTAGAACTCGGCCGCAAATGGCCATAGTTCGATCAGATTCGTATGGCTAAGTTTGTCCTTCTTTTCCAAGCGCATTTTGATGAAGCATGCACGCATATTTGAGCCAGTCCTGATTTCTGAAAAACAAAATGAATTAGGTGCCCCCTTATTTTATAAACCATCCCTGGGCTCTTGAACCAGTGCAGGTTACAAAAATACAGGGGCCAAGATGAGTCCCCCTGTATTTTTTAAACCAGCACTGGGCACCAACAGCCAGCAGGGTACACTTTTTATACAAGGAACCGCAATCCTGGCAGTACACTGTGGCTGGTTAGCCCTGGACTGGATGGATCTCTAAGGGACTGGGGACCCCCCGGCCACCCTCAGCAGGGCTGAAGCCTGGGGGTATCCCTGGCACCAATGGGTGCTGCATTGAAGTGTAAAATATAGTAATAAAGTATAGGGCTTTGTTGTAAACAACAAGTCCCAGCAAGCCTTCCTGCATGCAGGGACTTGGCAAACCACAAATCCCAGCATGAGTGCATTAATGGGCCCACTGGGACTTGTAGTCCCACAACAGAACCATTACTTAAATAAACATATACACAAATTAAAGAACTTTATTATATACACCATCTATACATACTCGCCTATCTTAACATAGGTTTGGTCCTCTTTTCCAGTGGATATCCAAAACAGACCTGTGAACATTTATTTTTACTTGCCAGCTCCAGTGTAGATCGGTCCTCTTCTTTCCATGTAGGCATTCCATGGGTTTAAAAAAATGCTGGCCCACAACCAAGTGAAATGAGGAGCTGCATGTGTGTTTACACATGCGGCTCCTACTTGAGAATGAGGTGAATCTCAGTTACATCCACCACTGGGACTCCGCTCAGCCTATCAGAAACGAGCGCCAGAGGAACTCCATGTCTGATAGGCTGTTTCACATCTCCATAGATGTGCATGTTAAGAATTTAACATGTGCGTCTATGGCCAGTTCCCACCTTAGGATGCCTATGTTAAGACTTCAACATAGACTATCTATGGTGGGAACGGGCAAATCAGCCTGTCAACAAAGTCAATTGGGGTCACCAGCCTGTTTTTTTTTTATGTTTTAGACAGAGCCGCATTACACGGATCAGACTGATCCGTGCAATGCTTCAGGGTCATCCATATTTGGCTGCCGGAAAACTGCCGGAAAAAAGCCAAATATGAATGAGTTCATCAGAGAAAATATGAATCCTGAGAACTCGGCAGCCTAGTAAATTTGAGTTCTCAGGCCGTATATTTACAGTCAGTTGTGTCCCACTAATTTGATATACCCACCTGTGTTCCTGTGAGGAAATCCATAACACATGCTCTGTTGATGAGGCTTTAGGAAAGTGGAGAACCAGCGTGTAAGAGACTGATGTGAAGAGGTTAGGTTACAGCAGATATTTAGGAATAATAATTGCAGGGATCTTATAAACCCTTGTAAAATTTGCACTGCCGACATATTCCAATGTGCTTTACAATTGTGAATAAAACAGTAGTAAGACAAGACTGGGTAATAGACAAAAAAAGAGGTAAGAGGGCCCTGCTTGTAAGCATATAATCTATAGGGAAACAGGTGCTGATACACAAGGATAAGTGCCACATATATGTCCAGCCAGATTGCAGAGGATTTAGGTTAGCTGTATAATCTAGTCAGGAATGCTGGACTGGGGTCAGCAGGATGTGCAAGTGAAGTAACAACGTATTGTAATTGGGTACAATCAGGGCCGCCAAGAAAAATCCTGGGCCCCGGTACAACAACTTCCTGGGGCCCCCATGGACGGAGATCCCCGCACACTCTGCGGACCCGGTGTTACACCACTGCTTCCAAGGTGGATACACGTGCAAAAATTTACACTGTAATGTCTATTACACATGTCACACACCCATTACATATTATACCACATGCCATAATGCTCATTACACGTTATGCCACACACCGTAATGCTCATTGCATATTAAGAAGTTAACATGCTCTACCAGGAGTTAACATGCTCTGCCAGGGGTTAACATTCTGTGCCAGGGATTAACCTGTCTGCCCTGATTTACATGCTCTGCCAGGGGTTAACATGCTCTTTGCAAAGGATTTACACATACCCTCCAACATGGCCCATTTCATTAGGTACAAAATGCTCTGTTCCTGGACTTCCTTACCAGTGGCAATTACAGATGTGAGCCTGCAGCACAGTCCAATATTCAAAAGGGGGGGGTCACATATACTGCCACCCCAAGCATCACTGTCCTGGACACACTGTCAGTTGATGTGACCCCCCTCTTTGAATATTGGACTGTGCTGGAGTCCAACCTCTGTAACTACCACTGGCAGGGAAGTCCAGGAACAGAGCATTTTGTACCTAATGGAATGGGTCATGTTGGGGGTACTTGCCACCAAATAAAAAAAAAACCTTTGTGTCCAAACCAGGGCCCCCCTGACAGGCCTGGGCCCGGGTAAATTGTACCTGCTCCCCCCCTCTCTCGGCACCCCTGGGTACAATAGCTTATGTGGGTGGGTAAATGGAATTAAATGTTTACTATGTACTTTAATAAAATATATCTTTTTAGCACTAAAGCTCAATACACACTAGGTGAGAAAGTAAAAGATATCGCTCAGAAGGTCCCTCGCTACCCCCGTCAGTATCGGCAAGTGTGTATGCATTGCCTATTCCAGTGATGCGCCAGGTCCTCTCTGCCACTACCAATATCGCCGGGTACACCAGTACATTAGCTTTTTCTTTTGTGTCACTATTTTTCATCTACATCTCATAACAATGGGCATAAATGTCTAAAGTAAGGATGTGCACCGGCCACATTTATGACGGGAGGTATCAACTGAAATCGCCGCCCCTCGCCATGCCCCCGCCGCGATGCCAGCGCATATGTACTAACATATGCGTCTGGCATTGCGGTGTGGTGACGGAGGCCCCCCGCGATACCTGTACTGTCACCTACTGCTCCCCTACAGCCGGGACAGCTCAGCGTGGCTGTCCGCGGCACCTCCTTCTCCCCCCTGCAGCAGGAAGGACATCCGGCTGCGTTGCTAGGGGGAGGAGGGGTTTACCTTCCGGGGTCCAGGAGGACGTGCAGGAAGGTGAGCCAGAGAGACGGGAGTCGGTGGGGTTGCTACGGGTGGCGAAAAGAAACCCATAGGCTTCTATAGGGTATCGCCACCCTGACCGGCGGTATCGGTGCGGCCGGGGTTTAGTACATATGAAAATGCGGTAAAACGGGGGTTTTACAGCATTTTCATCTTAAAACATCTCAACCTTAGTGTTTCGTGAAACGTGTTTTGGGTCTGTATCTACTGCAGTGTTTTGGATCTGTTAAAAAACACCACCCTTCAGTGTTTCGGATTTGTATTGTTAAAAAGAAAAAACATAAAAATCGCTAAAATCACAAAATGTTTTTATTTTTTTCTACAATATTATTAATAAGTATTTCACTCATTTCCAGTCTATCCTGAACACCCCACAATGTTGTTTTTAGGCCAATAGTTTGCACCGAGGTAGCTGGATGAAAATGATAAGCGACACAAGTGGGCGGCACAAACACATGGCCCATCTAGGAGTGGCACTGCAGCGGCAGACAAGATGGCAGTTTGAAAAACTAGTCCCCAAAGAGCACATATTGGCAAAAAGAAGAGGTGCATGATGGAATTGCTCTTGGGCCCTCCAACCCACCCTTATGTTGCGTAAATAGGACATGCACACTGTCTTTAACAAACCAATCATTTCAGCAAATAACTGTTGCTGAAAAGATTGGTTTGTTTGGGCCCCCACAAAAAATAAGCAAACTACCTCATCCCCTGTAATACGTACATCCTCATCCTCACAGATTATCAATTAGTCCCTGCTGGAACCCACCATTACAGGTCCCGCTTTAGTTTCTGGAGGCAATTGCTGGTCTTCATTGAAGACTTGATAATTAATTTTGATGAACATCAGCATCTCCACATTTTGTGGAAGCAACCTCCTATGCTGCTCACCTACCAGGTTCCCGGCTGCACTTAAAACTCTTTCAGAATACACACTGGAGGGGGGACAACTCAGGTAAAATTGAGCCAGTTTGTACAGGCGCCTCCAAACTACCTTTTTTCCTGCCAGTACAGGTACAGACTGTCTGGCATATCTACGTGGATGCTGTCACCAAAGTAATCCTCCACCATTTTTTCCTCCACCACATATGCAGTGACAGTAGGCATGTCAGCAAGCATTGGCAGGTCCTTCAGTCCAGACCAGATGTCCAAACTCGCTCCTGCTTGCCCTGCATCACCGCCAGTGGGTCGGGTAGGAAATTTGAGCGGTTTCCTCGCAGCCTTAGGTGTGGGAGAAAATTAAGGAGGAGCTGATCCTCCTTACCAGCAGGTGTTTGCACAGCTGTAGACCGACGGAAACCGAGACCCAACATACGCTTTAAACCAAGGATCGAGCACGGTGACCACAATGTATTCCTCTGATTTTAATAGACTGACCACCCTTGCATCCTGGCAAAGTGTATGAAAGTGCTGCACTATGCAAAGCCCCCCCCCCCCCCCCCCCCTGACTCTACCTGGCAGGGGGAAAGCTGCTCAGTGTGTATGCACTGAGCGGCTTTCCACCCAGCGATGATAGCGATCATCGCTGTCCATACACGCTGGGCATAATCTCCCAGTGTGTATAGACCTTTAGACATGCATTAGTCTAATTACGCGAAATCCTGGATAAGTAGATTCCATAAGGATTCTTTGGCCTAAGCACTGCAATCTTTGAGCCACCTGGACTTTCAAAATATTTCTGAGCAGCATGGTTGCATCTGCTGTACACCCTAAATCAATTCAGTAAAACTAGCAGTGCCCATTTCTTTATTCATATACACTGCTCATCTAGCTAGAGGAAAGCCACCAAAGAACCCTGAGGACTGTTTATGCTGCAGGCTCTCTGACACTACAAGACTTGCCTGCTGCTCTGAGGCCTCCCTGTGGCAGTGTAGGAGGGGCTGATACACAGTCATTCTATTATCTATTTTTATTCAGTACAATTTCAGAATTCTTAAAATGAATCTGAACAGCCTATTCGAATTGTGTTACGGTCCAGTCCAGTGGTTACGGTCAGCAGATAGATAAGCTGCTAGCTCCCGGTGGGAATGTGAGCTGCAGGGGATCTGTTCGACTACATGCATGGTGTTAATAGTGCATCTGCTGTTTATCTAAAAGTAGGGCACACCCTCACTAGCCTGTCAATCTCCCGGCAGCGAGATCAGGATTCCACAGAAGTGATGATCCACTTTCACAGGTAGTGCCAAGCTGTCAATCTTAAGCAGAATCAAAGGCACAATTCAACCTGCACTAAACTTTTCTCTGTCACTCAATGCTTGCTTGTCTCTTCTTCCAGCCAAGAGGGATATCAACTTTAATCATTTAGTCCTAATTTGTTTACAGCCCCTTAACCTTGCAGAGCCGGTTATAAACTACTACCCTTACAATACTGGAACACCCGACTGTCAGACTACAGGGCCCAAGTAATAAATTAAGATAGCAATTCTCTCTAGAAATTACACGTGTCATTATTTGAATACTCAAAAGGGTATTGTTGCTTAAACAGGTTACATTTCTTTCTATGCGATGCACTGCACAATATGTATAAAACTGGTTCAGTTGGTGAGTAGTTGGATTAGTGCAATAATCTGCATATTTCTAGATGCTGTATAAGAGAAATGAAGACACCACAATATTATAACCAATAAAGTAGAGACTGCACATCTCTACAATAAAGGAACAATCCCTAATGAAGGAATGTCCAGCTTCTGTGCAGTGCAAGTTGAATGGGCCTAAATTAAGGAGCTTGAGTGCAAGTTGAATGCAAGTCTGTTTGCAGAGCACAATGCAGATCGGGCACTTGCACATAGACTAATGGGATGTACACGCAGGGTGATTTGAGGGCATTTACTAAGCAATAGCACTAGACTGCTTAGAAAATGCCCCTACTAGCTCAGTGTGGGGGGGGGGGGGGGAAATAGCAATGTGCAGCCCTGCGCGCCGCTATCGTCTGACGATTAATATCCAGAATCCTGGATAAATCTATAACCGCTGGTGTCAGGGCCAGTGTTCTCTCCGGAGAACACTGGCCCGGACAGATCGCTTAGCACACAGCGCCGGCACATCGCTCAGCTGTATCTCTACATGTGCAGGCCCCTTAAATTTGGTTATGGTGGATAGAGTATTGTGTGCTGTGTAGAGTTTATGCACACAACTATACCAAGAATACAGATAGGAGCAGTCCCACAGGATTCAGTATGAAATCCCGGCAGTCGGGATCCCGGCGTTCAAAATCCCGACGCCAAAATCCCGACAAGGGGGGGGGGGGGCGTGGATAACCCCCCCTTGCGGGCTCGCTGCGCTCGCCATGCAGCGGGCCCGGTGCCTCGCTACGCTAATTTATTCTCCCTCCAGGGGTGTCGTGGACTTCAGAAAGTGTCAGGATTTTGGCGGTCGGGATTCTGAATGCCGGGATCCCGACCGCCGGGATTTAAACTGCATCCCGTCCCACATAGCTCTGCATACAGCTCTGCAAGTTTTGTGCTTACAATGTTGAAGCGGGATGCAGTCAGCATCCCAGCAGTCAGAATGTCGATTGACAGTATACAACACTGGCATCCAGACTTCCGTCAGAAGACCGTTGCCGCATCCTCGAAAAGATCAAGATGCCAATGCTAGAATACTGGCAGTCAGCAACTCTATCAGTGAATATGCGGAGCACGTTAGGGTCGGGGATGGGGGGGGGGGGTTAGGTTAAGGAGGTAAAGGTTAGGGCTAGGCTGCAAGAAGGGAGGGTTAGGGCAGTGGGCTAGGGTAAGGTAGGTATACTTACCTTACACATTGAGATTCCCTCCTTCGGGATTCTGGTGCCGGTCATTCATATGTATACCATTTTGAGTAATTATAGACAACTTGTGTTCATCTCTGCACCAGCCCAACCCCCCATTCCCCAAAAAAAAAAATATCTTTGTTAGAAAAGTATTATAGTTGAGCCTAGTACTAATAGCCAATTAAGCCACCAGTATATTTTTGCTTGTGGTAGCAAACTGTGAGTTTCCAGAGGAAACCAACGCCAGGACAGGGAGAATATATAAACTCCACAGTTAGGGCCATGTTAGGAATTAAATCCATGATAAAAAACTACCACTGTCCTCCAATTACTATTACTATGTTGAGAAGCAGAGAGGGTAAAATTGTTTCTTAGGTGTGGGAATAGGGAGAGCATGCTACAAAAAGAATCAGGGGTGTTTATCTGTTAAGACCAGAAAAATCATGCATTCAGATGATAAGAAATGTGTGCCTTACCTGGTTGATTCATTTCAGTCCAGTTTTCTTTTTCAGCCTGGGGCAACTGAACGCATTTAATTAATCAACCAGAGCAGATCTGGACATCTCCCTTTTAAAGGTAAAGTGGAGTGTTGTTTGCCTGTCAGTCTGAGAAGGGGAGAAGGAATAATAAGACTCTTTGCTTATGACCAACACTGATACCCATTTCACACTGCAGCTCTTAAGGCCCCCATACACTAGGGCGAAGGACAAGTCGGCCCCGATTTCCCCTGAGCTTCCCCGGCAGCTCCCCGGGGAGCTTGATAAGATTTTGCACTTGATGTGCCATTTTTTAAATGTGATAAATCAGATGCGATTTATCGCATGTAAAAATCCGGGGAGCTGCAGGAGAGCTTGCGGTCCGTGGGACCAGGGAGTGGTCCGAGGGGGGGGGGGGGGCGGCAGGAGCAGGCTGGGAGTGGAGACCGGTCCGGGGAGCAGCAGAAGCAGGCTGGGAGTGGGGACCGGTCCAGGGGACTGGCACGAGATGTAGCGGCAGGCAGGGAGCGGGGACAGCGGCCCAGATGCAGAGCAGAGACCGGGGCGCGGTGGGAGAATAGAAAGAAATCCTATTCAAAAGACTGGGCGGCCGCTGATTGGGCTGCTGATTGGCTGAGAGCTCAGCCAATCAGCGGTCGCCCAGTCTTTTTAATAGGATGGTTTCTATTCTCCCGCTCGCCGTGGGGACCGCAGAGCAGCGGGAGAATAGAAACCATCCTATTTAAAAGACTGGGCGGCCGCTGATTGGCTGAGTTCCCAGCCAATCAGCGGCCGCCCATGTCTTTTGAATAGGATTTCTTTCTATTCTCCCGCCGCGCCCCCGGTCTCTGCTCTGCATCTGCGGTCCCTGCTCCCTGCCTGCCGCTACATCTCGTGCCGCTCCCCCGGACCGTTCGCCACTCCCAGCCTGCTCCTGCCGCTCCCCCAGACGGCTGCACATGATTTATCTTATGTGCAGACCGTCCGACATCCGGATCTGATCTGATGCGCATGGGACCGCACATCGGATCAGATCAGATGTCATACCCTACGCAATTTGACCAATTTCACCCGATTTCTCGGCCCAATCTTCCAGAATCGGGTGAAATCGGGGCCAAATCGCATAGTGTATGGGGGCCTTTAAACGGTATATTGACGATTTTTTTTAGCCTTTTAAAAGGTTAGAGCTGCAGTGTGAAAGTACCAGACTGGATTAACCGGGTTACAGATAACTGGTATATCTAAACGGTTAAAGAGTCCTACATGGTTCAGAGCCGTTTTTTATGAAGTGTGAACGGAATGGGATCATTCGTCAGACTGCATTTAGGTCTACAAGCATTAGGTCTACACCATTAGGTCGACTTGCATTTAGGTCGACTTTCAGTCAGGTCGACATGGGTTACTTCGACAGGGTCATTAGGTCGACAGGTATAAGGTCGACAGGGTCATTAGGTCGACAGTAAAAAAGTCGACATGGTTTTTTTTTTTTAAAGTATTTTTTTCATATTTTCAAGCGTCGACATAGTCAACATAGCACCGCGTCCCCTCGCATGGCTCGCTGCGCTCGCCATGCTTCAGGCATGGTGCCTTGCTGCTCTCGGCACACTATTTTATTCTCCCACCATGCCCTAGTGGATGGTAGGGCATGAAATACCACCTGTCGGCACATGTCAACTCATAAAACAGTCAAATGACCCCATGTCGACCTTTTGCCTGTCGACCTTCCCCATGTTGACCTAATGACCCTGTCGACCTTATAAAAGTCGACCTAAAGACCCTGTCGACCTAATGACCCTGTCGACCTTCAGTCATGTCGACCTAAATGCAGGTCTACCTAATGCTTGTAGACCTAAATGCTGTAGACAATATGACCGTATCCCGTGTGAACGGCTCTATTTTCTATGGTTTGAAACGTGTTCTCTGAACCGTTGGTTAAACGGGTTGAATGAATACTTGCCTACCTGACCCTCTCCATGTGGGAGAAAATGCTCTGTTCCTAGACTTCACTTGTAATATATTATTGCCATCACCTGTGGGGAGGTAGGTAAAGCTGTTTCACCACAGGTGATAGCAATCATATATAACCAGGGAAGTCCAGGAACAGAGCATTTTCTCCCGGATGTACTTTTTTGTACTAGATTGCACCGCATCTAGGCCCTTATTCTGGTTCATTCGCAGTGGCCGGGAATTTGCACGGGGACCGATGTTTTGCATATGTGCATGTGCAGCAGCATGTCTGCGCCTGTGTATACGATAGGTGCGTTCGAACTCGGCGAAAAGGCTGTTTGCCGAATGTGCACACTCCCAGCCTTGTGAGCAGGGGGGTGGAGAGGGATGTGGGGTGCCAGTCTGGGCCATTAGCATAATTGAAAGCCCATCATTTCATGGGTGTTCTAATGAAAACGCTGGGCGTACACATGCTAATGTGTTTGTGCGGGGGGGGGGGGGACAGCTGACATAACCAGATGTCAGCTGCCCACCCAATTCCCTGGAATTCTACACGCATATGTAAGAGTGGCCTGGACCACCCTTACATATTCGATGGTTGGCGACCAGCGAAAGATGGGGGAGGTTCCCACTGGCATGCAAATGGATGTTCACGTAAAACATCCATCCGTTAGCCTTGTGAACGAATCCCGCTTGCGAATGGGGGGCACCGGCTAAGAATTCGCAAGGTGGGATTGGGTGACTCGCAAGGATGCAAATTCTCATCCGAGCGAGTCAACCAGAATAAGGGCCCTAGTTCAAATTGCATGCTGTTTTATCGTATCTCATAGATACGATCTAGTACAAAATGCACACCGCACAGTGTATGGGCACCTTTATTCCTCTACGCTGTTGTAACTAAAGCTGTGTACACACGGGGGCGATAGGGGCTATAATCGCTGGGAATATGCTCGCAGGCGACCATATTGCCAGTGATGGAAGTGTGCCCTGGCGATAAATCGCCGGGTGCGCGCTCCCGTTTTCAGGAACGATTAGCTTGCTCCTGCGACCAGCTAATTACCTCTGCGGCACCACCGGCAGAGGTTCCCTTTCATCAGCGACCATCTCTGGTCGCTGATGAAAAGGAGACACTGGGCAATGTATTGCTAGCAATATATTGCTGAGCAATATATCTCCCCCGTGTGTACGGGGCTTAACTTGCATTTTCAGCAATGTACAGTATGAAATGAGATGCACACTAAAAACATTTCTGTCTCTATTCTAAGAATAAATGCTTCATATGTCCATCCATAGTATGTGCAGAGGGCTGCATATCGTCTCAAACTGCTCCATCAGTTACTATTTTTTCAAATGCAGGTTTGTTTCAACAATTATAGAAAAAACACAATATCTGTGAATAATCAGTCATACGTTGCAAAAAAATCTGTTAGTTAAGAATAAAGTGAACTGCAACCCACACTGTGTGATATACCCTTGTACTGAATTGTCTCCTACTGTAGTGTGAAAGTCCGTACATGGCAGCCTTCCCTCAGCCAGCAGTGTGATCTCTCCATCTGGAGCAGCATTTGTCTGCACAGGGAGAGACATATGTATGGATCACTGACCTCAAAATCAACCAAATAAATATGACAAGGCGAAAACTCTTGAGTGTGAAGACCCGACCAAAACAAAAGTGTTATTACTATACAAAAGCATAGAGGTAAAATCCAGTGCTCACTCCTTCACTGCAACCAGTGGCGTAACTATTAATTTTTCTCCCCCCTGCCAAAAATGTTGGTAGCGCCCCCCCCCCCCCCCCCCTCCAACCTCCCCCAAAAAATGTCGGTAGCACTCCCCCTCCCAAGTACAGTTAACCCCCCCACCACCTTTCCCCACCTTAACCTCCACACACCTTACCCCTCCCGCGTCCGCCGCATCCGCAGCTGGTTTTGTCTGCGGTCCCATCCTGGGTCTCCTGGCTCCTGCTGTTAATAAAAAGGGACACTCACAAAATGGCTGCCCCCATACAGCAGACCATTTTTAAGGATGCTAGAGGAGGGCGCCGCCTCCTCTAGCCTCCACAAAAATGGTCTGCAGTATGGGGAAGCCATTTTCTGAGTGTCTCTTTTCATAAGCAGCAGGAGGGAGCCGGGAGTCCGTGACCGCAAACAGATCAGCCGGCGGCAGGTCACAGCAGACGGCTGCAGGTCACGGTGGATGGCAGTGAGTAACTATAGCCCCACAGACCCCCTGGTGCCCACACTTTCTCTGCGCCTTTCCGCCACAGCGGGGGCTGCGGGGCTATAGTTACGCCACTGACTGCTACCCAGTGCTAAAATGATTAAATGTAAAGCATCATCTAAATGTAATGCTGGATGGGAATCCTGACTGCATCCCATGCTGCACTGCTGCCAGGGCCCTGATTGCTGCATAACACACAAACACATGCATATCCCATCAGGGGCAGATTTAGGGCTTTTAGTGTGGGCTGTTTTAGTATTAGTAGCCAAGACTTTCCTGTTCACCCAAGCATTTCAGTAATGTCCCTTGTTAAGTTAAGTTTGTTGGTACTTGTGTAGTTTCACGGCGCCACGGCGTCTGAGTCCCCTTGCGGGGCACGCTTCGCTCGCCCACGCTGCGGGCTCGGTGGCTCGCTACGCTCGCCACGCTATTTAAAATCAACTCCATGCCAAAATGGATAGTGGAGGTATAAACTATCCATGTTGGCATGGAGTTGTTACTTTTTGGACATATTTCATGGCGAGCGTACACCCGGAAGTAGCACGGCGCCATCCTGGTGCCGTGAAACTACACAAGTACCAGTTTGTTTTGTATTTTGTGCTGTAAAAGGCTACTGCAAGCACTTTAAGTCCTATTAGGAGAAAAGTGCTATATAAATAACATTATTATTATTATTACATGCCCTCAATTTGGCAATTTGTACTTTAGTATAACTTAACCTACTAATAAAACAAGCCATGAGCTATGACATTGCATTTGTTTGCAATTATCTATATATAAAAGCCTAACTACTCATCACCTCTGAGATGAAGTACCACCAATGACCCCTAGAGGCCACTCAACAGACCATATTACACTTTAACAGAAAGTGAAAGCAAAATGATCTATTTAAAACATGCTGGATATGGAAAGAAGGAGCTGTGAAGACAGAGATTGGAAACAGGAACAGATAGGGACTAAGCCATCATTTTGATGGGCTTTTACCTAGTTTATACATATTTACTTAAGTAGGTCAGCTTATAGGAGCAACCTGTTCATGTCCAACCTGTTTAAACTTCACTTAAGATGTGTACAGGATATTATAGTGAAAATATTTTGTAGTTACAGATCATTTTGGGGAGAAAAATGAAACACGCATCCAAGTGTCGCCCCCTCCTCAACAAAGGTTGCCCCTAGGCATGTGCCTCATATGCCTAGTGGAAAAATTCACCATTGCATCACATCATTCAAAGTCAATGGCAGCTACTGCAACAAACATGAATAGGCATAAGCAGGAATGTAAACTAGAAAGGACACTGGGGTGTGAAGAACTCTAGTTTCAAACTGTATTTTCATTCTGTATTTCTCTATTTCCACTGAATAGGGCAGGCATGTCCAAACTGTGGCCCTCCAGTTGTTGTGAAATTAGCATTCCCTAGTACAAAAACTGTGGCAAGGCATGATGGGAATACTGTGCCCAATCATAGAGACCATATCTTCAGAAGGATATAATAACAATGGCCCTTATTCTGATTGACGCGTACTTTACCGCATACTTTCGGATCGCGTCTTTACGTCGTCTGCGCATGCGTGGAGAACGCAACGCGCATGTGCCACGCCTTGACTCCGTACCAGTTCGGCCAAATCCCGTCCAAAACTGTTCCCCGCAATCAGTCGGGAAATATGGGCGTATTATGGGCGTCATGCGGAATGACACATGGGCGTAGTTTCAAAGTGGGCAAAACGGGGCGGAAACATGGGCGGACACGGGGGAGTACACTTATGTTGGGGGGCGTACATTCGGATACCACTCCGAATGCACGCGATCAAAAAGGGCAGAAATGTGCGGTGTCCACAAGTGTACTATTGCTTTGCGGACACCACTCGTTCATGCGGTAGGCGAACGTACCGCCTAATGACTACAAGCATTAACACCTGAACCCAATAGAATCTACTCCTTTACTCATTACTCACTAATAGGCCGCTTGTCAGTGCTTTAATTGAAACCATTGCTGCTTCAAGGAAACCTTAGTAATCCCCCACATATGCTGTACTTGTCAGACACTTTAAAACTGCTAACAATGGACATGACTGAATATTAATACTAGCAATACACATGTGTATTCGACATGTACTCATGAAACCACACATTTTTGGTAAAGTTAACAAATTTATTTCTATACATGTCACAGTCAATGCCACTGTGATGCAATGACCAAAAAATACAAAATCCAAAAAATAAACAACATGGCAGGAATGTACCAAAATAAATAATAATACAAAACAAATATAATTGCACACAGATGGACTCCAGCACCTCCTATGTGCCACTGCACATGCAGCCAGTGGGAAATGAGGATGCTGCTGGCCCTTCTACAGCAGGGCAACCTGCACCTGACCATTCTACAGCAGGGCAACCTACACCTGGCCCTTCTGCAGCAGGCCAACCTGCAGCTGGCTCATATGCACCATCAGCAGAATCATTTTGAACACAACCGGGGACTTCACAAGATAGTACCATGGCCATCACTTCAAGTACAGCTGACAGTAATGGCAGGCAAAAGAGGGCAACAGGGGAACCAAAAAGGACATATGAAGCAAGGGCTCATCTGGTTACCCTCAGCACGTGATTGGACACAAGAAGCTGACACACACAGCACAATGGAAGATTTGGGACCACATAACGGTGGAGATTAATGCAGCCACAAGTTCATTTGCGACCACGTTTGGCCTTGGTAGGCTCCTTGGCCTGTGCAGCAGCTCTTCGGCCACGGCCAGATGCTGGGGCAGGTGGAGCAGATGATGTTGAGGGGTTGGCTGGTCTACCCCTCCTGCCAGCAGGGAGTGTTGCCGGTGGTAATGCACCAAAAACGGATGACATTAGGACCCTGTTGCTGGTAACCAGCTCCACCATAAGCTCATTATGGTGGAGGAGGAGATCATTTTGGCGGGTGGCTTGCTCGGCCAGCACCTGAGCACTTGCAGCCATGGCCTGATGTGACTCAGCCATGGCCTGCATGCTCGCAGCGATGGCCTGCTGGGTGCTGACCAAGCTCGCCAGGATCTCCTCGGTCCTACGCATCCGTTCTGATGCCAAGTCTCCCTGCTGGTTGATGTCCCCAAGCATGTTGGCCAAGGCGGCCAAATCGGCTTAGGCCGATGGCTGCTGCTGCACAGGCCTACCCCTGGGGCCAGGTGGCACGGACTCCTCCACCTCCTGAGCAGAGTCGTCACCAAGCGGTGGGGTGTCTGTGGAAAAAGATAAACACAATTAGGAGACATTCTAAGATAATTACTTGCACAAGTTTATGGCATGACCAATATTTACCTTCCAGAAAAGACGCAAACACTTCAGCTGGGGCCTCGCTATCCATCGTGCTCACCCCCCTGATCTCCTCAACTGATATACAGCTCTCGGCCATCAACTCCAGGGGGGTGAGCTCTAGCCCTGATGGCATGGGCCCGGCCCCAGATGTCTGGCTGTGTTCCCACCGCTTGGTCATCTTCCTCTTCAGGTTGGTTTTGAAGTCCTGCCACCTGCAATGTAAGTTGACATATTAATACATGTCACTCCAGATGTTAGCTGTTGCAGCCATTGCTCTGTGCTACATATTACGACATGTGATTAATGTCCAAAAGATAATATTACATGCAACTATGATATCAACCGTTACAATACACATTCACAATCACCCTACTATAACTCTCACCAAAATAACATGGCAATAATGTCTGTGTATCGTAACAACCTCACGGGCCATTTGCAAAATCCATCTAAGCATCAATTCAATCATTACTTGGCTATTACTGGGCACATGTATCACAAAACAACTTGCCTCTTCTTCACATGGTCCGTCTCACGAACTTGTGGCGCTACTTCATTAATCTCTGCCGTTATCTGTTCCCAAATCTTCCATCTGCGTGTGTGTGTCAGCTTCTCCGATGGACACTCAATCCAATCACGTGCTCGGGGAACCAGGATGGCAAGCTCCTGTGCTTCATATGCCTTATTTTTTTTTGGTGGTTCCTCTGTTGCCCTGGCTCTCCCCTTGCCACGTCCTTGGCCACGCCCCCTGTCACGTGTCGCTGCACTTGAAGTGCTGGCCATGGTACTACCTTGTGAAGTCCCCGGTTGTGTTCCAAACAATTCTGCTGATGGTGCATATGAGCCAGCTGCAGGTTGGCCTGCTGCAGAAGGGCCAGGTGTAGGTTGCCCTGCTGTAGAATGGTCAGGTGCAGGTTGCCCTGCTGTAGAAGGGCCAGCAGCCTCCTCATTACCCACTGCCTGCATGTGCAGTGGCACATAGGTGGTGCTGGAGTCCAGATGGTCAAAAAGGTGCTGCAGCTCTGGGTCCACCTCTGGTTGTGATCCAGACATGTTAGCAACAACATTGTCACCTTCTAATACACCTTTATATACTGTTTGTGTATCCTGTTTGGCGGACATCAGCGGCAGCTGCGTTCCGTGCGTGAGCGTACGTCGCTGTTTTTTCGCGCCGCATACGGTGGCGGAAATTCCATTGTGTAAAACCTGGCGAAAGTTCTACATGAAATACTGGTCACCAATGCTAACATTGCATAGAATCTTCTGATACACCTGTGACTATTGCACAATACACATGCTATTTGCTAGCATGACATGACATTTGATTCATGACTACTGTGGTATTGTGGCGTTTGATTGCAAGCTAAAAGTAGCCCAATCCCTTAGATAATCCAGGCCACAAGTCATGCAATACTCATCTCTACTGTTATAGACCACACATGTGAGAGGCCTATAAATAGTGACTTGCTGCTAGAATCATTTGTCTCCAGATCTGGACTTGTCAGGGTCTAAGGTAAGGTCTTCCATGCTCCTTGTAGATATGATATCCATTAACAATGTAAGTGTATGAATGTATGCACCATTGCCTCACTGACTACAGATTGTTGGGCCAGCAAAGTGCGTGTATCATTATTGCAACATGTCACATGTTCACTATTTCACTCACAGGTCTTAAACCTGTGTGGGTTCATCTATTGCAGGACAACATGTCCCAGCAATAGATGAAATGTCTCATAGTACATGATGTCGGCAAAAAATGCTGACACCTTTATCTGTGTGTTTAGGACGGTGTGTATTGAGTTCATATTATTGTTACATCATTATAGAGTCAAATGGATCTGCGGGATTTCACGGGGCGGCCATCTATTGTACGTATTGAAGCCTACAGATCTATTTGTAGTGGGATATGGCCATTATGTGCATAGGTGCATCAGTATTTATGTTCATTTCTTTATAGGTTGCTGAAGCAATGATGCGCTACATGGAGAGGAGGCTAAGGGCACTTGCGGCTCTCCCCACTCGTCGCCCAAGGAGGCCAGGACGTGCTAGAATCTATCGCACACGGGTGACTCTGTTTGCTATGCCCGATGATGAGGTACTTACTAGGTACCGGTTACCGCCACATGTAATTCTGGATCTGCTCACGTTAATTGAGAGCGATCTGGAACCTCTACACGGGATCACGACAGCAATTCCGCCTCACACACAGCTGCTGGCGGTGTTGCATTTCTGCGCCTCAGGATCATTCCAACAAGTAGTGGCAGTACTTGCTGGAATATCTCAGCCGGCCTTCTGCCGAATCCTGAGGCGTGTGACGTCGGCCATGTTCAGGCGCAAGGGGCACTTCATGGCCATGACATTTGCCACCGAGACCCTGCGCAGAAGCCAGCAGGCCTTCCATCAAATTGCTGGCTTCCCTAATGTGATAGGGGCTGTGGATGGCACCCATGTACCATTTGTGCCTCCATCTCGAAGTGAGAAGATATATAGGAACCGCAAATTGTTCCACTCACTGAACGTGATGGTGGTATGTGGCCCATCCATGGAAATTCTCGCCTTCAACTCGAAGTTTCCCGGAAGTGCCCATGACTCTCATGTCATCCGACAAACCGGGATATGGCAAAGACTACAAGAGCTGGAAGGCCGTGATGCGTGGGTTCTGGGTGACTCCGGTTACCCATGTACGCCCTGGCTACTTACGCCGTACAGCTCCCCAGCACCGGGCCCACAGGAGGCATTCAATCGGGCGCATGTTGCCACCAGGCAAGTGGTGGAGCGCTTAATTGGCCTTTTAAAAGGTCGATTTAGAGTGCTCCACCGCACTGGTGGTGACTTACAATATGCGCCTCAAATGGTGTCGAGGATCGTGGGCCTGTGTATATTTTTCCACAACATTGCTGTGCGGCGTGAGATACCCTTTGATGAGTGGGAGGTACCATCTGAGCCGCAAGATCCGCCCATGCGCCCATCCCGCGCCCCTGAATGCCGGAGGGGATACCAGCTGCGGGACTCTGTGGCGCAAAGATACTTCAGGTACATGTTATCGAGTTGACAGAACACACCAATTTTAGTAAAAATCACCCCTTCAAATAAGTACAGTGTGTTAGTTGTCAGTGTTACAAAACGAAAATTAGCCAGCCTGCCCTCCTAATGGCAAAGAAATAGGAGATATTTATCATATGTGCTTAGTTTTGGGGGAAGTTCAATATAGGTGCTCATTATTATACCTTGTACAAGGGATCTTATGTGTTTGTTATATCTTCATTATTGTAGTTGATACTATCCCTGATGACTGGTGAGTACATTGATTTATTCTCTAATGTGTTGGGGATTTTTTCCTGTGTTGATGTATGATTTGTTTGCAGATATATATATATATATATATCTATATATATGATATTTGAATTTATTAACATGTTTCAACATTTCAAGGAGCAGGCAGCCAGGCAGCCAGGCACCCAGGCAGGCAGGCAGGCAGGCAGGCAGGGCTGGTGTATAATGCTGGTCTCAGGATACCTGCAAGTATGTGTATGTGTCTTTTAAACATAAATGTACGCATACACATAGATGCATAGAGTAAGTAATGCTAACTACAGCTATGCGTTGCTAAGCTATAGCACGCGTTGCTTGGCGGAGCGAGGCGTCATTGGATTTGCTAAGTGCATACACACTGTGTTTTATATATATCAGATTTGTTCATTGCCATACATCAGCACTACTGTTTTGAAGGCATGCGAATTTGTCACCATTTGTGTTGGCGCAGAGACGCTGTTCATGTAAAGATGAACAATAAAGTTATTAACACAAATAACTGTGATAAACCAATGCCACCACCTGATTGGTTGATAGATGCCATTGTTAACATGGCGGAGACACGAAGGGCAGACCCCTTTTCACCTGCGGAGCTGAGGGTTCTGGTCTCCGTCATGGAGACAAGGCTGGGCCGTGCGGGGCCCTTTATCAGTAACCGCCATAAGCGGAGGGCCTATGCTGCGGCAGGGCGCCGTATTTACGCCCGCACTCGGGTGCGGAGGTCCATCGGGCAGCTCGAGAGGCGGTGGTCGGACCTCCGCAGGCGCCAGCCCCAGCTGCTACAGCAAATCAGGGGCGAAATTGCTGATTGTGAGTATTTTAGCTATGAAATTTCGCACTTACAACATAGCATATATAAACAATAAAATGTGTCTCATGATAAGTGGGTGTCCATGGGTTTAAAAGTCCATAGACTGTTATGTGTGCTTCTTCCTGGTTAACATGCAGTCATGTGGCTTTTATATGTAATGACATAGCATTGAGGATTCTGATGCATACAATGTGCCAGATCTAATATGTGTTACACATTGATAAATGCCAGGGTTGTAATGTTTGAACAAATTACTAACAATCACATAATAATTTAAATGTCACATTTTGGAGCCCATTAACAGTAAGGAGCTACTTTCCTGCATCGTTTGCCATCATTATCACCCTTCCATGTATGTCTTGTTATGGATTAATACATGTGCCCCAATGACCCGACATTGACCATGATTTTTTTTTCTACCACACAGCACGAGCCCGAGCCCGACAGGCACGTGAAGAGGCCGAGGCAGCCCTGGCCCAGGAGGAGGCCCAAGACCCTGAGGAGGAGGTGGCGGCAAGGGTGGAGGAGGAGGAAGTGGAGGAGGAGGAAATGTTGGAGGAGCAAGTGGAGGAGATGGTGGAGGAGATGGTGGAGGAGGTGGTGAAGGAGGAGGAGGTGCCTGAGGAGGTGGTGGTGGAGGAGGTGGAAGAGGAGTTGGTGGCAGAGGAGGAGGTGTTGGTGGCGGAGGAGGAGGTGGTGGTGGTGGAGGAGGAGGTGGAGGAGGAGGTGGTGGTGGTGGAGGAGGTGGTTGTGGCGGAGGAGGTGGACGAGGTCATGGTGGCGGAGGAGCTGGCGGAGGAGGGGGCTGAGGAGGCCACGGTTGCCCCAGAGGATTCCGAATCCGAGGGGGAGGAGGCGTGCCAGGCCCCGGAGTCCCATCAGATCGGTATGTTTACATAATGCATCATTCATGAAGTAGTTGTACTGGTATTTGTTATGTAGCACTGTTGATTAAAAATTTTGTTCCAATACTATTCATATAGACCCCAAAGTGGGTAGCTACAGATACAGGTACGGGTTAGATGGGGTGTCCAAGGCATCCCTTTCATCCAGGACACCTCTCAATTACACAGGTTTGTGGGATGGGTTGGAGCTCCATTTTGACTGCCACATAACCGTTGTAGTTAAACAGGATCCTGGAGTAAAGGGATGAGTGGATCATTTGTGGATTAAATTCACCTGCTGCACGCGTAGATTATGACCCATCAAATAGTGGAATCTATATTGTTGGTGAATGTTATTTATAAACTCTAGGATGTATGCTATAAATGGAGTATGGCCCGGCCTACCTTGGAATGGAGTCACAAGTTGCCAGTGTCCCAGGAGCCTCCTCTACCTAAACACCCCCTGTAGTTCCGATTGTTTTTTTGCCGTCACAGAATTGTAGGTTGGTTTAGACAGAATTATGATTTTGAGGATGTGTACTGTGCATTCCTGACATTTGCATAACTCCCATGCCACGAACCATCACTGAACTTAGACTGAGCAGATTGTGACAAGTTCTTATTGACGGAGGCCATGACATGCTTGTCATTGGTTAGTCATGGGTGGGTTGTGACTGAGAAGAAACACTATGACTGTTATGTCTTCTGCAGAGTAAAGGGTAGAGGGAAAAAAAGACAGTATGTAGTAAATAAGTTTGCATGTATGTATATATGTATGTGTCATATCTATTTATCTATGTGTGTCTCTATCTCTCTACATAGATAGATATATATATATATATATATATATACACACACATGTCACCTAGCATTTGTGCAATTTATGTCGCAGTATGTGAAATGTATGCATGAATAACATGACTAATTTTTGCCCCTTTGACATGCCCACAGATGACACCACACCGGCAGATGAGGGGGTTCGTGGGGCCCTCCTGCGGGCGGAGCACCATTTGAGGCTATTACTAGCCGATCTGCAGGACCTCAGAGATCTCCTGATCTAATTTATTATTTTATATTTTTTTATTTAAATGTTAATTTTGTATTATAATAAATGGTTTATGCAAGTTCACAGTTGTTGGTTTTATTTGCACATTAAACAGTATATGTGTAGATTGTTTATAATCTTTTACACAGGGTCTAATACAAACCATTGCACTTAAATTGCTGTAAGGGTTAATGTGTGCAATGCATGTGTTAGGCATGCTTGTAAGGATATATTGGCATCTAATTGATTCCAATTCAAAATAAGCAGTTTTTTATGAGGATAGGTAATTGAATAAGTGGGTCATGTGATGTATTGCAGAAGATACATAATAGTGGGTTGTTTGGCGTAAATACTCCGCTTACGGGCGGTAGCACCGCTTGGCTCCCGTTCGGATGCGGTATTTCCGAGCATACTCTGTAATACTCTGTAATACCGTGCAGAATCGGAGTGTTTCTCCCGCACACGCATGGTTTGTATGTCGTCCGTAAACACGCACTGTTCTTAAAGAGTGAGTCCGTCCGAATGCGGAGGACACGTGGGCGTTTCTACAGACGATGGCCGCACGCGGCAAAACACCGTGGCGTGCGGACCGCTCCGTAAGAATGCGGGAATATCCGCACCGATCAGAATAAGGGCCAATGTGTATAAGAAGGGCAACTAAAATGGTACCTGTCCTACACCACAAAACTTACCCAGAAAGACTAAAAGATCTCAATACTGTATGTATAGTTATGAGCAGAGAAGTGAAAGGGGGACATGACCGAAACGTTCACATATACCAAGGGTTTTAACAAAGCAGGGTACCATTCTTCAAAGGAAGAGAAGTTTATTAAAACACGAGGACATGCACTGGAAAAAGGGTATTGAATAAGCCGAATAGGGGCCCATTTATCATTACATATTTGAATCTATTTCAGCTGAAAACACCCATTTTCTGGGGTTGGCTGTAAATAGTTAGTGCCCACATATGTACAGTATGTAGGTTTCTATAGAGGATGCTATGCTGCCAGATATCATGGTAGCCCATTGTAGCCTATGGGCTACACTAGGGCGCCGACAACACCGCCAGGCCCCTTTTTCCCATTTATAAGATTTGCCCCGGATCTTACTTGGGGATCATCGGGCGATCTGCATAGACTACTTTGATTTTTCATGTTTATATGGCTATTTTTTTGTTGTGTACCATGCTAATATAATTTCTATTTGTTTTGTGTAATAGTATTGTGGATACCCATTTTATTATGTATCTGTTTATTGAAAATAATAGTAAAAGTCATTGTTTTAAAAAAAAAAGTAGTAAAATGAAATTATGTTTGAATACACAGAGCTTTTCTTACATTTCTGATTTTTTTTTTTTTTACATAAAGTCTGTTTATTGAACAACAAGTAAGACACATATAGACAGTATAATAAGAGGGTAGTACAAATGACAAGGATAATTTTGTCAAATACTGTTGAATAAATGATTGCTGTAAATTTTACAATACAAAGAGACATAACAAATAAAAGAACACCCACAGAACAAAGACATGCTAAGTAAAAAAAAAAAGACGATACAGTGAAATACCAAAATAAATATCCGTAAATTTACTAAGATGGGAGCTCTATTAAAAATGGGATGTTGCCTGTAGTAACCAATCAGATTCTATCTATTATCTTCTAGAAGGTGCTAAATAAATAATTAGAATTTGATAGGTTGCTATGGCCAATATGTCATCTTCAATAGAACTCCGATATTAGCAAATTGACCCCATAATATCTCAGTACAGTTCTGCATAAGCCATATAGTGATATCCAATTAAGCACGATAAAACACCAGGGGCGAAATGTAATAGGGTGCGATTTTTTAGACTAAAAAAAAATCGCACCAAATCGCACCTTTAAAAATCGCGTTTTTTGCCGCGAATTCGCATATGTAATGAGATGCGAATTCGCGGCAAAAAATGCGATTTGCCGCGATTTGCCGCGATTTTTAGTCATGAAAATGTGCGCATTTTCAGTCATGAAAATGTGTGCATTTTCATAAATGCGATTTTGTTCCAAAAAAAAAAAGTAAAAAAAAAAACGGCGTGGGGTCCCCCCTCCTAAGCATAACCAGCCCCGGGCTCATTGAGCCGGACCTGGTTCCAAAAATACGGGGGGACAAAAAGCATAGGGGTCCCCCGTATTTCTGAAACCAGCCCCGGACTCTTGGACCGGTCCTGGTTCCAAAAATACGGGGGACAAAAAATCTGGGGGTCCCCCGTATTTTGAAACCAGCACCGGGCTCCAACAGCCCGCGGTGTCATGCCACAGCCGGGGGACACTTTTTATACAAGGTCCCCCGGCCAAAACATGAGCACCGTGGCTGGTCAGCCTTGGACGGGGTACCTGGAGGAGTGGGGACCCCCCCAATAAAGGGGTCCCCCCCCCCCAGGCTTCACCCGTCCAGGGCTGAAGCCCGGGGCTGTCACCGGCGTCCGTGGCCAGTGGACGCCGGCCTGATAGGGTTAAATCCATCATACATATCATTACATTGCTTTTTACCGGCGAACTACAAGTGCCAGCAGACCTCCCCCGCATGCTGGGACTTGGAGAACCACAAGTCCCAGCATGCGGGGCATTAATGGGCCCGCTGGGACTTGTAGTCCACCTGTAAAAAGAATGTTTATAAAAAACACACACACAGAGAAGTACAAGTTTATTACATACACACACCTCAATTTTACACCAGCGTTACTTACCATTCCTGGATCCAGCGCTGGTCTGGCTGCTTCGCAGCCGGCTCCCCCCGCACTGACAGGCAGCGGGGAGAACCGGCTGTCTCCGTTGCTTCTAACAGCCTCTGTAGCGCTGTCCGAGTGCTACAGAGGCTGAGAGCGTGATTGGCTGAGCTACAGTATGCGTCTCCATGGAGACGCATAGCTCAGTCCTGATTGGCTGAGCTATGCGTCTCCATGGAGACGCATACTGTAGCTCAGCCAATCACGCTCTCAGCCTCTGTAGCACTCGGACAGCGCTACAGAGGCTGTTAGAAGCGACGGAGACAGCCGCTTCTCCCCGCTGCCTGTCAGTGCGGGGGGAGCCGGCTGCGAAGCAGCCAGACCAGCGCTGGATCCAGGAATGGTAAGTAACGCTGGTGTAAAATTGAGGTGTGTGTATGTAATAAACTTGTACTTCTCTGTGTGTGTGTTTTTTATAAACATTCTTTTTACAGGTGGACTACAAGTCCCAGCGGGCCCATTAATGCCCCGCATGCTGGGACTTGTGGTTCTCCAAGTCCCAGCATGCGGGGGAGGTCTGCTGGCACTTGTAGTTCGCCGGTAAAAAGCAATGTAATGATATGTATGATGGATTTAACCCTATCAGGCCGGCGTCCACTGGCCACGGACGCCGGTGACAGCCCCGGGCTTCAGCCCTGGACGGGTGAAGCCTGGGGGGGGGGGACCCCTTTATTGGGGGGGTCCCCACTCCTCCAGGTACCCCGTCCAAGGCTGACCAGCCACGGTGCTCATGTTTTGGCCGGGGGACCTTGTATAAAAAGTGTCCCCCGGCTGTGGCATGACACCGCGGGCTGTTGGAGCCCGGTGCTGGTTTCAAAATACGGGGGACCCCCAGATTTTTTGTCCCCCGTATTTTTGGAACCAGGACCGGTCCAAGAGTCCGGGGCTGGTTTCAGAAATACGGGGGACCCCTATGCTTTTTGTCCCCCCGTATTTTTGGAAACAGGTCCGGCTCAATGAGCCCGGGGCTGGTTATGCTTAGGAGGGGGGACCCCACGCCGTTTTTTTTTTATAAAAACACTTTTACACATTTTTATTAACAGAACCATGCACAGATCTCAATGATCTGTGCATGGTTCTGTCAAATTCGCCTGTCAGAACCTGGTCTATTTTTTTTGCGATTTTTGGTAACATTGACCAAAAATCGCACCCTATTACATTTGCGAGTTGTATACTTTATAATGGGAAAACATCTGGATGCGAATTGAAATGTGACTAAAAATCGCACTTAGAAAAGTGCGATTTCGCGGTAAAAAGTGCGATTTTTTACCGCGATTTTCAACCTATTAAATGTGCGATTTTCGGAAAATGTGCGATTTCGGCCGTTTTTGACCAAAAATCGCACATGTCTAAAAAATCACACCCTATTACATTTCGCCCCAGGTGTGAAAAATTAAATTTTTTCACGATTTCTCGCAATATTTCGATTTCTTTAGGTTGTTCAATTTAAATCGCCTGTAAAAATATATATTTTCTCACAGAAACACAGGTCTATAGGCAATCATGACAACATCAGCAATGGTCAGTCATCCATATGTATTCTGTTGAATTGATGTGGAAAGTGACCAAAGGACACGCAGAAATGTCTTCGTTTATGTGTGTTTTATTTATGTCTGTTGAGGCCAATATATTTTTATTGTCCTTTAAGGGCAGGTGGGTTTGTTTTACTATTTTACAGGGGATGACGGACACAATGGGCATATCAGGCAATGTAGATTTTCAACACACGCATGTATATCAGGGAATGGCTTAATTACGGCATTAGCATAATGCACATAGGCGGCTGCAGCTAAATATGCAAGAAAGGCTCAAATTGTGTCCAACTCAGAATCAGGACATATGAGGAGGGAGTACCCGCCCCTCTAGACAAACTCCACCCCTCCACAGATCCCGCCTCTATTAGGGCTGCTCCCAGAAATGTCCCAGTCTGGTTTCCATCCCAATTCCCGCGTGGAAACCCCCCTAGGTGTGGGATCACAATGTGAAGCATCACATTCAGAAGGACCGCATGTGATTCTGCCACCAGGGAAGGTCCTGGGTGGCTCAAGGAGCAATAGCTGGCCATACAGTGCTGCGACTTCTCGCATTACTGTATGTCCACCTTCACACTGTGGGAAAGGACTCAGGAGAACTGTCTGTGTGTTTCCCTCTCTAGATCTGAATGCTCTCATTAGATAACTGGTACACAGGACCCTGACACCCAGGGGGAGATGAGGAGAAACACTTCCCCTTCCCTCATTTCTCCCCTAATAGGAAGCTTAATTGGTAGCTCATGAAACCTGAAACTCCTGTGTCTTTGCCTGCACACTGTCCTGCTTGTACTTGGCTGTCTGATTCTGCTGCTGCACAATAGGGAGTGCTAGAAATGGCACTGTTCTCTGGTAGTGGGGGGAGGCTGACAAAGTATAGTAACTTATGTGGCAACTGTTTCCCCTTTAATATGGGTAATAATTGTCTCAAAAGCAGTAAGGCCTGGCATTTTGACTGCCATGCTCTGGAGACTGTAGGCCCGGTGAGGGGGCAGCTTCTGCATTTCTGTTTTTTAAAGTAATGCAAATATAGTATGCCTAAAGCTGGCCATACATCTACAGATTTCTTGTCAGATCTGGTTGGTTGGAACAAAAACCTGGTAATGGATGAGAGCAGATGACAGTTGACCATTTGCTTTGAAATGCTGGAAAACTGCCAAACTGTCATTTAGCTACTACCAGGTTTTTGTTCCAGCCAGCCAGATCTGTCATTCAATATGTAGATGTATGGCTACCTTTAAACTACTATTAACTTTTATTTCTAATCCATAGATAATGGATGTTCCTGTGACAGGTGTAAAAATGCCTACTTTCAGCAGAAGAATAAGACACAGAGTATCCTGGATTTAGATTTGGTATAAAATAAGGGGTAAGAATCATTAGGTAGACAAGTTTTAAGGCCCCCATACACTATGCGATTTGGGCCAGATTTCACCCAATTCGGATGGATTGGGCCCTAATATCGTCCCAAATCACATGTGCAGACATCCCATCCAACCCGATGCACAATCCCGTGTGCATGGTCCCATGTGCATCGGGTCAGAGTCGGGACATCGGACAGGCTGCACACTACATTTATCAGATTGGATCCATCACTGACACATTTTTAGCCCAGGTGTGTCAGGGGTAAAGCACCACTGGCACACACCTATGTGCTGCAGTGGGTCGGTGGGATGGGCAACGGATCCCTGCGGCGGCTGGGGAGGCAGCAGGGTCCCTGCGGTGGCTGGGGAGGCAGAGTGGTCCCTGCGGTGGATAGGCATTCAGTGGGGTCCTTGCAGCAGATGGGCAGTCAGCGGCGGGGTCTCTGCGGCGAGTGGGCACTAGTAGCACTATTGGCGGGGCAGGAAGCGGCTGGTGAATGTGCAACTATATTTTTAAAAGACTGGCTGGCCATTTATTGGCTGAGAGAATTCTCTCAGCCAATCAGCAGCCTCCCATCTGATTGGCTGAGAGAAATGGTTTTACATTCATCAGCCGCATCCCGTGCCGCCTATACTGCTACTAGTTCCCATACGCAGCAGGGACCCCCCGTTGACTGCCCATCCGCCGCAGGGACCCCACTGACTGCCCAGCCGCCGCAGAGCCCCCCTGCCCACCTGTACGGACCCCTCTGCCCGCCCCTGCCAGCTATCTGGGGATTTATATGCAATAAATTGCGGGTGATGTTCTGTCTGGAGTCACTGTCGGACAATCTGGAGGTGGTAGTGGGGGACCAGTTAACTGTGGTGTTGCTACTCTGGCCCAGGGTCTTGCTCGGAGGCGGTTTTCTAGAAGTTGCTCTTTGGCATCTGCCAATCAGTAACTTTAAAAAAAATGATGCAAATGTTAAATTTGACAGCCCAAGGATGGTGACCTTTAAACTTCTTTTGTGAAAGCCTTGAATACGGCCACTAATTCTTTTAACATATTGCATAGTTTTACAGCTCCTGTCAAAACAAATCATTCTTTATATTAACTGTCTTATTTAAACATTATGTCTCAATCTCCCAACTATCTTCATAGGAGTTGGAGGCTGTGACATCTCTGAAGTTCGCAGCTCCTGGCAGTCACTGTTTCGGTGACTTTTCGAAGAACAAGTGATCATCACGCTAAGTGTATTGTTTGATGTTTTCCTCTTTTTGCATAACCTTTGGTCTGTTTCTAAGGCAGTCCGCAGCTCAGACATGCCAGCTACGGCTCTTGTCAGCAGAAAGCAGCAGGGATACAAAACTGACTGGCAGATTTGTGAAAAAGGGATCAGAGAGGAGGGAAGAGACAGACAGACTGGGAAATATTTAGAGAGTTATTTAAGATTATTTTGATGAAGAAAAAAAAAGGGAATAAAAATTATTTTTGACAATCTGAACAGTGATATAAAATATTCAGGTTCATATCAGTCCATATTTCTGATGCAAATTAAAGTTTCCATAAAAAAATAAAAAAGTTTTCCAAATCTTTTATGTAGCAGTGGCATAACTACAAGGTGGCTACACTGGCAAATGTCCTCAGCTCAGCATCAAAACTCAACATCTGGATAGGCCCGAAGTTGCAGCCTGGATTTTGGATCATTGACTGAAGCGACTACGTGGAGGCTGCTGCCTGCTGGGCCCGTTTGAGCCCCGCTGTCTGTCGCTTACCTAAGGAGGCTCCTTTGTCATTGCTTGTGGAGGCTGGAGTCCCCCTAAGTACCCCCACAGTTGCCTGTTTGTGTCTGTCCCCTAGGAGTGCCTCTGAGCAGAATTCTGTACAGCTCATTCTGTAAGTTCCCTGTTTGGCTCCATTGGTACCTAGAGAGCTGCAGCTGCACAAGTAGACCGAACGGTTTATAGAGATCCACCTTGAAAACTTACTAGGGGCCTACAAGATCCTAGATGAACAAATGGAAAACACAGATTAAACCACTTTTGTAAACCCCTAATGCAGCTTTTGACATCGGGCACTAGCCATCAGGTGGGCATAGATAAATATTTCTACATTCTTTACAGTGACTATTGTGCTCGATGTCATGACCTCAGATGCGCTGCCAAGTGAACAAGGAGCCAGATGGTGGCACTGCTGTTTAGGAGCATTTGTCTAGAAGGTAAGTGTGTGTCAGCTGCAGGGGCTGAACTGCAGGGATTGGCTGCAGGAACACAGATGGGGGGCTGGCAGCAGGAACTCAAAAAGTGGGGGCTGGCTAGGTACACAGAATGGGGAGGCCGGGGGAAAGCTGGCTGCAGAAAGACTGAAGGGGTGCTGGCACGAGGTGGGTACTACTGTCTATTTCTCCTCTGGGGTACCTAGTATGTATAGTACTTATACCACTGTCCTAATAGGTGTGTACACAATGGCCCCCGCACAGGGGACAGATGGTGAAGTCCTGAGCATGCACATATTGGCATATGCGCATGTGCAGGACTTCTGTGCGATCGCCCTCACCGACCGGCACTGTCGGCGTAGCACTTGCACAGGGGAGGGGGGGTGGGGAGAGAGAATACAGCGGCAGGGGGCTGTGATGCAATGGGTTCGGCACTTTCGGACTCGGTAAGCTGCGAGCTTCGCAGCTTATCGAGTCAATCAGAATGAGGGTCAATGTACGATCATAGACCTGAAATGCCTTTCTCACTTATGCTGTGTACACACGGGGGCGATAGGGGCTATAATCGCTGGGAATATGGTCGCAGGTGACCATATTGCCAGTGATGTGAGTGTGCCCCGGCGATAAATCGTGCGCGCTCCCGTTTTCTGCCCCATTGTAATCGCTGGTCGCAGGAGCTTGCTCCTGGACCAGCTGATTACCTCTGCGGCTCCCCCAGCAGAGGTTCCTTTTCATCAGCGACCATCTCTGGTTGCTGATGAAAAGGAGACACTGAGCAATATATTGCTCAGTAATATATTGCAAGCAATATATTGCTAGCAATATATCTCCCCCCGTGTGTACGCACCTTTATTGTGACATCCTGTGAATGCACAGGAGCTAAGAAAAGCAACACACAGATGTAACTTGGTATTATGGATGCTTAGACATGAGATTTGTTTTTATCATGCCAGGCTATAAGAGGGGCTTACTATTTCACAAAAGAAAAAATATTTTTTTAAGATTTGTTTTTAAAGATTTCTAATAAACCATCCCAATAATTGGATATTGTTACAACATTCACTTGTCCTGGTTCCTTCCTCTGGAACTCTCTCCCTCTCCCTATCAGATTGTCTATCTCTCGTCAAAACTTCAAACAGCTCTCAAGAACCACTTCTTCATCACTACAATCCAGCTCGTATCCTAATCCACTGCTACTGTCTGTCTCTCCTCTTCAGAATGTAAGCGCTTACGAGCAGGGCCCTCTTCTCTATTGTGCTTCTCTTTCACTTACTTTTATTATCATTTACTCCATACTCTCCACAGTGTAACTGCTGCTTATTTGAGTGGTATGATAGCAGATGCAACAATGTTTGTAAATTATGTCTGCATTGGTTTTTTACTATATGTCACTGTTTTCTTGTTTAACTCAATTGCTAATGTACTTTAAGGTTCCGCGAAAAACCTTTGTCATGCCATATAAATAAAGGATAACAATGGAAATAATAACAATAACACCACCACCAACCTCTTTCATGGGAGAAAAAGGACCCCATGAAACTGCACTGTAACAATGAATGATGACAAGCAGTATTGTGTAACACAGGGGTTCCCAAACTTTTTTGAATCACGGCACCCCGAAGCATCAGAATTATTTTGCGGCACCCCTAGGCTAAAGGTTTCTCATTAAGAAAGTTATTAACAAATATTAAGTTAAATAAATTGTGTTTATATCTCATCCGTAGGATCAGTTATCTGGTAATGGACATGATTCACTTCTGTTTTTCCACAATTTGACTATTATATTGGACATTAATAACTTGAATTGGTCCTGGGCCACCATCCCAGGGCACCCCTGCAAGTCCTCCAAGGTTCCCCAGGGTGCCACGGCACACAGTTTGGGAACCAATGGTGTAACAGATGTCCAATCAAGTATGTTTCTTCAGTACTCTCCTGGAACATTTTTCTACTAAATATTACATTCCTGCTCACACATTAAAGGCTAGATGCAATGGCTTGCAAGTCTGACAGCTGTGCAGAATGCCAGTCAAATGTGGAGGTTTGTTTAAAGGGGAAATCATTTACAGGAAATGCTTTTGCCTTAAAAATTACAGAGTTTGGCTGGCATTCCTCATGATCGCCAGTCTTGCAACCCATTACATCCAACCCTAAGTTTGGATGGTCAATAGAATACATCTCTACTTTGTCAGCGTCAAATAGACCCAGACAATTATAGACAAAGGTGTAACTACCATAGGTGCAAGGGGTACAGATGCTATGGGGCTCAGAGCTGAATGGGGCCCAGCTTTACTGTCTAAGTAATATGTTTTACATACATTTATCAACATCAGTTGCTAAATGGGGGCCCTTACAAACTTTTGCTATGGGCCTACAAATGTCTAATTATAGAAGAAGCATTTTCTCTAACTCTGTAAATCTAGATAGGGCTGTTTAATTATGGTTAGGTGTATAGAAAGGAAAAAAGGGGAAGAAGAAATTTTAAGGGGAGGTACACAACATTAAAAATAAACTATGATGAATTATGCACATGACTCTTGGGGAAAAAATGTATAAGGAACAAAAAGTTCAATCAATCAAAATGAGTTGTGTACGTCATAGCTGTTCTCGGTGGCTTTCAATGTTAAATATGTAGATGTTAACTGAAGTATACATTGATAAATAATGGTGGAGAACATAATAAGATCAATTTAAGGAGATGAAAAGGTGTGAAGGGAGGAGAAAGAAAGAGTAGAGACACCCGTTGGGGAAAAATGTTAGATATGAGAGATTAATTTAGGGAAAGTTAGTGAAAGAACCATAATGATCTTCTCAAGGATGCTAAGAGATGGAGAATATTTTTGGAGTGTTATGAATGATGCTAGATATATATTCCATATGGCAATCTTGCCATACCCTATTAACAATACAAAAGAGAGATGGTGGTTCTGGATTTTTCCAGAGTAATGCGATTTGACATTTAAAAAAACTCACATTATGAGTTATTAATTTCTGTGTGTGTTTATGAGTGTTTAGTATATAACATGGCAATAGAGAATAAGAGGAATTGGGTGCACACAATCCTGTTAGAGTTTCTGCGAGATGTAGACTTTTTTCCCTCAGAACTACTAATTTAGGACAGCTGCTCCGCCAAATACGGGAATCGGGACAGAGTGGCCTAATTACATCAGGATCGCATCAAACAGGAGATGTATTTGGGAACAATTTGTAAGCAGAAGACACTATCAGTAATGCATTTTATAAACATTCTTGCTTAGTCTAGCGTATATAGAACATTTTTTTTAAACCTTTTATTATGGAGATACTGCAGTACAGAGAAAAGAAAAAACAGACAGTCAAATAACATATTAGGCAAACAAACAAGAAAAGGAACAGTCAGAAAACCCAGGCAGTGGATTTCATTTCATTTCATTTTATATCCATGCAACAGAAGCTGGTTACGGTTAGGATGCGGGAAGGGACAGTTAGGGCTAGGCTGCGGAGAGGATGCTTATCGTTAGGCTGCACAAGGGGATGGTTAGGGTTAGGCTGCGGGAGGGGGTTGGTAAGGGTTGGGCTGTGGGAGGAGGTGATTTGGGTTAGGGAACAGAATGGGGGGTTTAGAGTTACACCCATTCATTTACATGAAGACTATCACGCCAAGTTTGAGTTTCGGAGGGACTTTGGGTGTTGACAATAAAGGGTTTATATTAAACCTTTTGGAGAAGTTCTATTTGAGTATAATACATCTAGGGAGGAAGGTGTTGAAAGGTCAGTTAGAAGCAGAAAAAATGGTCTAAAAAATATTTATGCTGAAAATATTGATAAAATCAAGAATTGGAGATTCCGAACCTTGATTGTATACCTATAAATAGTGGCAAAAAGAGCTGAATCAATTTAAATCTGATTTTATAGAGAGTTCATTTAGTAAATGAGGCAGGCCATTTGCCTGATGGAAAGACTATTCAGGGGTGGATTTTTTTTTTTTTTTTATTTATTAACAATTTATTATATAGCAAACACATATTCCACAGCGCTTTACTTTAGAGTATAGTACAACATTCACATCAGTCCCTGTTCCAGTGGAGCTTACAATCTATATTCCCTACTACATGTTCCTGAAAATGAACACATTTTAAGGTTAATTTTTGTTGGAAGCCAATTGACCTCACAGTATATTTTTGGATTGTGGGAGGAAACCGGAGTACCCTGAGGAAACCCATGCAAACACGGGGAGAATATACAAACTTCGCACAGTTATGGCCGTGGTGGGAATCGAACCCATGACCTCAGCGCTGTGAGGCAGTAATGCTAACCATTACGCTATCCGTGGTTGCAAGTCAAATGCTGGTGCAAGCACCTAATGTTTTACTTATGTGCATGAGATGCACTGCAGAGGTGTCCTGATGGTCACCGCTAGTGTCGGCAGATTGGATCTGCATGGAGATCCATGCAGTTCTAATAGGCATCCTGGGCAGTGACAGGGTGGTGACTCAAGTCAGTGCATGTGTCAGAGGTGTGCCAGTGTCAGAAGCTGCTTCAGAAGATGCCGTACCTCTGGCATTAGCAGCCAAGTACCATCACACTCTGAGGAACTACTGTATAGTGTTGCTTAGAAGTCAGACAGCATCTTAATGTTGGGCCTACAGTATATGCTCCCCACGGTGGAGTAGAACTCTCATTATACAGGGTGTGGATCAGTTGGTCACCAGCAAGTTGTTTGACAGTCATTAGGTCGACACCATTAGGTCGACATGCAGGAAGGTAGACATGCAGGAAGGTAGACATGCAGGAAGGTCAACATGAGTCTAGGTCAACAGGGTCATAAGGTCAACAGGGTCATAAGGTCGACATGGTCATTAGGGCGACATGGGTAAGGTCGACAGTGAAAAAGTCGACAATTTTTGTATTATTTTTTTTTTACCCTTATGTCGACAAAGTCAACATAAACACTAAAACGTACCACCGCATCCGCTCGCCATCCTTCGGGCACGGTTCCTCGCTACGCTCGGCACACTATTCTATTCTCCCACCACACCCTAGTGGATGGTAGGGCATGAAAGCCATTCGGTACATGTTGTGTCAACATGGACACGAAAGCGTACCACCACGTCCCCTTGCATGGTTCGCTGCGCTTGCCATGCTTCGGGCACACTATTTTATTCTCCCACCACGCCCTAGAGGATGGTAGGGCATGAAATACCGCCTGTGGGCACATGCCGTGTCAACATGGACACCGAACCGTACCACCGCATCTGCTCACCATGCTTCGGGCACACAATCACATGTCGACTCAAAAAACAGTTAAATAAACCCATGTCGACGTCCTAATGACCCTGTCGACCTAATGACCCTGTCGACCTAACCCATGTCGACCTAATGACCTTGTCGACCTAACCCATGTCGACCTGAAGTCATGTCGACCTGAAGTCATGTCGACCTATCTGCATATTGACCTAATGCTTGTCGACCTACTTGGTGGTGACCCAATGACCGTATCCCATTAGACCAGTGTTTTTCAACCACTGTGCCATGGCACACTAGTGTGCCTTGAGCTGTTCTCAAGTGTGCCCCCAGATCTAGAGATGCCCAAACCAGTTTACAGCCACCACCAGTTCAACTGTTATTTACTGGTCTCTTCTTTTCATGTAAAGGGACAATGTGTTTTATATTTGTTGCCTGTGGGGACCAGTGTGATTGTTTTTTATATGGAGGCCAATAGTTTTATTTTATTTTTCCTGTGGGGGCCAATGTGTTTTGCACTGTGGTGATCTCATGGTGTGCCTTGGCAATTTAAAAATCTTATTTAGTGTGCCGCAAGGTAAAAAGGTTAAAAATAACTGCATTAGACAATAGACATCGCAATATCTGCATCAACAGCTTAACATCATATAAGCGGCTGCAATAAATATCACAGTTGCTACTGCAGTTTCCACTGCAGTAGCAAATGTGAGAAAGAAAGAAAGAAAAAAAGAGTTAACAAAATGTTGTAGACAATTCTATAGGGGAGGTAGTATAGTTACACTAGAACTAATCTAAGAATTTAGCAATGACAGTATTGAAACCAAGAACAAAATGGTGTCCATGTTCAATATACTGGTATCCATCCTTTTGTTTCAAGCAGTGCAACAAAACAAATTGGGTAAGCCTGAAAATATGTAATTTCACAATGGGAACTCCAAGTACTCCTACATAAATAGGTGTGTGTGGTTGTTGCAAGAAAGTGGCCATGTTAGGTAATGTTTGAAAAAGGTGCAATGGCCTCGGTAAACCATCATCCTATAGATGTGATTCTACCAGGGGCGGATCCAGGATAAAATGACAGGGGGGGCACCATGATAAAAGGGTTTGGGTGGGGGAGGGGCGGTGTTAGTGGTGCCAGTGTACATGCTAAGAGAGCGGCAGGAGAGGGTGGGAATGGAATTTAAAATAGGCCCTGGCATTTAAAGTATGCAGGCCTACCATGGCGACAAAAGTGAAGGATGTAGTTGTGCGCGTACCAAAGGCGCGTTTCGGAAAAGGGTGTGTGGCCACTCAACAGGGGGCGTGTCAACACCATATACAACTTCTACACATCATGCAACAAACTACTAGACCCCATTATACTTGCCCCTTACACATGATGCCAAATGGAATGAGCCAAAATTGACATAATGCCACATGGATTGTGTCAAAATTCACATAATGCCACATGGATTGAGCCAAAATTTACATAATAACACCCACGGATTGAGCCAAAATTCACATAATGCCAAATGGATTGTGTCAAAATTCACATAATGCCACACGGATTGAGCCAAATGCATAAAATGCCACATGGATTGAGCCAAAATTCACATAATGCCACATGGATTGAGCCAAAATTCACATAATGCCACATGGATTGAGCCAAAATTCACATAATACCACACGGATTGAGCCAAAATTCACAGAATGCCACATGGATTGAGCCAGAATTCACATAATGCCACACAGATTAAGCCAAAATTCACAATACACTTCATAAACAGGGACATTGTCCACCAAAGGCTCGCATTAAACATTTACACCATAATGTCCATTACACGTTAAGTTACACGCCATTATGTCCATTATGTGTTATGCCAAACACCATAATGCCTATTAAAAATTCTGCTACATAAGTGCTGCTTCTCTACATGCTCATTGCCAAGGGTTCCATGCTCGTTGCCATGTGGGATTACATGCTCATTGCCAAGGGGGAATAAATGCTTGTGGTAAATGGGGGACAGCCACCGCCAGGCAGAAGTGATAGCCACTGACAGTGGCAGAGCCTGGCTGTATTCAGAGCACTGCAGGTCCCGGCTATTTGAAATAATACCCCTTTCACACCAGAAAATGCATTCCCAGGTTGGCCCCTTTTACACCAGCCTAGTCCCTGCATTTTCTGGTGTAAGGGGGGAGAGAAAACCACCACTCCCCCCTTTAACCAGTTATCTCATTTAACCGGCTATATCTTCGGAACCAACTGACCCATTTACATGAGACAAGTATTATATTGAAGAACTTTTGATCGGGCTTTGAATGATTTTGGTTCCGTGAAACTGGAACTTTTTTTTCCAGAGTAATCTGCCCTCAAAGAACATGATCAGCCATGAAATTACATTTCAAAAATAAGAAAATCGGTTTACACGCAATATCTCTGGAACCGATTGACCAATTTGGACAAGCCTGGTATCGTATTGAAGGCCCAGCGATTTGGCATTGAATGACATCAACCACAAGCTTCTGTGATGCCAGGCCGGGAACTGGCAGCCGTCGGAACCGGGTGGGGGTCGGAATTGACGGGTCTCATATTATCCTATGGGAAAAAAACGTTACAGGTTTGCCAGGCGATATCTCCGGTTCCCGGGGGGCTAGAGACACGGGGCTGGGCTCGTTGGAAAGCCCTGGTCCTCAGCTACAAACTAAATGACAGGGGGGGCACGTGCCCGGGTGCCCCCCCCCTGAATCCGCCACTGGATTCTACCGAACAAAACCATTAACCATTTATTCCATGTAAGATCAGGTTTTGCTGCTTGCTTATAACTGTTTGTAATATTTGGCATATAGATTTTAGTATTTTAGTTTATAAGATTGCCTGCGATACCAGTAGTATAGTTATTGGTATTTCCTCAATAGTATCTAGCAAATTTATGTGCACAGCCCCATACTGATATTCTGCCAATCATTTTTTTTTTAACCAAAGTTTCCTTGTTCACATCTTATCCTTATTCCTTTCTATGCGTGTTATTTTGCATGCTAAGGGCAAATGGTGATTTTTAGAACTTTTCCTTTACATTCATGGAATGGTGTTGATGTATCAAGTGGTGAGAAAAAAAAAGTTATGTATAACAACCAGTTAGCATCAAAGCTAAAAAAAGTTTTTGTCCCTTGCTGGTTTCTTCTAATAGACCAGTGGTTCCTAAACTTTTTTCAATCATGGCACCTTATTTCAGAAGTCAGAATTTTCTTCACGGCACACCTAAGCCAAAGGTTTCTTATTGAGAAAAGTAAAAACAAATATTAAATGAAGTAAACTGGGTTTATATGACATCCTACGGGTCGGTTATGTGGTGAGGCACAGGATTCACTTCTGTTTGTCCACACGGATTCAGTATGAAATCCCGGCGGTCGGGATCCTGGCGTTCAAAATCCCGACGCCGGAATCCCGACCTCCGAAATCCCGACAAGGGGGGGACGTGGATCGCCCCCCCTTGCGGGCTCGGTGCCTCGCTATGCTCGGCACGCTAATTTATTCTCCCTCCAGGGGTGTAGTGGACACCCACGGAGGGAGAAAGTGTCGGGATCTTGGCGTCGGGATTGTGAACGCTGGGATCCCGACCGCCGGGATCCCGACCGCCGGGATTTTAACTGCATCCCGTCCACACATGTTATGATTGGCAGCCACAAGCATTGGTTTTGCTTGTTTCCTTGACCATGAATGATTTAAATTGGTCCTTTACCACCATCCCAGGGCACCCCTGCAAGTGTCCCGAGGCACCCCTTGTTGCCACGGAACATTGTTTGCAAACCACTGCATCAGACACTTAGGGCCGGATTCAGATCTGCACGCTGGGCTGTGAGTGTTCAGAGCCCAGCGAGCTGGTATCGCCAACCCACCAAGTTCCCACCCGCCACCTTGTGCATTAAGGTGAAGGCCTTCTTAGACGTGCACACAGGGAGAAAATCACTCACCATCAGTGGCGGCTCTTACCTCGACGGAGGAGAGGTGCTGCTGAGATGCCATCCCTCCCGCACTCTGGTGCCGCCGCTGCTGGTCCCCGCAGGTCCCCATCGCCACCTCCATCTTCTTGTCTCTGCCCCCTCCAACTTCTTGTCCTGGTCACCGTCGCAGGACTGGCGCATGCGCAGTAGCCTCTTCGGAACTGCGCATGCGCTGGCCCAAGCCTCTATGGGGCTGCTTCGGGAGCAGACCCATAGAATTGTATAGCTGGTCCTGGGTCCGGCACATGCGCAGTATCATCTGCAGTACTGCGCTGGCAAAGAACCTATTTTTAGGGGCTGCTGTGCATAGAAAGGCATCCCAGATTAAGGGAACACCTCCCAATGGGACTGCCTTGAGTGACTGGCAGGTCGAACTTCCAATAGTCACAGTGAAGCCAGTGTAGTCTCACAGACTGCATCTGGCTTCACTTCGGCAGAGGACTGTGGTAGATTTTACCACTGCTCACATCAAATTATTTTCCCTCTACTCCCAGGGCCAAGTCAAGACTCATTCAGCACTGCAAGTCCGTGGGGAGAAGGAGGCTGCTAATGGCGTCAGTGGCCCTCCCTCCCAACGGACAGGGAACGCCTGCATTTTCAGAAGAAAACACTGAATTATCGCCCCCAAACACCTGCAGGGTGTCAGTCACCCTGCAAGCACCTCAGGCTACAATGAGGTAGGAGCTGCCCCAGTGGCGGATCTAGACTTCTCTTCTAGGGGGGGGGGGGGGGCAGTTTACTGTTTAAATTTGACCCTCCCACTCCAGTCCTGACTCCTCCCCTTCCCATTCCTTACTCCTCCCATTTCAAGACTGCAAAAAACACCCACCTACCCCCCCCCCCCTCCACCACCACAAATAATAATAATAAAAAAAAAACAATAATAAATGTTAAAGGAAAAACTGTACACCAGACGTTTGGAGCTGGAGCAGGGACCGGCTGCTGGAAGGCTGATATCTCTGGTTCTGGGCATGATAGAGACAAGATGCTAGTATTGCCAGAAAGGGGAGAGTCACAGCTTTTGGAAGATACTCTCAGAAAAACTCTAAGTCAGACAAAACCTGAGAAATATGACTGGGAATTGCAATTAACAGGTCGGATGTGGATTGCTGCTTTGAAGTTGGATATCTCCAGTTCCCTGTGGCCGATTTTCAAAATTCTGGTATCCCTAGAAAAAGGGGATCCTCAGCTATCACTGATTCCACTGGCCTAGGGGGGCGACCGCCCCGTTCTCCCCCCCCCCCCCTTTAATCCGCCACTGAGCTGCCCTGTTTACTAAGGTTCAAGTTTTCTCCCTTTAGAGATGAAAACCATCATTATGGTGTACAAGAGTCCCATATCGCTAGAATTGGCACACTAACCCTTACTGAGATATTACTACAATTTTCTTTGTCATCTCTTATGGAACTTATTTTGATTGTGACATACTGTGCTGATTGTTGAGACCTTTGAGCCAACTTCACATTGCTGGAAAGATTCTATTTATGTAATGTTTACATTCAGTATAGCTGGCAGTAATCAAGCCTGATTGTGTCTAGTCTAACTGAACCCAATTATCAATTCAATTTAGTTCATTGTTTGAAAGAGTCAATTTGGGCAATTACTATTTAACACGGGGTCAGTCGGTGTTAGATGACTTTTTTCCTTCAATAAATGAAACGATCATTTAAAAACTGTATTTTGTATTTACTTAAATTGATTTATTTTTAATTTTGTTTGAAGATCTGAAACATTAAAGTGTGATAAATATGCAATAAAAGAAGAAATCAGGAGGAGGCGAATACTTTCGTACAGTGCTATAAGAGCTAAATGTATACATCCTATAGTGCACGTAAGGGTAAATGCCCCCACTATCATTGCACAGTAGGCATCCTCTGTGTGTACCTAGGCAACCCTGCCAGGACCAGTGTAGGGGAACATTATGTGTGTTCTTATTCATTAAGGCATGAGAGTGAGCATATTACCAACTTGTCACGTCTGTGTTACACTCCAATTCCACATTTGCAGAATTACACCAGTATTTCACTGCGGAACCAGAGAAGTTGCTTGTCTAACTAATTTACAAGAGTGAGAAATCCCTGGGCTGCCACTTATAATGACACCCGTATCTCATACGCAACGTGTTTACTGGATAACACACTAATTGTGCATTAGTCTGGGTTTTCTCTAAAATTACTCTCAGAATTATATTTCATCTTATTGGTTAGTTGAGTGTTCACTGGAGGTATGACATCTGACAGTCATTAGAGGCAGGTTTTGGGAAAGGATAGGGCATGGAATCCGTAACATCGATGTTACCAACGACACATGCTCATCCATGGCGGGAAAACATTACATGATACTGCTTTTTTTTTTCACAGTTCTTAATAAAACATCGATGTTTTTGGAATGAAAGTATATGTCTGCTATTGAAAGAATGAATGAAATATTTAACCCCTTCCTGACAGAGCTAGTTTTTGCGTTCCTGACAGAGCCATTTTTTTCAAATCTGACATGTCTCACTTAAGTGGGGATAACTTTTTTTTGCTTTTACTTATCCCAGTGATTTTGAGATTGTTTTTTCGTGACACATTGTACTTCAAATTAGTGGTAAATTTGGGTCGATACAGTCTGTGTTTTTTTGTGAAAAATACCAAAATGTCGTGAAAAAATTGAAAATTTAGCGATTTGCAAAATGTTAAATTTTCTGCTTGTGAGACAAATAATCATACCACTCAAAATAGTTAATAACTAACATAGACCATATGTCTACTTTATATTTCCATCATTATTTCAACTTCCTTTTAATTTTTTTGGACACTAGGAGGCTTACAATATGAATAGCAAATTCTCAAATTTTCAAGAAAATTTCAAACACTGATTTTTTTAGGGACCAGTTCAGTTCTGATGTGACTTTGAGGGACTTGTATGTGAGACACCCCCATAAATGATGCCATTTCAAAAACTGCACCCCTCACAGTATTCAAAACAGCATTTTGGAAGTTTGTTAACCCTTTAGGTGTTTCACAGGAATTAAAACAAAGTGTAGGTGAAATTTCAAAATTTCATTTTTTTTGCAGATTTGCAATTTTAATACATTTTTCTAAGGAACACAGTACATTTTACTAGAGAAATGTGACTAAAAATTGATTCCCCCAATTCTTTTGTTTTCATAAATATCCTATATGTGGCCCTAGTGTGCACGTTGAACAAACCACAGGCTTCATAATAGAAGGAGCACCTACTTGATTTTGGAGACTCCTTTTTATGAGATTATTTTTTAGGCACCATGTAGGTTTCTAGGCACCATAAGATGCTAAAATTTAGGAACCCCCCCACAAGTGACCCCATTTTGCAAACTACACCCCTCAGGGAATTCATCTAGGGGTATAGTGTACATTTCAAACCCCCAGGGGTTTCACCAATTGTGGTACAACTGGGCAGTGAAAATTAAAAATTAAATTTTTTACACAAAAATGCAGTTCTGGCTCAAAATTTTTCATTTTCACAAGGAATGAAGGAGACAAAGCACCCCAAAATCTGTGCCCCAATTTCTCCCGAGTACGGCAATGCCTCACATGTGACCAAAAAATACCAGTTGGGTGCATGGCAGGACTCAGAAGGGAAGGAGTGATTTTTGGATTTTGCAGCTCAGATTCTGGTGGAATTTTGGTGGGTGCTATGTCGCATTAGCAAGACCCCCCAAGCACCAATACAGTGGAACCCCCCCACAAGTCACCCCATTTTGCAAACTACACCCCTCAGGGAATTCATCTAGGGGTATAGTGTACATTTCAAACCCCCAGGGGTTTCACCAATTTTGATACAAGTGGGCAGTGAAAATGAAAAATTACATTTTTTTACACAAAAATGCAGTTCTGGCTCAAAATTTTTCATTTTCAGAAGGTATGAAGGAGAAAAAGCACCCCAAAATCTGTGCCCCAATTTCTCCCGAGTACGGCAATGCCTCACATGTGACCAAAAAATACCAGTTGGGTGCATGGCAGGACTCAGAAGGGAAGGAGTGATTTTTGGATTTTGCAGCACAGATTTTGGTGGAATGAATGGTGGGTGCTATGTTGCACCAATACAGTGGAACCCCCCCACAAGTCACCCCATTTTGCAAAGTACACCCCTCAGGGAATTCATCTAGGGGTATAGTGTACATTTCAAACCCCCAGGGGTTTCACCAATTTTGATACAAGTGGGCAGTGAACATGAAAAATTACATTTTTTTACACAAAAATGCAGTTCTGGCTCAAAATTTTTCATTTTCAGAAGGTATGAAGGAGAAAAAGCACCCCAAAATCTGTGCCCCAATTTCTCCCGAGTACGGCAATGCCTCACATGTGACCAAAAAATACCAGTTGGGTGCATGGCAGGACTCAGAAGGGAAGGAGTGATTTTTGGATTTTGCAGCTCAGATTCTGGTGGAATTTTGGTGGGTGCTATGTCGCATTAGCAAGACCCCCCAAGCACCAATACAGTGGAACCCCCCCACAAGTCACCCCATTTTGCAAACTACACCCCTCAGGGAATTCATCTAGGGGTATAGTGTACATTTCAAACCCCCAGGGGTTTCACCAATTTTGATACAAGTGGGCAGTGAACATGAAAAATTACATTTTTTTACACAAAAATGCAGTTCTGGCTCAAAATTTTTAATTTTCAGAAGGTATGAAGGAGAAAAAGCACCCCAAAATCTGTGCCCCAATTTCTCCCGAGTACGGCAATGCCTCACATGTGACCAAAAAATACCAGTTGGGTGCATGGCAGGACTCAGAAGGGAAGGAGTGATTTTTGGATTTTGCAGCTCAGATTCTGGTGGAATTTTGGTGGGTGCTATGTCGCATTAGCAAGACCCCCCAAGCACCAATACAGTGGAACCCCCCCACAAGTCACCCCATTTTGCAAACTACACCCCTCAGGGAATTCATCTAGGGGTATAGTGTACATTTCAAACCCCCAGGGGTTTCACCAATTTTGATACAAGTGGGCAGTGAACATGAAAAATTACATTTTTTTACACAAAAATGCAGTTCTGGCTCAAAATTTTTAATTTTCAGAAGGTATGAAGGAGAAAAAGCACCCCAAAATCTGTGCCCCAATTTCTCCCGAGTACGGCAATGCCTCACATGTGACCAAAAAATACCAGTTGGGTGCATGGCAGGACTCAGAAGGGAAGGAGTGATTTTTGGATTTTGCAGCTCAGATTCTGGTGGAATTTTGGTGGGTGCTATGTCGCATTAGCAAGACCCCCCAAGCACCAATACAGTAGAACCCCCCCACAAGTCACCCCATTTTGCAAACTACACCCCTCAGGGAATTCATCCAGGGGTATAGTGTACATTTCAAACCCCCAGGGGTTTCACCAATTTTGATACAAGTGGGCAGTGAACATGAAAAATTACATTTTTTTACACAAAAATGCAGTTCTGGCTCAAAATTTTTCATTTTCAGAAGGTATGAAGGAGAAAAAGCACCCCAAAATCTGTGCCCCAATTTCTCCCGAGTACGGCAATGCCTGACATGTGACCAAAAAATACCAGTTGGGTGCATGGCAGGACTCAGAACGGAAGGAGTGATTTTTTGGATTTTGCAGCTCAGATTCTGGTGGAATTTTGGTGGGTGCTATGTCGCATTAGCAAGACCCCCCAAGCACCAATACAGTGGAACCCCCCCACAAGTCACCCCATTTTGCAAACTACACCCCTCAGGGAATTCATCTAGGGGTATAGTGTACATTTCAAACCCCCAGGGGTTTCACCAATTTTGATACAAGTGGGCAGTGAACATGAAAAATTACATTTTTTTACACAAAAATGCAGTTCTGGCTCAAAATTTTTCATTTTCAGAAGGTATGAAGGAGAAAAAGCACCCCAAAATCTGTGCCCCAATTTCTCCCGAGTACGGCAATGCCTGACATGTGACCAAAAAATACCAGTTGGGTGCATGGCAGGACTCAGAACGGAAGGAGTGATTTTTTGGATTTTGCAGCTCAGATTCTGGTGGAATTTTGGTGGGTGCTATGTCGCATTAGCAAGACCCCCCAAGCACCAATACAGTGGAACCCCCCCACAAGTCACCCCATTTTGCAAACTACACCCCTCAGGGAATTCATCTAGGGGTATAGTGTACATTTCAAACCCCCAGGGGTTTCACCAATTTTGATACAAGTGGGCAGTGAACATGAAAAATTACATTTTTTTACACAAAAATGCAGTTCTGGCTCAAAATTTTTCATTTTCAGAAGGTATGAAGGAGAAAAAGCACCCCAAAATCTGTGCCCCAATTTCTCCCGAGTACGGCAATGCCTGACATGTGACCAAAAAATACCAGTTGGGTGCATGGCAGGACTCAGAACGGAAGGAGTGATTTTTTGGATTTTGCAGCTCAGATTCTGGTGGAATGAATGGTGGGTGCTATGTTGCACCAATACAGTGGAACCCCCCCACAAGTCACCCCATTTTGCGAAGTCCACCCCTCAGGGAATTCATCTAGGGGTATAGTGTACATTTCAAACCCCCAGGGGTTTCACCAATTTTGATACAAGTGGGCAGTGAAAATGAAAAATTACATTTTTTTACACAAAAATGCAGTTCTGGCTCAAATTTTTTCATTTTCAGAAGGAATGAAGGAGACAAAGCACCCCAAAATCTGTGCCCCAATTTCTCCCGAGTACGCCAATGCCTCATGTGTGACCAAAAAGTGGCAGGACTCAGAAGGGAAGGAGTGATATTTGGATTTTGCAGCTCAGATTCTGGTGGAATTTTGGTGGGTGCTATGTCGCATTAGCAAGACCCCCAAAGCACCAATACAGTGGAACCCCCCCACAAGTGACCCCATTTTGCAAACTACACCCCTCAGGGAATTCATCTAGGGGTATAGTGTACATTTCAAACCCCCAGGGGTTTCACCAATTTTGATACAAGTGGGCAGTGAACATGAAAAATTACATTTTTTTACACAAAAATGCAGTTCTGGCTCAAAATTTTTCAATTTCACAAGGAATGAAGGAGACAAAGCACCCCAAAATCTGTGCCCCAATTTCTCCCAAGTATGGCAATGCCTCACATGTGACCAAAAAATACCAGTTGGGTGCATGGCAGGACTCAGAAGGGAAGGAGTGATTTTTGGATTTTGCGGCTCAGATTCTGGTGGAATGAATGGTGGGTGCTATGTGGCATTAGCAAGACCCCCGAAGCACGGTGAAATTATGAACCTAATATTCCATAGATGTGTGGTATATTTTAAAACACTCCTTTATACATAGGCCGGGTTTGTCGGGGCAAGTGTCACACTGGAAAATAGTTTGCTTTCTTATTCCCTTTTTATAGCAAACTTTGCACCTTTTTTGTGTCCTGCCCTTTTTTCCAGTGGAGGGGATTTCATCAGGAAAATGCTGCCCTGGTACAATACGGGGGCCAGTACTAGAAGTACTGGGGCCCTCTGCCTGCTGGTTCCCAAATATTAGGCCCTTTATGACTTCCTCTTGAAAGTGCATAAATGTCCCCCTCTGGCCGGTAGAACGGAATAGCACGTAAGCGTTATACAGTGCCATCTGGATGATATACACGGCCACCTTCTTGTACCAGATTTTTGTTTTCCGCAGGGCACTGTACGGCTTCAGTACCTGATCTGAAAGATCCACTCCACCCATGTACCTATTGTAATCCAGGATACAATTAGGTTTGGAGGTGTGGGTACTGGTACCTCGTACAGGGACGGAGGTGGTACTGTCTCCGTGAATTGTTGTCAGTATAAGGACATCCCTCTTGTCCTTATATTTGACCAACAACATATTTTCGTTGCATATTCCCCTGCTTTCACCCCTTCTCATTGCTTGGGCAATGTGCGTTTTTGGGAGGCCTCTTTGGTTCTTGCGCACAGTACCGCAAGCTGCTGTACCTCTTGAACCAAGGGCCTTAAACAGGGGGATGCTAGTGTAAAAGTTATCCACATAGAGGTGATAACCTTTATCCAGGAAGGGGTGCACTAAATCCCAGACAATTTTCCCACTAACACCTACGAGGGAGGGGGGGCATTCTGGCGGTTGAATTCTTGAATCCTTCCCTTCATAAACCCTAAACCTGTGGGTGTACCCTGAGGTGCTTTCACACAGTTTATACATTTTTATGCCATACCTTGCCCTCTTACTGGGAAGGTACTGGCGGAATTTAACCCTTCCTTTAAAATGTATAAGGGACTCGTCGATACAAATAAATTTTTCAGGGATGTACACCTCTTCAAATTTGGCACTGAAATGATCAATGACCGGCCTGACTTTGAATAGCCGGTCAAAGGTGGGATCATCTCTGGGTGGGCACTGTGCATTATCGGTGTAATGTATAAATTTAAGAATTGTCTCAAATCGAGTCCGGGTCATGGCCATACGGTAAAATGGAGTACTGTACAGAACATCTGTACTCCAATATTGCCTAATTTCTGGCTTTTTTACTATGCCCATATGAAACACCAGACCCCAAAACGCCATCATCTCTACTGCATCTACAGGGGTCCACCTAGCAAATGATGACGTGGGGTTTTGAGCAATAAACTGCTGGGCATATAAATTAGTTTGGTCCACCATTAAATTTATAAAATCATCAGAGAAAAATAATTTGAAAAAGTCAATTTCTCTGAGACCTGTGGAATCAAATTGGATTCCTGGCATGGCCAAAAACTCAGGAACCTGGGGCTCAAAATTGTCTGGTGGTGGGGTCCATACTAGATCAATTATTGGGGGGGGAATCTCAGCTGATCTACGGGGGCGTCTTTGAGGGGGTCCCTCATCACCAGAGGAGGAAGAGGAGCTTAAGACGAATCCTTCAAATTCCCCGCTTGCATCACTGGCTGTGTCAGAGTCAGAGGCTAGCATGGCATATGCCTCCTCCACTGAATACATTCTCCTGGATGACTGGGAGGACATTTGGGAGGACATTTGGGAGGACATTTGGGAGGACATTTGGGATGCCATTTTTATTTTTGTGTTACTGGTAGTGAAATGTTTCAACACGTGTATAGTGTAGGGGGGGGTACAAACTTTATTTCAACCCGGGGGGTATGTAGTGTGTAGTGTGTATGTAGTGCAGAAAAAAAAAATACTTTATACCAATAAAAAAAAAAAAAAAATGAAGGGGTTAAAAATAAAAAATTGAAGGGGTTAAAAAAAAAAAAAAAGTTCCTGCGCCAAAAATTGAGCACAGATGTTGGTCAGTAACGTCTGTCACTGAACAGCGCTCAAAGGCAACAGGAATCTGATAAAAAAAAAAAAAAAAATAGATCAACCCTGTGCCGAAAAAGCTGATCAGTGATGTACGTCACTGATCGGCGCACAGTGGCCACAGGACACCCACAAAATCAGTGTGTGTAAGAAAAAAAATTAAAAAAAGACCCCACAGCACTCACAAAAAAAAAAAAAGGTGATCAGTGATGCGACACTGATTACCAGTGAGGGACAGCAGGTGCACAACCTTTGGTGCAACTGACAGTGCAACTGGCAGCAACTGACAGGTATATATATAAAAAAAAAACCTCTGCGCCCCCAAAAAGTTGCTGATCAGCACAGATATACTGATCAGCACAAAAGGGGGGGTAGCAGACACAAAATATACACTCTCTATCACTCTCTGTCACTATCTCTCTCTATCTCTCTATCTCTCACTATCTCTCACTATCTATCACTCTAGGACACTGCAGCAGCAGCACTGACAGTTATATGTATAAAAAAAAACTGCACCCCCAAAAAGGGGGGGTAGCAGACACAAAATATACACTCTCTATCACTCTCTGTCACTATCTCTCTCTATCTCTCTATCTCTCACTATCTATCACTATCTATCACTATCTATCACTCTATGACACTGCAGCAGCAGCAAAATAAAACCCCTGCACCCCCAAAAAGGGGGGGTAGCAGACACAAATCTCTCTATCTCTCTACCTCTCACTATCTATCACTATCTATCACTATCTATCACTGTATGACACTGCAGCAGCAGCACTGACAGTTATTTATATATAGAAAACCCCTGCACCCCCAAAAAGGGGGGGTAGCAGACACAAAATATAGCTCTCTCTGTCACTATCTCTCTCTATCTCTCTCTATCTCTCTCTATCTCTCTCTATCTCTCTCTCTATCTCTCTATCACACTGCAGCAGCAGCAGGAAGTCTCAGGAAGTCAGATCCAGGAAGCGTCCAGCACGCTACAAGCAGTGAGTAGGTGATCAGGTAAGGTATTTGCAAGGATCAGGTAAGTATTAGCAAGGATCAGGTCGGTATTCACGGCAGGCAGGCACGGTGACCGTTCTGCACGCTATTCCAGACCGGAATGGCGTCTGCAGCGCAGTCACCGTCAGTTTAAATGTCGCGCCTTGGCTGTGATTGGTCCGTGGGTCCCACGGACCAATCACAGCCTTGGGGGCAGGTGGGGTGAGGGTGGGGTGAGGTGTCATCGTCACCGATGACCCCCTCATGCCCCCTGACGCCCGGCGGTGATTGACACCTGTGTTACCGAGCGTCTGATTCGCTGGTAACACAGGAAAACGCTGTGAATGGCTGTTCACACTGAACAGCCAATCACAGCGATCGCCGACGGGGGGGCGGCATCGCAGCCCCCCCTGGGCATGCAGGGACATGTCTGCTGTCAGGGACAGCAGACATCGTCCCACTGTCACTGCGTCTCGAGACGCAGTGACAGTTTAAACTCATGACGTACATTTATGCCATGTGTCGGGAAGTACCTCCCGGCCATGACGTAAATGTACGTCAAATGTCGGGAAGGGGTTAAAGCACAGTAAATGAATAATAGTGCAATTATGAATGAGCATAGCTTAAAAAGGAAAGGTCTGCTTTGTTATTACAAATGCCCCCAGCCCCTCTGTCTCCAGGTATAGACACTTAACGTCGCCCACGGTCCTGCCAAACCCATGCCGCCAACCCCCGCCACCGAATCTTCCCGGCAACATGTGAGGGGCTGTACGCGAACACATCTCCTTGCATACGGCGGTAGGGGAGAGACATCATCCCATCGTCGCCAAATCTAAACTGACTTTTATTTCCGTCGGAGTCTGCCGAAGACGTCACATGATGTCAGCCACCCCCCCCCCCCCCCGGTAGGCAGCGGCCTGCCTGTATTCCCAGGGGAATGCCCAGTATTTTCATGGGGATGCACATAAGAAAAAAGAAGGGGTGAGCAGCGCTGGCTAAGTGGGTGTGTGTAATGATAATTGGACTGATTGTACAAGTTAAAAAACAGTAGGTTTAATATAACATGACCAATAAAATTGATAAATCAACAAGTATACATTAAGACTGGTTTTGGGGGATTTAAAATGCAGTGTGTGGACTGTCCATTCCTATTGTGCCTGAAGTCAGGACCATAAAGTGCAAATGCAAGTGCAAAAGATTTTGGGGTTACCGTCCACCTGTAGATCGGATGCTGGGGTGTGTGGTTTGTATCTCCCTGGGACTCAAGGCCCGAGTTGGAATTTTGGCCGAGTCACCTTACAGAGTAAGGGAGTCACCCAGAGCTGGATTGTCCAATCAACATGGATGGAGTCCTTCCAGGTGGTGGGCAAATCGCCAAAGTGCAGCAAATGATGGTCCACAAAGGAAAATGGTCCAAGGCTGGTCTGGAGTAGTCCAATAAAACTGGCTGTAGGCAGACACCTGACGCGTTTCGCCGTCTCAGCGGCTTTATCAAAGGCCTATTCTCGTATGAAAATGAGGTCGCGGCTAATTAGCATAAGCCGCGCCCTCATTTGCATACGCCCCGCCCCTTTTCGGGCGCGCGAGTGTCCCTATTTCCTCCGGACGAAAGTTGGGAGGTATGGGACAGTGCAGTGTGTCACAATGCCATACACTACATATTAGATTACAGCAGGACAGCACAGTGTGTCACAATGTCATACACTGCATATTAGATTACTGCAGGACAGGGCAGTGTGTCACAATGTGATACACTGCATATTCAATTACAGCAGGACAGGGCAGTGTGTCACAATGCCATACACTGCATATTAGATTACAGCAGGACAGTGCAGTGTGTCACAATGCCATACACTGCATATTAGATAACAGCAGGACAGGGCAGTGTGTCAAAATGTCATACACTGCTAATTAGATAACAGCAGGACAGTGCAGTGTGTCACAATGCCATACACTGCATATTTGATTACAGCAGGACAGTTTAGTGTGTCACAATGCCATACACTGCATATTCGATAACAGCAGGACAGTGCAGTGTCTGACACAATGCCATACACTGCATATTAGATTACTGCAGGACAGGGCAGTGTGTCAGAATGTCATACACTGCATATTAGATTACTGCAGGACAGCGCAGTGTGTCACAATGCCATACACTGCATATTAGATTACAGCAGGACAGCAGAGTATGACACAAAGCAGCACACTATATATTACATCAGCGGTTCTCAAACTGTGGGTCCTGACCCCAAAGTGGGTCCCGACCACCTCAGCATGGGGTCATGACTCCATGTTGCTGACCATCAGACTAATGTGTCTGTAGAGGGAGGGACAGGGGATAACTCATAAAGTAGACACCCTCTGCTTCCCTCTTCCATCCCCCTGTCACCCTTTTCCATCCCCTCATTATCCACTGCTTCCCTGTCACAATAGTGGTCACTTCACTTCACTGACCACACATGTGGCGGCCATTCTGTGGTAACTTGCTGGGGTCCTGTAATATTATTTACTGTCTGACGGGTTCCAGAGCAAATAGTTTGAGAACCCCTGTATTACATTATTGCAGGACAGCGCAGTGTGTCACAATGTCATAAACAGTGTATTAGATTATTGCAGCAGGACAGCGCAGTGTGTCACAATGTCATACACAGTGTATTAGATTATTGCATGACAGCGCAGTGTGTCACAATGTCATACACAGTGTATTAGATTATTGCAGGACAGCGCAGTGTGTCACAATGTCATATACAGTGTATTAGATTATTGCAGGACAGCGAAGTGTGTCACAATGTCATACACAGTATATTAGATTATTGCAGGACAGCGCAGTGTGTCACAATGTCATATACAGTGTATTAGATTATTGCAGGACAGCGCAGTGTGTCACAATGTCATAAACAGTGTATTAGATTATTGCAGGACAGCGCAGTGTGTCACAATGTCATACACAGTGTATTAGATTATTGCATGACAGCGCAGTGTGTCACAATGTCATACACAGTGTATTAGATTATTGCATTACAGCGCAGTGTGGGCCTTATTCGAGTTCACTCTTTCAGACAAAAACCTTCTTAGATGGACAAAACCATGTGCACTGCAGGGGGGCAGATGTAACTTTTGCAGATCTAATTAGATTTGGGTGGGGTTTTACTTCAAAGTGAAATCTATATTGCAGTGTTAAAATAAAGCAACCAGTATTTACCCTGCAAAGAATCACCAAAAAAATCACCAAATCTATTTCTATCTGCACATGTTACATCTGCCCCCCTGCAGTGCACATGGTTTTGTTCATCTAAGAAGGATTTTGTCAGAAAGAGTGAACTCGAATAAGGCCCTAAGTCACAATGTCATATACAGTGTATTAGATTATTGCAGGACAGCGCAGTGTGTCACAATGTCATACACAGTGTATTAGATTATTGCAGGACAGCGCAGTGTGTCACAATGTCATACACAGTGTATTAGATTATTGCAGGACAGCGCAGTGTGTCACAATGTCATACACTGTGTATTCGATTATTGAAGGCCAGCAGAATATGGAAAAAAGTCATACACTATGTACTAGATAATTCATACTTGACCACTTTTATTTTCACCTCTCCAGGAAAAGCCCAAGGAGGCAACTGCATCATTTTAGCCCCGCCCCTCTCTGCGGACCTGCGATTTTCAGGGAGAGAGGGAGATTGCTTTTATTTCAGGGAGTCTCCTGCAAAATGCAGGAGGATAGGTAACGATGGTACAGTATTAGATTATTGCAGGACAGCACATTGTAGCAGTATCCATACACCGTGTATTAGATTATTTCAGGACAGCACGTTGGGTCTGATTTTGAGTCGCAGGCAGCAGCGATATCAGATTCCGTGGAGCAATGTTTTTCATCTGCATATGAATTGCAATGCACATATGTCCTGATTTTGTATGTACTAATTAGGGACTAATTCCTATTTGTACACAATGCCGATGTTTTCGCCATGGAGCAAATATCAGCAGACGCCAGCGCTGTAATCGCGCTGCACATGTGCCAAGGTACCATTCTATATCTATACATGTACACAGTGAGGATTAATCACACAATGATTGACACAAAGGGGCTGTTTGAGGAAGTAAATGGGGAGTGGCAGGAATGTAACTGCACTTTTGGGGTGTGTATCTGCCATTCAGCTTAGAATTTGCTACATGACGGCAGGTCTTGAAAAGTTGAAATAAGTAAAATTTGGGTCATATTTATTAAAAGCCAGAGAGTGATAAAACACAGGGGCAGAGGCATTAAACCTAGTTAAGAGATGAAGGTGGAAGGTGATAACGCACCTACTTCATCTCCACTTTATCTCTTCACGAGCTTAATATATCTGCCCCACTGCCTCTAACATGGCAATTAGGAGCTGTTTGGTTAGTTCTTCATCTCTCTCCAAAAATACAGAGTTTGATATAATGCCCCCTTGGTATATATACTAGAAAGGAGCATTGCCAGTATTTATCATTAAAGACATACAGGCACAGGGTCTCTAAAAGGTAGCTGGCCTGTATGACGCACACAGGGCCGACACCAACACTAGGCAGCCTTAGGCATTTGCCTAGGGTGCCGGCCACAGGAGGGCAGCCACTTGAAGCAGCCCCCCCCCCCCCCCATCAGGTGAGTGGCTCCCTCTCTCTCTCACCAGCCCCCCGTGCAGCGACGCTGCGGCCATCACCGCATCTCAACCCCCACCCCCCTGGAGTGAGATGCTGGGTCCCTCTCTCTCACCAGCACCCCCCCCCCCCCCATGAAGTGACGCTGCGGCCATCTCCTGCCGATGTTCCTTCACTCTCCTCCCACCCCCGTCGTGAAGCGTACCGGTGCTCGCTTCACACCCCCCCTTCCTTGGAGAGCATGTGAGCTGGGGGGGGGGGGGGGGGGCAATTGCTGTGCCTCTGGATGTACAGAGGCACAGCAATTGTAATAAGAAAAATATTGTTATAAAATTTTTTAAAAACCTTGCTTCCGAGAACTCCAGTGTTGGGTCATATGTGTAATAGAAAATAATATAGTGGCTCGGGACATTACAGGTTAGACCACGGGTGTCAAACACAAGGCCCGCGGGCCAAATCAGGCCCGCCAGACCTCGTCATGTGGCCCGCGCAGCCGCCGCCACCCACCCCCGCCTGGCGCCGATTACATTACTGCGGGAAGCCATCACAGTGTGAGTGTCACATCACATTCAGTGACACTCACATGACGACTCGAGACTGAGAGACATACCTAACAACGTGAGGAAGTCGGGTGACACAGTCACTCCCAGCGGCGCTCGCTGGAAGGAGGAGGGAGGCAGGACAGTAGACACAGACTTGTTAGTGTCACTGTGTGACGTGCCCGACTCCTCCCCGGATCCTCCTGTGGGCAGCGGCTACGGTGCTGCAATGTGTGACACACGCCCGCCTGACAGCAGTGCCAGTGACACCGTGACGTGCATGCTGCTGCGGCTGCCAGTCGGACTTGGACGCTGGCCCGGCGGTGAGCTACCTCCTGCCTGTGGTGCCGCGCTGCGCAGCAGTGGCATCAGTTGGTTCAGTATATTTACTGTAAGTTTGGCAGTGGGGTGGGCACAGTTGTGTTGTCTCTTGTTGTCCAGACCAGTCTGTCCAGTCCAGAGTCCGTGGCCGGGCAGGCAGAGAGCCAGGCCAGCAGCACACAGCCGCAGCATGAGCCCACAAATCTGCAGTGCGGCTGCCTGTGTCCAGGGTCATTATCATTATCTGTCCCACTGTCACCACCAGTCCAGAACTCTAGCGAGAGTCCTGCGAACCCAGAGGCCCAGGTCACCTGCTGGGCGATCTGACGTCACGTCACTGTGCCCTGTCCTAGGCCCCCAGCCAATCTCCCTGTTATTACTTACATTATTACAAAAAACAGTAATAATTGAATGCAGTGACAATAATTTATGATAATAAAGAGTGGACACATAGTCCTACAGATACAACCGGCCCTTTGAGGGTGACCAAACTGCTGATGCGGCCCCCGATGAATTTGAGTTTGACACCCCTGGGTTAGACCATGGTATACAATGCCACAAAACAATGAAGGACAGTATATACAGTGCTTGCCAACATTCTGCATTTGCTAACATTGTGAGCACTCCATGGAAAGGGTGCATGACCGTTCTCCTTGATGGAATAGTTGCTCCACATTGTGGTCATATCAAATGTTCAAACTGCTAATATCCCTTTAACCCTGCTTTGTGCACACCTTTGCCATAGAGACATACCACTCAACATTCCCAGCAGCCATGACCAAAGTCCTAATCCATACTGGGTACTTGTGAGGAAACAGGACAGCATAATACAGGAGATTGTAGTTCAGAAACATTATTATACAGTAGCATACCATGGCATATGGACAACAAATACTATGGAATTGAACAGCATTATATATGACAGCAGTTATTCTATGATTGTATCAGGGAAGATGATACATTCAGCTTTAACAGGGGGTCATCTCTTCCTAATACGCTGTTACCAGCCAGCCTTATGCTTCCTAATTAGTTTGTACATCATACCTTTTATTATCTCATTTAGCATAATTTTAATATCTGCATCGGAGATCTGTGAAAAGAAAACAACATTATTGCATTGGTTCTGTGACTCAGAAAACGATCTGGTTACTCAGCCCCAACCCTATTACCCTGCTGTCGCTGGTGCCAGCCCTTTAAGGGGAAATGCTTCTTTGATAAAATGCATCAGTAAAAATTACTGACTGTGATGATTTCTGAGATTCTCACAGAGAGAGAAGGAACAGCTGGTAAATGCTTCACAGATGGTGAAGCTCTTGGCATATCTCATGAGAGGGCCACCCATGCAGATGGCTCATTATTTTAACATTTGGATTTTCATCTTATTAAAACATCTTTTTCTGTGGTTTTATTTAGCATCTCGCTTTCCATCACACTTTAGACAGAAAGTCTCAGTGAATAAGAGGAAGTTTGGCACCCACTGCAGATGTACCTACTACTCCGCTGGTCTTTCTTTCCGGTACCTGTTGTAGGAGACTCATCTCTTTCCTGGCATTCATTTACCGCTTTACAGCTGTCAAACAGTAAGCAGATTTCAGACTAGCTAATTGTATTTACCTGTATTGCTGGAAGGTATTTCCACTATTCTTTGACCTATTCTGACAACTTTGTCACAATTCTTTAATGCTTCATATGCCAGGGTTGGACTGGTCCCCAGGTATACAGAGGAAACCCCATGGTGGCTCCTACCTCATCGACGGAGGGGGGCAACTGCTGGCTGTGCTGCCAGCACTCGACTTCGCCGCCACTGCTCACAAGTTCCTGTCACCAATCACCACACCTCCCATCCTCCAATGCCAATCACCACTGCTCGCCGGTCCCCATGTCCCATGGAATAGACAGGCACTAGGACCAGAGCATGCGCAGTATCAGCAACGGTACTGCACATGGGCATACCCCCTGCTTCTATGGACTGCATCAGCTGCAGCCCATAGAAGCTAAACTGGGCTGCATGGTACAGCCTATAGCAGCTTGGACTGGCAATTCCGAAGGGAACTGCCTCACTATGAGTGACTGGCATGTTGGACTTCCAATAGGTAGTCACTGCCAGTTACAGTGAAGCCAGTACAGTCTCATGAACTTCATTAAGGTTCATTTGTTAGATGTTATCGGGGGTGGGATGCAGTCCTGCAACACATGATTAGAAACTAGCACTGTTCCAGACTTTGCACTTCAATTACACATTATACATATGCTACTTTATACTGCACAGGACTACATGGTGTATTTTACGAAGTCCATTCCTAGTATTAATTTGGCACATTGCTTGTGTTATCAGTATTTACCATATGTATTTTTCAATACTCTCTATTGGTTAGCCTCTCTGTGGCAGTTGGTCACACCCCCTGTAGGCTGACCACACCCCTACACATGGGCCCCTACCACACCATGCTCCAGTCTGACACTGTACACCATATCAATCTTATATGGACTCAAAATGTTCGACAGTAACTCACTATTTAGGTTGGTGAGATTCCTGGGACTAGTCATAGTTTATTCATGGTCAATAAGCAGAATCTTTTCAATAAGCAGTGCGAGCGGCAGTGATAATTTAGTATCCAACTAGCTGCGAGTTGCAGCAGTGGGTACCGCCTTGAAATCTGTAGTCTCTAGATCCCTAAGCAGTCTCACTCGGCTGTGATATTACGTGTGCATGACTGCGTATCGGAAGCATAGGGACTCGAAAGGGAGCCGACATTCAAAATGTTGCATTGATAAATAAATAGATGCAGGGCAGTGTGAATGAGATGCAGAATTGTGATAAATAAAGAGATGCAGATCAGTGATAATGAGATGCAGAGCTGTAATAAAGAGATGCGGAGCTGTGATAATGAGATGCAGAGCTGTGATAATGAGATGCGGAGCTGTGATAATGAGATGCAGAGCTGTGATAATGAGATGCAGAGCTGTGATAATGAGATGCAGAGCTGTGATAATGAGATGCGGAGCTGTGATAATGAGATGCAGAGCTATGATAATGAGATGCAGAGCTGTGATAAATAAAGAGATGCAGAACAGTGTGAATGAGATGCAGAGCTGTGAGTAATACAGAGATGTAGATCTACAATATTGTAAAGAGAAGCTGAGGTATGTTAAAATAATAAGAGACCGACTTATATAAGGCTGTATGAGCAGAGCGAGCAACACTTTGTGGAGGGTAGTACTCAATGGAGTAACTAAAAATGGGTGGCTCTCCACCCGAAAAATTTCAGCTGTGCCCCCCAGGAAAGCTAAGACCCTCCCAAACCTGCCTCACGCTTCCGCTTGCCGCCGTAGGGTCTCTGGCCGGGACCTGCAGATCTATTTGTCTGCAGTCATGGTGCTACTCCTGCTGCTAATTAAAAATAGCCCATACAAAATGGCTGCCCCTAATTGCAGACAGTTTTTAGGAATGCTAGAGGAGGCCATTTTGTGGCGGCCATTCTTCATTAACAGCAGGAGGAGAGCCGGGACTGCAGACAATTAGATTTGCAGGTCCCGGCAGCAGTGCAGCAATAGCCCCCGTGGACCCCTAGCGCCCACACTAACTCATTGCCTCCCGGCCACCGTAGGGGCTATTGTTATGCCACTGGTAGTACTGGCATATGAGCTGAGTATAGGCCTAATGCCTGTAAAGATCAGTGAGAAACTGTTTAAATAATTGGTATATATAGGGCCTGATTCAGACCTGATTGCTGCTGGGTATTTTTGCAGAGCCCTGCGATCAGATAGTTGCCGCCCAGACCGAGTGAAAACCCGCCCTGTCGACATTTAGCTTGTGTTGACCTTTTGAAAATGTTGAACTAATGCATGTTGACTTTTTGATGTGTGGACCCTTTGACTGATGACCTAAACACTGTCGACATTAGGACTCATATACGGGACAGCACATGGGCCACCCCTGTATACGTGCGTTATATGCATGCATTGTATGGAAATGTGTATTAAACTCTGAAGGCGAGGCTTATGTCCGGCCTCAAATGAGCCTCAATATATATATATATATACTGAGGCCTTCATTTAAATGACAATCCTCTGTAAGGGTTGTGGCTCTCTGATTTACTGGCTCTCATCTTCCATTGGCTCTAGCACTACAAATACCCTTTGCATCCATGATACAGAAGGCCAATTTGTCTGACACAAGAAACCCAAGAAATGTTGCCTCTAGGTATTAGATCAAATAACTGTATTTATCCTCCAAAAGGCCTTTACCCCAGCTCTGCACTAATCTCCTGTTCTGCTACATCGTATACATATATTAATGAGCTTTGACAGATGTGTACATCTCACCTCTCATAGACTCCGCTGGACCACAAGACATTCTATAAACCCCGGTGAGCCATCTTCTGATCTGACAAATGTCTTACATTTTTTATAGCGTTTTTCAGTCTCTGAACACTGGCTGCCAGGGTAAGGGAGTCATAGCAGTGGAGCAATGAGGACGCAGCAAGTAAAGGATACTAGCATAATATGTTGTCCGTACATATTATATACTACAGATGTGTCCACATACATTTTGGCTTTTTTTCTCAATTTGTCCCAACATGTAAAACACGGCTTAGCTGTTTTTTTCAAATGTAGCAAGTAGATGGATTCTAATTTTTTTTTGCAGAAGTAGAATTTGTATAAAGTAATAGATTAGAGAAGCAAATTTTTAGAAAAATCACAAATCATCAGTGGCGTAACTATAGTGCCGCAGACCCCGTGACGGCGTGGAGGTGCTGACTAGCTGCGGGCGCTATTGTTATGGTGCCACCTGCCACTGCATCTGCTGTGGCAGGGAGTCGGGACTCGCAGGTTTACTAGCCTGCTCCTCCTGGCTCAGACTCCTTATGAAAAATGTCCCTCACAAAATGGCCGCCCCCTTACAGCAGAAAGTTTTGGAGGATGTTAGAGGAGGCGGAGTCCAAGGTGTGCCAAATTGTGCCATACATGGCACCATAAAACCAAGATGTATGTGGACACATCTGTATATGCTAAAATATGGCTGATTGCTGAAGGAACAGAGACACATACAGTAGTTGTCAGTTGGTAAATGTTTTAAACATATAAAAGTCTACAGTAATCATAGACGAAAGAGACAGTACAGTAGTATTAGGGGAAAATGTATTAAAGCCTCTAAAAAGGAAATGATGTGATGATGCCTATATCACCCAATCAGATTATTTCTATCATTTACCTATTGCAACCTAGAAAATGATTGGTTGATATGGGCAAAATCAGCTCTTTTCCTTTTTAGAAATGTTATTAAGTGGTGGGGTCATGCACCATAGTCATTATTGGTCACTATAATAAATATTAACAATATAGGTAAACATATTAAATAATACTTAAATATTTATTTACAATTATTCCTGCCATTACAATGAAAAAAATATTAGTCGACGATCAGTCAGGTAATATGTTGGCTGCAGTAATAAGGTAGACGTGTTACCTTATTATGAAGGGACAACAGTATATATTATACTGCAGAGAAACTCTCAGTATATCATACCTCTTAACTGTTCCGATTTTCATGGGGCTGTTCTAGTGTCCCACCTGCGGACAGCAGTGTCCCGTGATGGGGCAGTGGAGAGACCACTCTGGGCATTGGAGAGACCACCTGTCACTCGCATGCACACAGTGTCTTTTCACAGCAGTCAGAGGGACTGGGAGAATGCCAGCAGCACACAGAGCACTGGCCATGCATCCATAGTGACAACAAAACGGGAGTGTGGCTCATTATCGAGGCATTGCTGTGAAGCCACACCCCATTGTGTGGAGGCCACACCCCTTTGTGGGAGTGCACCGCATTGCTGCTTCTTATTTTACTAATGTTGAGATAAATGGTATATGGTATAAAGCTCAGGATAATTCCAGGACAGACAGGTAGGATACAAAATAATATATAGTAAACACATGGGTAGATGAGGGACTACACTGAAATAGAAAGCAATGATATTTACATAGATATAGCATGCGTGTTAATGAAGCAAATTATTAACCCATCATGGGCAGGGTCATGTATAAGAATGCTGAGTTGCCCCGGTGGCCTAGAAGAGAATTACATGGCTGAAAAAGGAGACCTTAGTGATTTTGTTCATTGTTGGGGTGAGTGATATTGGAGCTGCAGTAACAGTAGCCTTGTCTATATGGGAAGAACAACAGAGGCACATGCACCAAGACTGAGGTAGCTATGCACTAAAGACAACAGCAGAGCAGTTGAGTGGAAATTTCAACCTATGATGCTAGGCGTTTTATCACATGTGATATGACAAGAACTCCACAGGACATGATATCATTATCGGGACACAGTGCATGCAAAACTAACCAATTCTGCCTGTGTTTCTGAGTTCATTGGCACAAAGGACACAAGCAAGGGACTAGTGGCATAATTCATGTTTTTCTTCTGAATTTATGAAACAGGTAATAAGCGCAGGTGAAACTGCCACCCAGGAAACAAGACGCCCATCAGAGACATTGCAAACTCCTCAGCAATTGCATACTCATACGCAGCACAGACACAATCATGAGGAACATTGGTTGAAATGTATTAGGATGAGAGAATCAGAAAGTGAGAGATGTGGCAAGTAATTTCTTACCAAATCTCTGATTCTCTCATCCTATTACATGTTACCCATAGACTCTAAAGGTGTGTACACACTGGCCGATATATTGGCCGTTCGACTGAACGTGCTGATACCTCAGTGCACCATATGCCAGTGTGTATCAGATACGATGTTCACAGATATATTGTGTCAGCTCTGCTACACAACCGATGCCCGAAATATCTAGAGATATATCAGCGCATCTTGCTGTGTGTATGGGCGATCCGCCACCCGCCCGTACAGCCGCACAGGGAGCCAATGGTGATTAAAAGCTTAGTGGGCATTTGGATGTGCCTGCCCACTTGTGATGTAATTTCCGACAGATCAGGCAGTGTGAATGGAGAACACACTACCCAATACGTACGTACAGATGGAGCCCCTCTCATTCATCTCCAGTGCCCGCCAGAATGTTCCCACTGGCGAGCCCTGGTTGAGAGGGACTCCATCAGACTGGGATGTACGAGCTTCTCACACTATTCTATTGACAGCCCTCGCAACGCTGAGTGGGGCTTCATCTGTAGATATATCTTAAGATTGTAGAAGAAGAAGTGAGCTTGAGTCTCCCTGCGCACCCCCTTGCAGCCTAGGTTTCTCTCCTTGGTGTTTCCCAAAACACCCAAAGTATTGGACAAATGGAGTAGGTAGAGAAAAACCTTCAGTGCACTGGGTAGCACTTTAAAAATATTTATTCAGTAGACACAATAATACGAAAAAATTGACATGAAACAATTAAACAGAGTCCCTCCTTACCCAGCCGGAGTGGTGGAGCCAGGGATGGAATAACCAGAGTGCATCCAAAAAGTGCTCACCCTGTAGGCTCCACGGGTTTCTGTGCTGGGATAGGTCCTTTGTAGCTGGTTGCAATCCTGGTCCAACATGTTTCGAGTCTATGGACTCTTTATCAAGGCTCTGATAAAGAGTCCATAGATTCGAAACGCGTTGGCCCAGGATTGTGCACTTCACGTTGCTCGTGTGCACAAATGCCAGGACTGATTCGGTGGCCAAGTTCGTCCCTGTTCCAAATAGATGGGGCTGGTGTGCTCCACAGGAACCGATGGCAGGCAGTGAAGCATACCGAGAGTCAGAATGGAATGGGTTAATGCAGATCTGGGGGACAATCAGAATCCGGTCAGAAGAAAGAGAGACAGTACCAGGAAGCAGGCAAGAAGAATGGTCAGATGAATCCGATCAGAACACAGGTAAAGGGAGTTTAAACAGAACAGACATTGAGATCTGTCAGTGAGTCTTAATATACAGGGCGGGATTTAAATGACAACATGATGGCACATGTTTGTTGTGTCTGGCTCTTCAAATTTCAAAAAGAGTGGCACCCATGCCATGTCCCTATTATACTAAACAACTTTTCTATTAACCCCTTTTGGAAAACTTGGAGAGGAGATCCAGCTTGGAAATGCAGGGGGGGGGGGGGGGGAGGGAAGGGGGGCATACTGCCATAAATTTCATCCCGTGCTCTGCCCCTGCAGGGGTGAGGCTCCAATTCCACCTTAATAGTATCTTCAAGCCTTAGGATATGGGAAGCTATTCTCCCTGTGACCATGGGTGCAATTCCTAAAATTAGGAATTCTGCAGTTTATTTAATGAGAACAGGCAAATATGGCTATAATGCACAGAAATGTGATTTCATACCAACCAGGATAATGCTTTACAGATCAAGAGATTGTAACACTAATAGCTTTTTAGCAGCGGAATTATTGGGGACAGTCTAAAAAAAAAGGGAAAACAATTTGATTGTGGAAATATAATTTGAATAGATAGCGCATTCGGTGATTGTCCAGGCTGCAGCTATTGTGTCGCATACATATGTAAACAAGTCCATCTCCAACCCTTCTAAATAAACCCCTTGTTACATTCAAATATGATCATACTATCCTGTGTGCTGACAGAGATTGGGGATGTTTTATAGTCACAGTGTACCAGCATTAAAACTCCGGCAACACGGGAAAGGCACTAATTATTATTATTAGTGTTTTATACTAACAATAAATGTCAAATTGAACCCAGCAAACAAATAGCTACCTGTCACTAACTGAATGCAAAAGCAATCTCAGTAAAGTGAATTAAAACCCAAACAGGGCAAAACTGAGGCAGCGAGCGCTGGCAGGCTGGCGAGATACTGAGCTCAGTCAGGGAAGATCAGAGTGCCCTTGAGAGTGACAGGCCCAATCCTAATGTCTCTGCATTGACACTTTAGGGCACCTGGTTAGTGGGAGGTGTGCAAACTGATATCACTTGAAGTGTATAAGCTGTAAAACCACTTAATCATTGCAAATAGAAATAGGATATCACAGAGGTAGCTGGCTTGGGGCGGAGCACATTTGTTTGGTATATTGTATCAGTGTGTGGCCAGTTCCAGGAAAGAAATGAACACTTCTAGTGTAAATGTGCACAGCACATTGGTGCTCATAGAGAAAGAACAAGGTGCAGACATGCTGATAAGTGCAGGGAAGGAACTGTAACCCCAAGTACTGGACACATCACTGTCAAACGTAAAAAAATATAATCATTTCTATCTGTTGAATATACACAGTATGAATGAATGGATATAGGGCGCTATTCTAATTTGCTCGGTTCGCACTGGGGACCACTGGGGACCAATGTTTTAGTTGTGCGCATGTGCATTTCGACACATGTGCATACGTTGGGTGCGAGCTGGCACGGCAAACTACTAGTTTGCCACCCCGTTCACACCCACCATGGGGGGCATGGGGCGGCGGCGAGGGGATGTGCCAATAGACTGCCCAGCATTTCATGGGTGTTCCCATGGAAATAATTTATTCATCTGTGACCATCAAATGATTTCGCCCCCGCACCCAAGACTGCGAATGGATGTTTATGCAAAACATCCATTTGCAGCCATGCAGGAGACTCGGTGAGTGAGGGGACGAGGACGGGGGGCTGTACAAGTGATGGGCGGTGTTTTAACCACACGCAGTGAAATTCGAATAAGGTCCATAATGTAACGGTGACCCCCGCCCCTTCCCCATTTACATTTTTTGGGGGGTATTGTCATACACTTTAAAATGCAAGTACTTTAAATATAGCAGTAGACATCTAACATGTACATCCAAGAACCTGAATCTCATAGTACCAGATATATTATCCTATTTTTGCTGGAGTTTATAACCACAGTGCTCTAGAACGCTATGGAATAAGTTGCTTCCCATAATTTTTATGGTCCGGAATTAGTGTCTCAGAAATCTGCTCTCCAGTTGCAATCAGTAGAGATGTAACATAGGGCGAGATGTAATTTGGAGCGATTTTTAAGAACATGCGATTTTTTGATAAAAAACAGCCAAAATCGGGCGTTTTCCAAAAATCGCACCTGTAATACAGTTAAGAACCGAACTTTACCCCACAGAGTTCCCACTATTCAATGTGCTGGGTGCCGCCATGACAGTTCCAGTCAATACTCTAAGCAATTGGATCCATGTTCCTCAGATCCAGGATAATCACATAATTGATTCCAGTCCAGTAGTCCCATCATTGGTTCCATCCCAATAGTCCCATCACTGGTTATAGCCCAATAGTCACATCATCAGGTTCAATCTATTAGTTGCACCATCAGTTTTAGTCAGATAGTTACATCATCAGTTCCAGTCTGATAGTCTCTGTCCTAGTTACCTGACAGCTGTGCAGTGAAACCCAAACAGAGAGCTACGACCTGCCTGTTGGGTGCAAACCAAAAGACCTTGTGGTGGTCTCTGGAGAAGACCATTGACGGGTCTTAGACTATGTCTTGGGAAGATGCCAATTCCATAGTACCCATCATTATGTCCAGTACCACTCCTTGCAGAAGACCTCTCTAGCTCCAGACACTCATACAGTATGCAAGCGTTATCCTGAGATTCCAAGTGTCTAGTACTCCATGTCCACTGGCACACCCTGTTCACATCCAGGAACACAAAATACCACACACTTGACAGGACAAGTACATAAATGTTTAAGCAGTGAGTTATATGGTCACAGCACAATCATCTGGTAGTCACTTCAATTCCCCTCAACAACGCCAGCCTATCGGCCTAATGGTTGATCGTGTACGGTTTACATTCAGCAGCCAAAGTAGACTGTACACAACTGATTGGTCATAACCCATGCACATTTATTTACAATTGTTTCCTTACAATCTCTGAGGTTGTAGACGTGTCCGCCAGTTGCACCTAAAACATAGGTACTCCTTCCACTATGATTTGGTGATGACTGTAAGAGTGATAATAGGAATGTCAAAAGGAAAAAGTAATGGCACCCCATGATCCATGTCAATGGACAAGGGATTGATGTTTTGTAAAAGATATAAATTGATTTTCAAGTGTCAGCTGACTTTACTGGTTACCAGATGTCAGCAAAGTATTATTTTTAATGGATGGAGTGCGGTCAAAATCGCTGTAGTCGGGATCCCGACCGTGAGAAGACTGTCACTGTAATCAAGATGGACAGAGCCCTGTGAGATCCCAAAGAGCGCTAGGAGGTTTACAGTTAGGTTTTGGTGTGTGTGTGTGTGTGTGTGTGTGTGTGTGTGTGGGGGGGGGGGGGATTTAGGGTTAAGCAGCGGTAGTGTAGGGATGGGGAAGGATGCTGGAGGGATAGTTAGGGCTAGGGGTGTGTAATAGTGAAAATACTTAACCAGGATGTATTGGGATTCTGGCCCTTATTCTGGTTCACTCGCAAAGGCAAATTCCTTCTCAAATGCACAAACCATGTGCACTGCAGGTGGGGCAGATGTAACTTCTGCAGAGAGAGTTAGATTTGGGTGGGGTTTTACTTCAAAGTGAGATCTATTTTGCAGTGTAGAACTAAAGCAGTCAGAATTTTCCCTGCAAAGGAACAAAATAACTCACCCAAATCTAAATCTCTCTGCACATATTACATCTCTCCCCCCCCCTGCAGAGCTCATGGTTTTGTCCATTTGAGAAGGAATTTGCCTTTGCGAGTGAACCAGAATAACCCCTCTGTCTGTTGGGAATCCTCCTATTGGTCTTCTGACTGTCAGGATCCCGAATGCTGGGATTTTGGAACCACCCATAACAGATGAACACCATATTTTACTTTTATATTATGTAATATGTCTTTTGTTATTTTAAAATTTTCCTTTTGTTTAGGGGAAAATCTGAAATGTAATTTGCCTGGCATTCATTAGACTTTTTCCTTCTCTACTAACTTGTGGCTCTAATAGGCATCTGTATGACAGGCCAGGATCAGCAGTCTCTACAGTATACTCGGCGTCTCATCATCATTTTCATTACAACTATACTTATGATACTATACATACTGCTTGTGTTGAGATAATGTTAATCACCAAATGGCCCGACAAATTGTGCTTTGACAATCTTACTTTAAAAACCCTTTTTTACGTTATGTTATGTCAACTGTTTCAGATGGAATATGCAAAGTTTTCCTTAAATTAACAGCTTGATCCCACTGGTGTGAAACAGAAAGCAGTTTTTATGGTATAATTTCTAATAAACAGTATGGGCTGAGAGCTGTTTCCAACTTTCTCGCACAGCGAGACCATGCGTGCTTCTGTTTAGCTGTGACATGTCAACAACATCTTGGGGAGACGTGGATACCACTGGAATGCAATCCAAAATACACACTTCTGATTGACTTCGCAAAGATTCACTGCAAGGTTTGGCCAAAAATGCTAATGAAACTGTAATTAATGACACAGAACAGGTTCACTACATCAACAATCAAATAATATAACAAAAACTATTTTACATTGGGAGAGTGGAGCTGTGATCTACTAGTGGAGCTCAAACTGCCTGGGAATATTAAAGTGATTACAGGTCCAAAATGCTTAGTCATTAATACCCCTTTCACGCAGGGCTGGCGCCACCACTAGGCAGCTTTCGGCATTTGCCTAGGGTGCCGGCCACTGGAGGGCTGTAATGTCCTGCTGAAGGAGCAGCACAGCAGCAGCAGGGAACGTCCCACCGGCGCCGAGGAGAGAAGGAGGAGGAAGAAAGCTGCACGTTATTGGGTGAGTGAGCCATACATCTCCTTCCTCGGCCCCCTACCCCCCCTGCCTGGAGCCCACCTGAGTGTGTTACTCCCCCCGCTGGTCTTCTTTCGGGCAGGTGTGTGTGTGCGGGGGTTTTGGGGGCGGGGGCGGTAGCCTGGGGCGCTGAAAGGGCTTGCACCGGCCCTGCTTTCACATCGCAACTAATTACCGGCTACAAGCCGGTTTGACCCGGTAATTAGTGCAATGTGAAAGGAGTTACCGCATCCCGTAAATGGGTAGCAACACGGCAATACAAACAAGTAAAAAAGCAGAGTTATTACCGGTTCATTGTCGTGTTGCTTGGCGGTGTGAATAGGTTAAATGGGTCGAGCGACCTGTTTCCCGTTCACACTATAGAGCAGCACCAGCTCTAAGCGCTGCCTCCTCCCCGCCCCTGATGATGCGCCGACTCCCCACCGCGGCCCGAATGACGGTTCATGTACACTTCCCAAAATGCAGGTTCTCGCCAGGACTGAACCGTTTCAAAGTCCCGGTGCGAACCTGCATTTGTCGATTTGAAAGCAGTGTTAGTTGTAACAATGCCATATAGGTCATTTAGCCATAGATATCGCATTCATGGTGCAGCATACAACCATGAACATTGTCATACATTAATACTAGTGGATGATAACCCTCTAGTCTTCCTTAGATCATGCCGAGTATCCCCTTCATGTGAACTATAAATTCCCAATCTTAGAGGCTAGTGCTCATTAATTTAGAGAATAGAGATTCAGGTCAATCAGTTGTAAGCCCAGACAAAACAGCAATAAAGCCTTGGATGTTTTAACATGGTGACCTTCCAGCCCTTCCATACAGTGTGAATAGGATAGTATTTATTCTTTACATATACCCCTTTTCCACTGCTGCAGTAAGCTGGGTTGTTGCCAGGTCAACCTGTGCTGCAGTGCAGTTGAAAAGGTACCTGAAAAATAACCAAGGGAATCCGGCACAGTTGACTACCAGGGTCAAACCTGGGTAAGGATCACTGGCATATCTATAATGGGTGCAAGTGCTTCTGGATCCAGGGAGCCCCACACACCACACACCCTGCACCCATTTTAATCATACTAACCTCTCCTTTGGTCCAGGGCTGGCAACGCAGTGGAAAATAAATCACTGGGAAATTGCAGCTGTGGCCATTTTTCACTGATTTGCACATATGCAATAAAGATGTCCTCAGGAATACGGCATGTGTGCCATGTTCCTGGAGACCTACGCATATGCAGTATATTCTGGCACAATGCCAGAGTCTACTGCACCACCAGAGAAGAAGGGAGCCTAATTGGAGCCTACACACCAGGCCCCCTCCTCATGAAGTGCTCCTGGTAAGGGTATAATGTAAACGGCTGACTTGGGTCATATTACCCAGGTCCCATTAAAATTCTGTGGAGAGCTGTCTCACCGGCGCTTGGAGATGATGTCATCTCCAAGCGTCATCAGAGGAAAGTGCCAGTAACAGGTCCAGCCTGTGGTGTGAATGGGGTTTGAAGCAACTGTGACACCCATGTTTAGTTACCCAGATGTAGGTTTTAAATGGAAAAGGGTATGAGACGTGGTCAAGGTCTCAATGCCATGTCTATTTGTGTTGGTAGATATTTTGAGATAAGCAAAGAGATGAACCTTGGTGTAGAAATAGGGTGGAGAGAGAGAATGAATTACCTTATAACAGCAGCCTTAGCACAGCCAGCTACAGGTCTCTGATGGAGGCGGGGCCTTGCCAGCATTAAGCCCTGCCCCTAAATGGCTGCAAATTGTGTCTCAGACAGAAGCTGGGCCTGACAGGCTAGTGAAAACTTTGTGGGGGGTGGGCACACTGCGCAGCTGCCGCTACATCCTCCACGGCTGCAGCTTGTGGGGCCAGGAGGAGGGGACTCTGCCAGTGACCACGACAGGCAGGGATAAGTTGTGAGCTTTGAGGGCAGACTTTAGTGGGTGCAGGGGGAGCATCGGGCCCTGGAAACATAGCAGCTGCATCCTCAGTAGTTATGCCAATGACGTAGAGGACGCAGTTCAATAGGAGAGGCCTAGAGAGGAGGTTAGAGAGAGTAGCTTAGATTTCATATGACCAATAGCTATAGTGAAATCACCCAATATGTTTCTGGTACTACTAATTTGCATAAAACAATGCTATCTCTAGGTCTTATGAACAATGCTATCTCTAGGTCTTATGAACCAGATGCAATAAGCTTCATAAAGTGATAAAGTGTAGAGTAATAAACAACCAGCCAATCACCTCCTACCTCTCATCTATCAAACCCAGCCTGTAACATGGCAGTTAGGAGCTACCCACTCTCCCCCCCTACATCTTGCAATCTTTTGTTTTTATTCTTTGTCTGTTGTGCCTCAAGTAATAATGCTTTTCTCTCACAGGAAAGCACTGAATAAAAAACTGTAACACAAGATTATATTTTTATGGGACAAATATGTGGATTCCCTTCAGTAACGGAAAGTCACAGTGAAACGCGTTGACACAGGAAATGCTCCTCGTAGCTCTGTTGTGTTCTAAACTGTTTTTCCAAATTGCTATGTGCAATCAATGGGAAATATCTGTTACTATACTCTCATAGGATGTTAGTTATTAATCTGTTATCAGGCTCTCTCAAGGAATGAGTGGATACCATTCGGTGCCAGTTTCTTGCAGTTGATTTCCATCACAAGCCTTACATGTTAGAGGAAATTACTTGCACGTTTTGAATAATTACTTCATATACAATACGGCACCTGGAATCCACCAGGCATTAGAGAACTGACACAAATACAGCATTGTGTCCACACTCAGTAATACTTTCCTTGTCAAAATGTATCTATCAGCATAAATCCCAGAAAACTATTGACGTAGTGTCAAAATCAGGCGTGGTATTACCAGTTTGTGGATTTACGCAAAACCTCTAAGGGAGATGTATTGATCTTTTCATGGCTAAAAAATGTATATACAAATTGTACCTGTTCACCACTACATACTCATTTCAGTAAATTTAGAGGAATCACACTATGAGCATATATATAAACCTGACAAACTTAAATTCACACAATTTTTTCTGGAAAACGTCATAATCCTCAATTAAAAATGTGTTGCCAATTTGTTTGTTATTAGAGTTCCTGCTGACTTCTGTTACAGTAATCAGCATAGATTTCCAATGTTTCTGACCTATGTATGTAAGTGAACTGGATATATCTGGCAGATACTGTATTTACAGTATTGTTCGTTATCTGAGCTTTATATTACAGGTTGAGAATCCCTTATCTGAAATGCTCGGAACCACAAGCTTTTTGGATAAGGGATTTTTTCGGATTTTGGAATATATATTTTTTCCTTATTTACCTGGTCCCCTGGTGGTGCCCTGAAGGTGCTCCGACGTCCAAGGTGTCCCCCGGTGTCCATGGTGTCCCCAGCATCCATGGCGGCCTTCAGTGTCATCTTCAGTGGCATCTCTGGTCCCAGGAGTGCATTGCGCAAGTACGCGGGTGCGTCGGTGACATCACCAGCGCGCTCGTGCACTCCTGCAATGCACCCCTGGTTCCAGAGGTGGTGCTGAAGAGGATCCTGGAGGCTGTCGTGGACATCGGGGATGAGGTAAGTATGAAAAAAAGGGGCTAGGTGTACATTAGACGACATGAAAAAGATGTTGTCAACCATTTCCCCTGAACTCCCAGACAAACTATATAGTGCGTACACTCTGTGCAATCTTGTAAAATATATGATACTGTATCATCAGTGGCAACATCCAGGAGTATGCTGTTGTTAACAATACATACAGATATTCCTGCATGATTTACATGATTTGTAGTTATCGTCAACATCATTTAAAAAGATGTCTTATTTGTACACAGTTTAAATGCTTCATTTAAATCTTGCGTTAGAGCTAATACACACCAGCCATAGAAAACCAGTTAAATTGTAGTCCTAGAACCAGTATCCTGCACTCTACAAATGTAATTCTGTGTATGTTTTTTGTTAAGATTTTAGGTAAAGTCCCATACACACAGGGCGAGAGGAAGCTGTGCTGAGTGAGCTGACATAAGCACAGATCGATCAGCACATGCTGCAGCACACAAGTGTGCTGAGCGTTCTGTGCTGAGCAGGGTTTTGCCTACAGTTTATAGCAGGATAGACATTGCAAGCACTGTCTATCTCTGCGCACAATAGCAACACACAGGACCGCACATCTATGTCGCCCGGGAACATACACACGGAGCAATCCGTGCTTCAAGTTCTAAGCGATCTAGTCAGACTACCATATACAGAACTAAATATGTCTAGCAATAATATCTACCTCTATGCTGATGATACTCAAATCTACTACTCCTCTCCTGACCTCTCTTCTGATCTCCTCACTCGTATTTCTAACTGTCTCTCCGCTATCTCTTCTTGGATGTCCCAGCGCTTTCTTAAACTAAACATGTCTAAAACTGAGCTGCTCATCTTGCCGCCCTCCTACATAACCTCACCTTCTACAGTTTTACTATATACATTGTTGGAACAACAATCTCCTCTAGCCACCAAGTATGCTGCCTTGGCATTATTCTTGATTCCTCTCTCTCCTTTAAACCACACATTCAGCATCTCTCACGGTCCTGTCGTTTCCACCTCAAAAATATTTACAGGATCAGACCCCATCTCACCCAGGATGCTACAAAGGCCCTCATCCACTCACTAGTTATATCCAGATTGGTAATCTAATATTGTAATCTAATATTTTCTGGCATCCCTGTTAAATAGCTCTCTCCACTCCAATCTATCCTCAATGTTGCTGCCTGGCTCATCTTAATCTCCAAACATATGTCCTCCATACAAGCTCTACATTGGCTCCCCTTTCTCTTCAGAATATATTTCAAGCTCCTCACACTCACTTACAAAGCCATCACCCATTCTTTTTCCACCCACATATCTAACCTTGTCTCTCTTTACACTCCCACCCGCCCTGTCCGCTCCACAAGTGCACGTTGCCTCTCTTGCAAACTAGTTACTTCCTCCCATTCCCGCTTCCTGGATTTTCATCGGAATTTTCTACCCCTACCTATCAGACTTGCCACCTCCCCACAAAACTTTAAACAGCTCTTCATTAAATCTAACCATTTCTCATCCTAACCCGCTGTTTATGCTCACTTCTATGCCTGCTGTGTCACCCCAGTTTGTCTGCCCCTTCCCTTTAGAATGTAAGCTCTAACGAGCAGGGCCCTCTCTCCTCATGTGCTTTTCTTAGAGTAGATCTCTGCCACTGTTATAATTGCGTCAGTGTCCCCTGCTGCAATTGTCTTTTATTTACCATGTACTTGTCCTAATTTGCATTTGTACTGTAAATCTCTATTTCCTTGTTTTGTTCTTTTTCTCATATATGTATTGTCAGGTGCTGCGGAACCCTTGTGACGCCATATAAATAAACGATAATAATAATATTAATGATAATATCTCAACTCAAGAAATTATGTCAGAACCAATATTATTTATTAATACTGTTTTTAAGATTTCTTATTTTAAATAGGACCAGCTAAAATTAAACAAGACACCAGAAAAACATCAGCTTTTATTAAAGTGTGTCCTCATATTATTACAATCAAAAACCAGCAGGCACTGCGTCCTGGTCAGCTACATTGCAGAGATTCAAAGGCGTAACTACCATACAGATGGAGCCGCCATCAGCCGGGCCAGCAAACGGGAACACACAAGCCACTCACTCGCTCACGCATCCCCGTCAGTAAGGCGGCAGGGAGCGCCGACAGAAGCCTTCCCTGCCCATCTCTGCTTCAGTGAGATGGGCAGGGAGCGGGGGCAGAGCAGGAAGTGAGCGGAGAGACGGGTGGAGGGCTGCAGGGCTTCTGGGAGAATGAGGCATGTGAGCATCTAGTGCCCCATTCTGTCAGACACTGGGGGAAGGCAAATGGTGATAGAATTGGCAGAAGCCACTATAATGAGAGTGGCTCCATCTGTAGGTGCAGGGGATACATTTGCTATGGGGCCCATCTTTCGTCTACAAAAGGACCCTTATAAACTTTTGCTATGGGGCCTACAAATATCTAGTTATGCCCCTGCAGAAATTGATAAATAATAGGACTGTTTGTGCTGCTAATGCCAGCCATGTCGCCTGGAAACACTGTCTTGCCAGATATAGAAAGTCCACATTAATGAGTGCATTTTATAGAGTTCCCACAATTTAAGCCATACAGCATAGAGAAACATTGCACCCTCCCCTATTCCCAACTTAATGCTCCTTTTATCACCCTCTGTGACTTAACTGGTCAGGATAAGGAAGCATTTCGTGGCACAGGAGTGTACAGTTGATAGTGTGAATACCCTCTTGGTGCTGTACCTGAGGCGTTTGACATTGGGCATATTTTATGCTGAAAAACTCAAGAGTCTATTTTCAGAGACTGGGAAGTGTGACCAACAGCTTTGCATGACAGAAATTAGTAGCCTTTGACATCTCAGTCTAATATCCCTTTTAATCCGCTTTCCTGCAGCAAGGCTGGGTCACTGAACACTGAACACGAGTATGAAGCCATGTCACATTGACCTGAAACTCATTCACACTGCTGGCTGGACCTGGGTTATTGCCAGGACTTATCCAAGCACCTGGAATCTGTCTCTCTCTATATGTACAGTGAATAAGACCTGGGTTGTTATTCATTCCCAATGCCTCATAACCCCGGTCCTTAGCGGACCAACCCGGGTTAGATTGCCAGGTCACTGGACTATGGTTAACCCTTTCACATCAAGCTGCGAACCAAGCTAACCTGAGTTTCTGTGGTTTTGTAAAATGGGTAATATTTAGTCTCTGAGGCCAGTGCAAGTATCTGGTCTATTGTTTCACTGTAATCTAGAGTAGAACTTTTAGGAATGGAAATGCAGAAGTTGGTACAGGGGAGGATGCGGTTATTTAAGCAGTAAAAACAACATAAAAAGGCAGCACTGAGTATTAGGTAAAAAAGGAAGTTATTTGTGGTATAATACTACAATGTATTAATATAAACATAACACAAAAAATATATAACCAACTGTAACATAATTAACTACTGCACTACAAGCTGTAGAACAAACCAGTCTACCATACACATCTCATAATCAAAAATGTCCATATCAAGAGTAGCTTCCAATCCAGATCACAGAAGTGTGGTATTTATGGGTCAATATAATTAACCACGAGGGTGTCAGTTGCCATTGTATCAGTGTGAAAGTACTTATACCTGCTCCTCTTGTGGCCTGACCTCATCTTGTTGATGCTACATGAACTAAACAAAACTTTCTCTATGGATTTAGTTTGGAGCAGAATAGGGAAAGATGGCAAGGGCATAGGTACCATAGGTGCAGGCAATGCAACTGTTATATGGCCCAGAGCTGAGAGGCCCCACCTTTCCTGTCAATGTTACATGTGTAATATACATTTTTCACCACTGAATGGTACATAGGGGGCCTTACAAATGTTTGCCTTGGGCCAACAATATAGCTATGTCCCTTAATCTGCTCATTGTAATGTGGTATTAAACAAACGTGAAAGCACTATAATGTTACATAATATCATCTAGGGCACTGTAATGTGGAACACTATAAAGTGGATGCATTATAGTGTGGCATAATATGAACTGGGGACAGCATTGTAATGTGGCATAATATCAACTGAGGACACGATATGTCATAATGTAAACTGGAGGCATTGGGCTGTATAACTGTACTGGCAGGCCTACAATCTAACATAATATAAGGCACTACTATGGCTCTGAAAACAAAGTAGTACTATGCTGCTCAACATTAACTGAAGCACTACACAGAACATAAAGTAGGGCACTACTGGGTGTACAATTGATAACTACTGAAGAGAGGTGTTGAAGCATTGAAACAGAAGCCTCTTCAAAATGTTGCTATGGGGTCCACAAAGTCATCTCTACACCTCTGAAAGGGGAGAAGGGGGTTAGCCAGCGCTCAGTTACCTATATGAGCGAAGGGGCTGCACAGTGGTGGGTTGCCCAGACCCACAAAGAAGTGAACAGACAAAGTATACTATGCGCTCTCCTTCTAACAGAAATTCTGCAAGTATGCAGAGATCTGTCTTTTGTTGCACCCTGTGTGGTACTGAGTGATGGAGTTATTTATTGGTTTGTGTTAATCAGAAATGATCAGAAGTGAGTCAATATATTCAAAGCACAATTGCTTTATTAATGGGGTTAACACAAAGTGTGGGTATAGGTATCCCAATGGGGGATAAGTCACTGAGAGGGAAGAGGGATAGGGGAGGGGGGTTGTTAGTGGCAGCACTGTTGATAGTGCTGTACTGTCTGTGGTAACCGTATGCGTAACTGCAAATGCAGGCAGGAGAGGGGAGATAAGTCAAGTGGTTGCGTGGAGCACAGGGGGTGGTGCAGGGGGCTGGCGTCCCGTCCCCCCGCAGTGCACCTCTCACCTGTGATCTGTCGGCGGAAGGTCCCGCGGCGTTCCTTGGAGATCTTCTCAGCCGCAGTACATACAGCGTATGGAAGACGCTGTGTACTCGGCTCTACAGTGACGCGGTCAAGCGCGACTTCCGGGTCCCGGCGCCTGGTTGCCAGGGAGACCGGAGCCGCGTTCAGGAGCGTCTGCACTGTAGGCTCAACTCCCAGCCGGGAGGAGACTTGGGTGTGGATGAGGGTGTGGGAGCAAGTGTTGCTGTCCAACGCGTTTCGACCGCTGTGCGGTCTTTTTCAAGGATGGTGCTGCGTGCATCACGATGGTCATTTATAGCAGTTGATAGACACGCCCTCTAGGTATCTGATTGGTACTGGTGCAATAGGGGAGTGTTCATGGCGAGGGTGTCTGATTATAGCCACCTGAAGTGAAGATTGCAAATTCAGATTGCCTGGTGTGTGGCTGTCGTGTTCAAACATGCGCAGAATTAAAATTTCTTACAGTTATTATGGTACAGGTGTGTTAAGAGGATTAATCCATGTTGGAGAGAATATCCAGTCAGCCCAATGTACCATTATTAAAGTCAATGTTAAGGCCCAAGGGGTGTAGAGTCTTTAAGGTGAATATCCAGAATAACTCTCTTTTATTCAGGATGTCTAAGTGATCCCCCCCTCTCCAGTTAGTATCAGGAGCTTCTATTGCTGTAAACACTAATCCCTTGGGGTTAGAGTTGTGCATGTCTTTAAAATGCATAGACACACTGTGTTTGGTGTAACCTATTTTTATGTTACGAATATGTTCGTAGAGTCTTACTTTGAGGGGCCTCGTGGTTCGGCCTACATATTCCTTTCCACAGGGGCATCTCAGGAGATATATAACCCCCTTGGTTTCGCATGATATCTGGTGTCTGTGTTTAAATGTGAGATTAGTAGTGGTCGAGGTCCAAGTGGGTGAAATTTTGGTGGAGGGGTTGCTCAGGTTCTTACAGCCCGCACATCGGCCGCAGTGGAAGAACCCTTTCTTGTCGGTAAGGGTGGTTTGTCTGCTTACTGTTGGTTTAATATGATTTTTGACCAGTTTCTGTCTTAAGTCAGGTGCTTTACGGAATATGAGTCTGGGCCTATCAGGTAAAATGTCCTTAAGTTGGTGGTCCTGTCTGAGTATGTGCCAATGTTTTTTCAGTATGTGCCTGAGCTGGTTGGAGGATTGGTTGAACTGTGTTATGAAGTTGATTTCTTGTGTTGTCTGTGAGTCGGTGGGGTCTTTATTGTTGGTGAGAGTAGTGGATCTGTCCATGGCGGATATGTCTCTGTAAGCTTGGTCAACTATGTCCTGGTCGTAGTGTTTGTCTAGAAGTTGTTCCCTAAGTTGTGCGGATTGTGTATGGAAATCGTCATTTTTTGAACAGTTTCGTTTTATACGGCGGAACTGTCCTCTGGGAATGTTTTGAAGCCATGGTTTATGATGCCCACTATTGTAAAGAATGTAGCTGTTTACGTCCACCTGTTTCCTGTATGTCTTTGTATGTATTGTGTTGGATTCTATGAAGACCTCTAGATCCAGGAACTGTACTGTGGTTTGGCTTGCTGTTGATGTAAATTGGAGATTTCTGTCGTTGTGGTTGAGGTATTGCATGAATAATTCCAGTGAGTGTTTGGTGCCCTTCCAAATGAAAATGCAATCGTCTATGTAACGCCGCCATAGGATCAAATTGGCGCTCCAGTCACGCTCACCCCATATGTAGTCCTCCTCCCATTTTCCCATAAAGAGGTTAGCGTAACTGGGCGCCACTTTTGATCCCATGGCGGTCCCGGTGGTCTGCAAATAAAAAGTGCCATTAAACCATGTATAATTGTGGTGTAATATGAAATCAATGGAGTCAATGATAAACTGTATCTGGTCCTGTTGTAATGTTTGTGTTTTCTGAAGGAAGTGTCTGGTACTGTCTAAACCTTGGTGATGTTTGATGACGGTATAAAGTGATGTGACGTCACTGGTGACCAGCCAGTAGTCCTCTTGCCATTGTATTGTTTGTAATGTGTTGATAATGTCGGTCGTGTCCCTTATGTATGATGGTAGTTGTTTAACAATGTCTTGAAGGAAGGTGTCAGTGTATTGTGCTAGGTTGGAGCTGATGGAGTCAATGCCTGATATTATTGGTCGTCCGGGTGGTTTCTGTAGGTCTTTGTGTATTTTAGGTAGGTAATAGAAAACGGGAATTTATGGATGTGTTTGTCTGATGAAGTTGTGTTCTGCTTTGTTGAGGATCCCAGTTGTGTGTCCTTTGTTGAGTAAGTCATGTAGTTCTTTGTTGAATTTGGATGTCGGGTCATGTGGTAGTATTTGATAGGTGTCCTGGTCCCCAAGGAGTCTGAGTGATTCAGTAATGTAGTCTGCTTTGTTCAGTACGACTATGCCCCCCCCTTTGTCTGCTGGTTTTATTATGATCTGGTGGTTGTTTTCTAGGTTCTTGAGTGCTTGTCTTTCATTGGATGTCATGTTTTGTTTATGTTTTTGATGGTGGGTTGTAGTCAGTTGTTCCAAATCTTCTGTCACTAATGTTTCGAATGTTTTGATCTGGTGGCTCTTGACGTGTGTGGGATTGAAGGTGGATTTTGGTTTTAGTGTAGTGTGTGAGTATGTATCTGGCTCTATGTTGCTGTTCCTGATAATGGGGTTTGTCATGAAATATTTTTTCAGACAAAGTTTTCTTGTAAAGGCCTGTAGGTCGCAGTAGGTTTCAAATTTATCTGGTTTTTTATTAGGAGCAAACTTGAGTCCCTTTGCAAGGACATCAAGTTGTTGTGGAGACAGTATGGTGTTGCTGAGATTGAATATCTGGGTGTGTTTGTTAGCAGGTTCTACTGTGGTATGTTGACGTGTTTTTGTTTTTTTGGAGTCACCTCCTCTACAACCTCTTCTAAATTTATGTGTCTTTTCTTTTTGTTTTGTGTGTGGTTGCTGGTGTTTGGTGTTAGGCAGGCCTGACGGCCTGCCTCCGTATCTAAAAAATGGTCTCCCCAGGTAGGAGCCTCTGCTGATGGTGCGGTACATGTTTTGGGGTTGTTGGTGGTAGTCACGTCTGTGTGGTCTTGAGGGGTGGTGTTATTGTCAGGATTGCTGTTAGTGATGATGTTAGGTAGGTGGGTGTTAAAGTTACGCTGTGTCGTGACCCACCCTTGGTCAAATCTTGTGAGGTGGTCGTAGTCCTTGTCGTCCTCGATTTCATAAACTGAGAAGGAGGTGTGGCCAGTGGTATCCAAACTGTTCTCTGACTCTGTCTCTGAGGTTATGGATACTGTCCTATTGTTGGTGTTAGCTGTGGGTCCCTTATGTAACTGAGTCATGTATTGCTGATACGTCAGGCCACTATTTGTGTATTTATTCTTGTTAGTGTGCTGTCCTGGTCTCGGTAGTAGTGACCCCGCGGTTTTGCTTCGATACTTGGTCTGTGGTTTGGTCTTATTTTTCTTGAGGTGCTGTCTAGTTTCAGTCAGTTTGGGTTTGGTATCTCGGTGTACTTTTTTAATTTTGATGTTGATGATGTCGTTCTCTTTGCGTGTCAATCTATTCTGTGATATCTCCTCTATCTCTGCGTACCCTGGTTCTTTTGTGAAGGGTTCAATGTTTTTGTACGTGTCGTCTATGGATGTGGAGAGTGATTCTAATTCACTATTATTTTTGTGTATCAATAATTTCATCAGATTCATCGAGCAGTTGTGTATGGTGTCATCCCATTGTTGCATAAACTTAGGGTCGTCTGTGTAGTGGGTGGATCTTTTCTTTATTTTAAGTCCCTTAGGGATGAGGTTATTGTCTATGTACCATTGTAGGAAATGTCTGTCCCACCAAACTTGTGTTTCTTTCTGTATCAGCTTTTCAAGTGATTTGTAATTGAAGATGAAGTCAGGTGATGGTCTCAATGTGCTGTAAGAGTTGATGTTTTGTGTCTCAAGCGATGCCCTTTCCACCCTTTTGTTCCTGATGTCAAGTAAACCCATGAATATGTGAGGTAACTAGCTGCTTTGCAGATGGACAAAGTAGTAATGGAGAGAAGGGGGTTAGCCAGCGCTCAGTTACCTATATGAGCGAAGGGGCTGCACAGTGGTGGGTTGCCCAGACCCACAAAGAAGTGAACAGACAAAGTATACTATGCGCTCTCCTTCTAACAGAAATTCTGCAAGTATGCAGAGATCTGTCTTTTGTTGCACCCTGTGTGGTACTGAGTGATGGGGTTATTTATTGGTTTGTGTTAATCAGAAATGATCAGAAGTGAGTCAATATATTCAAAGCACAATTGCTTTATTAATGGGGTTAACACAAAGTGTGGGTATAGGTATCCCAATGGGGGATAAGTCACTGAGAGGGAAGAGGGATAGGGGAGGGGGGTTGTTAGTGGCAGCACTGTTGATAGTGCTGTACTGTCTGTGGTAACCGTATGCGTAACTGCAAATGCAGGCAGGAGAGGGGAGATAAGTCAAGTGGTTGCGTGGAGCACAGGGGGTGGTGCAGGGGGCTGGCGTCCCGTCCCCCCGCAGTGCACCTCTCACCTGTGATCTGTCGGCGGAAGGTCCCGCGGCGTTCCTTGGAGATCTTCTCAGCCGCAGTACATACAGCGTATGGAAGACGCTGTGTACTCGGCTCTACAGTGACGCGGTCAAGCGCGACTTCCGGGTCCCGGCGCCTGGTTGCCAGGGAGACCGGAGCCGCGTTCAGGAGCGTCTGCACTGTAGGCTCAACTCCCAGCCGGGAGGAGACTTGGGTGTGGATGAGGGTGTGGGAGCAAGTGTTGCTGTCCAACGCGTTTCGACCGCTGTGCGGTCTTTTTCAAGGATGGTGCTGCGTGCATCACGATGGTCATTTATAGCAGTTGATAGACACGCCCTCTAGGTATCTGATTGGTACTGGTGCAATAGGGGAGTGTTCATGGCGAGGGTGTCTGATTATAGCCACCTGAAGTGAAGATTGCAAATTCAGATTGCCTGGTGTGTGGCTGTCGTGTTCAAACATGCGCAGAATTAAAATTTCTTACAGTTATTATGGTACAGGTGTGTTAAGAGGATTAATCCATGTTGGAGAGAATATCCAGTCAGCCCAATGTACCATTATTAAAGTCAATGTTAAGGCCCAAGGGGTGTAGAGTCTTTAAGGTGAATATCCAGAATAACTCTCTTTTATTCAGGATGTCTAAGTGATCCCCCCCTCTCCAGTTAGTATCAGGAGCTTCTATTGCTGTAAACACTAATCCCTTGGGGTTAGAGTTGTGCATGTCTTTAAAATGCATAGACACACTGTGTTTGGTGTAACCTATTTTTATGTTACGAATATGTTCGTAGAGTCTTACTTTGAGGGGCCTCGTGGTTCGGCCTACATATTCCTTTCCACAGGGGCATCTCAGGAGATATATAACCCCCTTGGTTTCGCATGATATCTGGTGTCTGTGTTTAAATGTGAGATTAGTAGTGGTCGAGGTCCAAGTGGGTGAAATTTTGGTGGAGGGGTTGCTCAGGTTCTTACAGCCCGCACATCGGCCGCAGTGGAAGAACCCTTTCTTGTCGGTAAGGGTGGTTTGTCTGCTTACTGTTGGTTTAATATGATTTTTGACCAGTTTCTGTCTTAAGTCAGGTGCTTTACGGAATATGAGTCTGGGCCTATCAGGTAAAATGTCCTTAAGTTGGTGGTCCTGTCTGAGTATGTGCCAATGTTTTTTCAGTATGTGCCTGAGCTGGTTGGAGGATTGGTTGAACTGTGTTATGAAGTTGATTTCTTGTGTTGTCTGTGAGTCGGTGGGGTCTTTATTGTTGGTGAGAGTAGTGGATCTGTCCATGGCGGATATGTCTCTGTAAGCTTGGTCAACTATGTCCTGGTCGTAGTGTTTGTCTAGAAGTTGTTCCCTAAGTTGTGCGGATTGTGTATGGAAATCGTCATTTTTTGAACAGTTTCGTTTTATACGGCCGAACTGTCCTCTGGGAATGTTTTGAAGCCATGGTTTATGATGCCCACTATTGTAAAGAATGTAGCTGTTTACGTCCACCTGTTTCCTGTATGTCTTTGTATGTATTGTGTTGGATTCTATGAAGACCTCTAGATCCAGGAACTGTACTGTGGTTTGGCTTGCTGTTGATGTAAATTGGAGATTTCTGTCGTTGTGGTTGAGGTATTGCATGAATAATTCCAGTGAGTGTTTGGTGCCCTTCCAAATGAAAATGCAATCGTCTATGTAACGCCGCCATAGGATCAAATTGGCGCTCCAGTCACGCTCACCCCATATGTAGTCCTCCTCCCATTTTCCCATAAAGAGGTTAGCGTAACTGGGCGCCACTTTTGATCCCATGGCGGTCCCGGTGGTCTGCAAATAAAAAGTGCCATTAAACCATGTATAATTGTGGTGTAATATGAAATCAATGGAGTCAATGATAAACTGTATCTGGTCCTGTTGTAATGTTTGTGTTTTCTGAAGGAAGTGTCTGGTACTGTCTAAACCTTGGTGATGTTTGATGACGGTATAAAGTGATGTGACGTCACTGGTGACCAGCCAGTAGTCCTCTTGCCATTGTATTGTTTGTAATGTGTTGATAATGTCGGTCGTGTCCCTTATGTATGATGGTAGTTGTTTAACAATGTCTTGAAGGAAGGTGTCAGTGTATTGTGCTAGGTTGGAGCTGATGGAGTCAATGCCTGATATTATTGGTCGTCCGGGTGGTTTCTGTAGGTCTTTGTGTATTTTAGGTAGGTAATAGAAAACGGGAATTTTTGGATGTGTTTGTCTGATGAAGTTGTGTTCTGCTTTGTTGAGGATCCCAGTTGTGTGTCCTTTGTTGAGTAAGTCATGTAGTTCTTTGTTGAATTTGGATGTCGGGTCATGTGGTAGTATTTGATAGGTGTCCTGGTCCCCAAGGAGTCTGAGTGATTCAGTAATGTAGTCTGCTTTGTTCAGTACGACTATGCCCCCCCCTTTGTCTGCTGGTTTTATTATGATCTGGTGGTTGTTTTCTAGGTTCTTGAGTGCTTGTCTTTCATTGGATGTCATGTTTTGTTTATGTTTTTGATGGTGGGTTGTAGTCAGTTGTTCCAAATCTTCTGTCACTAATGTTTCGAATGTTTTGATCTGGTGGCTCTTGACGTGTGTGGGATTGAAGGTGGATTTTGGTTTTAGTGTAGTGTGTGAGTATGTATCTGGCTCTATGTTGCTGTTCCTGATAATGGGGTTTGTCATGAAATATTTTTTCAGACAAAGTTTTCTTGTAAAGGCCTGTAGGTCGCAGTAGGTTTCAAATTTATCTGGTTTTTTATTAGGAGCAAACTTGAGTCCCTTTGCAAGGACATCAAGTTGTTGTGGAGACAGTATGGTGTTGCTGAGATTGAATATCTGGGTGTGTTTGTTAGCAGGTTATACTGTGGTATGCTGACGTGTTTTTGTTTTTTTGGAGTCACCTCCTCTACAACCTCTTCTAAATTTATGTGTCTTTTCTTTTTGTTTTGTGTGTGGTTGCTGGTGTTTGGTGTTAGGCAGGCCTGACGGCCTGCCTCCGTATCTAAAAAATGGTCTCCCCAGGTAGGAGCCTCTGCTGATGGTGCGGTACATGTTTTGGGGTTGTTGGTGGTAGTCACGTCTGTGTGGTCTTGAGGGGTGGTGTTATTGTCAGGATTGCTGTTAGTGATGATGTTAGGTAGGTGGGTGTTAAAGTTACGCTGTGTCGTGACCCACCCTTGGTCAAATGAAAGTCTTGTGAGGTGGTCGTAGTCCTTGTCGTCCTCGATTTCATAAACTGAGAAGGAGGTGTGGCCAGTGGTATCCAAACTGTTCTCTGACTCTGTCTCTGAGGTTATGGATACTGTCCTATTGTTGGTGTTAGCTGTGGGTCCCTTATGTAACTGAGTCATGTATTGCTGATACGTCAGGCCACTATTTGTGTATTTATTCTTGTTAGTGTGCTGTCCTGGTCTCGGTAGTAGTGACCCCGCGGTTTTGCTTCGATACTTGGTCTGTGGTTTGGTCTTATTTTTCTTGAGGTGCTGTCTAGTTTCAGTCAGTTTGGGTTTGGTATCTCGGTGTACTTTTTTAATTTTGATGTTGATGATGTCGTTCTCTTTGCGTGTCAATCTATTCTGTGATATCTCCTCTATCTCTGCGTACCCTGGTTCTTTTGTGAAGGGTTCAATGTTTTTGTACGTGTCGTCTATGGATGTGGAGAGTGATTCTAATTCACTATTATTTTTGTGTATCAATAATTTCATCAGATTCATCGAGCAGTTGTGTATGGTGTCATCCCATTGTTGCATAAACTTAGGGTCGTCTGTGTAGTGGGTGGATCTTTTCTTTATTTTAAGTCCCTTAGGGATGAGGTTATTGTCTATGTACCATTGTAGGAAATGTCTGTCCCACCAAACTTGTGTTTCTTTCTGTATCAGCTTTTCAAGTGATTTGTAATTGAAGATGAAGTCAGGTGATGGTCTCAATGTGCTGTAAGAGTTGATGTTTTGTGTCTCAAGCGATGCCCTTTCCACCCTTTTGTTCCTGATGTCAAGTAAACCCATGAATATGTGAGGTAACTAGCTGCTTTGCAGATGGACAAAGTAGTAATGGAGAGAAGGGGGTTAGCCAGCGCTCAGTTACCTATATGAGCGAAGGGGCTGCACAGTGGTGGGTTGCCCAGACCCACAAAGAAGTGAACAGACAAAGTATACTATGCGCTCTCCTTCTAACAGAAATTCTGCAAGTATGCAGAGATCTGTCTTTTGTTGCACCCTGTGTGGTACTGAGTGATGGGGTTATTTATTGGTTTGTGTTAATCAGAAATGATCAGAAGTGAGTCAATATATTCAAAGCACAATTGCTTTATTAATGGGGTTAACACAAAGTGTGGGTATAGGTATCCCAATGGGGGATAAGTCACTGAGAGGGAAGAGGGATAGGGGAGGGGGGTTGTTAGTGGCAGCACTGTTGATAGTGCTGTACTGTCTGTGGTAACCGTATGCGTAACTGCAAATGCAGGCAGGAGAGGGGAGATAAGTCAAGTGGTTGCGTGGAGCACAGGGGGTGGTGCAGGGGGCTGGCGTCCCGTCCCCCCGCAGTGCACCTCTCACCTGTGATCTGTCGGCGGAAGGTCCCGCGGCGTTCCTTGGAGATCTTCTCAGCCGCAGTACATACAGCGTATGGAAGACGCTGTGTACTCGGCTCTACAGTGACGCGGTCAAGCGCGACTTCCGGGTCCCGGCGCCTGGTTGCCAGGGAGACCGGAGCCGCGTTCAGGAGCGTCTGCACTATAGGCTCAACTCCCAGCCGGGAGGAGACTTGGGTGTGGATGAGGGTGTGGGAGCAAGTGTTGCTGTCCAACGCGTTTCGACCGCTGTGCGGTCTTTTTCAAGGATGGTGCTGCGTGCATCACGATGGTCATTTATAGCAGTTGATAGACACGCCCTCTAGGTATCTGATTGGTACTGGTGCAATAGGGGAGTGTTCATGGCGAGGGTGTCTGATTATAGCCACCTGAAGTGAAGATTGCAAATTCAGATTGCCTGGTGTGTGGCTGTCGTGTTCAAACATGCGCAGAATTAAAATTTCTTACAGTTATTATGGTACAGGTGTGTTAAGAGGATTAATCCATGTTGGAGAGAATATCCAGTCAGCCCAATGTACCATTATTAAAGTCAATGTTAAGGCCCAAGGGGTGTAGAGTCTTTAAGGTGAATATCCAGAATAACTCTCTTTTATTCAGGATGTCTAAGTGATCCCCCCCTCTCCAGTTAGTATCAGGAGCTTCTATTGCTGTAAACACTAATCCCTTGGGGTTAGAGTTGTGCATGTCTTTAAAATGCATAGACACACTGTGTTTGGTGTAACCTATTTTTATGTTACGAATATGTTCGTAGAGTCTTACTTTCAGGGGCCTCGTGGTTCGGCCTACATATTCCTTTCCACAGGGGCATCTCAGGAGATATATAACCCCCTTGGTTTCGCATGATATCTGGTGTCTGTGTTTAAATGTGAGATTAGTAGTGGTCGAGGTCCAAGTGGGTGAAATTTTGGTGGAGGGGTTGCTCAGGTTCTTACAGCCCGCACATCGGCCGCAGTGGAAGAACCCTTTCTTGTCGGTAAGGGTGGTTTGTCTGCTTACTGTTGGTTTAATATGATTTTTGACCAGTTTCTGTCTTAAGTCAGGTGCTTTACGGAATATGAGTCTGGGCCTATCAGGTAAAATGTCCTTAAGTTGGTGGTCCTGTCTGAGTATGTGCCAATGTTTTTTCAGTATGTGCCTGAGCTGGTTGGAGGATTGGTTGAACTGTGTTATGAAGTTGATTTCTTGTGTTGTCTGTGAGTCGGTGGGGTCTTTATTGTTGGTGAGAGTAGTGGATCTGTCCATGGCGGATATGTCTCTGTAAGCTTGGTCAACTATGTCCTGGTCGTAGTGTTTGTCTAGAAGTTGTTCCCTAAGTTGTGCGGATTGTGTATGGAAATCGTCATTTTTTGAACAGTTTCGTTTTATACGGCGGAACTGTCCTCTGGGAATGTTTTGAAGCCATGGTTTATGATGCCCACTATTGTAAAGAATGTAGCTGTTTACGTCCACCTGTTTCCTGTATGTCTTTGTATGTATTGTGTTGGATTCTATGAAGACCTCTAGATCCAGGAACTGTACTGTGGTTTGGCTTGCTGTTGATGTAAATTGGAGATTTCTGTCGTTGTGGTTGAGGTATTGCATGAATAATTCCAGTGAGTGTTTGGTGCCCTTCCAAATGAAAATGCAATCGTCTATGTAACGCCGCCATAGGATCAAATTGGCGCTCCAGTCACGCTCACCCCATATGTAGTCCTCCTCCCATTTTCCCATAAAGAGGTTAGCGTAACTGGGCGCCACTTTTGATCCCATGGCGGTCCCGGTGGTCTGCAAATAAAAAGTGCCATTAAACCATGTATAATTGTGGTGTAATATGAAATCAATGGAGTCAATGATAAACTGTATCTGGTCCTGTTGTAATGTTTGTGTTTTCTGAAGGAAGTGTCTGGTACTGTCTAAACCTTGGTGATGTTTGATGACGGTATAAAGTGATGTGACGTCACTGGTGACCAGCCAGTAGTCCTCTTGCCATTGTATTGTTTGTAATGTGTTGATAATGTCGGTCGTGTCCCTTATGTATGATGGTAGTTGTTTAACAATGTTTTGAAGGAAGGTGTCAGTGTATTGTGCTAGGTTGGAGCTGATGGAGTCAATGCCTGATATTATTGGTCGTCCGGGTGGTTTCTGTAGGTCTTTGTGTATTTTAGGTAGGTAATAGAAAACGGGAATTTTTGGATGTGTTTGTCTGATGAAGTTGTGTTCTGCTTTGTTGAGGATCCCAGTTGTGTGTCCTTTGTTGAGTAAGTCATGTAGTTCTTTGTTGAATTTGGATGTCGGGTCATGTGGTAGTATTTGATAGGTGTCCTGGTCCCCAAGGAGTCTGAGTGATTCAGTAATGTAGTCTGCTTTGTTCAGTACGACTATGCCCCCCCCTTTGTCTGCTGGTTTTATTATGATCTGGTGGTTGTTTTCTAGGTTCTTGAGTGCTTGTCTTTCATTGGATGTCATGTTTTGTTTATGTTTTTGATGGTGGGTTGTAGTCAGTTGTTCCAAATCTTCTGTCACTAATGTTTCGAATGTTTTGATCTGGTGGCTCTTGACGTGTGTGGGATTGAAGGTGGATTTTGGTTTTAGTGTAGTGTGTGAGTATGTATCTGGCTCTATGTTGCTGTTCCTGATAATGGGGTTTGTCATGAAATATTTTTTCAGACAAAGTTTTCTTGTAAAGGCCTGTAGGTCGCAGTAGGTTTCAAATTTATCTGGTTTTTTATTAGGAGCAAACTTGAGTCCCTTTGCAAGGACATCAAGTTGTTGTGGAGACAGTATGGTGTTGCTGAGATTGAATATCTGGGTGTGTTTGTTAGCAGGTTCTACTGTGGTATGTTGACGTGTTTTTGTTTTTTTGGAGTCACCTCCTCTACAACCTCTTCTAAATTTATGTGTCTTTTCTTTTTGTTTTGTGTGTGGTTGCTGGTGTTTGGTGTTAGGCAGGCCTGACGGCCTGCCTCCGTATCTAAAAAATGGTCTCCCCAGGTAGGAGCCTCTGCTGATGGTGCGGTACATGTTTTGGGGTTGTTGGTGGTAGTCACGTCTGTGTGGTCTTGAGGGGTGGTGTTATTGTCAGGATTGCTGTTAGTGATGATGTTAGGTAGGTGGGTGTTAAAGTTACGCTGTGTCGTGACCCACCCTTGGTCAAATGAAAGTCTTGTGAGATGGTCGTAGTCCTTGTCGTCCTCGATTTCATAAACTGAGAAGGAGGTGTGGCCAGTGGTATCCAAACTGTTCTCTGACTCTGTCTCTGAGGTTATGGATACTGTCCTATTGTTGGTGTTAGCTGTGGGTCCCTTATGTAACTGAGTCATGTATTGCTGATACGTCAGGCCACTATTTGTGTATTTATTCTTGTTAGTGTGCTGTCCTGGTCTCGGTAGTAGTGACCCCGCGGTTTTGCTTCGATACTTGGTCTGTGGTTTGGTCTTATTTTTCTTGAGGTGCTGTCTAGTTTCAGTCAGTTTGGGTTTGGTATCTCGGTGTACTTTTTTAATTTTGATGTTGATGATGTCGTTCTCTTTGCGTGTCAATCTATTCTGTGATATCTCCTCTATCTCTGCGTACCCTGGTTCTTTTGTGAAGGGTTCAATGTTTTTGTACGTGTCGTCTATGGATGTGGAGAGTGATTCTAATTCACTATTATTTTTGTGTATCAATAATTTCATCAGATTCATCGAGCAGTTGTGTATGGTGTCATCCCATTGTTGCATAAACTTAGGGTCGTCTGTGTAGTGGGTGGATCTTTTCTTTATTTTAAGTCCCTTAGGGATGAGGTTATTGTCTATGTACCATTGTAGGAAATGTCTGTCCCACCAAACTTGTGTTTCTTTCTGTATCAGCTTTTCAAGTGATTTGTAATTGAAGATGAAGTCAGGTGATGGTCTCAATGTGCTGTAAGAGTTGATGTTTTGTGTCTCAAGCGATGCCCTTTCCACCCTTTTGTTCCTGATGTCAAGTAAACCCATGAATATGTGAGGTAACTAGCTGCTTTGCAGATGGACAAAGTAGTAATGGAGAGAAGGGGGTTAGCCAGCGCTCAGTTACCTATATGAGCGAAGGGGCTGCACAGTGGTGGGTTGCCCAGACCCACAAAGAAGTGAACAGACAAAGTATACTATGCGCTCTCCTTCTAACAGAAATTCTGCAAGTATGCAGAGATCTGTCTTTTGTTGCACCCTGTGTGGTACTGAGTGATGGGGTTATTTATTGGTTTGTGTTAATCAGAAATGATCAGAAGTGAGTCAATATATTCAAAGCACAATTGCTTTATTAATGGGGTTAACACAAAGTGTGGGTATAGGTATCCCAATGGGGGATAAGTCACTGAGAGGGAAGAGGGATAGGGATAGACCAAACCACAGACCAAGTATCGAAGCAAAACCGCGGGGTCACTACTACCGAGACCAGGACAGCACACTAACAAGAATAAATACACAAATAGTGGCCTGACGTATCAGCAATACATGACTCAGTTACATAAGGGACCCACAGCTAACACCAACAATAGGACAGTATCCATAACCTCAGAGACAGAGTCAGAGAACAGTTTGGATACCACTGGCCACACCTCCTTCTCAGTTTATGAAATCGAGGACGACAAGGACTACGACCATCTCACAAGACTTTCATTTGACCAAGGGTGGGTCACGACACAGCGTAACTTTAACACCCACCTACCTAACATCATCACTAACAGCAATCCTGACAATAACACCACCCCTCAAGACCACACAGACGTGACTACCACCAACAACCCCAAAACATGTACCGCACCATCAGCAGAGGCTCCTACCTGGGGAGACCATTTTTTAGATACGGAGGCAGGCCGTCAGGCCTGCCTAACACCAAACACCAGCAACCACACACAAAACAAAAAGAAAAGACACATAAATTTAGAAGAGGTTGTAGAGAAGGTGACTCCAAAAAAACAAAAACACGTCAGCATACCACAGTAGAACCTGCTAACAAACACACCCAGATATTCAATCTCAGCAACACCATACTGTCTCCACAACAACTTGATGTCCTTGCAAAGGGACTCAAGTTTGCTCCTAATAAAAAACCAGATAAATTTGAAACCTACTGCGACCTACAGGCCTTTACAAGAAAACTTTGTCTGAAAAAATATTTCATGACAAACCCCATTATCAGGAACAGCAACATAGAGCCAGATACATACTCACACACTACACTAAAACCAAAATCCACCTTCAATCCCACACACGTCAAGAGCCACCAGATCAAAACATTCGAAACATTAGTGACAGAAGATTTGAAACAACTGACTACAACCCACCATCAAAAACATAAACAAAACATGACATCCAATGAAAGACAAGCACTCAAGAACCTAGAAAACAACCACCAGATCATAATAAAACCAGCAGACAAAGGGGGGGGCATAGTCGTACTGAACAAAGCAGACTACATTACTGAATCACTCAGACTCCTTGGGGACCAGGACACCTATCAAATACTACCACATGACCCGACATCCAAATTCAACAAAGAACTACATGACTTACTCAACAAAGGACACACAACTGGGATCCTCAACAAAGCAGAACACAACTTCATCAGACAAACACATCCAAAAATTCCCGTTTTCTATTACCTACCTAAAATACACAAAGACCTACAGAAACCACCCGGACGACCAATAATATCAGGCATTGACTCCATCAGCTCCAACCTAGCACAATACACTGACACCTTCCTTCAAGACATTGTTAAACAACTACCATCATACATAAGGGACACGACCGACATTATCAACACATTACAAACAATACAATGGCAAGAGGACTACTGGCTGGTCACCAGTGACGTCACATCACTTTATACCGTCATCAAACATCACCAAGGTTTAGACAGTACCAGACACTTCCTTCAGAAAACACAAACATTACAACAGGACCAGATACAGTTTATCATTGACTCCATTGATTTCATATTACACCACAATTATACATGGTTTAATGGCACTTTTTATTTGCAGACCACCGGGACCGCCATGGGATCAAAAGTGGCGCCCAGTTACGCTAACCTCTTTATGGGAAAATGGGAGGAGGACTACATATGGGGTGAGCGTGACTGGAGCGCCAATTTGATCCTATGGCGGCGTTACATAGACGATTGCATTTTCATTTGGAAGGGCACCAAACACTCACTGGAATTATTCATGCAATACCTCAACCACAACGACAGAAATCTCCAATTTACATCAACAGCAAGCCAAACCACAGTACAGTTCCTGGATCTAGAGGTCTTCATAGAATCCAACACAATACATACAAAGACATACAGGAAACAGGTGGACGTAAACAGCTACATTCTTTACAATAGTGGGCATCATAAACCATGGCTTCAAAACATTCCCAGAGGACAGTTCCGCCGTATAAAACGAAACTGTTCAAAAAATGACGATTTCCATACACAATCCGCACAACTTAGGGAACAACTTCTAGACAAACACTACGACCAGGACATAGTTGACCAAGCTTACAGAGACATATCCGCCATGGACAGATCCACTACTCTCACCAACAATAAAGACCCCACCGACTCACAGACAACACAAGAAATCAACTTCATAACACAGTTCAACCAATCCTCCAACCAGCTCAGGCACATACTGAAAAAACATTGGCACATACTCAGACAGGACCACCAACTTAAGGACATTTTACCTGATAGGCCCAGACTCATATTCCGTAAAGCACCTGACTTAAGACAGAAACTGGTCAAAAATCATATTAAACCAACAGTAAGCAGACAAACCACCCTTACCGACAAGAAAGGGTTCTTCCACTGCGGCCGATGTGCGGGCTGTAAGAACCTGAGCAACCCCTCCACCAAAATTTCACCCACTTGGACCTCGACCACTACTAATCTCACATTTAAACACAGACACCAGATATCATGCGAAACCAAGGGGGTTATATATCTCCTGAGATGCCCCTGTGGAAAGGAATATGTAGGCCGAACCACGAGGCCCCTCAAAGTAAGACTCTACGAACATATTCGTAACATAAAAATAGGTTACACCAAACACAGTGTGTCTATGCATTTTAAAGACATGCACAACTCTAACCCCAAGGGATTAGTGTTTACAGCAATAGAAGCTCCTGATACTAACTGGAGAGGGGGGGATCACTTAGACATCCTGAATAAAAGAGAGTTATTCTGGATATTCACCTTAAAGACTCTACACCCCTTGGGCCTTAACATTGACTTTAATAATGGTACATTGGGCTGACTGGATATTCTCTCCAACATGGATTAATCCTCTTAACACACCTGTACCATAATAACTGTAAGAAATTTTAATTCTGCGCATGTTTGAACACGACAGCCACACACCAGGCAATCTGAATTTGCAATCTTCACTTCAGGTGGCTATAATCAGACACCCTCGCCATGAACACTCCCCTATTGCACCAGTACCAATCAGATACCTAGAGGGCGTGTCTATCAACTGCTATAAATGACCATCGTGATGCACGCAGCACCATCCTTGAAAAAGACCGCACAGCGGTCGAAACGCGTTGGACAGCAACACTTGCTCCCACACCCTCATCCACACCCAAGTCTCCTCCCGGCTGGGAGTTGAGCCTACAGTGCAGA